>NC_048308.1:63063827-63671466 GCF_013100865.1 Trachemys scripta elegans | reverse complement strand
CAGTGCATTTGGCTTTTACCCGTGAGTAAAGGCTTCAGCATGGAAATAAAAAGTCACAGATGTGGGTAAAAGTGCTGCTCCAGCCTGCACCTGCATCAGTGCCAGAAACAGGAAGAATTTGAGTAGCTGTCATGGCCAGGACCCTCGGAAAAGAGAACTTGCATATCTGTGTGATAGGGCAGAGAGAAGGGAATAGTTGCTATTGAATTCATAGTATTACACCATGTAAAACAATAGAACTACTGTCTATGAACCAATATAAGGCCCCCATCTTGCTGTCCTTCGCCACATGAGTACTCCTCACTCCTAAAAAAACAACAAGGAGTCTGGTGGCACCTTAAAGACTAACAGATTTATTTGGGCATAAGCTTTCGTGGGTAAAAACCTCACTTCTTTCGTTTTTACCCACGAAAGCTTATGCCCAAATAAATCTGCTAGTCTTTAAGGTGCCACCAGACTCCTTGTTGTTTTTTTAGGAGTGAGGAGTACTCATGTGGCGAAGGACAGCAAGATGGGGGCCTTATATTGGTTCATAGACAGTAGTTCTATTGTTTTACATGGTGTAATACTATGAATTCAATAGCAACTATTCCCTTCTCTCTGCCCTATCACACAGATATGCAAGTTCTCTTTTCCGAGGGTCCTGGCCATGACAGCTACTCAAATTCTTCCTGTTTCTGGCACTGATGCAGGTGCAGGCTGGAGCAGCACTTTTACCCACATCTGTGACTTTTTATTTCCATGCTGAAGCCTTTACTCACGGGTAAAAGCCAAATGCACTGTGAGCAGTTGGGAAGCACGAGTGGGTGTGTGTTGCGGGGAGAGAAGGGGTATCTGAAAGTCATCATTGACTACGTTGACATTTATATAGTCAGATTTTTTTTTTAAAAAATGCAGCACCATGGTTTTAAATCCAGGTTTTAACAGCTTATTGGCCAGATTTTCAAAAGAGCTCAGCATGCTGGATGCTAAGCACTTTTGAAAATCTGGATTTTGGTGAGGTCCCTAAATGTAAGGCAGGTTCTTTTAATTACATGGCCCTAAAAAGTGTGTTTGGCTTTAAACGTGATCCTACAGTTCACCTGTGCAGCTTCAATCTAATGCCTTGCAAATGTTCGTTGATAAAACACTGGCAAATCACCACCTTTTTATTTCCAGTAGTTCTGTGAGATGCTTTTGTCTAGTCTGTGTATTATATATTAGTATGTCATGGCCCCCGTTTGCCGATTAATTCTCACAGTATGTCTCAAAACCGCCTCTCCATCAAGAGATATCTCATAGCTCCATTGCCACTGAACTAGAACAAACTAACACAGGGGCTAATACATTGCAGTTCTGCTGACTAAGGACATTGGAACCATGATATTAACAATCATGTCTTGACTCCTGGATGCGTAACAGATACATAAAGTTCCCAGTGGCTTGGAAAACAGTAACATATGTTGCAGTCACTAATGACTTGGTTGCTTGTTTAGCAACAAGGGAGACTGACACAATGGATTTGCTTTAACCTCAACAGCAAAGAGTAATTATAGAAGATTTTTTTTTTTATAGGGCAAGGGATAATTTACTCAGCCAAATACAGGAGCAAAAAGAGCCCATCCAATAGACACCCAAGTTTCCACAACACCACGCTGCATCCCAGAACGCTATTTCTAATTGAAACGTTGTCCCTCACCATACGATTATTACTATGCATGCTCGCATCACTGGAGTCAATGGGCCGAGTTCTCCACTGCCCGGCACCTTGTCCAGTCATGTATGTCACTGCAAAGGGGGTTTAAAACAACTACCAAGTCAGAATGGAGGCATTTTTAAACCAACTTTGCACCAGTGTCAAGTAGGGTTACCAACTTTCTATTTGCAGAAAAGCAAACACCCTCAAGGCGGGGGCAGAATGCGGAACCCCGTGGCCACCCCTATGCCTAGGAGCCAGAGGGACACGCTGGCCGCTTTCGGGAGCTGCACGGAGTCAGGGCAGACAGGGAGCATCCCTTAACCCCACTGTGCCACTGACTGGACTTTTAACAGCCTGAAGCCACAAGGGTCCCTTTTTCCCTGGGATTTCTGGTCAAAAAACGGACACCTGGCAACCCTAGCTGCAGAGCAGTGATGAATAAGGCCTAACTGGAGTTTTGCCATTGTCTTCAATCAGCCCCTAATTTAGTGTACAGTAATGTGCTTACCTTTAACTGGAAGTTCTATTGTAAACTGAATACTTTCCAGAAGTATTGCCACATCGTATTATTTTGAGTAAAAAAGTGTTCTCCAACAGCGTTCCAGACATACTTTCTAAGAAACCAGAGACCGTTCTGTCCTCGTAAATGACAAACCTCATTTGAGGAAACATCTTCCTTGTTTTTAAGCTAGCATCTCCATATCTACTGTATTTTTCTTGACCTCTGGATTGTGGCGGTGCCTGGAATATTTAGTATACATGCAACTCTTTCCTTTTCTAACAATACAGTATTTTTAAATGATATGTCAACGTATGTGTTTGTTCACACTGCCCTCCTGAATAAATATCAACAAATATTAGTGGGGTGAACTTAGGTGTTTCACTGTGACTTTATAATACTTTGATTTTTTTTCCCTACCCTCTATTGACTTTTTCCCTCTTAAAAGCTTGAAAAAGGGATAAAATAAATTGTATGACATTTTCATGGACTATATAAATTTATTTCACCCTTCTATATACAGCTAGGTAAATGATTGACTATGTATGTCATGATATTTTTTTAATAAAACACTTCTTTTTTCCATTATCTTCCCAGCTCTGCTGAAGAGTCAATGAGAGTTCGGCTTGAGTATCCTCTTCAAAGCTGAGTCCATAGTTTATGTGTTATCTCCCATATGGGTGAAATTCACCCCTGTGGAGTGGGCCAGCCCGCTGCTCAATGGGAGTCTCTCAAAATAAGATCTTGAATGGAACTTTGACCTTGCCCAGGAGTGTATTTCACCTGCATGACCTTTATCGGCATGCACCTGAAAAGCCTTGTGGTTAAGATGAACTGGAGTCATTTCCTGGCTCGGGCACAAGTTTCCCATAAGACGTTGGGCAAGTCAGTTCATCTCATTATGCCTCATTCCCGGTCTGTAATGTAGCAATATTGATGCTTTTTTTCTCCCACTTTAGTCCCATCCCTTTAGACTGTAAACCCGCTGACCTATTACGTATTTGTGTGGTGCCTAGGGCAATGGGCCCAAATCTTGGATGGTGCCTTGAGTCACTACTGGAATACAAGTAACAATCATGGTTTCCCCCTTCATCTCCTGCTGTGTGCTCTGGATTTCTAATGTATTGCTCAGTTCCTCATTGAGACCTCAATACTGAGCATGATCTCTGGAATATTTCTTGCAGTTGCATGGATAAGATGCCATTCCCAGCTAGAAAGCTTCATTTGTCACACAAATGTTGTGCCAATGAAAGAGCGTTGTGCCCATAGAATAATTTTTTATCAATGTTCAACAGAGGATGATTTGGCTTTGCATTCTATCCACAAACAATTAACCCCTACATTCATTTTGTGGACAAAAGGATTTTGAATTCATTTTGTTGACAAAATGATTTGGGACCACGCAGGAAACACTGTTTGACAATCCCTGCACATACTTCATTCTGTGGAGAAAATGCATTCTGCTAGCTGTCCAATCAATTATGCAGACAAAAATGAATTTCATCATAATTCTGTCAACAAAATGCTAACTTGCTAAATTATTCTCCCAACAAAATAAATTAACTTAAAATCCTTTTGTCCACAAAATAGATTTAAGCATTTAGTGAAGTCTTGTAAATAGCGTAGTCTGTTAGTTTAGCATGTGTAATGCAAATATATGGATTAAATGAGTCAGCAGTTCTTGGTCTACAAGGCAGAGAAGGTCTGGACTGTCTCATGTTTTCCCTTCACTGTAAGGTCAGCATGAAGTCAAGGTGAGTTATCTGAGATGCAGCATGTAAACAAGTGCACCGGGACCATACAGCGGTATCTTTTCCCCATTTTTATTTAATCATTGGAGCAGAATTGGACATAAATTATAAATGCAGCATGACTTGGCAAATCTGTCTGTCACTCAGTCTAATAGGCCCTGCCATTCTTGGAATGGAGTTTTACAAGGAGTTTCCAAGACAAACCTTAGACTAAAATAGCTACTTAATGATGGACTACAGTTTAAATGCCTCTGCAAGCTTTACTTGAAGGGGATAAAAAACTTCATTGTTCTGCTTCTGGACATTTTTCCAATAAAGTTTCCATGATTGTCTTATGGCATGATTTCCCTTTTCTCTGCTTCTAGCGTTCTGAAAGGTCACATGGTGAGCGGCACTTCCCACTACGTATCTACTGAGAACTGAACGCTAAACCAAAGTTTGAACCAGCCTTGGTATATCTGAGTCATCGTCTTATAAAGAGACACGTGAGAACCATTTCAACACACAGGAGACCTATGAAAATGCAAAATAACTCCACTGAACTCAGAGGCCAAATTCTGCCTCAGTATTGGCACTGTAAGTCTAGAGTAAGACTATGGGGTTTATTTCAGATTTATATCACTGTGATTGAGGACTTTTTACACTAAGAAATTTTAGGGAAAAAAATGCCCTCCAGTGGACTAGAGGTAATACAAATGGGAGCTCTAGGATAGACCATCTTTCCTCTGTCTAGCAGTTAAGGCATGTGCCTAGGTTCTGGAAGACCCAAGTTCAATTCCCTGCTCCTTTATAGACTTCCCCTGTGACCTTTGGCAAGTCCCTTAGCCTCTCGGGGCCTCAGTTTCTACATCTGCAAAATGGGACTAATAGCACTTCCCTACCTCACAGGGGTGTTGAGAGGGTAAGTACCTTGAAGATTCCGTGGTGCTCAGATACTGCAGTAATGGGGATCATAGACATAGCTTGGGGCTTCTGGCATTTTTGTCTAAGCATACAGCGATGGTCCTTAAACATTTTGGTAATTTATTTAGGCAACTAATGAGCCTTAGTATTTGCAGTACTTTTTCTTGTACTTCCCCCCTATACTTATGACAGGAAATACCTCTTGAGTTAAAGGCATTAAGCTAAGGCAGCTGAGAAAGTTTTTTTAAGGGTACCTACTCTATGTTGTACTCTGAACTGCCCACCCCATTATTATGCCCTATCTTAATAACAAAGGAACATTCAACAGATAGCTGGGTGCCTCTCTTTGGTGCTGTCAATCACAGAATCTGGCATGATTGTGGAAAAATTAATTCTTGCATAGGGCATTTGCAATTTTGTTATTAGTATAAAGGGTTTCTCATCTCCTTTATTTTGTATTGTGGTTACAATGCAGTTAACTGAAAGGTATAGGTAACTGTACAGTAGCAGGAGGAAAATGCCATATTAATATTTAATATAACACTTTTTTTTATGAGCGCAAAAAGAATGAAAACCATTCAAATGCAAATGCAGCCTGCCAGGGTGGATATAGGTCTTTGTTTTACCAGTAGTGTCTTCGTTTTGCTGAAGACTGACTTACTCTAAAGCAAGCTAACAGCGCCCATGTGTGTGCAGTTCTAGGCATTCAAGGAAGTCTGCCTCTGGTCGAGGCTTCCCTCAGTACACGAGAAAGTTCTGCCATACTATCTTGTTACAACACTCGTTAAAAAAATACAGTGGGGATGTTTAGCCCTTCGTAGCTACATATTCCGTGCCCTCAGGGATGACACATCCCACAGTGTCTGCCCTGCCTGATAAAACTTCAGTAGAACAGCCAAATATTTGGCATTGTTCCCTAGGGCCTGTCTGGGTGACATTTTTTCAGGATGTGCTTTGAATGCTTCTAGTGCAACAAAATGGGTTAGCTGGAGATTTTCAACTGAGCTTACGGGGGGGGGAAGACGGGACCTAATTCCCATTGAATTGCAGGGGGATTTGGGCACCTAACTCCCGTTAGGTTCTTTTCACATTTTGATATTCCCCACCTAAAATACCACATTCTGTTGACTGAATTCCAAGCACTGTGTAACAGTGACTAAATGGCACGTGGGACTCCTGTTTTTGCAAATAGTTGTGGCGGAGAGATATAAAAGTGCATCTAAACAATGAACGTTTCACTAGCAAAATAACAGCAGCTGCTTTTATGGATCTAAAGCTGGAAAGTCGGATTCTCTTCATTCTTATTCAGGTTTTACACTTTTGACTTCAGTGGAGTTACTCCTGATACGCACCAACTCCCACAGAGAGCAGAATCAGGCACACAGCTACTACTGCATCTGTGGATCCAATATATGGACAAAATGCAGCAGCTATAACATGAGAAGACCTACCAGATAACTCAGGGTAGGTCTACACTTACTTCCTGGTTCGGCGGCAGGCAGTCGATCTTCTGGGATCGATCCCGGAAGTGCTCGCCGTCGACGCCGGTACTCCAGCTCAGCGAGAGGAGTATGCGGCATCGATGGGGGAGCCTGCCTGCTGCGTCTGGACCCGCAGTAAGTTCAGACTAAGGTACTTCGAATTCAGCTACGTTATTAACGTAGCTGAACTTGCGTACCTTAGTCCAAAGTGGGGGGTTAGTGTGGACCAGGCCAGAGTACCCTCCCCCCATCCCAACATGGACATTATACTGTCCTCTGCGAACAGACACAAAATAGAGGACAAATAGTCTTGTGGTTAAGGCCAGGACGCACGAGACATGAGTCCAATATCTGGCTCTGCCACAGATCCCGTGTGTTAATTTAGGCAAGGCAATTCATCTCCATGCCTCAGGTTTCCCCCCATGGATATAATTATTATTTCCTTTCTCCCACCCTTTGTCTGTGTTGCTTATTCAGACTGTAAAATCTTCGGTGCTTTGCTGCATGTATTCCAAGGAGGCCCGGATCCCTGATTGTATGACAGTCAGTCTTGGAAGCTCCAAAGAATAATGAACAGGTCTAGGACTCAAGCATGGAAGCCTGAGCTACAAGAGCAATCCTTCATTGCACAGGGTTGGCGCATCAGAGCCCTTACTCAGCCATATAGGAGACCAAGGCTCCTCCTTGCCTGAGTCAGAGATGCACAGATTGCAACTCCAGCTGTGGGGAATGATGGGAGACAGGCTATTCTGTCAGTTCCCTTCAAGTAGACACAGAGGAGATGAGCACTGGCTCCACCCCATCACTCACCAGTTAGAATAGCTGGCCAGGCACAGGGCACAGAAGTGAGCTGCTCACTGAAAGGGGTAATGTAATGAAACGTATGTCCACCCCAGAGGAAGATGGAGAGCAGGGGAGAAATGGTGAGACATCCTCTGGTCTGCCCTGGGTCTGTGCCACTACACACTGCTCCTTACTCTGGACAGACAGAGTCACAACCTAGTACCAATGGTCCAGTGAGTCAGACTTACAGGACCAGGTCCCTAACTAGGGCAAGAAACAACACCATGCTAGCAAAGGACACCAGGATATACAGGGAATTGAAGGCTTCCAGGAATCCATTCTTCTGATTCAAACAACTCAAATTCCCCCCAGAACCCCAAACACTGGCAATTTCCCTGCATGAAAGAGAATTTAAGAGGCCATCAATAAGTGGAAATGTAAATAGAAATAAACAAGCAAACATATATAAGAAAGGGGGGGAGGGAAAATTGTCATTCATTATTATAGCTGAAATATCATTACACATTCATAAATTCCAAGGTAACATTATTTTCTCCATTGCTTGGATCACAAATCATCATTTGATTGCAAAGGGGGAGTTCTTGGAGGAGCAGCCTTTCTGCAAAACACCCCAGCAGATGAATGACAGTAAAATGTATAGAGAATTCTTCTGCCTGCCCATCCTGTATATCAGATGATTGTGCCAAGAGCTAAACCTTTCTTGACAATTCTAGTGGCAGACACTCTCCCGGATGGCGGGAGCTTTCCAACCTTGCTTTTCATTATCCCTCTCTGGCAGCCGGCTGAATATCTATTAGCAGTGCAAAAAGGTTAGAAAAGAGCCAGGCAAGTTGCTACTGATCTCACACTAGCAGGTCTGTTTCCATGATCTATGAAAAATATATCGCTGTGTCATGCAGTTAGCGAGTTGCCCAAACAATCAAATAGACCCTTCAAGGATCACTGGTCATCAGGAATAGAAAGAGACCATCCAGTCCAACAATGCCTGGCCTTTATTTGGCTTATCTTCATTTCACCTTCCAGCTTTTTTCTTTTTTTTTTTTTTACCATGGCCCTTAATTCCCTCCCCAATACCTTCCCTGGAAACAAATCTATTTAGTGCTTCATTTCAATTGCCTTCTTTGACTCATTCTTCATTCTCCCTATTAGACTCGCAATGAAGAGCCAGACGACAATAAAGGTAAAAATTGTACCATCAAGTCAAACTGCTCCAAGGGCAGGAGGCAAAACAAGGGCAATGGAAGCAAAGGACACTGCAGAAGGTTGCTGTGTACAGAATTCATCCTCACTGTGACAGAGCAGATGGCTGTGCTCCAAGGCTGAGGCCACTAGCGTATGTGGCAGCGAAAGATGAAAAGGAACCATGCATGCATCTGCAGGAGCATCTGGAGTCCTACCTTTGGCATTGGTACTTCATCCCTCCCTGCACTTTTGTGAGCTCACAGCTAGTCAAGAATTTTCCAGTGAAACTTTTTGTCAGGATGGGGGAGAGCGAGCGAACCCACCCCAGGCTAGGCAGCAGGTTAGGGCACACACCTGGGATGTGGAGACCCAGGTTCTACTCCTTACTCTGCCTGATTCAGAGCATAACCATCCCACATTTCCCAGGCTAGACAGCCCACATCCTAAGCCCCAACCAATGGCTTATTCCGAGGTGGGTCTCAGTTTTGTCCCAATGTGGAAAGAAAAACAAACTCCAAAATCACGTTGTGAACTGTAATTCTTGATTTCTAGCCAGACCTACCCCTAATTAATACCTTTAAGTGCATAGTTTTCTGTAATTGTCCTCATCACTAGCTCAGAATGGGTGAAAATCAATCCCACACAGAGGACTAATTTCATTCCTGGACCCCTATGAGGAAGACTCAGGAAGAAATGGTAAGGTGTATTCCCCTCACTTCTTCACAGAGCTCACATTCTTATTCCTCCTTCTCTTCCTCTACCTCCCTTTCTAGCCCGCACCCCTAATCTCCGTGGTGTATCCTGGGAATTGTGATTTCTGGAGCCTAGGGTATAGCAACCACCTAGGAACAAAATGCAAACTGGTGTAGCTATCTGCACCTATCTGGATACAACAACTAGGTACAAGGCCTGGGCACCACTTAAGCCCTCAAAATAGAACTTAAGTGATGGATGGGCCCTTTACTGGCCACCTGCACAGGGGTGAATTTCACTCAATACAAACAAGCGCAGGAAATGTGCCGATTTTATTTTTAAGTGTGTTGTTTTATGTGAGGGGACATAGCACGCTAATGCTTTCACCTTTGCACTGCCCAGATTTAGGAGTTCAATGGCTTCTACTTTGCCCCTGAGTCATTGGTTTCCTCACAAAACCAGCATACAATTTGCCACAAAAGGCAACCTCAGTTCAGGAAAGGCCCAGCACGCTGGCTAGCAGAAACAATGCAGATCAGGGCAGAGGTGCATTGGAGAGGTTGTATGGGGAAGCTTGGACAGTGGGCTTGTTTCTTCCCTGCCTTGTGTCTTGGACAGCCATTGAAAGTTATGTCAAGTGAGGAGTAAAATGCTGCCATTCTGAATATGTGGCATTTTGCACCCACAATGCATGGATTTAAATGACCACACAAGGTATAAAGAAGTTAAGAATCAGAGCTAGGGATCTTCTAACCTATATGCCTGGTTCACTCAATTCCATCAGTCCATAGGATTCAAAGAGCACCAAATTCACCCTAAGCAGGGCACTGAGACGGGAACCCTGAGCGCCAAGTGAGTTTTCCGAGCACACGGAGTGTTGCAAAAAAATAGTTAATTCTTTATAGAGCTGGAAGACATTTGGATACAGACGAATATCATGTAGTAAAGTGATGGCATCGTGAGCTTTTAGCCCTGAGCTCTGCTGGCACACTCCAGTCTTGACTTGGAACAACCTCCCTCTTCCCGTCCTGAGCCTCTTCAGAGAGAGGATGTGGAGTCATAGTAGTTCTGTGCTATGGGCAAACATTGATTTAGCTGGGAATTGGTCCTGCTTTGAGCAGGGGGTTGGACTAGATGACCTCTTGAGGTCCCTTCCAACTCTGATATTCTATGATTCTATGATTCTATGATTCTGTAGTGACTAAGCAGCAAATACTCCATTCATTTCACTTGTCACCACTTGCCGTCTGGAAATCCGGTTTCTAAGGTGCCAGGTTAAAGGGGCCAGCTTTATAAATGAGTGAAACTCCACTCAGACGCCAATAAAGCTTTGCTGATTTACACCCGCTGAAAATCTGGCCCTAATGCAACTGCATGATGTAGCCCTAGGATATGGAATTTTTTTCAATGGCATCTTCTCTTCTGTGGAATACACAAGCCTTTGGGTGTATCTCAATTACCATATCAATTGGCACAATTAGGATGCCAGTGTATTTTGTTCCTGGCATAGAAAAGTATCAGTTTTAAGTTTTCATATGGCCATGGCTTGTCAGTCTTTATCAATCTCAACTCAGAAGCCCTAGGCCCTCAGCTAAACACTGTAATATAGTAGATCTGATTAGCAATTTTGGAGAGGTAATCTAACACGAGATTAATGTTAAGTGGCCTAGCTAAACACAACACACTGAGGCATCTGGAAACATTTTCTGTTGCTCCTGACAGAAAGGAAAACTGGAATTAAAGTAAAGAGACAATATTTATTTGGATGCTTTCAGGCACTTATTTACTTTGGATACAAACTACTCAGTGATTAATGTCTCAGCGAGCTCCAGTCCTCATCAAAGCTGAAATGACTCGAAATATCCTATCATGCAACTTGCTAATAGATGGCTGGATAAAGTTAAATTGTAAAATGATCTTGAGCCTCTTGACTGAAGACACGGACTCCCTCATATAAGAAATGTGATGAGGAAATAATCTGCTGCTAAGGAGGGAACCTGAATCCTCTTCAGGGAACAGGCTACGTGCGGCAGTGGCACAGAAATCTATCATTAACATTTCAAGAAAAGTTGGAAATCAGCACTGGAGATGCTGCCAAGCAGAATTAAAATTGCTTTCTCTTTACCTGTTAATATCTTGGGTGAAGTTGCAATATTGAAAGATGGCGGAAAGACAGACTATAGAACCTACATTGAATTGGATTAGTGATTAGCAGGTCCGGCTCCAGGTACCAGCCTAGCAAGCAGGTGCCTGGGGCAGCCAATGAAGAGGGGGGCAGTACGTCCGGCCATTCAGCGGCAGGGCCGTCGCTCCCTCTCGGAGCGAAGGACCTGCCGCCGAATTGCTGCTGTAGAATGAAGCGGGGGTAGAGCTGCCGCCGCTTGCAATCGTGGCTTTTTTTTTCCCCCCCCTGCTTGGGGCAGCAAAATCACTAGAGCTGGCCCTGGTGACTAGTACTGGACCGTTTTGTATCCAGAGCCTAAAAAATACAATACTTCCCCGGTTAAAAATAGGAAATCAAGTCCAATATGGCACTTCCCTTAAAAATCTACTGGGAAGTCTTGGAGCAAATAGAGAAGCCAAGGCCACAATTTTCAAAAATGACTAATGATTTTGGGTACCCAACTTAGATACCTTAAAGAGATCTGATTTTCAGAATGCAGGTGCTCAGCAGTTTCTCTAAAATCTCTCACCGAGGAAATACTCGGCTAAATCCTTCCTTTTTTCACAAGTAGTACTTTTCCTTCATGAGGAATCTCAAACATTTTCCAGGACGAAAACATAAACATTCATTGCAATGATCTGAATTTGTTATGGTCAACAATAGTTTTAATGATTTTAGATTTAGTGCATGATGCTAACTGATGAAGAATTTTAGAATAGTAAACAAAAGAGCATAACCAGCCTTCTAAGGAGCCTGAATGATTTATAACTTCCCATGCTCCTGAGACTGATTTAAAACTCTAATGACTTTCTGCTGTAGGCACAGTTAATAAAGCTTGAATTTCTAATCTTAGTTTTTCCCCAAATGGAAGTTTTAACTAATCAAAGCATCCAACTGAAATGCCAATGAAAGCAGACAGCATTCCAGATGCCCCCACAGCAATAGGCATGCTAAAGATATGGAAAAAGGTCTAGAACATGCAAGAAAAGCGTATACCGCATTGCTTGCACTTCGGCTCTAAGTGGAAGATACATAATATTCATCTGTTGAATAAATAACTCTCTTATTGATTTACTGGAAGAAGAGGAAATTACTATTTTGCTTTGACACTCTCTCTTAACTGGGAACAACCATTAATAACAATTAGGTCATAACAAAAATGAAAACTCACCTAACATTCTTCATGGGCATCAGCTGAACATCTAATTATTTTTTTCCTCACAGCTGTGAGGCCCCAACCAAGCTCCCTGTTCCGGGCACTGTACAGACACACAGTAAGCGCCAGTCCCTGCAAAAAAAAAGCTTGCAGTCTAAAGAAACAAGACAAAAGAGTTGAAGAAAGGAAGTATCATCCTGTTTTGCAGATGGGGAGCTGAAGCACAAAGAGTCACTGAAGATCACTGAAGACTGTAGCAAAGCCAGGATACGAATTGAGCTTTCCTTCCTCCAGTGCAGGAGCCTGACAACAAGACCACCCTTCCTTGACTTCCAAGTAGATCCTAATTTCCTTTGCTTCCTCAATACAAGCTCTACCCCAAAGTTCAGCCCTATGGACATCCTGGAAGAAAGTGGCATGTGAATCATCTCGACTCTCAAATTACTTCATTAAAAAGTATTTCTCACCACAATTTATTACCGACTTGGTTTGCAAGAGTAAGATGTGCCTCTTTAACAACATCAGCCGTACAAAGAACCTACCCTGTTAGCCCAGTTTAGTTTCAAAATGTTCTTGCAATAACCACTTCATGAAGGGCACAAAGACTAAAGAGACGATCCTGCACCTGTTGAAGTCAATGGTGAAACATCAACGGCAACAGAATTGGGCCCCTACTCTAAATGAACTAAATCACATCCACTTTGATTTGGAGCCATCGACCTGTTCTCAGAGATACTCTAGCCAGCTTTGAACATGTCTATAAAACTTAGGCCATTTGAAAGAGGTAGTGTCCAAAAAAGATCCTTACTTTTTGCCGTCATCTACTTTCCAGACGAGGCTATGTAAACAGCTGAAGATTTTTACCCTGGAATCTAAGGAAATATGGCCCTGATCCAAAGCCCATTGAAAAAAATGGAAAGACTCCCATTCACATTGGAACAGGCCCCAAGTTATTTCACGGTATTAGGGCTGGCACTGCTCAGGCATTCACAGACAATTACCGTAGTCCCAAGTGTGGCTTCTTTTCAAAGCTGTACATTTCTAGTTCTTACAGTCAGTCTTCGTTTAAGTGACCTCTCACTCTCTGATGATGATTTTTGTTGTACTCCTTTGGATTTTGTTTCAGCCATAATCTTTCTACAGATAGAGAGAATTCTAGCTGTGGTTTAAGAGGAATTATCTCTTTGGCCTAAATCATATGAATAGAGATGGTCAGAGGGCGGGGGGAGGGAGGGGAAAGGAAATATGTTCTTTTAAATTCATTTTTTAATCAAAAATTTGAAAAATGTTGAATAGCTTAAATTAATCATTTTATGTAACATTTTCCATGAGAATTTCTCAACATGCTTTGTTGAAATAAAATAAACTTCACAATATCCCTGGGAGGTCCTGTATGTGAGTATTATTATACCCATTTTACAGTGGGTAAACCCAAGCACAAAAAGGTGAAATAACTTTCCCAGAATCCCATCATGAGGCATTGGCAGATACAGGAATATAATCAAAGAGTCCAAATCAATGGAGTTACTTAAGCTTACACCAGTGTATCTGAAAGCAGTGTTTAGCCAAGAATATCTCCTTCCTTTTAAGGTTCTTTTGCCTGAGTATAACTACAAATTATCCATCGAAGTGCGACATCTCGTTAAAAAGATTCTCTTCTCACACTGTTTTTGCTTTGGTACATCCCATCTTATCCCCTATGCAATGATTCCCTCTCTCTCATGTGGTGATTACCCATTCCTATACAAATGATGATTTATTATTTTAGCGACAGCACGCTGCAATAGCAAACCAATGAAACTGGCTAAAATTGTAACCACTTTGCCTGGCAATTATACATGCGACAGTTTCATTTATCTACTAGTTCAGCAACTTAATTTACACCACCACTTAACAGTTAATTATGGAAGAGTATTTTTCTGCAATAATAGTAAAGATTTTTTTTTAGTATTCTGAAAGAGAAAGTCCTTTTTAATAAACACCTCCCCAATTATACCATCTAAACAGCCAGTAGCAAGAAATAGCTGCGAGGCAAGAAAACGTCACAATGCTTGTGTGAAAAAAATCAAAGCTGGAAAGATGTAAATGATATGCATTCTATGGATTGATCTAACTCCCACTGAACCAGCAACAGACATAAAGGTGTAATGAAAAAAATATATACAGGCTATATAATATCAGTATTGCCAAACCCAAGTTTTCAAAACTTTTGAGACAGGCCCCCCCCAAAATCAGGAGATTGTCTTAAAAGTGATGAGATTTTTTTAAAAATACGGGCTTTTTTTATTTACCTTTCTATTTGCCTTGTGAGTCTATAGGTAGCACTTGCATCATGTGTTCAAGCTTTTCTCTGCAACCAACATGGCTAGAAACTTTCATTAAAAAAAAGTAAGCTGAGATTCCTTCACATGACTCCAGGAGCTGGGGATTCCAGAGAAATAGCAAATATCATGAGACCCTCAATAAACTCACAAGAGTTGGCAACAATTAAATAGTTTTTCCGGGCAATAACAGATCAGCTTTTAGTAGGTTCTTTGTTAAAGCAGAACCTTTCAGCTCTGCAATGAAGGAGCCACTTGGCCCACATTTCCTGACACTGCGTTTAGAGACTGATCCAAGCCCACTGCTGTCAATGGGAGGTGTTTGGTTTTGTTTTTTGATAAACTTCAGTGAACTTAGGCTCATTCCTCTATTTCCTTGAAGGTTCTTGGTAGTAATTATCTCTATTGTTTTATTTTAAAATAAAAGCTACCCTATCTAAATAGCTCTGCTATTTCATAGCTATTTTATAGGTAGGCAAGTGTTTGATTGGCTTAGCGTACAGGCATTTAATATGTTCCAGCCAATCAACATAGCTGTTGCATAAAGAGGAACTCACCCTGCACAGAGGACCAGAGTCAAGTGTATGTATAGCTTATGTAAATGAGCCCTATTTTGCGTGCTTAAGTGGAATTTAAATGAGGCATAGCCCCTGTGCTGCCCCCTCCATACAAGTGAATTCCAGACTAACGGTTAAAGCCATTTCATCTACATAAAGCTCAAGTAACAGCTGCAAGCTGGTAAAGAATGGCGGGGGGACAAGTAGAGGCAGGGGAGCTGGGTGCTGCAGCTGTCAGCGATGGCATGTGTTAGGCCCTTTCCACAGCCTACAGGTCGCAGAACCACTCTTGCCCACTGGTTAATTTCACCCTGAGAGAGACTCTCTCAGAGATGCATCCGAAGAAGTGGGCTGTAGTCCACGAAAGCTTATGCTCTAATAAATTTTTTAGTCTCTAAGGTGCCACAAGTACTCCTGTTCTTCTCTCAGAGAGTAGTACAGGGAGCTCCTATCATGCTGCTGAGGCCAGCATCTACCAGGAAAAATAAAATCATCACATCTTCACCAAGCACACTGTATAACGCTAGAGTAGTTGCACTAGAATGTTGTCCCAATATCAGCAAAGCCTGGTTTGGAAAGAAATTATTGTTTCACGTCGGCATTTATTTTCAATAAAAACTACAATCACTTCAGTGGACTTATTCAGGGTTCACTATGAGGTAAATCAATGCAGAATTTGGCCCAATTTGGTTAGACACACACACACACACACACACCCTTCTTGCAAAAATAAAAAAGGCAGAGAATTTTTTCAGTTCAAATTGTCAATTAACTCTTCCCATCTCATCCAAAACACACTGCGTCTAGTGGCAAAGAGACCCATAATACCACATAGAGGTTTTGATTCCATACCAACTTAAAGGGGAACAGCTACTGAATACCACACGGCACTTTTTGGAGCACCCTGGGTTTACCTTAGGTTAGCGCACAAGGGCTGCTACAATCAGAGGAACTGCACTGAAGCAGCCACAATCAACGTGATGCAGTTCTCTGCCTTATGAGTGGAGCATTTAGTTATAAACATCCACAAAATAATTTGAATTCACTGGCTCGGATTCTTCTCGCACTGGTGTAAACTCAGTTGTTTTCAGTTGAAATACTCCTATCTGACACAGGATTGGGAGCAGACTTAAGCCCATTTACTGGAATTTAATTAAGTCTTGAATTATACTAATATTTAGATGTTTTATGTTGCTCTTAGTCATCTGTGGAGCTGGTAATTTAAAGGGCAAAATTACCGCTTATTAACTGGATATATATTTTATCAGATACAAATCTTTTGAAACAGCTCAAACTGTTTTGCATTTTGTTCTTAAAACTGCACTAAATGGAAAATATCAGTTTTAATCATTTTTGTTTTGGGGGGCCAGCCAGATCTCTCCTTCTAATCTTTCCTAGTATAATTGCATAATCAGATCAACAAGCATTGAACCTAAACTCCAAGATCTCAGTTTTCTCTTACTCTCTGAAAGTACAGGGAAGCTTTTCCCCAAGTGGGATTTGAACCACTAATTATTATGGAATAATTAGGAACAACAGATGCAAACTTTTGAACCGTTTGAGTCTAGTAGAAATTCCCAGGAGCTCACAGTTGCTGGAAATGCTGAGATTTTGCTTTTGAAGAGGGAAAATGACTTATTTCATCCAGAAGCATAGGCTGGTATCAGCGTTATATTGACCCATAACTGACTAACTAATTACGTTATATTGACCCATAACTGAAATAACTAACTCCAGAATCTGTGGAGTCACCATAATTAGTGTGGCTTTCCTAATGCTTATTTTTTCCTGATACTAGATATATTCCATAAATGAATACTTTAATGTAGACTTCCCAGCAGACAATGAGAGATTCCTAGCAAGGGTGATCCCCCTTATAAATGATATGATGGTCTTCTAAAATATGTGGCAAATAATTAAGAGAGACATTTTCTTAACCATCATTTGATAAATTTGTATTTGTTTCTTTTTATGAAATCAACTTACTTATACTAAGAACTATAGCCTATAGAAGGTTTCCTTATAGCTGAAAGTGATTGTACTAAATTAAGTGGGTCTTCTTATAAACAAGAGACTCAGTCAATCTTTTGATTATTTTCCTGGAATATTTTATTAAAGAAGACTAGCGAGGCACATCTGTATGTCAGCAACTGTAAGAAAATTGATCTACTATCCAGAAAAGGACATCTGACTAGCATTAAATTCTCTAAGGAACAGTCTTATCAGCGTCTATGTTAATTTCATCAGCTATTTGCCAACATCTGCAATATGTGTGACATTGATTAGCAAACGTGGTCATAAAAACAGGGAGTGGGGGAAATTGCAAAAAATTGTTCAATATTTTCCTGATTTTCATCAAAATGTTATAATTCAATTTTTTTTAACCAGCTGGTCAAAAAACAGGAAAAACAAGTTCATGAACATTTTGTCCGTTTTTTCTTTATGTTTGTCAGAATTTTGAAATTTAAAAAATTTCAAACTCTACTACTACTACAATCAATTTCTACTAATGAGCTATTCATATTCGAAAGTCAGCCAACAAGTGACCTTCAAGATCTCATCTAATTTACTTAAAATCAAATGTTAAGAAATACAGGAATGAAGCTTCTTATATGTTTGATTATTTACTCAGACATTGATTTTATGGGGGGGAAAAGGTAAATTTTACAGCTTATATTCCACTACTACATTGAGCATATATTATGCCCTGCTCTTAAGACATCTCTAACATTGATTCTACTCTATATAAAGAACAAAAGCTGTGTTGAGAAGACACCTAGTATCAAGTTTAATACAATGTAAGAAGCATGTTGAGTGGAAAACAGAGCACCTTGCACCAATCCACCAATGTAATCTGCAAGATCCATGCAAACCAAAACACAGAAGGTTCAATCTTGCAAACTGCTTATAAATTATGTTGGAGAGGGAGGAAATGAATAGGGGGGCAAGAGGGGGGCAGAAAATAGACAAGGCAGCAGCATAAACAATGAACTTAATATATGATTTAGGGCCATGTTTATTGCTATGGAAAAATCATTCTCCTGCTGTAGAACCAGAATAAGGCCTGATGCACTGAACTAGACAGCCAGGGTGCTGGGAGCATGTACTTTGCTAACAAAATGGTAACTTCTTACTGTACTGAGCAATCTCAGTGGACACTATCCAGAACTCCCTCCTTCACTGCCAACCCATTGTAACAGAAGATCTCTCTCTCAAGTGACATCCACTGTCAATGGGGTTACCAGAGTTCACAGGCAGCCAGTATTCTGCCATTCTCACATAACAAAACACCTTTTCTAGATTTGGATACAGATTGACTGTCACCGTTCAAATCCTTTATCCTCAAACTACAGATAAACAAACCAATTCAGCCTAAGACCAAAACTCACTTTTCATGCACAACTTGACCCAAACCCTAACATCTACTGTAGGCATGAAAAAGTGCTGATTGTATGCCTCATTATTGTTGGGGCATAAAAGACACTTATGCCCGTAGGAAGTGGGAATCTCCATTATTTAGATGGATCAGTCATTTTGGGTAAAGCCCAAAGTGACCAATAACAGCAAAACATGCAACAACAACAACAAAACCAACCAAATTAACCAAAGACTTGTGAGCCTATTCCTTGCTTAACTTTTAATACTATTCGCAACTCTTTATGGACAACTAACACAGCAAAGAAAAGGGGAGGACGGCTCTGAGACAGCTCCAGCAGGCAGATAGAAAGGAACAGAGAGACCATAAAAAGCTACTAATATACTTAGGTTGAAGTCACAAGATTGTCGCCAATGGAAGTGGAGCCAGAATTTCACCCATGGTCTATAGAACATTTGGGTCAATACCTGCCAACTCCTGCTTCAAAACAGATGGCTAGCCGTGACACTCCTGTGCTAAGGTTCTGTGAAGGTAATGTCACAAAGAAGAATCACTTTTAATTCTACCACACCTGATCGTGATCCTGTAAACCTTTTCTCATTGGACTATTTAGAAAAACTGGACATGCACAAGTCCAAGGGGCCGGAGGCGCTGCATCCGAGGGTGCTGAGGGAGTTGGCTGATGTGATTGCAGAGCCATTGGCCATTATCTTTGAAAACTCATGGCGATCGGCTGGAGGTCACGGACGATTGGGAAAAGGCAAATATAGTGCCCATCTTTAAAAAAGGGAATCCTTTTAAAAGGAGAATCTGGGGATATACAGACCTATCAGCCTCACCTCTCTCTCTGGAAAAATCATGGAGCAGGTCCTCAAGGAATCCATTTTGAAACAATTGGAAGACAGGAAGGTGATCAGGAACAGTCAACATGGATTCATCAAGGGACATTCATGCCTGACCAACCTGATTGCCTTCTATGATGAGAAATGGACTCTGTGGATATGGGGAAAGCAGTGGATGTGATATATCTTGACTTTAGCAAAGCTTTTGATATGGTCTCCCACAGTATTCTTGCCAGTGAGTTAAAGACGTTTGGATTGGATGAATGGACTATAAAGTGGATAGAAAGCTGGCTAGATTGTCAGGCTCAACAGAGAGTGATCAGCGGCTTGATGACTAGTTGGCAGCCAGTATCAAGCCGAGTGGCCCAGTTCAACATCTTTATTAATGATCTGGATGATGGGATGGATTGCACCCTCAGCAAGTTCGCGGATGACACTAAGCTGGGGAGAGGGGTAGATAGTTGGGAGGGTAGGGATAGAGTCCAGAGTGACCTAGACAAAATGGAGGATTGGGCCAAAAGAAATCTGATGAGCTTCAACAAGGACAAGTGCAGAGTCCTGCACTTAGGATGGAAGAATCCCAAGCACTGCTACAGACTGGAGACCGACTGGCTAAGCAGCAGTTCTGCAGAAAGGGACCTGGGGATTACAGTGGACAAGAAGCTGGATATGAGTCAACAGTATGCCCTTGCTGCCAAGAAGGCTAACTGCATATAGGACTGCATTAGTAGAAGCATTGCCAGCAGATTGAGGGAAGTAATTATTCCCCTCTGTTCAGCACTGGTGAGACCACGTCTGGAGTACTGCATCCAGTTTTGGGTCCCCCACTACAGAAAGGATGTGGACAAATTGGACAGAGTCCAGTGGAGGGCAATGAAAATGATCAGGGAGCTGGGGTACGTGACTTATGAGGAGAGGCTCAGCGAACTGGGCTTATTTAGTCTGCAGAAGAGAAGAGTGAGGGGGGATTTGAGTGAGAGTGAGGGGGGTAGCCTTCAACTACCTGAAGGGGGGTTCCAAAGAGGATGGAACTTGGCTGTTCTCAGTGGTGGTAGATGACAGAACAAGGAGCAATAGTCTCAAATTGCAGCGTGGGTTGTCTAGTTTGGATATTAGGAAAAACTATTTCACTAGGAGGGTGGTGAAGCACTGGAATGGGTTACCTAGGGAGGTGGTGGAATCTCCATCCTTAGAGGTTTTTAAGGCCCGGCTGGACAAAGCCCTGGCTGGGATGATTTAGTTGCGGTTGGTACTGCTTTGAGCAGGGGGTTGGACTAGATGACTTCCTGAGGTCTCTTCTAACCCTAATGTCCTATGATTTTATGATTGGAACAGGATGGGCCCTTTTGTTTCTAAAGTGTAGCCTTCCATACCAGGAGGCACTTGGTTATACATCAACCAATTGCTAGAGAAAAAGTCATGACAAACTCTATGTATCTTCCAGACATTGAATAATCTACCTTAGATACATCTCTACCTCAATATAACACTGTCCTCGGGAGCCAAAAAATCTTACTGCATTATAGGTGGAACCACATTATATTGAACTTGCTTTAATCCACCAGAGTGCGCAGCCCCGCCACCCCGGAGCACTGCTTTACCGTGTTATATCCGAATACGTGTTATATCGGGTCACGTTATATCGAGGTAGAGGTGTAATAAATAAAATGATAGCTTTCAGAATAGTCAATCTATCAAATGAATGTCAATGGGTATATCTGTCCTTCTTATGAAGAACGGTAACCTCACTCCCAGGTGTAACTTCCCAAATTGCCTGCATGAAATAAAGCTGATGACGACGACTAGCTGGACTATTTGGCATGTATAATTTTTTGCCTTTGCCCCTCTCTAGAGGAGAGTTAACATTTGTTGAAAGCAGCCACTTAGCAATATATACAAAAACTGTCTAGATCTCTAACCTATGCCCATGTAACAAGCCTTGCATAACAAGGATTGACTTCAACAAACGAAACCTATATACCCATAATAAGACTTATACTATATACATTTTCTTTAAGAGAAACCACTCATTTGCCAAATTCACAGCTGTGTACTGTAACCAGCCATAATGCTTTTCACAGAGAGTACCTTTGCAAGGATCTCAAAGCCCTTTATGCACAGTATTATTTACCTCCTATTAAAAAACAAGATTACTGTAATGGTCCAAAACCAGGGGCCGATTCTGCACACAATCAGGATACGATTATGCCTCACCCCCGCTTACCTTGAGTATCTCTTTACTCTGAAAGTAGCCCCACTGAAATCAATGAAACAGAGTGAGACGCTATTCAGCATGAATAAGGGGCGCACAATCAGGCCCTACAGTTAATGTGGTCTTTTGCAGCTGACTGAAACTAGACACTGGGTCCCAACGTCTTATTATCATTGTAGTACTTTCAACCATTAATGGAGAACACTACCAATTTTTTTTTTTATAAGGGACTCTGTTGGGTGGTTTTATTACAGCCAAATGTGGAGACTGAGGTACAAAAGTTAATTGATTTGTTCTGGGTCACACAGCAAAACAACAGGAAGAGTCCTGATTTGCAATCCCCATCTCTAACAACTAGGCAATACACTCTCTAGGCAAAACCTTTGTGAACATTTTCCTATTGCTGTATATACATTTTCAGTTTACTGTTCAATATGCTTTGGTATACAAGTAAAACTACAACATGGACATTAATATCTTCAATCTCCACTGGCAACTTTTCAATTCCGAAGTACATAGTAAGGTTGAATCAGATTTAAACCTCTCGGGCTTTACAAATGAATATTAAGTGCTTCTTCTGTAATAGTTACAGGGCAATTATGAAGCTAGTAGCAACTTCAATAAGTAACTGTCTTCTACACAATTATGGTAATCTAACAGATAAGGTAATCTCAAATCAATGTAGAAGCCACATCTTTTTGGGGTAGCTGTTTTACCTCTTAGATTAATAGAATAAAAAAGTTGTGTAAAAGGCACATCTTATTGGAAAGGCTGTTAGTTACCTTCACTTGAACTACTGCAGACAGTATACCTCATGTTAATTTGTATAACAGTTAAACCATATTATTGGCAAATCAGTACAAATACTTTTAGGCAAACATATAGGGTCAGAACTTTTAAACTCAGTTTGCTCCCTATCTGTTACTGCAGTTTGCTGGCCCACAGTATTACAGGGGCAGTCGACATATTTTAGTTGCCCGACTACCTCATGTGCAGGCCCCAATCGAATGCTCAGACATCTAAATGACCTCAAAATTGTGGGCAGAAAAAAAGAAAAGGAGGTTGATGCCAGGCAGAAAAATCAAGCCCGTAGGATGCAATTCACCCCTGTATGAAGGAGTCATTACAAGGTCTAAGCACCAACTATGGCCTCAAAATAGGGCTTATGTGGGACTCAGCTGGTACATTGGCCTTGTATTGGCCTTCTGTATAGGGGTGAAATTCACCCTGCATCACTGGCCCAGCAGGACAAACTTTTGTAGGGTTAAATTCATGCCCGTAGAATGCCCATGCACTACTTAGATCTCGCTCAGACCCTGGCTTGAAGGCTTTAGTGGTGCACAGACTGCATGCTGGCATTCTGCACAGAGGTCAATGTCAGACCGAATAGATGGAAAAAGGAAAGATTTCAAACTGTCCTTGGATAAACAAAGAACTGACAGAACCCAGCTGAATTACAGAGATACCAGTGACTGAAACAGATAATACAGTGATTATGTGATGTCTGTGTCATCTCTGAATAACTACAAAGAACTAAGAGTCAGTCCCTCACCCGGTGTAAATAGGCTATGCCAATTTACCCCTAGCTGAGGATATGGCCCTAACATTGAAATCGATCCGCCCTTTAACAAAACAGGGACAGTTTGAGCATCATGGAGTAATAGAAAATACAGAACAAAATGAGTTAGTGTACAAAGAGAATGAAAACAGCCATTGTGAAGATGCATATTGATATATTGCTGAATGTGAGGGGAATTAGTAAGATATTTGTCCTATACTAGCTGAGCAGTGGTAAAGTATTATAAAATTACTTCAGTTGCCAACAGCATAGTATGAACCTAAAGGAATTACAGAATGATGTGCTACACTCAGCCCCAGGAGAACTAGCAAAAACAGAAGAAAGGACTGGAGTGCAGAGGCATTGCTATATAGATTCACGAGGGAAACTATTTTATGAATCAAAAAATATTATGTATGCACATATACAGCCCTCATCGCTGCAATGTCTGAGTGCCTAGTTAATGGATGGTATCCTCACAACAGCCCAGTGAAGTTGGGAAATACTATCCCAATTTGACAGATGGGGAACTGAGGCCCAGAGTAGAATATGAGACTTGCCCAACATCATACAGAAAGTACACCTCTACTCCGATATAACGTGACCCGATATAACAAGAATTCGGATATAACGCGGTAAAGAAGTGCTCCAGTGGCACTTCTTATCGTTTCACCTATAATGCAGTAAGATTTTTTGGCTCCCGAGGACAGCATTATATCGAGGTAGAGGTGTAGGTGACTGAGCCAGGAATCAAACCTATGTCTTCTGAGTGCTGTAGCCCCTAGACCACTCTTCCGTCCATCAAAATAGGCGGCCAGCACCAGGGAAGCCCAGCCAAGTAATGCACAAAGACTGTGGTACTGAGTCCTGACAAGACAAAAAGGTCACCACTTACAAAGTATGCAATTTACTGTGGTTTTTCCCCAGCCGAGCCACATGTGTGATTAGAATGATCCATGTCCAATGATCTCACTGTCTAAGAGACTAACTTAAGTTAGCAAGAGCCAATGCCATAACTCCTATTTTAAAAGGTACAGTTCCCTGCCTGGATTTTCATATGCAATTACTCTATAAACAGAAGACAAATGCTGGCCATGACAAATACCCAAATAGTTATGTTTTGTCACACACTCTAGAGCAATATTTAGATGTGCGCACATCTTCAAAATGCTTTTAGTAGCCTCCCTCTATCTTAATCCTGAATTCACATGCCCCACTCAACTTATTCACGAATCATCAGGAAAGGAAGCCGTGTTTTTGCTAACAGTGGCCCGGGCTTTACTCCCCTTGGAAATCAACAGCAAAATTCCACTTGGCACAGGATCATCCCATGTAGAAGGATGCTGAAACACTAATACCTCCTAAACGTGATCCAATTACTCATGATCCAATAAACAGAGGTGTTTTTGGCTGGCAAGAACATTGTTCCCGGTATTCATCATGAGGCACTGAATGTCTGCCGGCGAAAGATAATGTTCATGGGAACATTTGGAAAGCGGCCCCTCTGCTTACCCTTGCTCTCAGCTGTTAATCGCACCGGTGCGTGCCTCTGCTCATCCTGGCAGCAGGAGCAACTGAAAATCCTAAGAAATGCCACTATACACATCACTTGATTGCACTTAAACACCAACCTGTCCTGGCACCCTTTTGTTGGGGTCCTGTCCTAGCCATGTCCACCTTTTCTCCTCCCTAGCTGTACTCATATCAGTGCAAGGCACAGAGTTTTGTTCACTTCACATTACTAAGATCTAAGCACATTCCTCTGATGTGGAAGTGTCTCGGTACAGGGCAGAGTATATACCCAGCGAGCAACAACTCCCAGAAA
This sequence comes from Trachemys scripta elegans, assembly GCF_013100865.1. NCBI lineage: Eukaryota > Metazoa > Chordata > Testudines > Emydidae > Trachemys > Trachemys scripta. The sequence goes on along the minus strand of NC_048308.1, from coordinate 63,646,464 downwards.
TTCTCTCAGCAGCCTGTAAACTCTATTCCTCAGATCCTGCCTGGTCTTTCAAGTCATTCATGGGGGCGGGGGCGGGGGCGGGACTCTTACTGAATTGCCAAGGTATGTGTGTGAGAAGTGGCTCTGTGTGTCAGGATTGAATTGCATGGGCAGGGCTGAGTGGGGACAACAAAGTACGTGTCTCCACTAATTCTAGTGCTAGACTTGCATGGCCGTTAAAAATGTTACATTTGCCCCACACTCCCTTAAGCGCTGGGACCTCAGATTTTTCTTATTGCTTCTGTTTCCCTTTCAGAAGAACTCATTTCTGAAACATCTCTGCTAACTTCATTGTCTGTTTGCACCTTTCGGTTCCATTTGCAGCTCACATGCCATCCATCTCTCACAGCATCCCTCCCCCACCAGACACACACTTTTCAATACACAATAATTAATCAGGCTCCTTGTGTCTCCTTTTACCAATTCTCCCTGTGAATACAAACAAGCTGCAGAAATGAACAATGCATTAGAGGACAGAACTTACAAACAGTGTTCTATAACACTTAGTTTGCTTCATTCAGCATGTCAAATTTTTTTTCCTAAAATTCTTAGCATAATTTCCCAGCATTATACATTATGAATGTTTTCTGAGCATGTAGTCATACACTGCATATGTCTGAAGAGCCACATTAATTTGGTATTGCTACTGTTTCTTCAGTGGTGTGAACTTACAGGAAAATTCAGGCAACTTACATAATTTATTAAAGCATCACAAAAAATTAAATACAAATATATTTCAAAATTTTGAAGATGTTTTCATTTTGTGGGATTTGAAACACCAGTGACAATTCTAACGTCTAAATTTTTTCATACAAAAAATTACATTTAGAGGGGGAAAGGCCATTTGTTGGTAAAAAAAAATTAAAAAATCATTAGAAATATGTTGACCAGCTCTGATCATTATGTATGTTATTTAGGTCAGTAAGTTACATTGTGTTGACTTTTCACTTTATCAAGTAGGATTTAAATTCCTAACTCCTGGAATTTACATTAAATAGATTTTATATTGTAGTAACAACATATGTTCATATTGCATAAATTGAGAAAAATTGATTACAATTATGCAATCAAATAATACAATCAAAGTGCTTGGAGCAGGTTATATCTTAATAAAAACAAATTAAAATAGAAATGGACCTAATCCAGAAGTATGATAGACCCAAATACTCCAAAGGAAGTTCAGATTGCATTGTGATCTAGGTTTATCTTGAAAACAGAAATGAAAGGAAAATCATTCTCTTAAAACAAACCAGAAAAATAAATGAGGATAAAGAAAGGCACAGAACATTTAAACACATCACTACCCTCCTTGTACTAATCCACAGCAAAAGGGTGAAAGAGAAACAGGAAGACTAAATTGAACCATACTCAAAATCTCTTACCATGTGAGACTTATACTAGATACGGAGAGACTCTGTGCCGGACAAAAACACAGCTCTGTTTGCACTGTCTTCAGCAATCTCACATGCTCCATGACCAAGTTAAAAGATTACAACCCCCTGTTCCTTTCCAAACTGCCTCCTTGAGGTCACTGGATTCCACGCACACACGCTGATGTCATCACATTCTACGTTCTCTGTCTTTGTGCTGGATTGGCATAGGCACGCTCCAAAAATAAGGATAAGGCCTGAGCTCAGCAAAGCAAGCAAACCCACTCCTACTCAGCAAGGCACTCAAGCAAGCGCTTACCTTTAAGTGCATTTGAAGTCTAATTTAAGTCAATGGGACTTAAAAAGATGCTTAAATAGGTGCACAAGAGCTTTCCTGAATCAGGACCATGATTAACTCACATTTTTGTATGATTTAGCTATCATTGCTGAGATTTAATATCCATCCAGGGCCTGGTCAAGCACGAACAGAAGTCAAAGTAAAGATGCCCATTGAATTCAGTGTGCATTGGACCATGCCCTGTATGCTCATCATGCATGAACATTAACTTTAGAAGTGTAAACAACATCTATTTGGTCCAGTGTCAGCCCGAGGGAAACCATTGAAAAGTCTGAGCTAAAGAGAGGGTAGGCAGAGATGGCTGGATGTCTTTTTGTCTGGTTCCAGTGAAGCCAGAAAATATCCTAGATCAACTACAACTGGCCAGCACTTTGGGATTGCTCTGTATAACGGGAACAATCCTGGTAAACTGAAGCATCTGGACAACACCTTCCATTTCTGATTGGCAGATCTGTAACCAGCTATAAAGAGCTTCCCATTGGCCATCTTCACACATTCTGCCACAGTTTAATACAGAGAAGTCTTCAGAACATCTCATCTTGGTGACAAAGAAATTAAAATGACTCTGCATATTGTATTTTTCATATGCGCGGCCCTTTGTTCCTTACAACAGGGCCATCTATAAATAATTAATGTCCTGGGGTTTTAATAGCATTATTAATAATATCTAAGCATCTCGACCAAATGCTGAATAAAACAAAACAAAGCCTTGGAATATTCCATAATTCTGATTGATGATGAAGATCTAGGCCTTCAAATAAATTACTGTTTTATTCTGTGGATTCATTAATATTAATAGCCATTAACCCAAGGGTAAATAACCAGAGGATCTTCTCCGTATGTGACATCTCTATTACTGAAGGTTTGCAGCCATGGTAGCCCATTCTGTATGATCTTCTGCTAATTTCTTTGTGGATGAGCGGTCCTTTTGATCCATCCAGGATACCACATCGTCCATCTAAGACTTCTTTGTCTGCCTAATGTTCTTCTGATATCAACTATCCCTTGCAGTGCCTGTAAACATACATTGCCCGCTGAACTTCTTAAAACATGTCCTGCAATTCAAATCTTTCTTTTCATAACATCTCTGACTAGCATTTGCTGAGCTCCAATCATCTCCAATACTTCTTCGTTGGTCATATGGTCTATCCATAATATTTTCAGAATTTTTCTATAAACACCATACTTTGAAGGATTGTAGTTTCTTTATGATCAGTCGTTTGAATGTCCACATTCCACAGCCATAATTTAACACAGACCAAATATAAATGTTTAAGCGTCAGAATTTAGTCTTCAGATTTATGTTCCTTCTTATAAGTTGTTTATTCTTCTGGAATGTCTCTTTCGCTCTTGCTATTCTGGTGTTGGCTTCAGTATCTGATATTCCAGCTTCTGTATGAAGCTTCCTAAGTAGCAATAATTTCTCACTTGCTGTACAGCCGTGTCATTCACCGGAATCTCATGTTTTCCCAGGATCTTTGCATACCAACATATTTTTTTTCTTGTCCACTGTCATAACTATAAAGGGAAGGGTAACAGCCCTCCTGTGTACAATACTATAAAATCCCTCCTGGCCAGAGACTCCAAAATCCTTTTACCTGTAAAGGGTTAAGAAGCTCAGGTAACCTGGCTGACACCTGACCCAAAGGACCAATAAGGGGACAAGATACTTTCAAATCTTGGTGCGGGGGAAGGCTTTTGTTTGTGCTCTTTGTTTTGGTGGTTGTTCGCTCTTGGGACTGAGAGGGACCAGACATCAATCCATGCTCTCCAAATTTTTCTGAACAAGTCTCTCATATTTCAAAATTGTAAGTAAACAGCCAGGCAAGGTGTGTTAGTTTTATCTTTGTTTTCTCAACTTGTAAATGTACCTTTTACTAGGGTGTTTACCTCTGTTTGCTGTAACTTTGAACCTAAGGCTAGAGGGGGGTCCTCTGGGCTCTTTAAGTTTGATTACCCTGTAAGTTATTTTCCATCCTGATTTTACAGAGATGATTTTTACCTTTTTCTTTAATTAAAAGCCTTCTTTTTAAGAAACTGATTGATTTTCCCTGTTTTTTAGATCCAAGGGGGTTGGATCTTGATCCACCAGGAGTTGGTGGGAGAGAGGAGGGGGGATGGTGAATTTCTCCTTGTTTTAAGATCCAAGGGGTTTGGATCTGTATTCACCAGGGAATTGGTGAAGAGTCTCTCAAGGCTACCCAGGGAAGGGAATTAGCACATTGGGAGTTGTGGCAGCAGACCAGATCTAAGCTGGTAGTTAAGCTTAGAAGTTTTCATGCAGGCCCCCACATCTGTACCCTAAAGTTCAGAGTGGGGAAGGAGCCTTGACATCCACGTTCAACTCTAGGCCAAGTTCTTTGTGATATTCAAACATAATCTCCACTAACTTCATGATACCTTATTCTGAATCAGCCAACAGCACTGTGTCATCTGCATAGCGAATGTTATTCACCCATTTTTCATTCATATTAATACCATCTTCTGTTTCTTCAATTCATTTAATCAAACACTTGCTATAAAGTTGAAATCTGGAGACATTATACAACCTTGCCTCACTCTTCTCTTGATCTCTCAGATTACCAGAGTATAGTGTAGTGGAAAGTTGAACAACAAATGTGTTTCATTCAATATTTCCATTGAAAATCATTGATAAATATAATAAAGCATATAACTACAGTGTGAATTTGCAGACCTGGATATGTTCTCTGGTAGAAAGTGATATTTATCTTTCAACTTTAACTATCTCTTTTGATCTGTAAACAAGAGCATTGTTACTTTTAGTTCCACGGGATCAATACTAATCATGCACTACAGCCAACCAAGAACTGTTGGTAACAATCAGAAGGCGCTAGATTCAATTCCCCTTTATTGACAGCACTGGGAAGTCAATAGACACTGAAGACACTCTTTAAAAATCTAATTTTTAGACAAGCATATAATAGCAACCCATTAAGGAGTCAGGGCTTTCAGCATACCTGGAGATATAAGCATGGGGCTAGTAAACATTCACAAGATATTTATCAGTGTCGAATTTTACTTAGCACCGACTTTTGAGAGCTGCTGCCCCGCATAGCTTGTAAGATATGTTATAGCACATGTTTTTGTTTTGTCGACTGTGTGTCTGAGTGTTCATGCTCACATAGGCTAAAAATCTGGTCGATATGGAAACAAGCTGGGGCATGAACAAATAGGGAGCTACCATGTGATTTTTTTTCTGGTCTTCTTCACCAATGATCCTAGGCTAGAAGGAAAACCCACTCTAGGACTGCACCTCCACTAATCTCAAAAAGCATGGCAAAAGCCATAACACCGTTGCTTAATGTGCTTCAAGACCACCATGTGAATGCTTTAAAATGCCTTGGACCAGGTCCACACTTGGTGTGTATTGGTATATCTCCATGGAAGCCAGCAGCCCTGTACCAGTTTACACCAGCTGAGGATATGTCTCTTATGTCGACATAAACCATCAGTCAGAGGCACGTTCCGAGCATTGCTTGCAGCAAACAGTTACATAGTGAGGAGACCCCATCACTGGATGAACTGATGTATCTATCATCACATAACATAAATTAGCTCCCAGAAGTGGACACTGGCAATTAGGCACACATTGTAGATGTCTGCAGTAAATGATGGGCATTATATAGAAAGAATTGAAAGATTACACAGGCTGATATGTGAGTGCTATGTAATAAGGTCCTTGGAGCACATGCATCAGCCATTTCTTGGAGCAAATTTGGCTGCAGTTACAAGAAGTTCTATACTAGTGTATGATGTTATTCACTTGCTGCAAGTAACAACTACAGTGCTCGCATGATTGCAAAATAGCTGAACTACTGTGCTAACTACCTCTATTATTTGGCTTCTAATGTCTACACTAGTGATATTTGGCAAATGATCTATGAGTGAGGAGGTAGGAATTGATGAGGTGAAACCATGGGGCACACAAATTTTACAAGCTGCATGTATTCTCCACATTTAACATTTCTGCTTTCACAGACTTCTTAAAGCCCTTCTGGAAAGAGTTGATGACAGGAAGCTGGAGGATGACATTATAAATGCCGATGAATTGCCATTATGAATGCCAATGAATGGCCAGAAAAAGAGAGAGTAAGAATGATTCTAGAGCCTGGAGGTTGGGGCTCTCACTTTGGATTTGGAAGAACAAAGTTCAAGTCGCTGCTCCAGCAACTGTTTAATTAGTTATATAAAGTGGATCAGCTTCAACAGGGAGCCTGAAGGAGCCCCAGAGCAGATTATTGCAGAGCCCAGTGGTTAGGGCAAGCTTCTTTAATGGGGGAGACCCAAGTGTAAATCCCTTCTCCACCTCAAGCAGATGGGGGAATGGAATATCAGTCTCCCACATCCCAGGTGAGTGAGCTCCCAACTGGGCTGAAAGTTATAAAATGATGACCACCCCCCACCTCTACTTTTTCCCATTTTATGACTCTAGACCTCAGGTGGGCAACCTGCGGCCCATCCGGGTAAGAGGCTTGCGGGCCATGACACATTTTGCTGACGTTGACCGTCCGCAGGCATGACCCCCTGCAGCTCCCAGTGGCCGCAGTTCGCCATTCCCAGCCAACGGAAGCTGTGGGGGGCAGTGCCTGCAGACGGTCAACATCAGCAAAATGTCTCGCGGCCTGCAATCAGCTTATCCTGATGGGCCGCATGCGGCACCACTGGTCTAGACCATTAAAAATGCTCAAAAACTGTTGTTGTTTTTTTCAGTTTACCAAAAAATTTCACAATATTTTGATTCATGGCAGGTCAAACTGAATTTTCTTCCAATTTTTGGGAACTACCAGTGAACTGAAAAATGAATTATAAACAGGGCACCAGCTTCCATCTCCTCCTCCGCCTCCTCGTGTAGGGACCAATCTGTTCGGTGTCTTCTGAAAATGGCTAGTGGCTTAGGCACCCCAGCAAGCTAGGTGGGGAATGCCTCTTTTGAGTATCCTACCATGGCTTAGGCACCTGGATGTCAGGACTGAGGCAGCTGTGCACATATCCAGCGACAGATTTTTATGCACCTAACTTACACAACTAGGGACTTTAGGTGTCTACAGGGCTAGGCAGCGGGTGAGCCAGTGGAATCTAAATTTTGGACTTAGGCACTTGATGTGGTGGTTAGACACCTAAATCCCCATATGAACCTAGCCCTTTGTACCTGAAAGTAATATACATTTTCAGTACATCTGATGAAACTGAAACCATAAGATCAATATGCAAGAAGGCTATGCCAGTTAGCCTCATCATGCCAATCTGACATAGAGCTTAATTTACTAGAGATCACATATTTTGGGGCACCAAAGGTAAGAAACCAGAGTCCTTATATTGCAGCAATCAGTTGCTGCAGTATTTCCAACTCTATGCATGGAAATCTAATGAGTCGAGACCTAAAAAAATCATGTGATTTGTTTAACATCATGACACTTTAAAAATAACTTTGGGTCTCTATTTATTTGACTTCTGCCTTTGCAGCATTTAGTGTTTTCAATTTCAAACTTTTTTTCACAATCATGAGAGCTAGAATCTTATTTTAAAAAAATATCCTCCTGAGCTCATATAATCACTTGTCTCCAGGAGCTGGGGATATAAAGGAAAATATCGGGATAAAACCATGAGAGCTGGCAACACTCATATGCCAGAGCAGTAAACAAACCAAAATATAGTCTCAAAAAGCATGAAGACATCAGAAACAGAGAACAGCATACACCATGTACAGACTAAAATAAAAACCAAAACAGCAGAATAAGGCTCAACAACAATACCCGTAAGTGGGAGAAAACCTGAAAAGCAAATGTGGTCACTGTACAGCACTAAATGCACAAGCCATTAGGCATATGTACACAGCAGTAGGAGCATATCAAACTAGGAGTGACAATGACACCTACAAATATGTACTAGCAGATACTGCACTTCATGATGGAATGACCAGTTTGCATGCTAGACACGAAAAAGACTTTACTCAAATTTTTGAATAATTGACCTGGAGCTGTTATTACAAAATTACGTTCTCTATAATTGCAGTAGGATCATAATACTGAAAAGCAGCGTGCCCAGAATTTCTGACATGCATATGTTATGAGTCATACTGGGGATGAAGCAAAGCAAAATCCCAGTTGTCCTATAATGGAGAAATATGAGCAGTCTTGATGTCTGGGCAGCATTACTTCCCAGCCAGTTAACAAAGTGAACCACTTATGAGGCATGAAATACCTGACCGACCTTGGAGCAAGGTAGCCAAGGATTTATGTACAGTGAGCACTCAAGAATACCTTGTGATGGCTGAATTCTATTCTAACTATTGGGAAATACAGCAGATCCCTTTCAGGCAGTAGCAAACGCTTCTGTTAAATGCCACAAAAATGGTTTGCCCAGCATGGAATTCCAGAGAGAGTAATTATAGAAAATAGACCTCTGCTTGCCTGTCAGTGATTTGCACAGTTTGCTGTGTCAGCAGAGTTTAAACATGCCACATTCCCTCTGCATGAAAACCAGTCTAATAGCAAAGCAGAAGCAGATGTCAAAATCACCAAGATGATACTGGGATAAGAGACCTGTGGAATGCACTGCAGGCGTAGACAGATAAACCAACAGAAGACATAGTCCAGCACAAAGTTTCATATCATGCTGTGTGTAACCTAAGGGGTGGTTTTCCATATGTTTGACATCGCAGTAGTGGAAAAGGTGTAGGGAAAATCTAAACAGTGGAAATAGCAAGAAGAATATTACCACAATTCAAGGATGTTGATAACTTGGAGAGGGTTCAGAGAAGAACCATGAGAATAATTAATAGACTCAAACAGGCCTTATAGAGATAAGATAAATAGATTGAGCTCCTTGAGTCTAACAAAGAGAAGGGTGATTTGATTACAGTCTACAAGTACCTACATAGGGAACATGATCCAATGGCTGGAAACTGAAGCTGGAAAAATTCAGTCTGGAAATAAGAGATACGTTTTTAACAGTGAACATAATTACCCAGTCAAACAATTTACCAAGGGTCGTGGTAGATTCTCCATCACTGACAATTTTTAAATCAAGATTGGACAGTTTCCTAAAAGATCTGCTCTAAGAATTATTTGGGGGAAGTTCTATGAACTGTGCTCTATTGAAGTCAGAATGAATGATCACAATGGTCCCTTCTGGCCTTGGAATCTATGAATACTACCAAGATGTAATGACAAAACAAGAGATGTACTTCACCCATACTAGTATGGTTTATGACCGTCTCGTGTACTTCTGCTGTATACGACCTTGGCACTACCTTTTGTGTACTAGGATAATTCTATTGCCACAGCTATCATTTCCTATAAACTCCCAGGAAACAGATGTTGCAAACAAATCCCACCCTCACATCTCCAGATCCAGAGAGTCTAACAGAAATAGGCAATGATTCCAAACAAGACCGGTTGACACAGGGAATGTCAGTAAAACAACCAGCACAGTCAGTGAAATCCCTTTGAGGCTGTACCTCCAGAAAGAAAGGCCAGAAAACAAAACCACATGAAGTGAAAGAGTAGGAAAGTTATCTAGCAATTTCAAAGACATTTTTACTGCTATGTAAAAAACAAACTTTTGAACTATTCAATTCTGCAACAAGAAGATATATGAGAGATTTATACAAAAATCCATATATGCATCTCTGATAGGCAAGTATATAGCCCATTAAAAATAGAGCCATCTATTGACCTAATGGAATATCTAGTTTTGTTATGTTTGTAAATTCAATAAAGCTGTTATTGCTACATTGCAAGGAGCTTCCGGACCATTGCATTTAGAAGCATAGGCTTGGGAGGAGAGTGTATTTATTTAAAGTTTGAGAGCCAGTGATACAGGGTGATCTGACTGTTATTGATAGTGATTTCCAGGTGGAGGCTAAGGATGGAAGTCTTTCAATACTCTGAGGTGAGCAAAATGATGACTGGATCATGAAACCCAGAAATGCTGCTTTTTCTGCTGCAGTGCTTAGGTTTGGATTATTTACCCTGTACCACATGACTTAATTAACAGAACATTTGTAAATCCTTTGCCATGCTTAATGTGTGACCTTAAAATAATGTATTTCATTTACTCTTATAACTTTCCTCTCTTATTTAATAGAATAGCGATGGAAAATATTTGGTGCCCTACACCACCCTGCTGTCAGAGTAGGATTGTACCTGACGCTATATTCCCGAGTTCACTGTCCAGTCCAATTTTAAATTTCCTTTTCTTGTTGATCTTCTGGGAATGTCTAAAGACAATGAGATTTTGGAACAGCGAATCAGAACATGGAACAATTTCAACGCACAAATTCTTTCTGGTGAGAATGATGCTGAGATTCCAGCGCGATAAAGTGATAGGAAGAACTGAAATTTGGAACAAGCTGTTCCCTCTAATATGCTTCCACATCAATAGCATATTGACGTATTATACACAGTACCATGCAAAGCTGCCAGACAACCAGATTGCTAAATAGCTGACAAGATAAAGAAACCAGAACCTCAGCCATTCAGAGTCCTGCCCGGTCATAAAATAGGGTGCAAAGTTTAAAAACTCCTTTTGGGTGACATAGTTTATGATCGGATGATGCAAACAGCCCAACTAAAGTCAAAGCCAAAAATGAAACAGGACAGTGGCAGCGTGATGTACCAGCCTCACGAGGCAACATTACCTTAATATATCATGTTTGTAAAGCACTTTGAAGTTGTAAAAACAGATACTGAAAATGCTATTATTTTATTGACTCGACATCTGTTGTGTTTAGTAATGATAGATATAGCCATGGTCATAAAACAGGATAGTAGGATCCATGGTGCATGCTTTAAAACATAATCACCAGCTCCATGTCAATAACCGTTTTCTACAAACGCCGGAGCGACTGTAGCAATGTGAGCTTGCTGGGCTTCAGTAAAGTTCTATTTTTGTTGTACCGTGCTGGGAAGAGAAATTACAACACAGAGCAATTGCTGGTGCCTTCCCATTGCTGCATTTACTCAAGCCCTTCTGTAAGCAAGCTCTGATAGGTCAGAACTTAGCATGAGCAGCAGGACGCAACTTAGCTCATGTACCTCTTGCTCAGCTCTGCTGATCATTGATAGGCTCTCTCTTGAGTAAGGGGATTTTGATGGGCTGGGAGGATGCACTCTTAAATAAGTGGAGTGAACCAGATTTGATTATAGGACCAGCAGTCAGTGGGAGTTGCGGGTGCTCTGCATCTTTGAGAATCAGCCCAATAATTTAGGCCCAGAACTTTAGACTCAAGTGCCTGATTTTCAGAGACGCTGAGCCCCACCTACTGCTTCTGTCGAAGTCAATGGAAGTTGTGGGTACTCAGCAAATCTCTGAAACCTCTGAAAATCAGTTCCCAAGAGTACAAGCGTTGGCTTTAACTGGTCTGTGCCTCAACCCAATCCCAAGGGCATAGGCATCCATAGCACAACTCACATCCTTATTTCATTTTTCTTCATAATTGTAGCATAGCGACTGCAAACAGAATTTACCTATAGTCCTCCCCCCAACAACAAAACCCCCCAATGTGAGACTGGGGAAGTATAAGGCATTCAAATGGCTTTTGTAATGTGCCAGATACACTTTTGGGACAATAAGTGTTAAGTGGATTTCCTGCGGAATCCTTGGGCAGTAGCTAATGCAAATTCCACAACCCCGCTTATGCAGAAACCCAGCCTTTTGAAGGTGCACCCTGAAGAGAGGGCCATTAAGAGTCTACACTGCAGCTAGACACCTGTAGCTGCTCCGTGCCAGCTAACTTGGGCTAACAGGCTAAGGCTAAGCAGCTGTTTAATTGTGGTGTAGATGTTTGGGCTCACAGCATCCTAGAGTCCAGGCTCCAGCCCAAACGTCAACATCACAATTAAACAGCCCACTAGCCTGAGCTCCGTGAGCCCAAGGCAGCTGGGACAGGCCAGCCATGGGTTTTTAATTGCAATGTAGACATATCCTAACTGGGGATTACCTGTTCCAGGAGACTGGAGATCAAAGACCCAAGCTGTTTAAAGAAACAGCTGAACTGCCACGGTTCCTGTTCTAAAAACTGACATGGATTGTAACCAAGGGGGCAAACCCAGGTGTCAAGTATGAAAGACTAACGCCCACCAGACCACCTAGACTGGAGCTGGAGCTGACCTCTGGTAAGCTTTTAGCATGTTTGTAGGTTCTTCTATTGTTTTGTATATGTTTTCTCTGTAGTGCTTTTACAGTAAGAAAAAAGGTACTTGCTTAGGAAGATCTGTGTGGTAATGTATACCTGCTGGCTATATACTATTCATTGCCTTCGGAGAGACAGCAAAATGCAGGTGCTGGCCTTTAGACACACTGGCTTGCTGGGGATATTGCTGTGTGTGTCAGGGGGCTGTGCAACATTAAAACCCTGATCAGAAGAGAGGGAAAGATCCAGGTCTCCACCCAAGAGAGGTGACAGCTGGGATCTGGAAGCCTTAAGTGATGCCCTCAAGGGAGGGAATACAGGTGAAAGTGTGACACTCCTCCTCCTCCAAACCCTAAGCCACCAAGATGCAGACATAAAAACCCAAGCAACAGCATAGTTTGATTTATGGTACCCTTCCGCTCCTATCTCCCTTTTGTCTATTTACTGTAGTGATAGTGGCCATATCAGTCCCTAGCTAGATAAGTTATAAACACTGGGGAAGGGGCTTTATCTCTTATTTGTTCTGTGGGCATGTAAAACCCAGGAGAGGTATTAACGCAAGCGTGCATTAGTGCTTGGCGTTGGGAGAGTTGAGGAAGGATGCTAGGCATATGGCATTGTGTGTGTCCTTGATCTTCCTTATCATAGCCAGTCTCAGCAGAGACCCCAAGGGACTCAGGTCCGGATTCTGAGCCTAACTTCTAGTCAGTACAAATGCTTTCCATCAGGTAAATAGTCAAATGCTGATGCCATGTTGTGGTTGCTTTGCTGAGTGATATCAGAATCAGCCATAGCCCTGTTTACCAGTTTTAATTTTTTCCTACCTTTCTAGCAGCAGAGAGTGAATGCTGTCTAAGGTGACTTGCGTGTAATATCCCAAGAAAAGCATGCGACACATGAATGACTCAGGCCTTATGATGTGCAGAAAAATCCAGGCCATCTATAATTAATGGCTGTTCATTACAAATTTCACAGTGTTGGTACCTAAGACCTCATGAAGCAGAGGTCCATGACAAGTTTGCAAGTATGATAGATAGGCAGTTCCTGGCAGGAATTGATTTTCCTAGAGTTGACTAAGAAGCACAATATGAAGTTAAAGGTACAGGAAAGTTTTCTGTTGGGTCATTTATATCCTTATTAGTAGCTCTAAAAAACTCAACAATCTTGCACAGAAAAAATAAACAGAGATAGTGTTACATATTAATCACAGATATTTACAGGGAGCTAAGGACATCTACATGCTGATCACGCCAGCAGTTGCCATCACATTATCATTGAAAACATCAGGTTTATTATTACTTTATTTAATTATGTTATTATTGCAACCACGGAAGTGAAATCTAAGTGCTTCATTGGTGAAACAGAGGAAATTGTTTTTACAAAAAGATCACATGCACTTTTATCTATGGAGAATGTTGGTGATTTTAAAAAAAAAAAAAAGAAAAGGCGGAACTCAACTAGAATCCGTTAGGTTGGAATGTAATCATTAATTAATGTCCGAGCAGCACTTTGAAGACATAAAGCACTATAGAAGTGTGAGGTGTGAACATTATTGTCTCATCCAGGCTCAGACAGTTATGCTGAAAGGGAAGACAGCTTGTAAGTGAAAAAACATGTCAGGAAGGTCCTGATTTAGAGCTGTAATCTGTCTGCCCCAGCATGGGTGTGCTGAGAGAGAGAGAAGAGTTCAGGGAGCATTTCCCCTCAAAGTACTTATGCACAGCTGAAAAGGGTCTAGGAAGAAAACTGACCTTACACCTCATGAGTACTAGGGTGTCTAACATCCCCAGCCCTGTTCTGTAGCCTCTGTTCTGAAAGTGGTCGGCAAGAGAGATACATCTGTATACATATTATATATATATGTAGGACAGTTAGAGCACCATCCCCTGGTACATTAGAACATGTAGCATTATCTGTAAGTTAGTAGGTTCAATCACGTTGCTATTGTGTACTGCAAATGTTTCCCAGCATGCAGCTTCTAACAGCCCCAAGGAGTTTTGGTTATCTGTGTAGGCGATACAGCCAGGGCACTGCCTCCATCCTGGTTCTTGTACCAGAAGGAGGTCTTTTCTGATGCAGCAGTAAAGGTCACACTTGAATGCGTTCCCCACATGCTGCAATTAGTTATTCAGTCTCTGTTGTCCTGTTTAGAGAACCTCTGCTCAGCTGCTACAGCTCCTCTCTCCCCTCAGAGAAGAACAGCCAAAAACTTGGCCCTGATCCTGCAACATTTTTTACCATAGTCTCACCTCCCAACTCTAGATGGAAGGCCTGATTCTGCTCACCATTATACTAGTGTAAATCTGAGGTAATGCTACTGAAATCCACAGAATTACAGAAGCGGAAAACAGAATTACAGAAGCGGAAACAAGAGCAGAATGGTCCTGGAATCCACAGAAGTTTTAGCAAAGGAAGAAAGAAAGAAAAAGAAAAAGCAACTAAGAAATGGAGCTTCCCTTTGAAGCAGTTGTGTAAAAGTCACAGAAAATTCTTGAGAGAGAAAGAGTCATAATGAACAAAGAGAGATCTTCAACTGACTTACTAGAATACTCCCTACATCAAAATATCACCCATACACTTCAAGATAGTTCTTTGGCTTGAACCTGTATAGCTTACTACAAGATTAAAGAAAAACAGTATATTCTTCAGACTTCCAGTGCACGTATTGGGTAATCATACCAAGATATCAATCACGATGTTTCTTCATGGGTGCAAAGCGCCACAATGACATTAAAATATTCGTACTCTTTAACCAGTGGATTCTCCTGTCCTTGAGCTCTTGACTTTATTCAGTGAGTCAGCCCCTTATTTTAATTGATACATGAAGAGCAAGTGAAGGGGAAACATAGCATAAGCCACAACATGAATCGTGGAGAGAAAGCCCAAAATATGTAAACAGGGAAGAATGACAGTCACATACACAACATGAAAGGATGACCTTGGCAACAACATGGTAGACCATTCTCTCTGATACGTGGAAGATCTGGGAGATACTGGTCAAAGAATGTTTGCTGCTACACAGGACTGATGGTTGCAGAACAGTTCTGCTGAGTTAATAAAGCACATCACCACTGGAAGATCTAAGCTAGCTTTCAGTGAGCTAATCAAATCTTCATGGATCCCCAGCAGCTTAGTAAATATCTGCAAGGATTGAATATTACTTATACTGAATTTCCTAATGGTAGATCATCCATAACCAGGTCATTTGGATGAGGCCACATTATTAATATTACGTGGATGGTTGAACTGTTTGGGGCAAACAAAACTGGCCTGAGCCGTCACCCATTCCCTAAAATGAATCAGATACAAACGTTCCATGAACACGTCCTTAAAGCTAGATGAAGCAGTCCTGAGGTTCCCAGCTAGATTTGCTTCCTGGGCAAGCCTGGTTTCAGGGTGTAGAAGGAAAAGTCCCCTCCATGGGGTTTCAAGACAGCCTTCAGAATGCAGCCAAGCAATCTGCTCCTCCTCGCCCATGTACATCATTTCCACCTGGCAGTGCAGAAGTTGTAGCTGGCTCCTCCCTCTCTGGAATATGTCACTCTTCGGGGAATAGCCGAGCAGTTCTCAATCACCTCTGCTCCTATGGCAGGAGCAGCTGGATAGAGGGACTGTTGGATTTTATTAGTGACTGCGTTTTGGGTATCTGCAGGTGAGGGGCAGGCAGGGTGAGTTGGATGTGTATGGACAGAGAGACAGAGTCTGGATGACTGCTACAGGAGTGTGGGAAAGGGAACTATGATGTTCATCTATTAAAATAAGTGTCGAAAGAAGATCTGAACAGGAGGTCCAGTTCTGAATGTCTCTTTATAATTAAGAGGGGATTAACCTACGTGAATGAATCAGAAATGACCCACATAGTTGTCCAAAACTTTACATAAACCAGAAATCAAGCTTTTACTAATTATTTTTTCAAGGCCTGTACACTTCCTGTGTTTGGATGGAAACGGAGGTATTGTGCAAGAGATTATCCTTGCAGTTCTCCTGGCCCAGCCCAAAACAGAGATTATTCCAAGTGCCTTGAAGTTTGCATGAGTGCTGAAAAAGCATCTGAACTTTTGAGGTCTTTTCTGAACTAAACTGCAGAACTATCAGGTAATTTGCTCCTGGGCACTTCAGCATTATCAGGATTCCTGCACTCACTCTAATGCACCTGACAATGCCAGGGGTACAATCTAGCATTCACTATTGCAAAGTGTAGCTATTACCTTGAAGCCTACACTGTAGGATATGACAGATTTGTTTATCTGGCCAACTCTGTTAGTCTTTCACTGTTTTTGTTCTGTTTATTGATTTTCTGAATGTCATTTATTATTTTGACATTTCTTATCCAAAATGGACTAAACACCTGTTTTATTACAGACCATACATTTTACTTAAGTATCATACTAACCCAAAAGAACTGAAAATACCTTTGTCATCAGTGTCTATTTTTCCCCATGCATAGCATTCCAAAATCAAAATCAGACCACATCAGCATCTGCATCGCTCTTCCCTAAATGCATCCAAGTGTTCGTTAAAGAATAATAAACTGCATAGTTCAAACAATTAACATGCCAAGAAATAAAAAGCCAGGAAACTGATGTGAAAACTGAGACAGGATGAGCCACAAGAGACATTGGGCCAGACAGTGATCTCATTACTTCAATGTAAAATTTTTGATTTACCTTGATGAAAGTGAGGTCACGTGGGTTCAAGTTCCAAAGATGACAAACACTAAACCCTCTCCTCCCAGAAGTCTCATTGGTTAGATTTATCATTAATCCCTCTTATCTGAATTAGCAGATGGGACTCTGAGAACATGACCATAAGCAGCACAGTGGTTGACGTTAACCACCTTAGATATTTTTGGCATCCCATATATAGCACATGGAGGGCACTGGTCCAGATCAATGAACCACCAAAGGTAAAATCCAGCCTCTGTTGAAGTCAGAAGGGAGATTGTGGTGTATCATGGGAGATGAAGTCCAGATAAGGAGCACAGCCCATAGGAGAGTATGAGAGCATGAACCGCTCAAACTTCAATTCCTATGAGGCACCGCTGTACGTTAAGCAAATGCAGTTTAATGTCACACTGACTCAAAATGAGAAATAGCATGGCTGTTCCACAAACCAAAAATGTTTCATTTATGGTCAAACTGACCCCCCAAGAATATTTTGTTTTGATTTTCCGGACAGAAAAAAAAAAAATAAAATAAAATAAAATAAAACCTTTCCACAAAATCAAAATTTTCTGCAGTGAAATTTTGATTTAACTACGTTTTCCATCAAAAAACCATTTTGATGGAAAATTCCCAACCAGCTCTAGCACGTGAAATTTAAAATCAGCAGGACATAAGTTAGTATGTGCTTAATTGGCACCTTAATAACTATGGTCTTATAAGGTGTACAGGAAGTTAATTTGAAGCTGTATTAATGTTAGATGAGATTATGAGCCCTTAAAGAATGTAGAGGAATGATATTCGCCCATAGCAGGTGCCATCTGTGAATGTTTTAAAGTCTTCTCCCCAAGTGAGACAATTTGCAAATGGAGGTCTCAATCCTGCAGTGATGCACCCAAATAAATTTACTCACCTGAGTAGTTCTATTGAAGCCAATGGGACTACTCATCTTTGTCAAGTTATTCACACACATAACTATTTGCAGGATCAGGCTCGTTAGGACAAATTCTTTTCTCAAGTACATAGGTCTCAATCCAAAATAACTAGCGACTTCAGTGGAATTGCTTCATCTTGACCCCAGTGTAACTGAGACCAGATTTTAGCCCTTATCAGAGAAGAAACAGTGGAAGGCACAGGGTCAAAATTTTTTCCCCTTCACTGCTTGTCTATCACGCCAAATGAAGTCAAGAAGTGGTGTACTCAAACGGTCAAAGTTAGAATTTGGCTGCACAGAGGAATGAGGAGGAAAAAAATCTGGATTCAGTAGCTCTCTGTACTATATCATGATTATGAGGAAGGCTACATATTAAAGGTTTCCAAAGCATAGTTAACACTAGTAACGCCGACATAACAGGAAAGCGTCAATCAAGAGTCAAACTGCTATTCACTGAGTTTATCCAAGTATAAAAATCATATCACCAGCAGATATTACACCTAACTCCAGGGAATATAACGTAACACCTAGTTTTTCGGAATCCCATAAATCTTTGAAGCTTCTGCTGACCACGGCTGTAATGATGATGAAATATCATTCCTCCTTTGTTCTGTTACATCCCCAAGCGCCACAAGAAGAAAAAAGAGAAAGGAAGTCTGCATGTCATGAACTCTCCAAAAAAAGCTGTTCCAAAAGGAAATATTCCGCCTGAGCCCATCAGAGATCTTTAAGGTCCTCTGTCCTATCTGACCCCAGTGTTTTAGAATGTAATCAATCAGGATGAGCCAGATCCTCAGCCTAGCTCTAATGATTATTATGGCCAATGAGCTAGGCTGATTTACATCAGCTGATTATATTACCCGGTGTCCTAAGAGAAAGAGCATTATGTGTTCCTCCACAGAAAATGAAGTGAATGAAGTATTGTTTAAAAAAAAAAAGAGAGAGAGAGAGAACCAGTTGACACCATTTAATGCCATCAAAGGATTTCCATGGCATGTTCTCTGTCAGAGAGGGTACCACAATGCATTTTTAAAAAATAAAAACAGAAAACATTTCCTGAATCAAACAAGGATTTAGCTTCCAGCCAACATCTGTCTGTCCACATCACTGCATCAAACCGGAGTCACTAAACAACTTTTTGGTTACAGAAAAAAATATATTTCATTTTACCTTGGCGTTGGCCTCCTGCTTCTGTGTCCAGGAGAGGAGAAGGAGAAGAGGATAAAAAGCTCCTGGTAAGTGTCTTCCAAACGGATTAAACCACCAGCCTCCAGCTACCTTCCATCTGGCAATAAGACAGCAGCTCTGGGCTGCCAAACTGGAGACAGAAGAAAGGGAGGATTTTACATTTTCAAAAGGTGTCGCCTGATTTTCAAAAGTGGCATCTAATTTGGGTGCCCAAATACTTCCTCTCTCCTCCTTTAATAGTATTAAACACTTGGGCCCGTGTACATTTGCACATCTGACCTGGGCACACAAACCCAGATGCACAAGTGAATGTCAGGGTTGTGCATGTGCCTATTCTTGGGTACACGGGAAATCTTCTCTTGCTTGTGCATATTAGAGGGTTTGCTTATGTAATTCATGCATGTGCCCTTTTAAAAAGAGGGCCTTGCTGTTCAGCCCATCCTGTCCTGCCCCTTTGAGTTTGCTGTGCCACGTTGCCGGCATTTGTGGCAAAGTTATAGATGAACTTATTTAGTTTAAAAACAAAACAAAACTCTACTCTCTAAAAGCAGCCACTAGCGGCATTCGATACTGGCTCCCACCACATCATAGGGATACACCCTTTTGTAATCGTGACCGATGGCACACAATTGGGAGCAGGATAAAAAGATCAGTCTCTTGTTAGAACTTTTGTGCAGCACAGGGCTTGTCTACTCTGGCCTGCTAAATCGGCACCGCTGCGATCGATGCAGTGGCGTCGATTCATTGGATCTGGTGAAGACACAATAAGTCAATGATAGAGCGCTCTCATGTCAACTTCAGTGCTCCACCTCCCTGAGAGGCAGAAGCTAAGTCAGCAGAAGAGAATCTCCCCCCAGTATAGTGCGGTGTAGACACCACATTAGGTCAATGTAAGCTACATCGCTCAGGGGGGTGATTTTTTCATACCCCTGAGCGATGTAACTTACATTGACTTAAGTGGCAGTGTAGACAAGGCCACACCCTTGTTATGTGGCATCAGAAGAAACATGACTGACTCAAGTGGAGCCATCTGAATCCGTGAGTCTGGAAAGGAACCTGGCAGAAGAATTAATGGAGGTAGTTGCAGTACTTCTAAACTGTTCTGGAAGCAAGCGAATGGGAAATCTGAAGCCTTGTCTACACTAACGCTGTAAGTCGATCTAAATTACACTAGTTACATTACATAAGTCATGTAACTTAAGTTGACGTAACTTACATCAACTTAAAGCAGTGTCTACATCGTGCTATGTCAATGGGAGAGCGTTCTCCCATCGATTTAGCACATCTTCACCAGACCTGCTAAATCAATGCCGCTGCATCAATGTCAGCGGTGCCAATTTAGCTATGTAGCAAAGACCTGCCCTGATAGAGTGAAATCATCTACACTGCCGTACCTTGCAGGCCCAGAAGCAACAATACAGTCTACAGTCTGAGTGTGCAAAGGAATACCATCAAATGATGCAATATTTATGGAAACATCTCTCGAATTTTATTCTCCTACATTATCCCACTATACAAGAAATTCACACAAGTACACAAGGAGCTGCAACACTGCAAAGCCAACTTTAATTTTGAACATGTTGCTTACAGGTAAGATTTTCAAAAGCACTTAAGTGACTTCGGTGAGTCTCATGGACTTTCAATGGGTATTGTGCTCTTAAATCACCTAAGCTCTTTTGAAATCCCACCCTGTACTCCCTAAACCACCCAGATGCTTTGGAAAATCCCAGCCTAAGTAGACAGATATTTGCGTCGACTTCTGCACTAGGTGATTTTTCTCATCCCTGCTTCATTTTTTACTATGTAATTTTATCCATTTCACCTTCAAAGTATGCTGCTAACCAGTCATGCCACTTTACTCTGTAATTTTTAATATACATGCTCTCCTGTGTGCCATTAAAATCATCATTTTCTAGTAACTCACCCACATGCAGTCATGTGAAAACACCACAGATGTTTGAAAACACAGCACACAACGGCTTGATTCTGGTCTCACATCAGATGTACTTTATTTAAATTAAATCTACTGACTTTAGTGAAGTGTTACTCCAGATTCACAGTGAGGAAAGAGAGCAAAATGAGGCCTGTTACGTTAGGCTTCTTGCTGAATTAGTCATCCTGTGTTCCTAACACAAGAAATGTTTTAAACTATTAAATCCCATGGCAAATTAAAAACAACTCATCGTAACACATTCAAGTTGGAAAGACATCAAGTGTTGATGGACAGCTTCTTATCCTTAACAACAAAGGCTTTCCTTCCAGTAGGACACCCTTCCTTGAGTGCTGAAATAGTACCAGACTAGTAAAGAGCCTGAATAATAAAAGACTGTCTCCTTTTTAAAATATTAAATATGATAGCAATTGAAATTAAGCACTGTTCTCTTGAAAGATTTGACTCTTTATGGCAGACTATATGCAATGTCCCTGATCTTCTGCCATTGCAGAAGTTTGCTCAGAATTAAGATGTTGCTGCAAAATTAATTAGGTTGTATTTTAAAGGTCAGCTCCTTAGCTGGCGTAAATCAGCAAGACCCTATTGACTTTAATGGTGCACGGTTGGCCATATCAGTTCTTCTTGCTCTTCAGTGGCTTGCTTGTGTGTACAAAGGAATGCAGATACAGAACCAGAACCAGATCCCCAGCTGGTGTAAATCAGCATCACTCCACTGATGTATTTTCCTGATCCGTTGACATCGGTGGCAAGACTCAGATTGATTTTAATGCAGCAGGTTCAGGCTCACTACATACTAAGATCCCTCCCTTCCCCTGCGCGAGAATTCTGTTAACACCCGTGTATTCTGAGAGGTATTTTGTTTACAACAATACATCAGTGTTAGTTTGTACTGTACTTCCTCCATCGGCCAATCACACAAGGGGAGGGGATATTCCTCAATATTCCATTGCCTCAATAAAAGCTCCCACAGGGTCCCTTGAATTTCTGGGCATGCAACCACTTAGAAGCTGCAGGGGAGCATCTACCTGCATGCACACCCCATCCCCCACCATGGATTGCAACCTGAAATGCCCCCTCAATATTATTGGTGAAAAGAAATCAGGACTGGATCATGCAATTTGAGCCCTTTTGTTTTCTTTTACAGACCTAACGGCAGCTGGAATTTGGTGAATTCAAGGTGGTGGGATCAGCAGTGGCTAGAGGATTCCATAATTCTTGCTACAGAATCTAACCGTAAAAATATGAGAAGGCTAGGGCCCTTGTATAAGATTTTCAGAAGACACCAGTGATATTGTGCACCCAACTTGAGACAAGTTAGAGGGGAGCTGATTTTCAGAAGGTGGGTGGTCTCAGCACAGTCTGAAAACCAGGCCACTCCAAGGTGTCAAATTGAGCACCCCAAAATTAAGCCACCTAAAATTACTAGTCACTTGAAAATGTTGGCACTAGACTATTAAGAAATACAGAAGTTACAGTAAAAGTGGGGACACTTATCTTGGTACTATTTGATCTTCAGATTAAAAAGCAAGAGCACAGCAGCATTTACATATTCATCTTTTAAACAAAATTTTAAAAATAGGCCACAGCTAGGCATCAAGCAGTAATAAATTCTCGTTAGTCGGCCATGCTAGAGTCCATGCCCCAAAACAGTCTATTTTACTTCTATCCCCACTTCACCCCCAAAAAGCCAATATGATTAATTGAAAAGGCATGGCATGTTCAAAGGAACAAACTTATGAATATCACATCCCTGCATTTGGTATCATTATACTGCACAGTAATTGCTGGGTCTGATTTACATCTATCTATCTATGTGTACCCAACAGCGTGGGAACTAAACCAAATGCTGCTTGCTCTAATTTAGGTACAGAATGTGGTTTTCCCTCACTACTTCATTTTCTCCTCTTTTTTGACATAATACTACAAACTAATAGTCACTGCACTCCTATTTGAATTGATTTACACATAAAACCAAAATGATGGGAATCATTTAAGTAAACATGGAATGGGTAAAAAGAAAAGCCATCTGTTATCACGATTTTTACAGAAAAACTCTAGTAAATATACATAGTGGTCTCTATTAAAAAGTCAGCATTTGCCAACTGTTGGTGCACATCGGTCCTGGAGATAACACAGTTGTTCCACTATAACGGGAGTTGGAAATAACAGCTATATCTTGGTTTTCCATGTGCTGTAATGGTCAGTAAAGGACAACTTCAGGGGTGGGCACTGTACTAGTACACTCACTGATGATGTAAAGTAAACAAAATATTCTGTAATATCTTTATGAAGATACCAAACCCTTTGCAACAGTGCTGTATCTTTCATGCCAAGAAAAAAAAAATATATTCACTGCTTCAGTTGAGCAATTCTTCACTGTAATTGGCAGGTGAAGGCTCTAATGGCCACAAATCAAAGAGGATTTTCATATATATTTTTGGAGTGAACTGTAGTGACTAGGGTTGTCAATTAAGCATGTTTCATATGAACAAAAAGTCCCCTATTGAATCACAGAATAGGTACTGCACAGACAGGATCAGAGCAAGTCCTACTGCGCCAATAATGCCTGGTCACGTTTCTAAACCCTAATTTAGAGGAATCGTTTAAGGATAGCAGAGTATTTACTTCTCCATCACCTCCCTGTTCAGATATGCAGCATGGTTCCCTATTAGCACCTGGAGTTTTTGTAACCTGGGCGACTGTCCATGTGGAAATGAATTAAAACCATCAGCTCATTGCTGAAAGACCAATGCACAGGCATCGGAGAGTAACAATATCCAGTCATTAGTGACCTGGGCTGGCTTTGAACCAATAATCTAGATACAAAATATTCTACACCCATTACCAATTCCAGTGCCATCCAATTCCATTAGGTGAAACTGTTACCAAGGGAGAGAAGCTGTTTTCTACCTGCAGTCTAAATGTTAGACCCATTGAAATAAAAGATCGAAAGAGAGATGGATTCAGTAATCTGACCAATCTCTTTGCCATACATAGTCCCCATATAGTGGGCATGTTTGAAACATTCCCTCATCATCAAGATAGCTATTTCACTTGGTTTCCTAATGGCTAATGTCCACAGGACACAACTATGTAACTCCTTACGGACCTAATAATCAACGTACACTGGCACTGCGGGAGACTGGCATCTTCTGGAATCGAGTTGTTCCATATGACCATCCCCATTACCACTGCCATGCCTCTTAACAAATTATCCGTTTTTTCTCCCACTTCCTTGACCTCACCCAGGTGATCTCCATGCCAACATGCTTCCATGGATACTTACTTGGACGGGTGAGTGAACGTCAATCAAAGTTTAGCAAGGCTAGTAAGAGAGGAGAGCAATCAACAGAACATGTGGGGAGAAAGTGCCACAAAGGGAATCTCAAAGAAGTACTCTCCTTTATCCACCTCCCATAGGATTCTTCATGGGAAGGGGCGATTGGGCCCATTTGCTGACTTATTTTGGCTGTGGTTCCATTTTCCACCTGCGCTCATTAAAATGGCACCCTGGTATGTCTAATAATATCTTCCCTGCAACATATGTATTTTTGGTAAAGTCTGAGGAATCTCATTTAACCTGAGCCAGTGCAATCTAATACCTCTCTCAAGGAAGTGAGTTCGTTTAGGTTGGGTGGTTTTTGTGTGTGCGTGTGTGTGTATGTGTATGTGTGTGTGTGTGTGTGTGATTAGAGCTATGGGCTTTTTTCCCCTCAACCTTCCCAGTTATTTAAAGGTACGTATGGGGAATGAGGGAGGAGGTGCAGGGGGATGTATATGACAACATTAAGCATTTAAGAAAAGTTGCCAATACATTTTTGCATTATTGATCTCCAGGGCTGTTATTGCTACAAATGCTTTCATAAAGCTCTGAAAGAGACCAGTGGTACCATCTTGTATAGCAATACAATTTGTGCTAAAATGACTTATCTATGCTACACAGGAGGGTGAAGTACTGTATATAAAAGAGCAAATCCGAGTTTACTGAAAGGATTGACATTTAAGCCCCAATATAGCAAAGCATTTAAGCACTTGTTTAAGTGCTTTGTTGAGTAGGGCTGGACTACTGAATCAGGACTCAAAACACCAGTAAGCTTTTTGGCACATTATACAGCTGGGTCTTTTCCCCATTCTACTAATGAAGAACTGAATTTACAATGTAGATAAATGTAATTAGAGATGGTACAAAATGTTATCTGTTTAAATCCCTTAGAAACAGCCTCATATATTTGCTCTGTCTTGCTCTTTCTTGCATGGGAAAGAATGTTCCTTTTAAAGAGCACATGAGGAAGAATGGTCTAGTGGTTAGAGCGCTACCCTCTAGGACTTGGGAGCCCTGGGGTAAACTTCTTGAGTGACCTGAGGCAAGTCATTCATCCTCTGTGTGCCCCAATTCCTCATCTATAAAACGGGGATCGCAGCACTGTCCTACCTCACAAAGGTAATGTGAAGCTAAATACATTAAAGATTGTGGTAATGAGGGCCACATAGGTACTATAGATAGAAAAATGCCCCTGAGCCAGGCCATAATCAGGCCAGGTAAGCGGGGCAGCTGCCCAGGGTGCAAAGCTGCGGGGACAGAAAAATGACCAAAAAACCGCAAGGGGGCGCAAATATGCTTGCTCTCCCCAGGCGCTAAAATGTCTTATTACAGCTCTGCCCTTGAGATTCATGTATTGTCTGACTGCAGTGAAACGGTTAAAACCCTGCCAAAATTACACTAAGATCTGGCAAAAAAAAATAAATCCTTTGTTACTGAGCTCTTACATATGGAACTTGCTAGCAAAAGGTTTCACAGCGATATTCCAGGCTTTGCAGATCGATGGGAATGCACTGTAAACCAAAGGAAATGCCACCTGAATAGCAGGGAGGCAATGATGGTCGAAGCCAACCGCGCTTTGGAATCTGAATGACTGGTTGCACACACTCAAATGCAGTATTCAACCTTATCGAGTAAGAGCCTGTACATTTGTTAAGAGCTCATACCAGCGAGTGGACATAAGATGTAAAAGCAGCTGCTTCATTGACCCTGTTAAATTATATTGTGCCCCCAAGGTCTCTATTCTTGTCACATGGTGACTCAAAGAGTTTTAGTTTTAAGCTCCAAAACTGCGTGTTTGATCCTGCAAAACATGACAAGGACTCTGTACCCAGTACAGCACATGCTTAATTTAAGCACAGGAATAACCCCCAGGTACAAAGCACCATGCAGGATCAAGCCATGCTGTGGCAAGAACATGGAAATCCAAGTATATTTATTAACGGGGTAATTCAACAGTGGGTGTTACGAAATCCCTTATTGAGTTATCAGGAAAGGCTCAAAAGAGATGCAGGAAAGGAGTCCCCCAGCTGCAGAGCTGGCTGGTACCTTAAAAAGCAGAGACTAACATTCTTACCTGAGACAACATTTTTTCCCAATGCGTCTTCTCTGTAAGCAAGAGATGCCATAGTGCAGGCCTGCACAACTTGTAAAGCGGCGAGGGCCATATTACTCCAGCTGAGGGCCAACCCCCCTCCCTGCCCTGCCGAACCCCCCCCCAGCACCACCCAGGCCCCCTGAAACACAACACCCCCCCAGCGCCACCCACCCTGTGGAAACAACCCCCCCAGGGCCACCCAGCCCCCCCAAAACAACCCCCCCAGCGCCGCCCGCCCCGCGGAAACAAACCCTCCTTCCCTATCGCCGCCCCACTGAAACAGCGGTATTGAACCTTGGCAATATGTTATAGCGGGCCCCTAAGCTAATATAATTAAGGTAAAGGAAAACTGTCTTTTTGCTAGAAGTAGAATAAGATCTTCCCCCCACTTTGTAATCAATTGCCCTGTTGAATGAATGAGGTGTGAATGAGGAAGACATGGAAGGCAGCACCTCCAGACAGCTGCAACCTTGGACAGGGGATGGGAGCCAGACCAGATCAGTAGAACAGGTCAGCCACTGACTCAGCACTCGCCTCCTCAGCTCCCCTCCCTCACCGCTGGCTCACCTGCCCCCCCACCACTGCCCGCCCGCTCGCCTCCTCAGCCCCCCTCTCTCACCCGCTGCATGCCTACTCACCCCCCATGGGCTGCACAGTGAGCCCACGTGGGCCGCAGGCAGCCCCCGGGCCGCATGTTGTGCAGGCCTGCCATAGCGTTTGTTGATACCTACTGGACTCCATTTTAAGGGTCGTGTTGTAAGAGCTTCCTTTTATATCTTTACAGAACACACTGGTTGTAGGAATGAACTACTTTCAGGGAAGAGTGGAGAATTGCTAAATATTGGTTGGATGGTTTTAATTCTGGTTTCTCAGTGGTGGCAGAGGTAGTACGTGGAGCAATATATCTTTGGTGTCAGTTGGGAAGCCTATGGCATCGAAACTGCTATATACAATATATAACAGGCTAGATTCTTATTCACCATCAGCTTATTCAGTCATACACCCTGGTGCAATGTCCTGGTGACAGAAACTCTGCAAGGGGGGGCTCCATGCTGTGTTGACAGGCTACCGCTGTAACTTCGCTGATAGGAAATAGGGTACTAGAGAGGTGTGAGAGTCACAAAATGGATGTTGGGAGGGTTTACTGGACAGTGGAATGATTCAGTGACTCCTGTCAGAGGCTCCTAGTGGTGAATGCCCTGTAAATCGTCAGTGGGAATTTAAGCTCCTCCTCTGAGGAACCCTCCTGGGGTCAGTGGCAGGCAGATTTCCAGCTCTCCAAAAAGTCTCTCTCTGTGAAGGCACTTAATGTGCCCATCACTGCAATATTTGAGCAACTCACAAGCAAATTACCTGATACTAACAATACCCCTCCAAGGCAGGGATGTTTATCTGCACTTTACACATGGGAAACTGAAGCACAGAAAGGTGACTTGCCTAAGGTCAGACAGGAAGTTTGCATCAGAACCCAGACTCAAACTTAGGTCTCCTACAGCCCAGTCCAGTGTCTTAACACATGACCAGTCTTTCCCCTTGGCCTCATCAGGGTTAGCTGATGCAAGGTATTCAACACCTGAACTTGCATGTGCTAAAAGCAAACAATCCCTGGTGGACTGGGTAAGTTGTAGATCAAAAAATATTTTGAAACTTTCCTGGCAGAAGATAGGGTATGGTATATTTTAGTGGATAAAATAGGTGATGTTTGCATCTCTGGGTCTGTCAAACCAGTGGAGATCAAATCAATTTGGTGATATATGTGCATTTCCTGAAGTTTAGCCATTTTGTGTGCTACATTTTACCATAGCCCATATACGCCTCTACCTCGATATAAAGCTGTCCTCAGGAGCCAAAAAATCTTACCGCATTATAGGTGAAACTGCGTTATATTGAACTTGCTTTGTTCCACCGGAGTGCGCAGCCCTGTCCCCTCGGAGCACCGCTTTACCGCGTTATATCCGAATTCATGTTATATCAGGTGGCGTTATATCGAGGTAGAGGTTATATAGATATAGATATAGATATAGATCTCTTACCGCATATATATATATACACACGCACGCACACACACTGTCATAAGATCTCGTTGTTATTAAGTTTATGGATCTGCTGCTGGGAAGAAGGAAAGGAGTTCTGTCTAATAAGGGGATAGTCTCCTAGCTTTTTGATGATAGTCCAAACTGAGGGCATGATTCTGATCTCAGGCTGTTTTTATATAGTTGGAACTCAATTGTTCCCAATTAAGTTACTCTTGACTGTCATTGGTGTAGCTCAGAGGAGACGCCGTCCTAGGAATTCCAAACCTCTTTTGGGTCATCCACTTCCAATAGATCACACTTAGAACTCAAATGTTCAGAAAGAATTGTAATTCCAATATTGCAGCAAAGTGTCTCCCAAACTAACCAGATTTACTATTCCATTATAAGGCCACATGCAGAGAAATTATGTAACTATACATCCCATAGCCAGAAAGCTGACAATGTAGTTTATTCATTTCAATTGCAAAAGTCATAAATATAGCAGGAAGGTGAAACAGAGGTTACAGTTTTACTACTTATAATTTTGCTCCTCTCTTCAGATCAGATGGCGAAGCTGAAAGAATTAAAGCCCATCAGACCTGGTATTCGGGGGGGTGGGGAGGGTTTCAAAATGTTCAACAAAGAGAATATCCAGTACACTGAAAAGTCAAATATTTAAAGGGAAAGTATTGTAGGGTAGCATTATTTAATAAATATTTTATTAATAAGAGGAGGTTACTTACCTGTAATTGAAGGTTCTTTGAGATGTGTGGTCCCTATCTGTATTTCACACGTGGCAGTAAGGGGGAACTGGAGAGATGTCATCTCACACTACCTATTATACCCTAGGCTGGGAGCCCGAGGGGACACACTATGACTAATAAGCACATTGCTAATAAACACTTCCAGACTCAGGTACATGGTGCACATGCGCACCCCCACATAGGGACCATCACTCGAAGAAGGAACAGTAGTTCTACCAACAATAACAACAAATAACACTGTACACTTCCATATCACCTTTCATTCAGAGATCACAAAGTGCTTTACAATTATTAAGTAAGGCTCACAATCCCCGACTGAAGCAGATCTACTGCGTAAATTGTGCATAGATCAATAGCCTAACCCAGGGGTAGGCAACCTATGGCATGCGTGCCAAAGGCGGCACATGAGCTGATTTTCAGTGGCACTCACAGTGCCCGGGATCTGACCTCCGGTCCGAGGGGCTCTGCGTTTTAATTTAATTTTAAATGAATCTTCTTAAACATTTTAAAAACCTTATTTACTTTACATACAACAATAGTTTAGTTATATATTGTAGACTTATAGAAAGAGACCTTCTAAAAATATTTAAATATATTACTGGCACACGAAACCTTAAATTAGAGTGAATAAATGAAGACTCAGCACACCACGTATGAAAGGTTGCCGATCCCTGACCTAACCTCTGCCCCCTTATACATACATAGGCTCCGATCCTGCAAACTCTCTCATTCTTAGCTTACTGTTCACAGTCCCATTGAAATCAGTGGTAGTAAAATTAAGCATATGGGTGTCAGAGCAATAGTCTATAACTTTTGGATCACAGGTTATTTGGGTTACATGTGTAAACAAATTTGCAGAATAAAACTATACATGCATTTCTTGATCCTACAATTAAAGTTTGTTTATAATGCACATAGCTAAGGAGCAGAGTTAAAGATGCACATTCAACCTTCAACTTTTCCATTTCCTCATTTGAATGCTTAACGGTGCCACTTTAACACTGCATTCGCATAGGGTTACGTTGGAGAATTTGGGACATTTCATTTTACCGGTCTAGGTTCTCTTATTTGCAACAATAAATTTGCAGGCTGGGGGGGAGGGATAAAAAAATAAAAGAGCCCAAGCCACATCCAGTGCTGCAATAGCCACACTGCTATTTTTAGCACGCCATCTCAAGCTGAGCTAGTCTGAGTCTGCCTTCCCATGATAGGAATCATACCTCCCAGCTCCAGTGTAGACATACCTCATTAGGCACCAAGGATGGAATTCTGGCTTTACAGAAGTCAATGGCAAAACTGCCATTGACTTCAGTGTGGCCAGGGTTTCACCCCAAGTCTCTGAGAGGTCCTTTTGGTATAGTTGCCAGCCTGCAGGTTGGAATTTAAAGGTGATATGCAAACAGGGCAGCGGTGGGGGGGGGGGGGGAAGAGAAATGGACTAGTTCCCTTTTTTGCTTCTAGATAATGCATAGAGATGGCCAAATAGGAAAACTGAACTGTTTTGTTTGTGTTTAACTTCAGTGATTAATTAATATTCTAACCACCCTCTTCCCATGATGCCGATAATCATTGTCTGATATCACTGCTCTACAGCCAAAATGCTTCTGAAATAAATGTAGTCAAACTTTACTAATTCTGGGTCACTGAGAACGAAAATGATGCTTAAAATCGTTGATTGGCTCTAGTTTTCAAGATATGCTATTGGGTCAGTATATACGACCCTTGACTTGGGAATGGCGGAGGATAAGTGAGTTAGAAAGGGAAGGGATCTCAATTTAAACCAGAAATGACTAAAATACATCTTTGACTGGATCTATGAATAAATCTATGACTGGGTTTGGACACTACTTGCTTTTTAGGAAAAACAATGAATGATGCAATCTGAAGCTGGTATTGCATCACACATGATATGAATTGCATCATGTTATTCCTAGAAGTCATGGATGATGCAATCATAACGAAGCTTACATCACTCTGCTGAACAAATTGCCCTATATCAGCTCTAGAAATCATACAGTGTCATGCTTTCTCATTTGTCAGTGTTTGATTTTGCAAAGGGACGCATTTCTGTTTAGCCAAAGTGAGCAGAGATGCCTCGTACTTGTGTGAACAGTGCAGATAACTTCTGCTATGTTTGTGGTGAAGTGACTTTTGCATCACAAAAGCGCAGTATAACCACTATGGTTAAGAAAGCCTATCACCTTTATTTTGGCTGCAAAATTGGAGATCAGGACAAGAGGTGGGCCCCACACATATGCTGCAACACTTGTGCAACAAATCTTCGCCAGTGGTTGAACAGGAAAAAGAAATCTATGACTTTTGCAGTGCCAATGATTTGGAGAGAGCCAACAGATCATACCAGCAATTGTTACTTCTGCATGGTGCCTCCAGTTAGGAAAGGTGTGTCAAAGAAGAAAAAGTGGACTGTGCATTATTCAAACATTCCATCAGCTATACGCCCAGTACCCCACGAAGAAGGGCTGCCGGTTCCTGATGCACCAGAATCATTCTCACTTGAGTCAGAAGAGGAAGAGGAAGAGGATGAAACTTCTGGTCCTGAACCATCAATGCCACAGGACCCACATTTTCTCCCATCCTCTTCCTCTGAACCACACCTCATAACACAAGGTGAACTGAATGACTTTGTCAGGGATTTGGAACTACCCAAGAGTAAGGCAGAGCTGTTGGGCCCCAGACTACAGCAGTGGAATCTCCTGGCAGGTGATGTTAGGGTTTCCATGTTCCGTGACCCTCAAAAGGATCTTGTCCCATTCTTCTTCATGGAAGGTGATCTTGTAGCCTGCAACAACATCGATGGTGTGATGGCAGCCCTCAACACCGTTCACGATCCAGATGAGTGGAGACTGTTCATTGATTCATCGAAGACGAGTCTTAAAGCTGTTTTACTGCATAATGGCAATGTTTTGCCATCAATTCCAGTTGGTCATGCAGTCCATATGAAGGAAACCTATGACAACATGAAACAACTTTTGAGGTGCATCAACTATGACCAACATCAGCGGCAGCTTTGTGGCGATTTGAAGGTTGTTGCTCTCTTGCTTGGTCTGCAGACTGGATACACAAAGTACTGCTGTTTTCTCTGCAAATGGGATAGTCGTGCAAGAGATTCACACTACATCAAGAAAGATTGGCCACTCCGACAGTCATTGGAGCCTGGGAGGAAAAGTGTTCAGCATCCACCACTTGTTGAATCAAGGAAGATTTTGTTACCACCCTTACACATCAAGCTGGGTCTGATGAAGAACTTTGTCAAGGCCATTGACAAAACACAAGCAGCTTTCAAGTACCTCCCTGGAAAATTTCCAAGGTTAAGTGAAGCTAAGATAAAGGAAGGTGTCTTTGTTGGTCCTCAGATTCGTGAACTTCTTCGAGATGATGCATTTGACCATGCACTGCGTGGCAAGGAAAAGACGGCATGGAAAGCCTTCCAGTTAGTGGCAATAAATTTTCTCGGAAACAACAAGGCAGACAACTACAGGTTGTTGGTGGAAAACCTCCTCAAGGCATACAAAAGCCTTGGTTGCAACATGTCACTAAAGATATATTTTTTGCACTCTCATCTAGATTTTTTTCCACCGAACTGCGGAGCAGTGAGTGACAAGCACAGCGAGCGATTTCACCAGGACATTGCAACAATGGAGAAACGCTATCAGGGCAAATGGAGCCCATCAATGCTTGCAGACTATTGCTGGACAGTGACAAGAGATGCTCCATTTAATGAATACAAGAGACAAGCCAAGAAGCGCCGAGTAGACACTGAATAGGACTAAACTATGTACATAATAGTTTTTTGCCTTTTGTTTCATAATCAATTTTATTTATATACCCCTTTTGCTGATTTTTAAAGTGTTACATAAACAGGACAGGTGAAATATTATCATGTAAAGCAACCATAAACACATGAAAAGACCTAGGTTTACAATTTATGATTAAAACTCTATCTACACAATATACATAGACATAAAATGTAAAAACTTAAATATCTTAGAAACAGTAGCCAATCAGTTGTTTTAATTGTCATATTTGAATTCAGCACAACAAAATACATACTAAATAGCACATTTTATCTCTGAAGCAGACGACTTCTCAAAAATTGTAGACCAGTGTATTAGTTAGGCAAGTGGTAAGCTGAGACTTCTGCTTTTAATGCTAAACTCTGTTTTGCAACTTCATCGTCCCACCCATCCACCCACCCATCCCCCATTTGCCTGTTTTGTCTAGCTAGGGTGTCTTGCCTGACACCAAATCTACTGCTGAGGAGATGGTCCCAAAACGGTAAGATCTCTTGGGGCAGGGACTGTCTGCTGTGTAACTTGTCTGCGCAATGCCTACCACAGTTAGGCTGTGATCCTTGACAGAGGTTCCTTCGCACGAATTATAATCAAAAATACCTAGCTCTTATCTAGTGCTTTTCACCAGTATATCTCAAAGGACTTTACAAGAACTATCCCCACCGTACAAATGGTTGAAACGGAGGCAATGTGAATATTTACTGTATGTGCTAATCATTTCTCTCTCTTTCTCATTACATGTCTTTTTTGCTTCTCTATGTTTCTATTTCCCGTGAAGAAGAATGGGCCTGTGGTTAAGGCACTGGACAGGGACTGAGGAGACCTCAGATATTCAATTCCTGGCCCTGCCACAGACTTTCTGTGGGATTTTGGGTAAGTCACTAATCTCTGAGTGCCTCAGTTCTCCCTCTCTAAAATGGGGACAGTAATTCCTTTCTCTCATTCATTTTGCCTCTTACCTATTTAAGATTTTAAGCTCTTCAGACGAGGGTCTCTCTCTCTTACTATGTGTTTGTACAGCACCTGGCAAAATGGAGCTCTAACGGTGTCTGAACCTCCAAGCATCTTATAATGTAAATACTATTGGATAACGGAAGTCTGTTAAAGAATTAAGACACTCGTTTCTTTCAATTCAGATATTAAGAGCTCACAGTAATCAACCCTGAAACCTCTCCAAAATTCTCCAGCAAATCCAATGAAGACAAGACTTGACATTCCAGCTATATATAAAGTGAAGAAATGAAAAACCCACACCCCTTCTTAACCCATCATAAAGAACTAAAAAGGACAGCCCAATATTTTTTGTTATGCTTCTTTGCAGATCACCTTTAAATCTGCATTCTAGCTCTGTATTACAGTTAATGGAGACTTTATTAAAGTATTTATGATGAAGGGCATAGTATAAAAACATTCAATCTCTCTTTTTTTGTATTGGCTCGTAATATGAGAGCAAGAGTTCATGCAATGAAATTAATAGCATGTGAGTGTCAAATTAAAAGAGCTACTTCACACAGCACGTAGTCGGCTTATGGAAATCAGTATCGCAGGATGTCTAAATGTCAAATATCCTTGGAATTTAGCATGAACCATAATAAAATTGCACAAGCGTGGAGATGCCTTCAATACCATGGTATTTGTGAGCTATTTTTCTGCCTGTGAAAATGTGGCTATGTGACACACTCCAGGGTTGTGAGGCACCTGGCTACAACCTGCCCTTATTGTGCCAGCTGCAGATCAGCTCCCTGAAACCACCAGCTGCACAAGCACTGCCTTCCAGACCCCCGCAGATGTCGCTCTCTCTGTACAGGTAACAGGAACACGCCAACCCCCAAGTTCTCCGAGCATCCCTCTTGGAGTACCCACCCCCTGTTCCACTGAACACTCAGATTCACTACTCCCAAAAGGAGTAATAGACACCCGCTGACAAGATTCAACTCAGGGTCATCGCTTCACTCAACCCACGGCACTTAGGTATATTTATAGTGAAAAACAAGAATACATTTATTATCAAAGAACAGAGATTCAAATGATAGAATATTACACATAAAACTAAATCATAACACTTTCTAAAGCCTTAACACGCAAGACATTTTTTGTCTCCTACAGGATAACTTACCCCAACTCCTTTTCCCAGCAAGGTTGGCTGAGATCCCTCTTCACAAGATCAAGCCCACTGACAGCTTCTCCTCACAGACTGAAGGATGCCAGAGCATCTCTCTGCACCCCAAATACACCAGAACAGACCTTTGTTGTTCACCTGAAAATAGAGTTGTCCCCCTCCTGTTTACCTCTTCTTGTTAATTTCCTTCTGATATCTCCTTAAATTCTTCATTAGCATTGGACTCTATAGGTTATAATACACTTCTGTCCCAAGAGAGACAATGCAAAATGGTCTACCCAGGAGATAACTGTCACCCACCTCCTGTCTGGAGAAGTTTGTTTCAAGACTCGTTGCCTTTATCTAAAAGACCTAGAGAACCTAATTTTCAGCATCTATCCATAACGCCTCACACATTTTCCATACATATATCTTGCAATGATTCTGACCACCAGTGTGACAAAGGCTTCATTAGACACGTTACATGACCCCTTTTGGAACCCAGGGGATCCCTGTGTCCTTACGTACCCCTATGTCCTCTGCCAGTTGGCATCAAGAGGTCCTTGGGTCAAAGAACAACTCCTACCATAAGTTTCAGTGGCCATCAGTCTATAAAAACGGGAAGAAAGTTACTTGAGTTTGAAGTGGAATTATTTTCACCTGTGTGCAATTTCCCAGCTGATCATTTCCAAGATGCAAAATTGGCCTTTTTTGGCATCATTCCTGAGTGTTAGTCTTTAAATCATAATTACACTAAGTTTTATAGACAATATTATTGCTACTCTATACAGCATAGCTGTATATCACTAGGTAATGGGCAACAGATGTGCTTTCAAATCTGGAATAAATGATCCTTTTTTTTTTATCTTTAAGCTTAATATACTTCACAAAGACAAATGTGACCCACAAATACTGTATATGACACATCTCAAGTATGTTCCCTGCAACTTTTACAAGAAAGTATATATTTTCATTTCATGGGAATAATTTGCAGTAAGTATGTTGCAGCTACACTACCATAAACTGGGATCTTACCAGATCCCAGTAGATAAAGATCAGGCTTTGTAAGTAATGGAGGGTATGTCTACACTGCAATTTTACAGCCCCCCGACTGAGCCTTGCAATCCCAAGTCAGCTGACAGGGGCAAGCTGCAGGTGTTTAATTGCAGTGTAGACGTTTCTTCAATGGCAGACATCCAGGGTCTGAACATGCACCCACTAAAGTAAATGGCAAAGCTCCCATCATCTTAAAAGATACAGAATTGGAGTCTTAATGAAAACCGCAGTGCTGCAGGACTGTTGGGGTGATTCTATAGGTAACACTCTTGTCACTGAGCTAGTACAAAACCTGACGCTTCCCGTAGGGTGGCTGAAGGCATCATCTTCTCGGAGTTGCCTCGCTTTGTATGAGATCTAAAAGTGAGATCCTACCTAGTTCATTTTCCACTGTACCTTTGATTCTACATGGCATTCTTCACTTCCTGTCCTAAACAGTTGTCAAAAGTCACTCTGGGTAGTATTAAAGAGTTGTCATGTTTCATTACAGAGGTTGCTGCACCATAGGGAAAGTGGAGTGAAGCATGGAAACCACACTCAAATCTAGCTAGATGATGGATGCTAATAAATGAAACATCATTATCATTGTACAAAGTTCCTCAACTACTCTTCTCCCAAGGGGTCTGGCTGCAGATAACAGGCTAAGATATTGCCCCTCTAAAGTATCACTTTAAATAGTAATGTACTCTTTACGGTAGTTGACATTTGTAATTCACCATGACAACAAGACTCAGATGGATAAACATATACAAGGAACCAAGGGCAGGGACTGGGGAAAATAATCCTAAAATTTGTCCTGTGACCCTATCTAATAGGAACTAATAAAATAAGAAGCATTTGATCAGATGAAAAATGTAATTTCAATCAATAGTCAATATGAATAAAAGATGATGGGTGTGACAGGTTGGACCTCCCCTTCTGGGATGCCACCTGATGTGATGGGATCCCACTCAGCCCTCCAACCCTGCCAGCCTTGGTTTCCCTTGCACTGGGTTGCTGTGCCAGGCTCTCAAGCCCCTTGCCAGCACACACCCAGGAAAGACCACACCCAGACACAGACAGCAGTCAGATCTGTGTGAGAGGATTCACCCAGCACTCACATGCACACTCCCTGTGGAGAGGTAAACCCTGGATAATATTGTCTTGTGCTGTATAGAAAGATCTGCACAGTGCAAGCTCATAAAAAAAATCACCCTCTCCCTCAGTGAGGAGAGAGAGATGTACAACTTTCTGCCCCTCCCCGCCTTAGAAATTGCACAAACTGGATTTAATAATAAACAAAAACAAGTTTATTATCTATAAAAAGCAGATTTTTAGTGATTATAAGGGATAACAAACAGAACAAGGCAGATTACTAAGCAAATAAAACAAAACATGCATACTAAGCTTAAGATCTTAAAGTGACTGGTTTCAAGAAATAATTTCTCACCCTTAATGTTTTTTTAGGCAAGTTACCGAGTTTCTGTAGCTTAGAGTTCCAAGTATTTCTCTTTACAGACTAGACTCCTCTGTCTCAGTCTGGACTCAGCCTTTGCCTTTCCCACAGCTCAGCTCCTTTGTCTCTTCAGATACTTTCAGCAGTCTTTCTTCTTGGGCAGGAAGGCAATGGAGAAGAGTCCTGTTTGCCTTACTCCCCAGCCTTAAATAAGATTTACATAAGACAGGAATCTTTTGTTTCCCAGTCTTGACCACCCTCTCCTTTTAGTAGAAAATTACCACAAGCTATTCACGTAGCTGAAGTCGAAGCATCTTAGTTTGGCTTATCTGGCCATCCTCGTGGCAGTGAGTCAACCACCGCGGCTTCCCTGTCGACTCCGCTTACTCCTCCTGCTGAGGTGGAGTGCTGGCGTTGATTTGGGGATAGATTTATCATGTCTAGACGAGACACAATAAATCGATCCCCGATACATCGAACACTACCCACCGATCTGGCGGGTAGTATAGATGTACCCCAAGATAGTGTTTAGTATCAGGTGACAGGACCACCTGACCTAGTAGTGTTACAGCTAGGTCCCAGGATGCCTCTCAGGAAGGCGAGAGATTGTTATCTTTAAAGTCTTATTGTTTCTTCCCAATGGCCCACCAAAGCTGATGGCCTGTTGTCTGGTGGGTGTCTCCCAAATACACACCCAGTTGTAATTGTTGCATAGTCAATATTCCTAACTTTAGATACAGAAATGATACATGCATACAAATTGGATAATCACATTCTGTAAATCAGAACCTTTCCAGTGATACCTTACAAGTCCCATCTTGCATAAAATGTATCTTAGTTAGGCCATATTCATATCACAACCATATTTCTATGAAGTATATGGGGTATAACATCACAGTGGGTTGATGTGCTTCAAACCAACAGAATGTGTTCCATTTCCAATAACTCTGTACTCTGCAGTATGGCTGCTACCCATTTGTTCCACTAGTTTGCAGCTAACTGTGGAAGCAATGTCACTGGGGACAAGATCCAGCTACAATGCTTACACTGATCAGAACACATCCTGAATTCTCACGGCCACCACACAGACTTTGAGTTTAGGAAGAAAATCTGAATCACTTTGACATAACAAAATTTCGTTCAGAAAGGCCAACATTCATGATGTTTTAATTACAACACTTTTTGCTTTCACTATGTGTCATTTTACATCCTTTGCATCATTTCATAGAATCATAGAATATCAGAATTGGAAGGGACCTCAAGAGGTCATCTAGTCCAACCCCCTGCTCAAAGCAGGACCAATTCCCAGCTAAATCATCCCAGCCAGGGCTTTGTCAAGCCGGGCCTTTAAAACCTCCAAGGAAGGAGACTCCACCACCTCCCTAGGTAACGCATTCCAGTGTTTCACCACCCTTCTAGTGAAATAGTTTTTCCTGATATCCAACCTGGACCTCCCCCACTGCAACTTGAGACCATTGCTCCTTGTTCTGTCATCTGCCACCACTGAGAACAGCCGAGCTCCATCCTCTTTGGAACCCCCCTTCAGGTAGTTGAAGGCTGCTATCAAATCCCCCCTCATTCTTCTCTTCTGGAGACTAAACAATCCCAGTTCCCTCAGCCTCTCCTCATAAGTCATGTGCTCCAGACCCCTAATCATTTTTGTTGCCCTCCGTTGGACTCTTTCCAATTTTTCCACATCCTTCTTGTAGTGTGGGGCCCAAAACTGGACACCGTATTCCAGATGAGGCCTCACCAATGTCGAATAAAGGGGAACAATCACGTTCCTCGATCTGCTGGCAATGCCCCTACTTATACAGCCCAAAATGCCGTTAGCCTTCTTGGCAACAAGAGCACACTGTTGACTCATATCCAGCTTCTCGTCCACTGTGACCCCTAGGTCCTTTTCTGCAGAACTGCTACCTAGCCATTCGGTCCCTAGTCTGTAGCAGTGCATGGGATTCTTCCGTCCTAAGTGCAGGACTCTGCACTTGTCCTTGTTGAACCTCATCAAGTTTTTTTCGGCCCAATCCTCTAATTTGTCTAGGTCCCTCTGTATCCGATCCCTACCCTCTAGTGTATCTACCACGCCTCCTAGTTTAGTGTCATCTGCAAACTTGCTGAGAGTGCAGTCCACACCATCCTCCAGATCATTAATAAAGATATTAAACAAAACCGGCCCCAGGACCGACCCTTGGGGCACTCCGCTTGAAACCGGCTGCCAACTAGACATGGAGCCATTGATCACTACCCATTGAGCCCGACGATCTAGCCAGCTTTCTATCCACCTTACAGTCCATTCATCCAGCCCATACTTCTTTAACTTGGCGGCAAGAATACTGTGGGAGACCGTATCAAAAGCTTTGCTAAAGTCAAGGAATAACACATCCACTGCTTTCCCCTCATCCACAGAGCCAGTTATCTCATTATAAAAGGCAATTAGGTTAGTCAGGCACGACTTCCCCTTCGTGAATCCATGCTGACTGCTCCTGATCACTTTCCTCTCCTCTAAATGTTTCATAATTGATTCCTTGAGGACCTGCTCCATGATTTTTCCAGGGATTGAGGTGAGGCTGACTGGCCTGTAGTTCCCCAGATCCTCCTTCTTCCCTTTTTTAAAGATGGGCACTACATTAGCCTTTTTCCAGTCATCTGGGACCTCCCCCGATCGCCATGAGTTTTCAAAAATAATGGCTAATGGCTCTGCAATCTCACCCGCCAACTCCTTTAGCACCCTCGGATGCAGCGCATCCGGCCTCATGGACTTGTGCACGTCCAGTTTTTCTAAATAGTCCCGAACCACTTCTTTCTCCACAGAGGGCTGGTCACCTTCTCCCCATGCTGTACATTATTAACATACATTTACATATCATGAAGATTACATAACTGTCACTATGCAAAGCGAACACACAGCAAACTTTAGAAGAGTGAAATCAACACATATTGAATTGGATTTGCATTCAATGCACAGCTAGAAAGAGGGGCAAATTCTGAAACAGAAACTTTTCCTATTTACCCAGTCTAATTGCTTCAAGGTTCTCTGCAAGTACATTCAGTGAGACACTGGTTTTACTTCACTAAGTAGTCAGCCTCCCCTCTGCAAACTAGACAAGCTCTGTGACAGTAGACAAATAAAACAGACAGGAGAAGACATTCTTAAAGGTCGACACTTTCAGAATACTTGAACAAGTACTTTACCTTTCATAGAAAATAAACCAGAATTCTGAAACATAATCTATGTTTTTCTGAATAATTATGAATGTATTGGTACATATTTATGGTTCACAAGGCTAATTATTTTAATAAACTCCAGAGCTGATTGAAACGTTATCATCAAAAGTCATTTGACTTTGAAAGTTTTGCAGAAGAGAGTCATCCAAATTTTTCAATGAAAACCTGACGATCAACAAGTTTTCAATAAAAATGGTTGGGTTTCTTTAAACCAAGGTATTTATCATAAATTAATATGATCACTGAACTTTGTGGGGAGATGTCAAAACACCTTTGAAACTAAGTGCTACAGTAATACAATCCATAGCAATAGTGGTGTGCTGACATCAGCACAGGGGGAAATTGCTACTTGGCCTGTTGTCATTCAGTCAGAATTCGGAAGTGCATTTTGGAGTCAGGGTATGTTTACACAGCAAAAGCTGTGCACGAGGTAGCCTACCTGAGCTAGTTTGAATCCAGCCTGCACGGGTAACGCCATCAGTGATGACAGAGCAGCACAGGTTTCATCACAGGCTAGCTAGCCAAGTATTTACCCAAGGTCTGTGCTGAGTTTCTGCTATTTGCACTGAAGGCCATGCGACGCTGTCTTCACTGCAGTAGTGTAGTCGAGGGAAAACTCAGGTTTACCCACTTCTCAGTTGGGAAATATGCAGTTTGGTTTAGTGTAGATATATCCTTAGAAGGAAGGATAGAATGAGTGACGTCTGTTTGGCTCTCCACTGGAGCCACTCAGGAAAACAATAAAACCAAGTTTGAAAGTCCACATAGCCCACTAAATCATAAATTCCGACCCAAAGCCCACTGAACTCAGCAGGATTCTTTCCATTGACTTCCTTAGTCTGTTGTGGCTTTTAAGATTTGAAGTGCGTAAGAGCTACCCTGTTCTTGTTTGCTGTTTCGCTCAGCAGGGAGATGATTTATTTATTCTCTCAAAAACCTTCTTCGGTTGTTTAATACAAGCAATTTATCATCTTATTGGGCAACCCACTGTAGGCAACAACACAAGAGGGAAACAGTGCCTGTGTTTGCTGTTGAGACTACTAATTCTGGTGCAGAGGAAGGCAAGCAGTGAGGGAAGCCTTGTCGTGAGGATATGAAGTTGCAAGGGAGGTCACACTGAAGAGAAGACTGTGTAGGGGAAAAAACTGAGAAACCTAACTGAAGGAGATATGAGATAAGACTGAGGGAGAGAGATAGGGAAAGAGGGAGTAGATAGAGCTCACACAAGTAAATATATTTAAGAGGCTGCATTAAAATGTTTCATGAGCAGTAAAGAGCTTGACAGAGGACTCTGATGGAAACATAGGGACCAGGGCATTCTGGTCATACCATTTGTGCTGGGGTGGCTATTCATTTTTAACAACAGCTGGTGATTCCCCATTTTACTGGTTCTGCCAGTTCTAGGGCAGCTTGGTGTCACAAGATTTGTGTCACAAAGCTACCTTAATGGGCGCCAGGGATCTGGCCCAATGTACGGTACTAAATTTTTATAGTATAATTATGAACCCCTCTCATGTGCGATTTGGATTTTTCAGTGGATTAAACCATGGATATTCCTAGTGGTATATCTAATTTAATGGATTACATGTCTTTACACTGAAAGACTCAAGAATAGCAGGAAGTTGCTCTTTTTCTACACTGGTAAAGACAAAACTCTGAGGACAAGAATGCTCATAATAGCAACACTTTAGTAAACTTATTTGAGCATGCAAGTTGCATTTGAGGACTGTTCTGTCAGAAGTGCAGCCAACTTATACATTTCAGAAGGGGTTGTTTGTTGTTTCTCCAGAAAGCACATCAGAGACCCACTCCTGCATGGCAGACGTTATTAATGTGGGAGTCTGGGACTGGACTTGTGGTTTTGCTCAGGTCATTCCTGAAGTTTAAATGATAAAAGAGAAAATGGACGTTTAGATCCATTTTTCATAACAGTGTTGCCATAGGAGCTGAAGTCTATTCTCATGCAGAGCAGCCCACATTTTAAGCCTAAGGAATTTATGGCCCAGTCAGAAGAGAGTAAAGTGTTTCCTTGCATTTGCTCTGTGCATTTTACATTTGTGCCTGTGAACTTAGCTACATCTGCCCAGAGAAATACATGGCATTTGTTCCTCATGCTATTGCCCTTCAGGATTCCTCCTGGTGGTTTCGAATTACACTAGTAAATATGTTCCTGTGAGTCTCTGAATCCCCTTCCTAATTAAAACAACTTCTCGCAGCCTTATCAAAGCTGAGACATTAGCATTCTGGGCCAGCTAGCTCTGATTTCTAACAATTCCCTGCATACCCAGGGAATAAAAGTCAAAAAAGTCAGAGAGAGAGACAGGTTGTCTCTCTTAAGGCCCCAAATTAAATCTATTTGAGCAAGTCTCCTCTAAGCCTCTCCTATCCTTGTTGGCCATCACACTATTTTTACAAAGCTGCCGCTGCACGCAAGATTTTTGGCTTCAGGGAGAAAGTGATCAAGATGAAAGAATTACTTACTCCACTTCTACCAACCTAGTGAATCATTCATGATCCTCACCTGAATCAGAGCCAGCTGTATCTGTCATATTCTGGATATGAGCCATGTGCATTATAACATTTACCAATGATCATTCAAAATCTTCTGTTAACACTCCTGAAAATGTATACCATGTGTACTGAGAAATAGAGGAGGAGAAAATAAAAGTTATTGTTCTAGTTAAAGAATGTCTAACTCAAGTG
This sequence comes from Trachemys scripta elegans, assembly GCF_013100865.1. Lineage (NCBI taxonomy): Eukaryota > Metazoa > Chordata > Testudines > Emydidae > Trachemys > Trachemys scripta. The sequence continues at coordinate 63,603,276 of NC_048308.1, read as the reverse complement.
CCATTGTTTTAAATGAAAGCCATTTAACCTTTCTTAGGAGCACAGAGTGGCTTTGTTTGCTAAGTGTCAATGCCGGTATCCTAGTTATCAGATCCTAGTTTCATTCTGGTTCCTATTGCTAGCTTATTTCAGATTAACAGTTAACAGGCACTAAAGCTCAACAACGGAAAGTGTAATCATGCTTTTGATGTCACACTAGAAATTTTATGGCTCTTTGCTGCATCAGATCATATTTTGTTTGTGGCTTTACTAGAAACAGCCTAGTATATCCATATTATCATAGTTACAAATTACATTATATAGCTTATTGACACTGGCTACTATAACATGTATTGGGCTAAATTTTTATGCCCATTCTTACCGTGAGTAGATTTTTATGCCCATACTTACTCCTCTAGTACCCTAGCTTTCATTGGAACTGTGTGTGTAGAAAGGTGCTACTCAATGTCAGTGTATCAGAATTGGATCCTCAGTTAAGTTATTTAAATCGTACAATGAGTTTATCTTGCAATAGGCTCAGAATAACAGGAGGAAAAAATTGCCAGTGGACTGCTTAGGTACAAGCAATTAATAATAACAAAGGGCTTGATCCAAAGCTCACTGAAGTGGTCCTATTGCACCTTACCAGTGATTGGGCTAAATACATGAGTAATGGGTGACAGTCTATGATTTGTACCATATTAGATATCTAATACTCCCATCTGGCCTTAAAATCCACGAATCCCTAAATTCCACAAAGCTCAAAGCTAATGTAGTAAACACCAGGCCAGTGTAAGTCAATTTCTAGCCAGTAACAGAGAATTATCCATTACATTTTGTAGCTCACTCCTTCTTAATGTTTACTTGGCACATCCCTATGGTCTAGCCGAAGGGATTTGGGATATGTTTTTAATTCCTTTGTAATATTTTTTTCTACTGACCAGGGTGACACAAACCCCTGCTAAATCATTTCTGGCACGATCAATACCGATGCCTCTTGCCAGGCATATTTATAAGTGTGCTGGCTCAGCACATTTGAATAGTTATTCACTTATTCCCTTTGCTGGCTAAGTGTATAAACTGTTAAAATGCTCCAGTAGTCATCCTCTACCGAGCTTGCCGTCTGCATGCCCTCCACATCATACTGCAAACTGTAGCGTGTAAGGAACTTCTCATTGTCAAGTGGTAGGAAAGCACTTGTACAAGTAAGTAGGGGGGATTGGTCCTGCTTTGAGCAGGGGGTTGGACTAGATGACCTCCTGAGGTCCCTTCCAACCCTGATATTCTATGATTCTATGTTCTGCATAAACTGCTCTGAACTATAAGAGGGAAAAGAAACAAGACAAGCAAGGACTAGTATAGCTAGCTGCAGTCTATGACAGCAAAATGAGTTCTGCCTCCATAGCTGTCCCACCTTACCAAATTACATTAATTAAGCCAACAGAAGCAGTCTTCTGTTCATATATTTCGTCTTACACCAGAGGTTTCGCAGGCATAGCTATATCAGTTCGCGGGGGGAGGGAGGGGCGAATTTTTTCACACTCCTAGCCAACATAGCGATTCCAGAAAAACGCTGTAGCTTCGACCATATCCCAGCAGTGTTAGGGTTCCCAGCCGCCTACGAGGCCCTGTTAAGAACTAATTGAATGAAACTCCGTGTGTTAGTTCACCCTGAAATTGCATTCCTCATTGCCTCAGTTAAGTGCGAGCTATTAAAAACACACCACTTCCCGCAGCTCCCATTGGCTGGGAACGGTGAACCACGGCCACAGGGAGCTGAGGGGCTCCATGCCTGCAGACGCTCCAGGTAAACAAAACAACAATGTATTAGATATTCAATTCAATGATTCCATAGAGTTTAAAATCATCACATTTTGGTGTAGACCCGATCCCTGCTCTTTGATGCGTTATTTTTTTTTTACAAAAAATATTTGGCTTATGAACGAGTATATAAGGTATTTTGATTTCAGTTACAACACAGAATACAAAGTGTACACCACTCACTTTATATTATTATTTTTAGAACAAATATTTGCACTGTAAAAATGATAAAAGAAATAGTATTGTTCAGTTCACCTCATACAAGTACTGTAGTGCAATCTCTTTATCATGAAAATTCAACTTACAAATGTAGAAAAATCTACATTTGTAAGTTCAACTTTCACAATAAAGAGATTGCACTATATTATTTGTATGAGGTGAACTGAATAATACTATTTCTTTTGCTTTTTTACAGTGCAAATATTTGTAATAAAAAATAAATATAAAGTGAGCACTGTACATTTTGTATTCTGTGTTGTAATTGAAATCAATATATTTAAAATCTTAGAAAACATCCAAAAATATTTAAATAAATAGTATTCTATTATTGTTTAACAGTGCTATTAATCATGCAATTAATCACGATTAATTTGTTTAATATCTTGACAGCCCTAGTTAATGTGCAATATTCCACCCAGCCTGTAGGCACCAGATTACATGGTCACCGTCAATGGTCAATTTGATTTTCACAGGAATGTAGCATTGGTAACAACTCAGGACCTTCAATTAAAAAAAAACAGATGTCTCTACTACTTCAGTTAAAGGAGAACATCCTTTAGAAGAGTTGGTTGAAATTTTATGCACAAAGAGTTTTTCCATGGACAAGTGTCCTTTTAAAAAATCATGAAAAAATAATCAACGTTATCAAAATACTCATTTTGGTGAAATTGTCTGCAATATATTTTATACTGCCCTTTTAATTGAAACTTTTAGCAAAATCACTTGCCAAATAGGGTTTAATAAATCAAAAATTATGAAAACTGATTTTTAGTCAGAAATCCTAGTTTTCAGTAAATGTGAAATTTCAGATAACCCATATCGGATAAATTTTCATTAAAAAATAGAAAATGGGTCTATTTCAAAGTCAAACCTGTCAAACTTGGAATTATTTTTTTTGCAACATCTTTTTCCTGGCTTTTGCCCAGCTCCATTCATTAGATGTGGTATTAGTAGTAAGGTTAATTGAAGATTTTCCGTCAAAACAGTTTTTCAATAGAAAATTCAGCTTTCTGACTAAACAATATTTTTCACAAAATGTCATAGAATTTAAGGCCAGAAGGGCCCATAAAATCATTTAATCTGACCCCCTGTAAATCACAAGCCACCAACACCACCTGCACACTAAACCCAACAACCAAACAACTGTTAAAAACCTAAATGTCCAAAACCAAAATATTTAGATTCTGCAATGCCACCATATTTCCCCATGGGAGTAGTAGTAGGAGTGTCTCATGCTCCCATTTCCTTCCATGGGCCAGGATCCCCATCAGACTTCATCTCCCATAATGCACCCCAACTGTGTAACTACCATGATCTCTGACATCCCCTCACCCAAAGGGAAGAAAGAGATGCCTTGTGGGAGACATAATCCTACTAGGGGGCCTTGCCTATAGAGAAGAAGAAGATTATGAAGTGCCTGAACTACAACTCCCATGGGGCACTGCAGCAACATTTCAGAATAAAAATATTATAGTTTTTGATTTTTTGTTGAAAAATCAAAATTTTCATGGGGAAAAAACCCCACTTTCTGACCAGCTCTAATTAGTAGGTCTTATTTCCACAAAAAAATGGGCAGTACTACACATATACATTAACTAATACATTACTCCAGGGGTGGCCAACCTGAGCCTGAGAAGGAGCCCAGCCTGGGGCTCCAGTGTCTTAGGGTTGCCATATTTAAACAGTGAAAAAAGGGGACACTTCACGGGGGCCCCGTCCCAACTCCGCCCCTTCCCGCCACTGTCCCCGCCCCAACTCCGCCCCTTCCCCATCCCTGCCCCAACTCCACCCCTTCCCCACCCCCATTACAACCCCTTCCCCAAAGTCCCCGCCCCAACTCCAGCCTCTCCCCTGAGCACCCCATATTCCCCCTCCTCCCTCCGACCCCCTGGGCTCCGGCTGCTGCTGCGCTGGGAAAGTTACTTCGGCCCCCGCCGCAGTGGAGAGCGGCGGGAGCCGGGAAAGTTGGAGCCCAGGGAGGAGGCGGCTGCGCGCTCAGATGCCACCATCGCCTCCCTGCCCCGGCAGATCGGGGGAGTTGTTAGTTTTGGCTTTGCTGCAGCCACTTGCACTCGGGGTCCACTTACCATGCCTTCCTATTTTCCCCAGACACGTTCGGCTTTTTGGAAATTCCTCCCAGATGGGGATTTGAGGACCAAAAAGCTGGACATGTCTGGGAAAATCCAGACGTATGGTAACCCTACAGTGTCTATACTGCATTAAGCACCCATATCCCCGACTTCCTAGCACCCCAAACATGTGGCCACTCTCACCCTTTGTTCATGGTGCAGCGTGGAAAACCTTGCCTGTCCACCAATCTTGACTGTCCAGAGGGCAAAGAAAGTTGGCCTGTGGGATTCTTTTGGTAGACTCCCAGAGCATGAGTCCAATGGAGTTGTGGCGACACTGCAAAACAATAGGGCCTGAACCCTGACTCAAGCTCGGATCTTCCACTCTTGTGGGGTCCTGGGACCCTGGGTTGAGCCCTGGATTAGTGTGATTTGTGTGTAGACAGAAGGGGGGTTAGGCTTGAGCCTGAGTTTGAACCCTGGGCTTAGCACAGCTGTCTACACTGCAGTGTAACACTCCATACTGCACTACACAGACCTTCTGACTCGCTCTGCAGCTTGACCTGCGATCACACTGCAAAATAATAGGGCTTGGCCCAGAGTCTTGGTGGGACTTGGGCTCTGACCCATCCCCCTTGCAGGATCCTAGGACCCAGGTCCTGAGTGCTCGCTGACCCAATTCAGACTCATGTGTGTCTGGATGGAAGTGGAGCCTGTGCTCCCCTGTGCATCAGGCAACCCACAGATCCTGCTGAAGAGTGCACCTCCACCTTGCTCCCAACCCAGATCTGTGCCCATAAGGCACAGTTGAGCCCTCGGGTTTTAATATTAATGAGGGATTATCCTTTCAAGATCCGTTTTAAAAATCCAGGGCTGATAGAAGGGTTTGGTGCAAAGAGGGTTAGCCAGGCTTTTTGTTCGTGAACTTTCATCTTGTCAAGCTAATGAGATTACAGCGAGCGATGGCTCAAAATGAAATAAAGCACAAAGTTAAAGCCATCAAAGACAGTTGCTTTGCTGTCAGACTATTCATTTTCTGCCATAATATTCTTAAAGCTGATTCTCAAAAGTCCATTTCTGTGTAGCTGAAACACCCTTCTGTCAGATGCAGTCATAAACGAGAGTCTGGCAACAGCAACGCTGTCCTCTCCTGTTTATAGTTCGAGAAGTGGCAAAGAACGGCAGCCTCAGACTCTGACAGTGCCAGCTAACAGCACAGCTTGGTGGATGTTTATACGGCCATGGAAGCAATTACATTTTAAATGGGTTGATGTTACATTGATAGAGTGCACTCCCGCCCAAGTCTCGGTTCTTTTCACCCATTAAAAAAAATAATAATAATCTGAATAGAGAGACGAAATCATTGTGCGCTTGCTACATGTGGCCACGGGAACATACCAAAGCAGCAGGCCCAAAGTAAATGCATTAAATTTGGCAAGTTCACTTTGTCAGGGAAAGAATACACATATCAAATTACAGGGTAGGCATAATGTAGTTTTCCACTAGTTGCATAAACCACCCTCGTGCATCAGTAAGGGCTAAATCCCAATCAAGTCCATGAGAATTTTGCTATTGATGTCAGTAAGAGCAGGCTTTAGAACTGTATATATATATATATATATATATATATATGCTATTTAGCAAGACTTAATTAGCCATTACATATCATATGAAGTTCTTACCATACCCAACAGGAGTTTAATTGGTGAAGTGACAGGTACCATAGGAAACACTCAGACGACCTGGGTAAGGTTTGTACATGGCTACATTATCTGAGCACCTCACAGTCTTTAACATATTTATTCTCAACACCCCTGTGAGGTAAGGAAGTACGATTATCCCCATTTTAGAGATAGGGCACTGAGATGCTAAGTGACTGCCCATGCTCACACAGGAAGTCTATAGTATAGCAGGGAATCGAACCCAGGTCTGTCAAGTCCCAGATTAGATCCCCTAACCATGGAAACATCCTCTCTCTCAATTAAACAGCCACTTCCACTCAGTGGACCCAATTCTGATCTCACACTGACGTAATGCCAGTGACTTCAACAGCATTATTCCTGATTTACATCATTGTAACTGAGATCAGAGTAAGGTCCTGTGATTTAGATATAATCACCACTGGAGGGCAGCCCAGATGCCATAAAAATCAATGTACTTTCTTGAAGCAAAATGTAGCTGAAGAGTCTAAGATTAGTCTATGTAAAAATACGGAAAGATCTGTATACCAAAGGGAAGATCCTCAGCTCATGTAACTTGTCATACCTCCAGTGACTTCAGTGTGGCTAAGCACTTCAGATATCAGAGAACAGTGGAATACAATATACAGTAATTCTGTGGAGAAAGTACAATACAGAAGCCTTGCAAAAATTCAGCTCCCCCACTTGCTTAGAGTAAATTCTTTCCTTGTGAGTCAGTTAATAGCTTTCTCCCTGTTCAAAGCTATTACCATTCTGGTAAAGGCAAGAGTAGATTTTTGTGCCTGGACTGGTTAATTTTCATGATTATTTTGCAAGCCATCTGGTTTTATCACTGAGGTATCTGTGCATTCATTGTACCGCAGTGAGGCCAGCAATGAATGAATGTATGAAGTTACAAGATTCTAGCTCAAAGGGAACATAGAAATTGTGTCAGTGAGTCAGTCACCTGTAAGAAGCTTCTGGTTATGTGAGATGATAGGGAAAAAAAAAAGGAGAGAGAGAGAAGATATTTAAAAAAAAAAATGCTGCTATGTTCCTGAAATGGAAAAAGGCAAAGGATAACCACTAAAGTATTCGCTTTGGATGTGTGCACACACACACACACACACACACACACACACACAATGTTAAATCCCATCTCCCAAAAATAAATCCAAATCGCAAGCATAAAGCCAATTCCTGTAACTCTAGGGATTTTTGACATAGCTTGTCATGTCCAGCATGTAATGGAATCAGTGCTATAATCCAATACCCATAAAATCTTTTCAAATGTTGTACATCAGGAGGGGTTCTGGTTTCCAAACAACTTTTGCATTTGGTTGGTGAAATGGTTGGGTTAGAAATACATTTAGAGCTAATAGACAGCCCTTTGCCACTAATGAATTTTGTTAGCCGACAGATTTTAATAGGGCCAGGAAGGAAAATAAAGTTTGCTAATATCATCCATCCTACATAATACTTCACTGCCAGGAGGAGGAAACTAGTACAAAAATGACAAAAACCTACTCATTTCATTACATACATTTTATATTTTCACTTTTCATCTCACTCTCAGATGTACATGAATTTTAGGCACGGAGAGATCAGATTAGAACAGCCTACCATTTTTACAGCACCCGTAAAATAACTTTGCCATGGCCCCAGAAGGAACGCAGAATGTCTGATGGACCCTTTTCATTTTTTAAAGAACATTTTTAAATGGTTCCTCATTCTAAAAATGGAACTGAAATATTCCCTCCATTTAAAGATACCCTCGCCATATTCTCCAGGACATTTGGGTTCTTATTGCCATATTATGAATTTGGACTATTACACAGGTGAAGTCAGCTGTGAAACTTGCAAATGAATTCTGAACAGCCACTGTGAGGTGCTGAGTGCCTCTGGGAGGGTGCTGAAGCTCTACAATCCAGCTGAGTCAGTGGGAATTCAGATTCTGACAGGTTTTGGGCCTATATGAGCGTTCCTTAGAGATTCAGAAGGCTCTTCTCTGCCCGCATGGTCCTGACCACCACCATCACTGACGCCTGAATGTGGGGATTTTAGTTTAGATTCCTGAGATACGAGTCAGCTATAGAGCTGGACTCTAAACACCCTGAACATTTGGATCTGTGGCCTTGGTTCAGGCCCAAGAAGTAAAACCACAAATCTCTTCAGTTATGAAAACAATTCTCTACTAGACACAGCCAGGTTTCAGCATCAGAGGCGTTGTACACCACAGTTACAGTGCTGTTGGGCTGGTTTTTTTTTTTTTTTTTTTGCCAATTAGCTGGCTTCTAAAGATAATGAAGTTATCTTCAATAAACTAAAAAGCTCTACGGCTTCTAAGCAAGGCCACAATGTGGCATGCGACAGTCACCAACTGTTCCTTGGCCAATCGATGAACAGTATGAGGCTCCGTGCCAATATTTATTGTTCACTTCCTGCGGCCTGGCTTCTGGGAGTTTCACTCACCAGACTCCCAGCACATAAACACTCTGCCTGCAGACTCTCACAGATTGTCAACACAGTTAATTGCCAGGAGGAGCGGCAGCTTTATTAAGAGAGCAGGTCTCATAATAAAATCCTCACACCCGTTAGCATGAGTCACAAAAACCCTGTGTGGAATCAAAAGCTAGAGATGAACCGTGAACTGTGTTCAAACCACTAGGGTTGTTCTCCAGATGCGGGAAAAAATCTGCTAAATACCAAAATAATCAACTTTTTCCCTCCCAGTGCAGTGCAAAGAGCAGACATCAAAGCAGCCTTCTTTGTAAAACAAAATAAAGACATTCTTTGAAATCTCAACTATTCCAGGTTTCTCTATTATGGCCAGCTGCATTCAAACTCTACTTCAGGAAACAGAATGACCATCTAGTTACTGAAAACTGTGCTAACAATGACAAATGACATCATTTACGCATCTCTCTCTACATTACACAACTCCTAAATACAGAGTGAATTTTCCTTCCCCTCCCACTGTGGTAACTCCATTGACTTCAGTGAAGCTACTCCCCACCACACCACAATCCTTATTCTCTCTTAGACTTGCAAATCTGTATTTCTGAAAACTGACTTACCCGAGATTTGCTGTGAACTATGATGTTTAATTTGTTATTTACTGGATTCTCAAACACAGAGTTCAATACCAGATCAACAGGCCTGATTCTCAACCGTTCTGCACATTGTGTAGTTATTTACAGCCATGCAAAGTGGGTATAGAATGCTACAGTGTCAGAATGGCAGCATTTAATTATCCACTCACTTCTAGAACTATCCCCCAGGCCCATTCAAACCCGAAGCACAACAGTCCACCACCCAAGGTTCTTCTAAGCTCCAGTCTGATACAGACTTGCCCCATTTTATTGTGGACCTCATTATGGCAGATAAAGATGAATTGATCACTGGACTGGAAGTTGGTGGTTGCCTAGGGTCTACTGATCATCACCTGACTACATTCAACATGGGCAAAGAGGACAGTACAATTAGTAATAGATCTCTCTAGGGATGAATCAGGGAGACTATTTTCTGTAGGTCTATAGCACTCCTGTGTCTTTGGCAGATGTGTCTGTCTCTGTACTTCAGCTCCCGTTCTATAAAACTGAAATAATATCATCCCCTCACCTCACAGGAATGTTGTGAAGATTAATTAATTAATGTATATGAAACATTCAGATACTACAGTGATGAGCACCACAGTAAAGCCCAGGGGGAAATTAATAATTCCATCTTCAAAGCAAGGCTTGAATACTGTGCAGTAAATAAGACATGGGGGCCACAGATTGAAAAGCAAGAAAAAAGCAAAGGATTGAATAGAGGCTCATTAATTGAGCACCATCCATTTCGTGCACTGAATGAGGCAGGGGTCCTGTGGAAAAAAAATAGTATGGGATCACGTAATTATAGGCTGTATCATAATGGATATGGACAAGGGAGACAAAGTTACACAGGCAACCTCGATTCTGACATTTCCTAACTATTGAGTGCTTGACTTTGCAACCTCAATAACGTTTTTAAGTTGCCTTTGTGTTTTTTATATTATATATAAATACAAAGGGAAGCATTTATGAGCAAGGTAGTAAGTCAATAACAGTACTGGTATGTTTCAGTCTTTCTAAGGGCAAATATTCCCCTTCTAGGGTGAAGCCAACAAGCTAAGAGAAATTGCTCAAACCCGATTCTCCCCCAAGGAGAGGGGTATATGTATATGGGGAGATCCTGGCAAACCAGTCAAATGCCCGAACCACTACTACTGCTTATTGCTAAAGTGGGCCAAGCTGCCTTAGCATGACCGAGTCAGGAGGGGAGGGGGTTTGGCTGACACAGAAAGGGCAACTTGACCCCGCGTCCTTCCTGATGAGATCTCTCTCGAATTCGCTGAGATATGCATTTTAGGAAAACGGGAAACTTGTCTTTGTGTGCCCTCAGGGATGTGTTTGTCAGGGCCTGAAGGCATGAAAACTCTGACAACACACACCTGGCTAATTGATGGTCAGAAGGAAACCTCTTGCTTAACCTTTGAAATTGCTTGCTTAACAAGTTTTCTTTGAGTGACGTGTTCCTGTGATACTAATGAATAAATAAGGGAAGAAAGTTTGGGGTATTTGGACTCTCCCTCTGGGCACATCTTGTGGTGCCCACTGGCAGATGGAAGATTGGCCATCGGAAGACTGCTACTGTGCCACTCGAGAGCCACACCCAACTTCGGTAATTGACAGTTGTGGGTGTTTCACTGACCTATTGTGGACGTGCATAAGTGCTTGAGACTAAGAAAAGTTTAGCTTTAAGTGAAAGCACTCTTATGCTGTCCTGTTTGTGCCAGCCATCTATCGGTCGGACGGCCGTGTTTCCCTTGATATATTTCCTGATCCCACCTCGCCCAGAGTAAAGTTTCCAACAGCTTTGGGTTGAAAGAACCCCGGGTAACAGATTTTGGAGGCCCCAGTGAGGATTGGTAAAGAGGAAGGAGATGGATGGTACAAACAGTTTGTAGTTTGTCCATTGCAATAGGAGGTAAAAGACAGCAGGATGGGGTTGCTCCCTACAAATACCCCGTTGCAGTTCACAAGTCAATCTACAGATAAATTCCGTTACTGTGACTCAGACCTCAGGCTGATTGCCTGCTCAAGTGAAGAGTTATGTCTGGGGACAAGGAAACAACCGGAAAGAGAGAACAGTTGCAAATGATGTTGGGAAACAGCTTGATGGATTTTGTACAGCAGTATGGGGGTAACGGACCTGGAAGCTGGCACCTTCACTAGCCCCAGAGTCTTCCTGCAGCTCCGCAAGCAATGGGATGTCCGAGTTAGTGGAAGAAAGTGGGGAGGTCCAAATGTTAGGGCCAAGAAGAGGTCTGCCTTGCACGGGTTGTGGATGATTGCGACAACACTGGATCAGGAGATAGATCAGTTAAAAGTCAGGGTGCAGGAATTGGGAAGAATCAGAGCTGAAAAGTAAAAAGTGAAGTGATTAATCTGAAGGCAGAATCGGATGCTCTCAGAGCTACGTCTCTGGCACAAGCAGCACAGATTGTAGGAATGCAGAAGCAAGTGTGTGACAGTGAAAGGGTCAGTGGCAAGTTGCAGAAGGAAGTGTCTGAGTTGAAACAGCAGACAACAGAGAGCGAAGCTGCAGTGAGAGCCCTTTTAAAAGGCTCACAAAGCAGAACCCAGGCAGACCACAGGGAATGCCGGAGACAAATTTGTGCCCTTAAGGCTCAGCTGGGCGAGCAGAGGGGATTGTGGCAGCGATCAGACAGAATCATAGATGGGAGGAAGACAGAGGAATATCCCGATTCATACCCCCCTTGTTGCAATTATGAAAGGAAGGACCCTGATGATTTCCCCCAGGATCCTATTGGACAGTCTCCATAAAGTCTCCTACATAGTTCACTGGAAGAGCTACAAAGACCCCCTCCAATAGCCCCCATAGTCAATACCTCTGTCACAAAGGGAGGAACAGAGGAACGGGTGGAAACTAGACCCTTCTCCCCTGACCAGGTTAGGGCAGTAGGGAAATCAGTTGGCCTGCTAAATCGGAAGGTGGATGATAAGAGTATCTGGCATGGCTGCATTCACTCTGGTTGATGTGGCAGCTATGTGCAGGGAGTGTATGACCCCCGATTTTGCAGGGCTCCCTTATGATATCCAAATGGGGACATCCCCTGGAGCAGATGATACAGAGAAGCACATAAATGTACAGAAGAAAGTAATACATACCCTCTTCCCAGGAGAAAGCCCCACAGTTATATTTCACATAGGGCTGGTCTACACTGGGGGGAGGGGGAAATCGATCTAAGATATGCAACTTCAGCTATGAGAATAGCATAGCTGAAGTTGACGTATCTTTGATCGATTTACCTCGGGTCCTCACGGCGCGGGATCGACGGCCGCGGCTCCCCCGTCGACTCCGCTTCCTCCTCTCACTCTGCTGGAGTTCCGGAGTCGACGGGGAGCACGTTCAGAGATCGATTTATCGCGTCTAGATGAGATGCGATAAATCGATCCCTGATAGATCGATTACTACCCACCAATCCGGCAGCTAGTGAAGACGTACCCCAAGAGAAGCAGCAGTCCGGGAAGAGAGCAGAAAGTTATATAGCCAGAAAGAAACTGTCATTCAGACATTCTGGGCTACAAATGTCATTAACCCAGACTGTGCAGCCCTCCTTTTCAAACAAGCTTTAATCCAAAGATTTCTCCCTTTGATTCGTATGGCCTTGGTGGATATGGATCTGGCAGCAGTTCTAACAAGAGATATTGAAGATAGAGCAAAGCAGGCTATTGAGGTCCAAAAGGATATCCACCCTCCTAAAAGAAAATCTGATAAGGTGACCGCCATAGCCCCTCCGAGTAACACTCAGGGAAAGGAGAGGGGAGACAGACACCATAAGGGTCAAGGCAGGACCCCAACGCATGGCGTGGGGAAATTTGGAAGCAGCTCTTAAAATAGGAGCCAAAGGAAACAAGAGACCAACTGCCCACCGCCGAACTCCTAACAAACTTGGCAGAACCTGAACTGGCCGAGCATAGAGGAAAAAGCGCCAGTGCACCACCGGTTGCCGATCTATAGGGAGGCCAGGCGCCCCAGGAACCCCCAATTATGGCATGATTAAACACCAATAAGTGGGGAGGGTTCATGGTTCATGTGAAATTTGCAGAAGGAGCATTCGGACAAAAATTATTAGTAGAGTCAGGTGCCACCTACTCCCTAATTAGTACCCAAAACAAGAACCTGTTTGGACCTCCGGTTGGAGTTAAAACCTTGAGAGATTTAATGAGATACAAAGCATTGTCCCCTTTTGTAAAAAAAAAAAATCCCATATAGCTTGGGGACAAAGAAAAGTCAAGGGCAATTTGGCTTGATGGATTTGGGGGAAGAAGGTATTCTAGGAATAGATGCTTTGAGGGAATTAAAAATGTTTTACTAGCCTGTTGCAGATGTGAGTAAGTGCTTGAGACTAAGTAAAGTTTAGCTTTAAGTGAAAGCACTCTTGTGTTGTCCTGTTTGTGCCAGCCATCTATCGGTCAGTCGGCCGTGTCTCTCTTGATTTATTTCCTGACACCATCTCTCACAGAGTAAAGTTACCAAGAGCTTTGGGTTAAAAGAACCCCGGGTAACATGTGGAGGTGTGTCTTGGGGGCAACAACGATCATGTGAGTCAGTGGGTACTGAAGGAAGAGGTTGGAATCCCCCTGATACAGACATGGAGTAAGGGTCTGACACACAGGACTGCTGGTATGACCCAAACAAATGAACATGTTATTTCCTGGCCTTTCACATGATCTGGATCAAGTCACCGAAGAGACATACCCATGTCACATGATAAGGGTCAGTTTCTCATGGTTTCCATTACACAAGGCTTGATGACCTGTCGTAAACTATTCACCTCTCCTATTCATCCTGGGCAACTACATGCTATGTTTGCACTTATGTTGCTATTCCCTACACCCCCAAAGACCAGTGGGTGCTCAAGGAATGTGTTGCTAGTGGCTTCTCCCTTAAGCAAGATGAGCTTTTATGCAAAGTTGTCCTCTTCCTTGATTGTGGAATGTGTTCTGTTTGCCCATCTGGCAAACTTCTTAAACAACTCTCACTTTTCATTCACATTTTCTGGCTATTTTTTTTCCCTCCCAAACAATGTTAGTCATAATTTTCCTCTTCTTTGGGAAAGTTGATGCTTCAAAAGGACTAAGTATAAATGTTACTGACTGTCACTGTCCTCTGTTTGCTTGTAATTAAGGTCACGATCACTGGTCCCTAAGCAAACTTCAAGTCCAGTGATCAATTCATCTTTGTCCATCATAAAGAGGTCCAAAACCATTACTTAGTGTTGGGTGCAACACCTGTTGTGCTGGAAAATTATCTGTAATTTTTAGAAACTCTAATGTTGTTCAACTAGGGGCTGCATAAGACCACCTGTGTATGGCTCCCAAATTGAAGTCCCCCACGAAAACACCATTTTCTTTCCACACATTACAGACAGGTGCTTAAAGAGCAACTCTTCTTGCTCTCTGGTTTGATTCCAGCATCTGTAAAAGACCCCTGTTAGTTTCCCTCCTGAACTTTGTTACTTAGTGCCTTGATCAATACGCATTCGAGAGCCTCTGGTTCTGAATTACTGATCATTACTGGTTTTAGAGTTATGTCTTTAACATACCTTCCCCTACTCTTTCACCCACTCTCTCCTTTCTAATAGGTTGTAACCAGGGATTTTAACATTCCAATCAAGCCCAGGCCCAGTGCAAGGGGCTGCAGGGGGCTGTGCTTGGAAATCAAGTCTCATCTGGGGGAGCAGTTTCTCCCCCATTTCTGCCTCTCCTCAGACAGAAAGGGACAGCCACTAGCGAAATGGTGAATGGGACATGCTCCAGAAGATGGAGCACTGAGGCAGCTGTTCTGAGTCATCACCTGCCCCTCTCCCTCCTCCTCGCTCTCCTGGAGGGGGCACTGCTCTGGGGCATTACACTGCCCAGCTGACAGGGAAGGATGCAGATCCTAGAAAAACGACCATGTCTCTAAAAACAAGAGCAGGCCTTATTGCCAAGAGATGGGTAAACTTTGGCCTGCTGCTGGCAGGGGCCCAGAACACTGATCTAATGTGGTGGAGGGGTTATACTTCCCATCTCATGAAGCTTCCCAACCCCTGGGCTGTAAGGATTGGGACCCGCCCCTCTGATGGAGAACTGTTGCCTGGGCAGGGGAAGCCACAGTCTCACATGAAATGTCAGCGACGGAACCCAGAAGTCCTTATTCCCAGGGCCGTACACTAAACACTACAGCACGCTCCCTCTCAGCACTGGGAATTGCAACCAGGATCTAGTTCCTGTTTCTCAAAGCCAGGAAGAATGGGGGCATCGGGGGATTGGGAGTCAGGACTCCTGGATTCTATTGCTGGTTTATTATAGACTTGTGGGATTTTGGGCAAGTCACTCCCCCTGACTGCGGCTCAGCACCCATCAATAAGATGGGGATCTAATACATACCTGCTACTGTAAAGGGCAGTGAGATTTACCCAGGAAAAGCTGCTCCGTACGTGCTAAGTGGCACTTATGATCATGAAGGTCAAACCCAAATTCCCGGAGTGTCGAGCGTTTCGATTTGTGGTTTCAGTTCAGCCCAGTATGGAGAAAGGGCTCAGCCATGGAGTTTGAATCAAGGAGGATCAGCCCGTACTGTGTGTGGTGATGAGCTAACAGGTCTTTCCCCCTCAAGTGCCTGTGATTTTGGGCCTACGAGGCCAGAGAGACATTCCTCACCTAGGCAACCAATGGCCAGCAACCCAGTAGAACTTCCAGTCCTGTTAACATCCAAGCATTCAACCCAAAGAGACAGTGGGAAGCAGCAGGGGACAGAGGGTGACAGGGAATTACAAGCCCTGGATTCCATGACAGAAGATATGTTATTATTGACTTTGGATGGTGACCAGCAGGAAACCAAAAGGGATTCTTGCCCCCAAACAACAATCATGCATTGTCCTTCTGAGCTCAGAAAGTTTACCACTCATTATCTGATCAAGATTCACTACTGCCAAGGATTAGGGACGTGTCTATATCCCCACTGGACAAATGAGGGAACTGAAGTACAGAGAAGGGAACTGACCTGCCCATGGTCACACAGCGAGGCAGTGGTAGACCCTGAGAGAGAAATCAATAGTCCTGATTCCTTCTTTGACCCATAAGCACATCCCCTGAAGGCAGAAATAGAACCCAGGCATCCTGACTCCCAACGCCCTGTGCTAATCACTACACCTTACTCCTTCACAAGCAGAGAAAAATCCTGTCTCCCCCCGCAAGACCATCCAATCTAGGCTTTCAGTTTTGCGGTAGCCCATTGCACTTCTTATGGGCAGGGCATATTCCAGTGTCTGCGCAGACACTCTCAAATGGATCCTCACAGCCCCCAATGAGGTAGATAATGGATGATCATGGTCCCCCAGTTTGAAGAAACTAAAGTAGAGGAAAATGAAGTGATTTCTAAGGACACCTGGCCAGTCAGTGTCAGAGTTGGGAATAGAACCCAGGAGTCCTGCCTATCCCCAGCCTCTAGAAGGAATAGTTCTTATAGTCCTGACTTTCAAACTACCCTACTGCTGGAATTTCATACTGGAAATGCTCTCAGTAAAGTGGTCTCAAAGGAGCTACAAGAATTTCTCATAGAAATTATTCAACAAGTATTTTGGAAGAACTAATACACTCCGGAGAATCCAAAACTACTTAAAGACAATTATTGGAGAGAAGATTGCAAAATGTATCAAATAGATTGATTTGTTATTAAACTGTACCTTAGTTTTAAAGGGGAATAAGTAGAAGGTTGCATACTTCATTGCTAACAAAACCAAGCTAGCAAGTGGTGGAAGGGGTAAGAATTCAGTCTCTATTCCTGGACCTGTAGCAATTTTTATCTGAGCAAAGTGAGGCCTAATACTCAACTCAATGCTGTTTCCCTGTCTGTAATGTAATAACTCGTGAAAACAATGTGTGATCAATTCCAACCTTTCAGGGAATGTTCTAGGCATCAGTGGGAAGAACGCTATCTAGTTTGGTGAAAACTAGGACACCAGAAAAACCTGATTTCCACATAGTGGTTCTTGGTGCTGTGGCAGAGGACCACTGACATCAGAGGTAACTCAGCCAATCACCATTCCCTCCCTCCAGTTCATTTTTATACTTCACTCTCATTGATTGACATGAGCAAATGAAACGGCAGGTCAGGACTTTAAGTACTTAGAGTGTGAGGCTGGGAGGTTCAGGATTAGACTAGCAGGAGCTGTATTGGGACTGTCAGAGACTATTCCAGTCCCAACTCTGTGACAGAATCCCCCACTGAGAGCTAATGAGTAGCCCCTCCCTTCTCATGGGGGAAGGGGAGAAGGGAAAAAAAAAAAAGAAAGGAGGGAGGGAGAGAGGGAAAAGGGGAGCCAAAAAGAAGGACAAAGTCAAAGAGCCCCAATGATTCTAAGGGGCAGAATTGTGGGAGGGAAACTTCTACCTTCTTAACCCTATGTTTTCAGTGCCTAGAGCTTGGCCGGTGATAGATGGATCAGACTGAACAGGTTCCACACGTCAAGGAGGCTTTTAAACCAGAGATCTCTGTTTTCTGTCAGAATCCGCAGCCGAAGAGGAGAAAGCCCCGAAGAGGCTCCTTCCTTGCACTCAGGTAAGAATCCTCGCCTCCAGCCCAAGAAGAGAGACCCAAGAAGAATATTTGCTGCAGCAAGGACACAGGTTCCCTGAGGTTGCCGCTGTCCTGCATAGCTGATGTCAGGTGTCTGAGAGGTTACTTTCTCCCCACCACCTTCGCCCAATATGCTGAGGTCCTGCCAAAGGCTCCTGTGAAGTCACTACCAGGCCCAACCCTCTCCTGCAGGGCTGATGGCCTGACCCTGTCGAGACATTCTGGATGTGTGAGCAGCTCCCTCTGTATCCCCTGGATAGCCCCACTCACTCAGTGTTGATTCTGGGGAGCAAGCAGGCTACACAATAAAACAGCTGTGGATGCTCCCCGTAGAACACTGAGTTTTTCAGATTCACAGGTTTTAAGGCTAGAGGAAACCATTAGATCATCTAGTCAGACCTCCGGTATAACACAGGCCATTAAATGTCACTGAATTACCCCTTTATTTAGCCCAATACCTTGAGTTTCACTAAAGCATACCTTCCAGAAATGCATCCAGTCTTGATACGGAGACTTCACCATGGTAGTTTATTCCACTGATTAATCACCCTCACTGTTAAAAACTTGTGTCTTATTTGACTTTGTCTGGTTTCAGCTACCAGCCATTGGTTCTTGTTCGGTCTTTCTCTGCTAGATTAAAGAGCCCCTTTAGTACCCGGTATTTTCTCTCCATGAAAGTATTTACACATCGTAATCAAAGTCATCTCTCAATCTTCTTTTTGATAAAGTAACAGATTGAGCCCTCCAATTCTCTCACTGCATGGCATTTTCTCCTGTCCTCAGACTGTTTCTATGGCTCGTTAGTGCACCCTCTCCAATTTTTCCAATATCCTTTATAAAATGTGGACAGCTGAACTGTACACAGTGTCCCAGAATCATCTCACAAACACCACATACAGAACCAAAATCACCTCCCTACTTCCTCAATCCAAAATTATTTCCCCCCCATATCACTGAGGGAAAAAAAATTGTCTTTAGGGGGCAGCCCAAAACAATTTTTTAAACCTTTTTTTGTTTTGTTTGGCCACTCTTCTGTGTTTGGAATGAAGCAGGATTAAGTGTTCATATTTCATGAGTCCATTCATTACTAGTTCATTAGTAACTAAGGAGGATGTTAAACCTCAATTTCTCATAGACTCATAGACTTTAAGGTCAGAAGGGACCATTATGATCATCTGGTCTGACCCCCTGCATGCTGCAGGCCGCAAGACCCTTCCCTGGACTCTGCCGTTGAAGTCCCCAATCCTGTGTTTTAGTGACTTCAATCGGCTGAGACCCTCCTGCTAGTGATCCCTGCCCCATGCTGCGGAGGAAGGCGAAAAACCTCCAGAGGCTGAGCCAATCTACCCTGGAGGAAAATTCCTTCCCGATCCCAAATATGGCAATCAGTAATACCCCGAGCATGTAGGCAAGAGTCTCTAGCCTGACCCTTGTTGGCCATTATGCTATTTACGTACCATTGCTTGGTTTTCCTTGGCTACTATGTTTTACCATTAAACCATTCCCTCCATAAACTTATCTAACTTAATCTTAAAACCAGACAGGTCCGTCGCCCCCACCGTTTCCCTCGGGCAGTGGTTCTCAAACTAGGGCCGCTGCTTGTTCAGGGAAAGCCCCTGGCGGGCTGGGCCGGTTTGTTTACCTGCCGTGTCCGCAGGTTCAGCCAATCGCGGCTCCCATTGGCAGTGGTTCGCTGCTCCAGGCCAATGGGGACTGCAGGAAGCGGTGTGGGCCTAGGGACGTGCTGGCCGCCCTTCCTGCAGCCCCCATTGGCCTGGAGCAGCGAAACGCAGCCAGTGGGAGCCGCGATCGTCTGAACCTGCGGATGCGGCAGGTAAACAAACCGACCCGGCGCGCCAGGGGCTTTCCCTGAACAAGGGGTGGCCCTAGTTTCAGAAACACTGTTCTAGGGAATCAACTTTTTAAAAATCAGCTGGCCCAGTTAACTTACATCCAAGAGTCCTAAAAGAGCTGCCCAGGGAGATATCTGCCCTGCCCCGCCCCCATGCCCTACCATGTTAATTTGTAATAAACCTCGGCATATCGAGGGAAACTCCAGAAGAGTACTAATGTGCTGAAACTCAAAAAAGGGCAAGCAGGATGATCTGGCAGCCATAGGCCAGTTAACCTGATATCAATCCCAAGCAAAATAATGGAAAAACTGCTGATGGAAAAAATGGCATTCAGGTGATAAAGAATTGAACATTTGGAACGTGACTAATATCAGTCAACTTGGTTATATGGAAAATAAGCCTTGTCAAAACAAACCTCATCTCATTCTTTGATGAGATTACACATGTGATTGATAAAGGTAACTGTAGACAGAATAGACTTTTATAAAGCATAGATTTAATGCTGCTTGACATTCGTATTAAAAAATTAGCATTATACAGTATCAATAAAGCACATGGTAAATGGATGAAGAACTAGCAAACTAACAGGCCTCAAAAAGTAGTCTTCAATGGGGAATCATCACTGAATGGGGTTGCTCATGGTGGGGCTCTGCAGGGATCAGTACTAGACCCTACGCTTTCAACATAGTCTTCAATGAGCTAGCAGTAAATATAAAATCAGTGCTGAAAAAATTAGCAGCTGGCACAAAGATTGGCAGGGTGGTAAATAACAATGAGGACAGGGCGTCATGCAGAGCCATCTGGACCCTTTGATAAGTTGGGCCCTTCAAACAAAACACATTTTAATACAGCCAAGTGCAAAGGTATACATCTAGGCCGGCGCAAGGAATGCAGGCCACCCAGATGGAGGGACCGTATCCTGGGAAGCAGCAACTCTGAAAAGGAACAAGCAACTCAACTTGAGCTCCCACTGTGAAGCTGTGGTAAAAAGGGCTAATGCCAGGCTTGGATATATAAACAAGGGAGTAGTGAGGAGATTTTTCCCCAGTATAAAGCACTGGTGAGACCTATACTGGGATACCGCATCTAGTTTGCGAAATTTACTCCAGAACATTTTTGGGAATACATTTCTTTATCATACTGCTGGATTTAGAGCCACCTTTTCCCTCCCCTTCCACTTTTGCTGGTTCTGTACAATCAACACACCTAACCGTCCACCAATTTTCTCACTAATCAGACGTTCCCAACTTAGCTCAACCTCATTCAAGGGTTCGATGTGCATTCTCAGATGACATTTCAACCTGGTCCAGGAAGGTTCCCTCTGAATTAGGTCCAGAGAGCTGCTGGAACAAACAACAATGTACAAGGAGGTGTAGTAGTGTTGGGGGATAGCTGAATGGCAGAAAAAGTTAAATATTTAGGTTGGGCTTTATAAAAAGGAGTCCAAGGGTTGAGTGTCCAATTCCCCACTGAGATTCGGTGGGAACTGGCACCTAACTCGTAAATACCTCTGTACCGCAGCCAGGGAGGCTATTTGTAGCTCATGTAGATATACCCATGGTAGCTTTAATCTACCTTGGTAAAAATAGGTGTGAGGCTGCACTGGTACGGGCGTTAGCATGGGATGAACAAGCAAGTACATGCCCATGGGGGAGATAGGGGGTCTGGCAGGCTTGTGCAGCCCAAGCTGAAGCCTGCATCACTGTATCCTCAGTGCTATTTTTAATAAGCTTGCTAGAGGACAGCTGGCATGGGGACATCTGCCCAGGCTGCAAATCACACTCCAGCTGCAGTGCCGACATTCCCTTAGGGCTCAGCCTCAATCGAGATTGTATATTTGCTCACTCTGAAGGAATCTTGACATAACGGAATCATTTCTTTTAAGCAATAAGTGCTGCAGATACTGTATACTTATGGTCATCATCTAGAATACTGGAAAATATGCTACATCATGCACATACTGGTACTTAGCTAGTTATAGTACACAGCTGCAAAATGAGTTCATGGTGGGGGTATATTCACTTTAATGACACTGTAAAATCCATATTCTCCTCCAAAATCTCTAATGAAGGGCACGGAATCCACCTTTGCTATCTCCTATTGGAACTATTTATGCTTTAAAATTCCTGTCTGAAATAAAAGGTACATATGTTAGACTGCTATGCATCCGAAGAAGTGAGGTTTTTACTCACGAAAGCTTGTGCCCATATAAATCTGTTAGTCTTTAAGGTGCCACCAGACTCCTTGTTGTTTTTGTAGATACAGACTAACACGGCTACCCCCTGATGTTAGACTGAATTCTCTACTGGTATAACTTCCATGGAATTCCCTCCACCCCCCAATATTTCAAAATGTACTGAAACTCACCCTCAAATATCAGAGTAGATTAGTTAACATACCTGGATATTGCATGTCTAATATGCATTTTTAAGGCTATTTGGCTCACTGAGTCACTTGCAAAATCTTTTCCTTTAAAACATGCTGTTACGACTTTCCAGGTAAGCAGTTATTCTATGCATAAAAGCAACATCTGAAAAGGTTTGTTGTCTCAAATCCTCTCTCTCCTAATTAATAAGCAATTAGTAGAAACTGGCACATCAGCAGAAGATAGTTTGGTAGAGCTGGTTAAAAATAAAACCAGTAAAATGTATGTGCGATTTTTAAGTAAAAAAATGTTGACATTCCATCAAAACTTTTTGATTATTCAAAAACATTAATTGGCTTCAAAGATAGTCAAAAACCTCTAACTATATTAAATGATTTTTCTCCCTGAAAATTTCCTTGGTGGCCAGAGGGAGGAAGATTTAGTTTAAGATCAAGTTTGACAAAAAAATTCATTGAAAACTTAAAATTACCAAAATTCCAACCAGCTCTGCATTTAGGAATATGTACGGGCAGTTAGGCTGCCACTGCGGGCCCAGAGGCTCAACAGGTATTTATGCACCTGGGTGCCTCAGTGCCTTTGAGAATCTGAGCTTGTGAGACTAAAGAAGCTTGTAGCAGTCATGAATCAATCAGGGGCACAGGAATGGAGGGCGGAGGGGCAAGGGGCCAGGAGAGGAGTGAGTGGGGGGTGGAATCTTGGGGGGATAGCGGTGGTGTTAGGTCAGATCCTCAAGGGGTGGCCCAAGAGGCAGCGTGGCAGTTTGGGCACCTGTGACCCCCCCACACACACTTTTAGGGTGCGTCCACCACTCCCGGAATCAATCCAGCCATTTTGTTGATAAACTATTTTAAAAATGGCTCACACTTTCCCACAGGTGGCACACCCCTTTCGCAGTGCTCAGACCTAGGTCTGAGATAGCTCCTTACTAATCGTGACCTCCTCAATGGCCTTCTGCTCCCTACCCAGGACGAAAGAACAAGAAAATCCTAATGGTGCTGCAATTTACCACCACTGCTGCACAGCAGTGTTAATAGAAGCACAGTACTGTGTTTGTAAGAGAGGATTTCATCTCCTTCATCCAGAAAGTAAAACATAGCCGAGACAAGACCTTCATCTTGAAGGGATCATCTGTATTCTCATTACTTCTAGTACCTTTGCCATACATGGAGAGAACTGAAGAAAAACAGATGGAAGGGAATCTTAAAACCTATGAAATCTGTCAGTTTAAACACCACATTCTAGGAGCATGTGATTGCCAGGCCTAGGGAGGGAGCCAAAATGTGACACCTGCCATATCACCCCCTCTCCCAGGACAAGGGCCCTTTACGTCCCATCCCTTTTGTCAAGAAAAATGAAAGACTGTCAAATGTATCCATAAAGGATCTTGCTCGTCACAGGTGATAAGGTTCAAATGCTTTCCCTTGATTCTTTCTCCCTCTCCTTCTGTTTATTTCCCACCCACTCCACATTAGGCTTTCACCAAACAGAGTTACTTAGTTCTTCTCTTCTATCGATTGGTTCAGCTTGGTCCTTGAAAACACTGCTCAAGTTACTGTCAATCGTTCAGTTGGCTCCTGGTTTCCCTCCTTCTTCCAAGAGGTCAGAATGCTGATTGGTGATTAAGTTGACACAGCACAGAACTTTTTCTAGTTCCCACATTTCTTGATGTCCTTTCTTGCAACTCCATAACTCTCCTGTGGTGCCTCTTACAGTTTCTTCCTATATGCTCAGTCTGATTTGGCTTCCTTAGTATTTCTTCAATGACTTCAATGGCGGTGCATGCCTCAGTATTTTTTCCTTCAGAGAGAACAGTACCAGCTTCTGCTCACTCCAAACGTTGCTCCTCTTCCTGAGCAAAGAGCAGGAAGGCTATGTGCAATTTACAGATCATTAGATTTAATTGGATCCTTCTTGGCTTTTACTTTTATATCCCACTTCAAGGAAATTTCCTCACTTCTTGTGTTCTGTCCAGAAATGTCCCCAGATTTCTGTCTTAGATTCAGTCACAAGCTCTCACGTGCTCACTCATCCCTTGTGGAAAGTCTTAAGATGATTAAAAAAAATATGAAAGAGCTAGAAACAGATAGAGTTTCTTGCCCTCTCACTCCAGAACTGTTATTCCTTCTGTAGTCCCATGAAACACTGCTTATATCTTCCCTCTTCCCGCCTACTGCTCAGCTAGCCAATCGTCAGCATACGAAGCAGGAGTTCTCAGTTATCTGCTGCTCTGTAGTGTCCCAGGTGCTTTTCAAACATACCAATGCTGAAATAGACACAGCTTTCATTGTTTTTATAGACTTCAAAAGTTAACCTCCACTTCCATCCTCCTGTCACGCTTCCAACAATTTGCTTTGAGAAACACAGCACGCATTTGATGATCCATGGAACACACTGCGTTGCAGAACCTACTTGGCATACACCCCTGATTTTTCCCAAGCATGGTTTCTGGGTCCAAGGTGAAAATCTGGTCTAAGGCACTGCAGTAATTACTAAATTAATGACTCTATGGAATGTCTCCATGCACTGCCAATCCCCCATGACATCCTAGACTGCTACACCAAGTGATAAACGCACAGTGTGAGCCGTAGCTTGGAGGATTTCAGAGCAGATATTTGTCTCACAAGCAGGCTTTAGAAACGTAAACGTATGTAGGAAGAATAGCGCTTCAGGCTTGTTCCTCATAAAACAACTTTTAATTAAATTTTAAAAAAATATACCGCCCCAGGCAGCTCTTAAACTGACAAGAAATGCATTCTGTTATTCTTTGCAGAAAGGCACTATACACTGCACTTAATTTAATTAGGTATAGAAAAAAGGCCTGATTTGGTCCTAGGGGCTTTAACAAAGTCCTTTTAAACAGAGGACACTGCGTTTATATCAAACCATTTTAATATGAGACAATGCATATCTACCCAGTAATTTTAAAGTATTACTTGCTATTATTAAATCGTACCTCATTTTAACTCCCTCCTAAGAGAGACTTCTTATTTTACAGAGAAAAATCTCTGTGTAAAATCTTATTCCCACCAAATTGTAATTTACAGATTTTGAAAGTAAAGAATTTAGAGCAAGACACCTTTAGAAAAAAACAAAACAACAAACATTCCCTCCCCAAAAAACAAACTATCCACCAATGAGCCTTGAAACTTGTATCACAGTGGATAATATATTTGCTTTTGTTTTCACTTTTTGGAGAAAAAAAATCCTAAGACTTTTTTAAATTTTAAAAGACATACCAGAATTCAGGAGTGGGATATGTCTCATGGTCATTGCTTGTTTTTGCAGGGCCAGCTCTTGTAAACACATGAATAATTGTCCCCACATGAGTAGTTAGGACCACATGTTGAAGTCAGAGAGACTACTTACGTCTTGATCCAAAGCCCAGATAAATAAATGGAAAGAATTCCATTGCCTTCAGTGGATCAGCTCCATAGGGCTATGGTGTATCTCTGCAACTGACCCTGAGTAAAGTGTAGTGCATAACTTTACCATCCAAGAAGGAGACCACAGAATGCAATGTGACTTGGTCACATTTTCTCCCTTCCTCCACAGAAGGAGTAAGTTCTACCTAGATATTGATAGGGCCCTGACCACAGTAGTGTCTGAACACCTTAGAATCATTAACGTTTTGACAACAGTTCAAGTGATAGCTGGGGTCAGATCCTTTTTGGGATAAGGGCCTAAAATATCAGTTAGTTACAGGGAACTATTTGGAAATATTGACTTTCTATGGGACTTCCTTTCACGGTTTCATTAGAGGACTAAAATAGTTAGTGGACAGTGGCTTTAAGACAATTTTCCTCATTCTTTCCATTGAAAGTCATGAGAACTCAAACTCATTTGAAGAGAGACCACCTCTTACAAGCGACCACCTTTGTTAACGTCCATGACTGATCGCTCTTGGCAGGTTTCACTGTATTTTCATTCCCCTTTTTGCTGTTGAGCAATACCACAAAACCTCGGTCACCTTAGAATATTTGGTGTTAGTAGTGTAGGGCCCTATGAAATCAATGTTAACGAGAGCATGGACAGAATCAAAACATTAACGTGGAATTCTGCTCTCCCCAGCACTCGGACCACAGCGGCAGGCGAGCAAACAGGGCAAACTGCACGGCTGAGCTAAATGCAGCCACACTTGAGAGTCAAGCTGCTCCAAATTGGGAGCTTCCTGATCTGCTGTGCCACGTACAGCCGGGTGGGAGAGGAGGTTGATGTTGGGATGTCCCCTTCCGCCTGCCAGTGTATCCGGTCTCTGCTGAGATGGGGTGGGGGGAACAGGAGGGCGCCTGTCTGTGCACTAGCCTCTGGCTCAGGAGTGGTTGCTGCTGGCTGGCGTCTCAATAAGTGTTCAGGCTGGTGAGTGCTCTGCTTAAAGAGACAGCATGCTAACACACACATACACACACACACGCTCCTGTGGACTTCTTGTGTAACTGTTCAGCAATATCGGTTTGGTCATATTACCAGGTGCTACTTTAAAAAGTGATTTAAAATGTGTTACTTTTACTGTACACCGTATATCTGCAGGATGTTTGGTTTAAATTGTAGGTTTTTTTGTGAAATCAGTTTTTCCCCATTACAATCCAATTCTGAACATTTTTATGCATTTATAGGGAAGCTGCTTAACTGTTACTAATGTATAAACAATGTTGATTACAAAAAACAGAGAGACTGAATTAAATTTGTTTAAAGGAAAAAAAATCAAAATCAGAAAATAAATTTAAAAATCCACAATAATAAAACTGATTTCATAGGGCCCTAGTAGTTGGATTCTTAGGAATGTCTTGGGGAAGAAAGGGAGAAACATGGACAAGGAACTCGTTACATTCCTACCCTTACTACTTTATCCACCCTTTCCACACAGGATTTTGCTAACTTCTTCAGAGGGAATATGGACAAGATCCAAAAGGATCTGAAACAAGAATTTTGCATAAACTGAGAAGCAGTGAAATAACATGGGATTCCAAGTGAGTTTGTAAGAGATGATAGCCCACAATACACCAGTGGCTCATTTTGGCATTCCCTTTGATATATCTGTTCCAGAAGAGCATATCAAGTTCTTACCATCCACAGTCCAACAGATCAGCAAGAAGAGTCAGTTCAAATAGCAAAGAACTTGATCAAAAAGGTCCTGAATTCATTGGCAAATTCGGATGTCCATTGCATATCAAAGAGTGCAGCAGATCTATTCTAAATGGACACAGCAGAAATGCTCAAATGTTAAATGGATAAGAGGCCTATAGGACTAATGCTCACCTTTCAAAAAGAAAAATGTCCTTCCATTGAACAAACTCCTCTCCCCCAGAGACATGTAAAGCCAGCCACTCTCGCCACTATCCATATTAAAGAAAATGGCAACTGCAATCTGCTCCATTTTGCAATAATACAAGTTAAATGCAATACGTGGGTATGTTCTCTCTCCCTGGGGAAGCAATTTCTGACAGTAGAGGACCCTTTAATCTATCAGACAAAGGCCTAATGAGAACCAGTGGCTGGAAACTGAAACCATACAAATTCAGACTAAAAATAAGATACATGTTTTTATCAGTGAAGGTAGCTAATCATTGTAGCAATTTAGCGAGGGATGCAGTGGACTCTCTACCACTTTAAGTCTTTAGCTCAAGATTGGATGTCTTCCTTAAAGATATGCTCATAACAGAAGTTAGGAGCTTGATGTAGGAATTACTGAGCAAAGTGCTTTGTCCTGCATTATACAGGATGGCAGAATAGACTATTATAATGGTCCCTCCAGGCCTTAAATCTATGGAAGCTACACAAATTGATCTGTGGGCCTATGTATCCCTGTATTCACACCCTACACACTACTGCAGAGATATTTGTTCAAAATATGCTCTGAGGAACCATTTAAAAACTAACTCTGCACAGGTCAATAATATTGCTGTGAAATGTATGTGGCAATGCTGGATATGGAATTATGGACACTCACTTTTATTATGCTTTAAAGTTTGTAACTAAAAGGTATTTAAGCCAGGCCTGTCAGACATAGCTGACAAACAGGTTTTCTCCAGACAAGGGAAAGTGACCAACACCTCAAACCAGGCGTGGCCAAATTCAATGGGCTATTCATTTGCATAGAAGGTTGCAGGAAGAGGACATTTACATTGTAAAATTGCAGCAAGAAACATCACATTGGAGCACACCAGACGACACCTTAATCAGGATGGAGTCGGCCCACCAGAGGAGACAGGTGACTGAACCCCAAGGGATCAATTTGACTTTGGAAACAAAGACAGGCTTTGAGATATAAAGACACACAGAAAGACTTTAAATTATCATGCACCTGAGGAGACAGGAAAACCAGAGTCTTGGACTCTGTGGAGAGCCCAGAAAGGAAGATTGGTGAGGAAAGTACCTTGAACAAGACTGTAGCTTGTGAAGCTAAGTCTTAGCTATAAGAAAGCATATTTTTATTTGTATATTTAATAACCATTTATTTTTATTCCTTCTGCTTGGCATCACGTGACCTAGGTCCCTTTATTAATAAATATTTTATTTTTAATATAAACCAGCGTAGTGCTGTGTTTGAATGGAAGGGTGTATATGCTCTAGTTAAGCTCAAACTGTAATGTATTGATTCTTTAAAAGAGCAACAAACTTAATAACTTCTGCAAATGTACAGTTATAGGGGCTGTGAAATGCAGAGACATCTCTGAGGAGCTCGGGGGCTGGTGTTTATTGGTTGTTCACTGTTCACAAGGTTAAGACTGGTAGAGTCTCGAGTTTGCTGATGAGGAACAGACTGGTGTGGCAAGGATCTGACACGCAGACTAATCTCCAGCAAAGCTCACTCTCGCTGAGGCAGAGGTAACACTCAGCTCTGGCTATTCCCAGCAGCGTGTTACAGTATCACAGCTGGACAAAGCATAGGTGCCTGATTATAGACTATGCTTCTAAGGAAGCAGCGATGTAATTAAAGAATAATGGCTGGTTTAAAAATACTACTTCACAATTTACAGGAGGTCATAAGAGACTATAAAAGAGGCAAGATGGTACTCTAGCAAAATTAGATGCTTTCAGGCACTATGCAAGAACAACAAGTAGGGCAGGGACTAGGAGGAACTGAGAAGACTGAAGATGTGAGTTGTAACTATACATATTCTTCATGTCTTTAAAAAAAGAGTGTTGGGATTCAGTTAGCGTAGCGCCTCAGATTTATGAGCACTAGAGTTACAAACCGACTGGTCAACCACTCACTTCATTTGGAACGGCAGTATGCAATCAGGCAGCAGCAGAAACAAACAAACAAGCAAGCAAATACAGTACAGTACTCTACTAAATGTAGAGTACTAAAAAAATAAAGGGAATGTTTAAAACTGAGGTTCTACTGTATGATGAGGGCAGCTAAAGTGGATATTTCTGGGACAGTACAAAGAAAGTCACTGAACTTGGTCTGCAGATTAAAGAGACGTGAGCTATTAAGAAGACAAGCTTAATACAAACAAACTCATCCCTAAATCTAGTAGTCTAGAGACTGCTTAAGTTAAAAGTCTGAGAAAGAAAACTGATCCATTTAATGAATGATGAACTTTAATCGTTAACACCAATTTTACAATAGACTTGAGACATGGATTTATGTATTAGAAAATTAGAGAAAGTAGATGTAACAACAGGATGGACAATAGTTATGGATACAGAGCCAAATACATTTGCTTCTGGATTACCGCTCCAACCCATTGGGTCTAGTTCTCTCTCAGCTGTGTAGGTCCAGAGTAACACCATTAAACTGCAGCCTATCAACACTGTTTGGGCTGGTGGCCTGCATGATATTTTTCCCAACCTTCCAGCTTGAGTTTTAGGTTCACTTGTACATTTCGTTTCAATCCTCACTAGCCTGACTTCACTGACTCGGGAAGTGGAAATCATGTGACCATTTGCCACTAGGCCAAATGCATCAGGTCTGTTATAGGGTTCTGCCCCAGAGTGAGCCCCATGTGTACAGAAGCAACTCACGGACCAGCACCCCTTGTGGCTGAGCTTGGGGGTTGCTGGGCCTTCCCTTGGTCACCTCCATCTGGGTCTGCCATGGCCTTGAGCTAGGTCACTGAAAAGTTCAGTCCCCTTCCAGGATACTGAAAGTCCCAAATCAGCGCCACTTTAGACAATAATCCCAAGTTAACATAAAGAAAAGATCTTTCACCCTCCTGGGCTCAACTCACAGCTCTTCTCACTCTTATCAGCATGCTTTTCCTCACCAGGAGTCCAACGACAATGGTCTTGCACCTCCTGGGCTTCTTTTCCATTCCCAGTTCCATGTGTGGAACACTGGCCCCAGGACAGACCTCCCTGGAGTCTGTCCCATTGTCCCAAGAGCTTACCACAGGAGATAGCTGAGCTGCAGGAATGGCGCTGTCTAGTGACAACTCAGCCTGATTGTGATCCTCCACAGCCAGCTCCCAACATCTGGCTCCCACTCTTTTTAAATCCTACATTGGTTAAACAGGATGGGCCAACCCCAGGCCTCTTGACCCTATTTTAGGGGGCTGGCCTGCCTTGTTCTGCACTGGTGTTGAAAACAATTCCAAATTCTGGCAAACACCCCAGTAGGAAAGGGCTTTCTAGAGACGGTATGTTTCTATTACTTTTGGAGCATGAATGTTGCCCTAGAAGTCCCCTGAACAGATCAATGAATTCTGGTATGGATGTCGGACTAGAAGTTTTAGAACTTCATGGCTATACACGTGAACCAATCCTGGAAATCTGGAGCCTTGGGGCCCAGTGAAGAGCTATTAGTATAACCCATCTCCTTCCTGTGGCTTTCTACTTTACCCTTTTAAGAGCAGGAAACTCAATTATCTCCTCAGTGTAGGGAAAGTATTGAGGGGGGAAGGCATGCAGACACAGAGATGGCAGGCAGAATGGTGGGCGAACAAGCCAAGGAACCAGGAGACGAGAGGGAAATAGCCATTGTTAACAGATTTATGTGATGCAGGAAGATTCATGCAGCTTCTTGGCAACCAGTAAGCACTGTGGCCACTTGCCATATAATCACCATACTTCCATCACATAATTATGCACTGGGTCCTGATTACAATGAGCCCCTTCCCCTTCGGAGGTCGAGGATACTGGTTTCTTTGTGAAATACCTACTTGTGCCATGGGAGCTGCAATATGTCCCATCATACAACCTAAAACCACAGCCTGAGCTCCAGGGGCTGTCAGTTAAAATGCTAGCAGCGCCTTCTCTAGCGCCCTAATGGATTTCTAAATGATGTCTCATCACTGAGCTCCTGCTTTCCCTTGCCCCTTGAGGCTATTCCTCATCGCACGTCCTCGTTTATTAGTAGAGTGATCATCATCTGTTTCAATATTGTCTGTGACACCCATTGAGCCCCCCGCTCCTCCCACCTTCTGCCCACATCTGATTTAAAAGTAGATACTGAACCTAAGGGATCATTTCCCTTGCATGGCTTTGATCCATGCTATATGCTGAGCTTACATCTCCCACTGACGAGCATTACCTGACATCAGACTTCTGCAATGTCTTGGAAAGAGATAATAGTAGATGTTATCGAGGACCTCTGCTGAGCCCCTTTGGCTGATACACCACCCATAAACCTGTCACTGCTTCCCAGTGCAACTTATCATTCCTGCTTCATTCACTCATTTCCTGCATTGCTTTTTAAGGCTCTCACGCTGTTTATGTCATTCATCCATCTTAGTTAATTTCATCTCGCTATGCAAAGTGAGTAGTGGAGAGTTTTCCTCTGGTTTATACCCAGTTTGGTTTTTTTGGAGGGGTGGGGCATGAAATAGAACACAACTTTGTTCAGTCCATCTCCTTCCCTCCATCCCCAGCACACAAGCTTTTCTTTGTCAGGTTTGTTGGCCTGTGACTGACAAGCAATTACAATAAGTAATTTCATTTCAGTGGAAGATAATAAAACGTGATACCATAACTACCCACAGAGCTTCAAAAGTATTTATGTTCACTCTAATAACCTGGTGTGATGCTGTTAATCTTGACAAAGACTGCCTAGCAGGTGCCGGGGAGCTGAATCTTCATAGTCTTTCACTGTTTGCTGATCTTTCCACAGGGAAAGCGCCAAGCTGTTAAAATGCAATAGCCCTGCTCTATTTTTTTTAATTACATTTAGTTTATTCGAGGCACTATCAGATGCATAACTAATACTGGAACCTGCCTTGGCTCTCCAAAAGAGAGGCAGGCCTGGAGCATTTCAACATTTTCAGTATAGGGCATAGGGAGCTGTTTTCCACTGAGAGACAGAGAGAGAAGATGTTAAAATGGAATGCAGAATGGAAAAAGAACACTTGTCATTTTCAAAAGCATTGATTCCTTATTAATACTTCTTCCTGCCCCCCTACCCTCTCAATACAGGTTGCGTTTGTTTTCAGATGCTCTTCATGGAGGCAAGGCAAGCCAAATTCTCTGCTGGGGTAATGTGGCAGAGCTTCCCTGAAGTCACTGGACTTCCTGCCAACTTACTCCAACAGCAAATTGGCCAGCCATCTAGACAAACTGCTCTGTGCTTGATAATCACCCAAACAAGCGCTCCTGAGCTCTCCTGCCAGCGAGCTGTATTACCATTCACCACTGTGCACAGGGAGTTCTACAGCGCCTTCCCCCTTTCCCAGGTAAAGCAAAGAGATCTAAGCCAGTAGAGTGAGCTTGTATTTCCCACGGCCTCCATCCATTGCCTTTACTTTCCATTTACTAGAGGACTTACTGCATTAGACTCCACTAGTCAGAGCAGCAGAAAGAGCTCAAAAGGCAGACACATAGAAGGAGTGGCTATTCTTTCTTCTAACTGCCATGTTAGGAGTTCGTTAGGAACAGTGCTTAACTTGTAATGAAAGAGGTGCTGGGGCTCAAGGAATTTTTTTTTTTTTTACATTCATAACAACAGGCAGCAACCCTAAAGGTGCCAGCACTCAGTCCTGGCAAGCCCTGGCACAAACTGAGCACTGGTTAGAGAATCGTGAACCTAATTCTTAGAGACCAGGAGACTTAAGGAATGCCAAATTAAAGCTCTTTAGATTTTCTGCGTACCAGCATGACTCTAGCCACATTAAAGAATAACCTTCTACGTAGCAGAGCCTGCCCTGATGCTTTACTGACAGAAATGGCCACATATATCAAAACTTGGATTATTTACCATTCACAAGAATATTTGAGTCCATTTGTCCTCCTATGGCCAGAGAACGAGCGAGCATTGTGCAGGTGGGTATGTGTAAGGAGGTGGAATGTGCATGGAGTCTCGCCCTTTCCTGTGACAGGTGCTGTCTTTCAGATAGCACAGGGACTGCTTCCACTGGGATGCATACAGTGCTGCAAAGTGGGTGGAGAGCCGCAGAGCAAAGAGACTAGACGCCGCAGACTCCACCATCCCTATGGGTGAGTGCAGCCTATGCACTTCTCTGCTGGGGAGTTTGCAGAGATGGAAGATTATGCCACTGTGAGGCACAATCCCTCTACAAATCCCCATTGGGGTGGTGCACTTTCCTCCATGCTGAGCACAGGATGCACGTGACTGGCATTATCTAGCCCTCAATCAGGGGAGGAAGAAAATCACTTCCATCCCTACACCCAGAGGTATCAATATTGGAGAAGTGCATGAGGAGAAAACAGAAAGGGAATTAGGCTTTAAACTGACGCATCGGGCATCAGCCATGCTGGCATATAACTGTCTGTTCCAATATCTTAATGACCTCCCACAGTGGCAATTCCCGAGTTCTTAATCTAAGAGAGGGGAGTTGTATCAGGGGTGGATTTGACTCCGAATGTACAAGTTTTGATGGATAGGACAATTGTACCATCACCTGGTGGTATGTGTAAGACATGTGGTGAATGACCATATCATTTCCAGCTCCTGAGCTAATGCAGTCATGTCCAGTTGCAGTTAAGACACGCATCCTTAGCCTGCCACCAGCAGAACGAGGGACAGGACTAAACTTTAAAAACCTCAGGACAGATGCTTGCAGTGGGGAATGGTATGTAGGCTAGTATGAAATTCTGGATAGCAAATCCACAACTTTGGCCCTCAATCTACCCAAGCCCAAATATTGGACATACGGGGAAATAGTGCAGGGAGTCCAATGTTCTGTGTGACAAATTTCCATTGCATTAATAAAGTTTCTGGCAATTGCACTTCACACAGCATTTCTCTTCCCAAAAACATACAGAAACAAAGGCAAGATAACAGAGGTTGCTTTTGGAGTGATGAGTTGGTACTAAATTGGGGGCTGTTTCTTCTAGCGAGGGACCATTGAAACAGCTGCACCAATTTAGGATATGTATTCGTAGATGGTGTGATCAGATTGGTGGTTCGACTCACATTAGGCCTGTGTACTAAGCAATAGCCTTTCCAAAGGATTTCCTGGAGCATCAGCACATACCTGATTCAAATTGGCCTAGATTCTACTTGACATCCTGTTGATCTAGTCAAATCAGCAATCATTGCTCTACACCAGAGGTCCTCAAAGCATGGGGCACACCCACCCCCTGGGGACATGTGGAGGACCATCCAGTGGGCATGGCAGGGCCCGGGCCAGCCCCCATGGGGGCGAGGAGGGAGCACCACCCAGCCCCTCCCTGCCCCCCACTCTGCTCCGGTCCAGCCCCCATCCTCAGCCGCTGGCCGCGGCTCTGCTCCCGGAGCGGGGCCGAGGCTGGGGTCAAGGCCAGGAGTGGAGGTGCACCTGGCCGTGGCCCAGCTTCTGGCCCCCACCGCAACCCAACTGTGGCTCCACATCCCGCCCTCAGACCCACCCTCAGCTGTAGCCCCAGCCTCGGCCTCCTTGCCCCTGTCTGCATCCCCACCCCCAACCAGTCACGGCCCTGCTCCCGGCCCCAGCTCTCGGGGGAGGGGAGGGTGCAAATAAGGGTAAGGGGAGGGGCACAACCCTTAAAAGTTTGGGGACCACGGCTCTACACATATTACTGGGTACCAGTAAACAGTTTATCCAAACCATCACAAAGTAAATTGGAATAATGCAGAGATCAGACCTCTCTGTGGTAAACATCAGAACATTTGGCATCTTAATCACAAAGGAGGCTTAGAAATATTTTGAGGGAGAAGGCAACATATTATATAATATGACTCGCCAACTTCCAGAGATGCCAGATAGCAGGTAATCTAGTTCCTACCAGCAGATGGAGACAGAAATAAAAGCCAGGCTGTCACCTCTCTATGAAGGGAGCTGTCCATGGTTATCACACCAATGCTTTCCCATCTCTGACAAAGAGAGAGCCTCTTCCCTGGCTGGAATAGGATTTTAGTTGTTTTCTCCTTAATGGAGTCTCTCTCAAACCCTTTGAATTCCAGGGACACTCAGTACTATTGCTTAAGTGCTCCCCCACATGGGAGCATTCCCCTCTAGGCCACTCTGTGGGGACTGATCCACCCTTCTCATCACCTTAAAGAGGCAGGGTTTATCCTCGCAGCCAATGGCATTGGTTTCCCAGTCCCTTGTCTTGTCTCTCCATGGCCAAAGCCTGTGTGTCTGAGAGAGATGTCCAAAAGCCAGTATGCCCAGCTCTGCTCTGCATAAACTGGGACCAGGGTAAAGAGAAATGAAGCGTGATAGGCAGGCTACTAAAATAAGTGATATCTTCTTGTATTGCTGGAACTACTGAGACCACAATCACACCAGTCTCTACTGTTACCTTCCCACTTCCCTCTCGCCCATTTGCCTGTTTATTCACCAGCTGTCTATTGTCTAGTCTGGTTCAGAGACTGTCTTTGCATTATTTGTTTGTACAGCTCCTAGCACAATAAGGCCCTTTCCCCTTTTTGGAGGCCCTAGGTGCTACCAAAGTAGAAATAACAAACAAGGGATAACAGCAGAGACAAGGGGTGGAGGGGGAGAAAATGTTTTCAGCTGGGATTAGATGCAGAGACAAAGGACGACTGTTCCATTCAGAAGAAGTGACACAGGGGAAGACTCTTACATTAAAGAGAGATTTTCATTCAAAGGCTCCTCCTCACAGCCAGATCAGAAGACATCACTGTGCAGAAGATAGGAGGGATCATGGCCAGGGGATCCCACTGGACCTAGGGATGAGAGAGGGGACACATTGCTCTGGCCATAGACATGTTTTTACAATGCTGATGGTTTTTTGTGGGTTCGATCACTCCTTTAATGTGTCTGATGGAAAGTATGCATGTCTGTTCAGGGGCTGATGGTTCTGATGCAATGGTTGTTTTATTTGTCACGAGCAAGTTATAATACTAGGTTAATATTGCAGATAAATACCAGCTTTGGTATTTTTTCCCCTCCATAAAATCTGCCTTAATCTTCTAAAATACAGGATTTGTGGGGGAGGGAAAGATGGGGGGGGGGAAATTCCACACCCCCGGTAAAACAAGAAGGGCTAGGAAAAGGGGAAATGGGCAGCCAGGGGAAGGGTGGTCTTGTTAAAAGAAAACTAGTTGATAGGCCTGAGTCTGTAAAGGGAATTTGAATCCTATAACTCATCTCAGGCGCTTTTCCACAGCTTTTGCAATTGCTTCCATGATTTGTGACCTTTGTTGCATGCTTGGCTTTAGCAACAGCAAGCCAGACTCTCTGCTGGTGTAACCCTACTGAATTTCAATGGAAACAAGCCAGTTAACACCAGCAGAGAATACGGCCCTAAATATTGACAACTTTGCTCTTTTTTCCAAAGAGCAGCTTTATTATTTCCACCTTGATCCAGTAAGTTATTTAATTTGAAACAGTTACAAACAATTTTCCCCACGCACTAGCTCCCCATAGTATATGATTCTCGGTATTAACACCACAGGGCAATACCAAATTGCATTTTGTCAAGAACAAAAATATAGCCATTTCACCATAGACACGGATGTTATTTATAGTCTAGCAAAATGTCCGTTTGAAGTGGGGCTGTGGTAGGTGGTAGCGCCAAGAGCCTCCTGTAGGATATTTCTGGAAAATACCTGCCATTTGTGCAATTTAGGTCCATTCTGAAAGCCAAAAAGTTTGTTTTTCAGAAGCATTTTGACCAGCCCCAACGATATATCGTCTCTGCTGGGATTTTTATTATTATTTGTATTACAGTAGCATCTAGGAGCTACAGTCATGGACCAGGACCCCATTGTGCCAGGCACTGAGCAAACACAGAACAAAGAGACAGTCCCCCCCAGAAAGCTCAGTGTTTAAGTACAAGACAAGAGACAACAGGTGGATACAGACAGGCTGATGGAGGAATAATAGGAAACAATGTTGATTTAGCATTCCCATAGAAGGGTGAGCTCCACCAGAAGAAAGAAATTACCCCAGCATTCCCTTAGATAGCGGAGTTCCAGCCAGGGGCGAATATTGGACACATCATACTTTACTCATGGGATAAAGAGAGAACCCATTGCTGCACCAGCTCTTTGTGCCTATCCATGCCACACTCCAGCAGTAGAGTGTAGATAGACCAGGTTTCTCTTAAGGTAATACATACTCACAATAGAGCCCTACAGAACCCGGAGCTGGTTCTGGCTGAATCCTTCAATTCCTCTGTCTAGATCTTATAGTGGCTAAATCTGAGAGGGCTGAGCAATTCCTCTTTTTCACGGACATATAGACACACTGGCCTTGTCTATGCTGGTGGCGGTGCGTAGCGCATGTATAGCTACACACTGCAGTGAAAAGTAGGCGGTGTCCACACTGTGGTGTGTAGCTACACATGGCAGTGAAAGGCTCTGGTAGCTCCCTATGGTGGGGAAAGGCTCCAGCAGCGTGGAGGCAACAGGATGCTACACTGGTAAAAATAGCAGTGTAGACATGGCAGTCACCGGTCTGGTGTGTGGAGAGCCATGTGGGGAACGTACCCTAAGGTTCTGGTGTGTCTTTACTCACCTAAGCAATGCTGTGTTGTCTACACTCGTATATGTACCCATGCTAGGGGGCATGCAGTGTATGTACTCTACATGCTGCCACAGGAGAGTATACAGTGTAGACGTAACCACTCAGTCTCCAAAAGACTATGCTAGTTATACAAATGGCAACATTTGCACCCCTCTATTTTTCAGTGTCTCCTATAGTAGGGGAGGAGAATACTTGAGGTTCTCCAGATCAAGACCTTGGTTCTGCAAACACTTTAGCCCATGTGTATGTTTACTCATGTGAGCAAACAGGGTCTAAGTGGAAGTTCACGAGCTTTATCTAAGAGACAGGAAAAGAGGAGAGCTAGCTGAAAAATGGTAAACATTCAGCAAACGGGGTTTTTTTAATTTTGTTAGGTCTTTTTTTTTTAAATTGAAATTTAAAAATTTTAATGACATTTTTCCAGAAAAATATTGACCAGCTTTAGAACTGGTCAAACTTCCCTAAAGAAAACTAGTCTGAAAAGTTTTGTAGAATTTTTTCAGAGGGATTGGGGGGGGGGGTTAATGTAGAAATTTGAATTTTTGATGAAAACTTTCATCAGAAATTAAAATGGTTTAGACCAGGTCTAAGGGGAAAACCCCTGTGTAAATATCTGAAGGAAAGCTCCAGCAGCTGTTTTCATCCTGCTGAAGATAATGCTAGTAAGTTTACTAGATAGGTAGGCATAGAGATGCCACAAATTCTATATTAGGTACTTCAATAGACCCCGCTACCATAGCATCTGAGTGCCTCAATTATCATAATAATAAATGGATATATCCTATCTCCTAGAACGGACCCTGAAAGGTCATTGAGTCCAGCCCCCTGCCTTCACTAGCAGGACCAAGTACTGATTTTTACCCCAGATCCCTAAGTGGCCCCCTCAAGGATTGAACTCATAACCCTGTGCTTAGCAGGCCAATGCTCAAACTACTCAGCTATCCCCCCCGTATCAGTACATTTATCTTTACCACACCTCTCTGAGGGAAGGAAGTGCTATTATCACCATTTTACAGAGGGGAAACTGAGGCAGAGAGAGACTAAGTGACTGGCACAAGGTCACAGAGTAAGTCTGTGGCCAAATAGAGACTTGCACCCAGCTCCCACGTCTTCAGTTAATGCCCTAACCACTGGGCAGATCCTGTCATCCCGCATTTTGTGTGACATGTTGTATCTAAGCTTCAAACTGTAAGGCTTAAGTTCACGAATCCCTCCTTCCCTTCCTATTTTTCAACAAACTATAGAGCTGGTTGAAGTTTGGATGAGAAAAGGGAACATATTTTGAAAATATGTATCCACTTTTCCCCCTAATTTTTGAGCAGCTCCAAATAGTGATTGGAGAAGGAACTCTATCTCTGCTCTAATAT
The DNA here is from genome assembly GCF_013100865.1 of Trachemys scripta elegans. Lineage (NCBI taxonomy): Eukaryota > Metazoa > Chordata > Testudines > Emydidae > Trachemys > Trachemys scripta. Next base: position 63,564,394 of record NC_048308.1, on the reverse strand, counting down.
TGCTTGGAAAGCTGAAAATACAATATTGACCTATAACGCTAAAGATATTGCCTTTTTTCCTAAGGATCATATGTAGATTGCAGGATGACAATGGAAAATTTGAAATCATCAGCGGCCAGTACCTGTTATATGTTATTGGGAATCAGGAAAGTAAGTAATCCTGGGCTTTAACCGCTCTCCTGTGAAAAGCCTGGCGCTGTAAGAATATGCCAAATGCAAGAGAAACAACCCACAAGTCTGGGTTCAGAAAGATGGCCCAGGTAAACAAGAAATAAAAGAGCTTCTTGCATAAAATGAAAAGGTCAAGAGTATAAAGATGTGATCCCTATGGGGGAAGAGAGCCAAGGAAATGGTTAGCTATTTAAATAGCTGATTAAACAAAATATAATTAGGGCTAACTTGGCCTGTTTCCCAGAGTTTATAACCCTGCACAAGGGAGCTCTTCCAGTGGTAATATAGCCAGAAGTGTGCTGGATTTAAGTGAGGCCATTTAAATGGCTAACCTTTTTCTATCTTGCTTCTGCTTGTTCTGGCAGCACCGTCGCTTTATGCAGCTAACCTTTTCATAATGCAGCCTGACTGCCTGCGTACATTTTATATGGGGGTTTGTGGGTTTTTTAGTCAGAACAGGAATCACAGGAGTGACTTCAGCCAAGTCAGAAAATGAAGACTAGCACTGCTATCTACAGAACCGGGAATTTGCTGGGAAATCCAAGAGATTAGCCAGGCAATAACGAGCTCTGGAATTTTATTCTGAGGGTGATTTTGCACAGAACGACTCACTCTATTGGTTACCACTCAGCTGTCATGTAGTCCCGTGCCTCAGTTTCCCCGTCGGCATCTGCTGAGAGTTAGCCCACTCTGTCCAGGTAGGCAGTCCCCCTCTCAGTGGTTATTAGATTAGTTCCCAGCCAAACATAAGAGTCCCTCCATTCTAGGAAAGCTATCTGTCCTCTGCTTGTGCAAATGGGTTTTCACAGATACCTCCTCTCCCTTGAAGGTACCTTATTTACAGACATTGGATGCAAGTAGCTAGATCTTAATAACAACTAGAGCAAAGGTTTTGTGTGAGCTCTTCTCCTTAGTTAAATTAATATTTCACTTGTTCTATTGCATTTGTGAACCAAGCTGAAAGCCTTCTGGTAGCTAATGCAACACCTGTAAATTACTATTGCTGGTAAAGAAATACATGGACTAAATGTATTCCAAAATTGCAAGTTCTAATTCCCAAAGGTTTGGAGGGGGGGTTCAGTTAATATATCTATTCACTGGTTGGTTAGTTAATGTGATCATGGATTAATTAAGTCTCACCAATTCTTAAAGCAAAATGTGCATATCTATGATGTGATCAGAAGTGTTTCACTCATGCCAAATAAATCACACTTGGGGAAGAAGGGAAACTTTACTGCCTGCCCTGCACATTACCAGGAAGCAGCTCACTTTGCAAAAGGTCCGATTGGTTCGCTCTCCATTGCAAACCCAGAGGCTCTAGGACAGCGTGTCACAGGGCGCTCAACTCACCGCTAGGATGGTGCCTCCTCCTGGTCACTCTGGAGAACATGTTGCCAGGTCAATGCCCCTTCCTACAGTTGCACGCCATCTCTCTCTATCTGCAGCCCCTCTCTCACGTCAGGAGCTGCTGCCTCTTCGTGACTTGGTCACTCAGCGGTTTCCCCTCCAAGTCTGTGTCACTCGCACAGTGACCCAGGCAGGCTTCTAGTTCCCTGCCCCGCTGGTGCCACTTCTTCAGTAGCAGGTAGGGGAACCCAGGCCTGCCCTGTACTCCGGGTTCCAGTCCAGGGACCCTACAACACACAGCCAAGGTCTGTTCAGCCCCCACCCTTGCTGTTTACTTCCTGACCTGCTTCCTACTCCGCATCTCACAGGCTCTCTTCCCACCCTGGATATGCCCTTATTTCCAGGCCAGACTCTTCCCCCGGGGTTCCCTCCGATCATCTCTGCTAAACAGAGGGTGACCACAAATTGCCAGCCCACAGTCTCTCTGCTGCCAGCTTCCTGGTTTCCAATAACCCAGCCCAACCCTGCTCAGGTGGGTGTCTCTCCACTCAGCCTCTCTCCCTCTCATTTGCTGCCTAATTGGCTGATTGGGCCCACCTGGCCTAATTCAGCCCGCTCAGTACACCCCATCACACAGTGAGCTTGCAGATCAGTGACCTGAGTCAAGCCAGGCTGTGTCTACACTGCAAAGCAATAGGGCTCAGACTCTGAGTGCCAGCTTAACTCAAGCTCAGACCCTCCAGCCCTGCAGGGTCCTGGAACTGTGGGTCTAAGCCCTGGGTCAGTGCAATTGTAGTGCAGCTACAAGGGGGGTTAGGCCTGAGCCTGGGCTCCAGCGCAGGCTTATGTTGCAATGTAGACATACCCTAATGGTACAACGATGCTGCCAAAAAGCCACGTGGCAGCCAGACTCAGAGCCCAGGTCAACTGACTCCGGTTCTCCCTATGGGGCTCAAAATAGCAGTGTAGACGTTCCTGCTCGCGTTGGAGCCCAGGCTCTGAAACCCAGAGAAGGGGGAAGGTCTCCGGGCCTGAGCTCCAGCCCAAGTAGAAATGTCTACACTGCTACTTTTACCCCACGAGCCTGAGTCAGTTGGCCCGAGCTCTGAGATGCCCTGCCACAGGGTTGCTGCTGTTGTTTTTTTGCCATGTAGACACACCCCGAGTATCTGATTTAATTCCATATTTAACCTGACATTTAAAGAAGTAATCCACGACATGGCTGTTTTTAGAGGTATCACCGCTGTAGCCATCCTTTCAATACCCATTCTCACTTTGATGTTATGATGCATGGGAAATGTTTTTGATCAACTTGTTCCAACTCTGCAGTGTCTTTTACAATGAAGGATAGAAGGTAAGAGAGAGGAAGGACATAAAAAAGAAAGAAGTGCAGATGTGTCCTATCTAAGATATACAAGGGCGTGGTTCAAAGCACATTGAAATCAATAGGAGTCTTTCCAATGACTTCAGTGGATCAGGCTTCTCCCTGGGTTGGGAAAGGAGTACAGTGATTATCATCAGTTTTTAATCACAGGGCAATAGCAATTCAGTGAACTCCAGAATAGCTGAGACAACCACCTGTAATGCACTGGCATCTGCACCACTGTGAAACATCATGTAGTATAGGACAAATAAATCGCTTACTGTCTAGATTCATTGATTTATTTTGATTTTTCCTCTAAGTTTGTTTACAGGAAAATATCGGTTCAGAAAGTGATCTCTCAGCCATGCGCTTATGGAAAATACATGAATTAAAGAAGTCCAAACGCCACCGCGTCAAACATCACCTCCCAGTTATTTACAATGCTGAACATAAATCCTAATTGCCTGCTTTAAAAAAAAATCTGTATTGATTTCATTTTGAATGGATACAGTCCCACATGTACAGTAGGCAGGGTTTGGATTGTTTCCATAGACAAGAGTTTTATATTCCTCTAAGGAACAGTAGTTTCAAACGCTTTCAGAAAAGGAAGGAAGACACAGAGCTAAACAAACACACCGATTCATACACAGAATATCTAGTCATTTGCGGAGAGGAGTTTTTCACTTTCATGTCAGAAGCACTGGATGATTTCTACCAGGGATCTACATCATCCCAGTTACACTGGACAGCACCGATGGACGTACGCATTGGCAAGCCACTGTACATTTATATATATTGTGGAGCTGCCCTGAGGTCAAGGAATAACTCACGGCAGCCTTGCAGACTTGCTGGATTTACAGTTGTCCCCTTCCTCGAAGAATTTCCCTTGAATTGTATCTATTGAATGTCAGGCCTGATACGACCTATCCCAGGAATTGGTTTTCACGTGGGTGTATCTGACACCATTACACTTGGCTCAGAGAATTATCGCCACAAAGTGGAAAGCCCAAAATAAAGTTACTTGGAGATTTCGGACCATACATTTAAAACTAAAGAGTAAGATGAAATTCCACCAACGTTGCATTCTTAAATTCCACCAATGTTGCATTCTTAAATTCCTAGCAGTGAGAGGAAAACTTAAGGATGAATTAGGAGCTGTAAACATTTGCATCTCTTACTTTCATTCAGGATATGTCTAACTGCAATGTAAGCGCAGGGCTAGTGGGACTCAAGTCAGCTGACCCATGTAGGAAACTCTGGGCTTGAGCGTCTACATTGTTTTTTAACCCTAGGTTAAGAATTTTCTGACTCATGCTCAAACCTAGGGCTCTGGTGTCCACACAGCAGTGCACATACCTGAGCCAAAGTAACCATATCCCACAGGCCTGAGCACCCCACTCCCAAAACGTACCCTGGGAATGTGGGAAAACTTTACTGCCTGCCCTGCACGGTACCAGGAAGCAGCTCACTTTGCAAAAGGTTTGATCTGTTCGCTGTCCGTTGCAAACCCAGGAGACTTTCTGATAACATGCTTGCAGGTCAGTGATCAGAAGAGAATGGGTTAATGCTGTTATGTGGCATCAGGTAAGGTTGCTACTGAAACCTTTGTTTATTTTTCTGCCTGTTAACCAGAGCAAATAAAAGAAAGCCCTGGATATTCTAGGAATCAGCATGAGAATGCAGATCTGATCATAGCTTTGCAGCAAGGGTCTCCCATATATGCCTTGGAAATGAACAGCCCCAAATTTTGCAGCTTGGGACCAACTCTAGTTTCCTTAATATCGTTTCCCTGCTGCACTAGAGAGTGAACAAAATCTCTGCTGTTGGATCTCAGAGGGTCAGTGACATGCTCTCTTACTGCCTAGTATAATCCCCATCAAATAAATCATCTACTTGTACATCGTACTTGCCTGCTTTCTCACACAGGTGTCATTCCAGTCACTTCAACAGAGTTCCTTCTGAATTATACTGACTGGGAGGAGAATCAGGCCCTAGAATTGTTGGAATTTGCATCGGGATCTAACGTTCTGCAGTTGCTGTATGGCTGGGAATAAGGACATTCTATTGAAACCATTGAGAAGTGAGTATAGGCAATAGGACCTAAAACGGTTCATTTGTACTATTTATACCAGCTGGGTGTTACATTTCTATACACAAGGTCAAAATATGTGATTTTGTTGTAGTTTATTATACAATGTTGTATTTTGAGATGTGCACAGCATCTCCAAGCAAGGAACCCAGAACAAAAGAGGACCCTAGGAGACCATTCCTAGGCCCTAGAATAGACCCCCTTTACCTTCTCTCTCTATTGAGCTTGGATTTCAATAAGAAATCAAAGTCCTTTACCTGTAACCTCAGGGTGACCTGCTCATTTCCAGGGCATATCTGCACAATTCCTATGCCCTTTCATGAGTACAGTAATAATAACAACAATCTAGTATCATCTATACAATCAACACATGAACAAATGCCAAACAAATCAACAAAACTCAGTAGATGGGATTATGGGTAAGCAACATAATAATTAATGCAGATGAGACTGGCTTTACCCCTTCTGCCCTGTAGAGGGAGCAGAAAGGTTCATCCCTCAGAGGGTACATCCGCACTGCAATTAGACACCCACAGCTGGCCTGTGCCAGCTGACATGGGCTCATAGCGCTCAGGCTAAGAGGCTTTTAATTGTGGTGTAGATATTCGGGCTCAGGCTGCAGCCCGAGCTATAAGTCCCTCCCACCTCACAGGGTCCTAGAACCTGGGCTCCAGCTCAAGCCCAAACACCTACACTGAAATTAAACAGCCCCACAAGCCCAAGTCCCACATCAGCTGATGGGCCAGTCTCAGGTTTTTATATGCAGTACAGATATACCCTGAGTATTCTGTTCCTAGGGCTTATATTAGATTAAGGGAAACAAAAATAAAGGCTCCATCAGAGAGCACAGTGTATGTGTTTCCTCTGCCATAGTCTACAGCAGCTATAAGAACAAAATGGCTGCTGCACATCTAGAGACACCTTAGAGATTTAAAGCTGCAGAGCACAGAAATTAAAAGGCAGCCTGGTTTCACAGCTGCACCTCGCAGAGCGCGGAGACTGGTGATTTGCAAAAGAAGGTAGTTCAGCTGGTTATACGAGAGCATGTAGGCAGCATCACCTAATGTTAACATTACCCAACACTATCCCTTATAAGACCCTGTTTTCAGTTTATTATACGTGTGTGGCCTAAATAGCATTACTGTTATCATGTCTGCAGAAGAGAAATAATGTGCCTATCCCCTGAGCACTGCAAAATAGGCCAAGCCTTGACCCTAGTTATTCTGATCAGCAAACTCATTCCGGAATCCACCGGTTTGAAAAAAGTTCAGGTGTGAAGTTAAGTTTCACCATTGCATGAGTTAATAACCCTCTCCCCATGGAATCATCTTAATGGGACAGTGAAATCAGATTTCTACTTCTGTAGAAATTAGTTTACAAATGGCTTGGCCATGAGCCCTCTTGCATACCTGCACAAGGGAGTAACAGGGACTGCAGAATTCTCCAATGCCCCTGGACCCGCTTCCCACACTACAGGAGCCTGTATGGGTGTGTGAGGGGTACCTGCCCACAGGTGGGTAGGGAATGGGTAACTCATGTCTGCCTCCCTGCAACATACCAGCTCCAAGTTGGTGCAGGATTTGTGATCTGGCAAAGGGGCTGGCAGAGGTGATTTCCCTGCTGGAGTCAGAGAGAGGCAGGAACTAAATTGCAATTCTTGGAGTGACAGTCTGGTTCCGGCCTTGGTTCTGGGACAGCACAGCTATGCTCCGCCGGGCCCTTACTCAGGCTGCCTTGTAGGTTTATAGTCCAGCCCTAAATAATTACCATATGCCCTTCATTCTCCAACACACAGAGAGAAATAAATGTACTGTCTTCTCTGAGTCCTCTCCTACATGTTACTTCTAATATTTTTCTCTTGATGCCCAGCCTCTCTCTCCCCATACAGATAAACACGTCACAGTAATGGGAGGTTGAATGGGCCCTAAAAATGCATATTCGGCAAGATTTTGTAGAATGTCCTGACTTCAGCACAACAGAATCCGTCCTTGAAGGTGAGTTTCTGATGGCGGAAATCAATTTATATAAAAGGTGAAGAGAACTTCCTTTGAGCCTTTTCATAAAATTATCTCGGTCACTGGAAGATCTGCAGTGATCTGATGAATCTACAGGACATGCCATTTCTTGCGATTTGTTATAAACACCACTTATATAATACTGATTAATCACCGCCGCAGATGCTAATTCATGTATATGTATTTAGTAAAAAGCGTTTCTTAGCATTCCCGGCTTGTTTACTTTGAAGGACTTGATGCCCCCCCGCAGGAAGATGTATTGATCCTAAAGGAGACCAGTCTCTGAAGAGCACTGGTTCTTGCAATATTTATGGCATCTGAAGCTTCTCCTCTACTGCTGATCTTTTGAAAAGAGATCCCAGAGGAGGGTGATAAAGCAGAAGCAGGGGAACGAAAGGAGGCGGAGTTGCTACAAGAGGAGTCCCTTTGCTCTGAGTGCGCTATTGAAATGTAAACAGGAACATGATCAGGGATGGCACCAATTTCCAAATTAAGCCTTTAAAATGTATGTTGATGAATCAAAGAAAAATAAAATCTAGTAGAATAAACTTTACAAGGAGGCAAACATTTTCATCTCAGCAGCGACTTTCCAACTCGGCTCTGCCAACTTGGGCCAGCTGGACTGCTACATTAAGGCAAGAGTTACTGCTAACAGACAGCACCATAAAGTAATCTCTTCAAAGTCTAGCACTGCCAACCTTTCTAATTACTCCATCTGGGCATATTGATAACTAAAGATGAAATAAATACCAAAAGTTCATACCATGTTTTTAGCCACAATTGAAATCCAATAAGTGGAGGTTGAAAGTGGGAGGAAAGTATTCATTTGCTCCTTACCTGGGGTTCTTCTTGAGAGGACAGTCTAAATTACAGCTGCATCCCAACATCCCAACACATATGTGCATCCCAACACACGCATCCCAACATCATAATTCCCAGATTAATATATCCTTTTTACTTGTGTAGCGAGGAATAGGGGAGGTAATGTGAAAGGAAGGAAGATCTTGTAGAGAAGATGCCTGATTAGGCTCAGAAGAGCTGGGTTCAAGTCATGGAGCTACCAGTGTCTTTTTATGTGACAGTAATCAATTACTGTTCTGGGTTCCTCTGTTCCCCATCTGTAAAATGGGTAGCATTTCTTCCTTGCACTTTGGGCTGTCTTTAGCTTGTCAATTGGTTGCAGCAAGCACTGCTCTTACTATGTTTCTACAGCACCTGGCATAAAGGGGCCCCAATCCCACCCTAACCCAGAAATAAATGGGCTCTAGAGATGATAAACAAAAACTACCTGAGTCCTGGAGATATGAGGAGAGATGGAACAGATGGGATTGATTAGTTTAAAAAGAGAAAAATCAGAGGGGATATGATAAAGGTATACAAAAAAATAAATGGGATAGAGAAGGAAATCAGATGGTTGTAACACATATAATAATAAGTTAAAAGCAGATATTGCCTGAGTTGTGTAGTCTGTTTATTATTTGTGTTATTGCCCCTCAGCCAAGTGGTAGCAAGTATGTGACAGCTTCAGGTTGGCTTCCTAATGGAGGACAAATCAGTGACACAGTCTAGATATGCGCCAAATGTAACTTGTTCTATTGGCACGTATACACCAGTCCTGGAACAGAGGTGGTCACAAACAGCACAGAAGACAATCCTTTCTTTCAGGAATCTGCACCCAACACCAGTGAGCAGCTCCCAGGAGACAATTCTTCCTCCAAAATTGACTCCAAATCATAGACCAAGGCAGAGATCAAGCTGTCCTGAAGCTCTCACAGCTCCCTCTGCCCAGTGCTTGGTATGACAAAACTAATTCCCACGTCTGAACATTTGCTCATGAACAAAGAACTTGGAAGGCTACTTGAAACAGCGCCTCCTGGCGATGCCTGCCATAACAGTTATAGTAGCAGTACCAAGCAAGTATCAGGATCCTATTGTGATAGATACTGTACAAACACACAGTAAAGAGAAAATCTGACCCAAAGAGCAGTGACTCAATTTATCATATGTTGGATACATGTGATACCCAACAGCCAACTGTAGTTTTATATATATAAATATTTTTCAGTCATGCTATTGAACTAAATGCTACATTGTTAGCAGTCACTCATTCACCTCCTTTTGCATTCTTCCCTGTTGACATATGCCAGTAGGAAGTGGGGGGAGAAAGGCAAATAGAAAACAATAGTTGTTTCTCCTATTTTCCAGGTGCCACACAAACTCGTCTGCCCAGCAGGTAGTTGAGTCACAGCCACTTGAACGGCTCTGTTGAATGAGCTAAGTCTGTGCAGCAGCTGGGTTTTTTTTTTTTCTTTTTTTTTTGGTTGTTTTTTTAAAGGAGATTTATCTTGCTGAAAGTCAGGAACGTCTATGGATAAGTTTCTGATCTCAAGGCTGAGCCACTACTGAGAAAAGAAGAGGCCAAGGGGGCCAGGGTTATACTTTCAAAGATGCAGCTTTAAACCAGAAATCTTTGTCCGGGCTGGTTAAAAGAATTCAGTGGAAGATTTGATCAAAACAAAGTATTCACGGACTTACAATGATGGAATTACTAACAGAAACAGACTTGGAAGAAAGGATTTTAAAAGGCCTTGGTTTCAAAACAGGTCTAGAAAACATGATTTCTCTAAGTGATGAGAAAGTAATTGAATTTCCTGCTCTTTGACATAAGAAAGGATGGGGACAGCCCTAGATCACAGGCTGTCACCCTAACCCAGAAATAGATGGGTTCTGCAGATGATAAACAAAACCTACCTGAGTCCTGGAGACACTTCCCATCTCTCCTCATGTGAACAAATGGGATGGATTAGCTTCTAAAAAGAGAAAAAAAATCAGAGGGATATAATAAAGTATACAAAAGAATGAATGGGATAAAGAAGGAACTCAGACAGTGATGTTTATCCCTTCTCCCTACAAGAACAAGAACTCATTCAATGAAACTGAAAGGTCACAGATCTGACGTTGACTAAAGGTAATCTTCCCCCTGCCACACACACACACACACATCATAGTTAACCTGTGGCAATCAGTTCCACAGGTTATCATTATGGCCAAGAGCAGGATTACAAAAAAAGGATTAGGCATTTTTCTGAATATTGAGAACACACACTGATATATTAGCTAGGATTTGAAGAATATGAAGGATGTAAATCCTCATGCTCAAGCTACAAGTCTACCACCAATCATTAGGTACTAGGATGAAACTCCTTATGGTCAGGCTATTTCATAACTGTCCATGGCAGGGACAGGAATTGTCTTTTCTTTGTGGATGTGTGAGGCAGGAGTGTACATACACACACAAAGCACCTACCACACTGTAGCCCTGACCCCTGATAGGGACTCCTAGGCATTCCTGCAATGCAAATAATAAGTAATATTCTTGCATAGTGAAGGGTAAACTTTAAAAGGCTTGAATGAGTCCTCCAAAATCTGGGCTATATCGATACAGGGCCTGACCCAAAGCCCACTGAAGCCTTTGGAAAGACTCACACTGACTTCAGTTGATTTTGGAGCAGGCCCTTCATGAAGAGAGAAGTAGTCACAGCAGAATATTTTTTAAAAGAAGCCCTAGAGAAGCAACGGCACTTTGGTGAGCTGTGAGGAAAGCAGTGTGTATCAAATAGTTCAGTACGAGAGAGAGAGAAATGGACTTTCAAACTCATTTCACTACATAATGTTATTAGGTATAGGAAATTAGACTGGCCAATACAGCTTCATAAAATGCACAGTGAATAAGAGTATGAGAGAGAGAGGGAAAACACTGGGGAGAGATCACTGTCATTCATAAAAGAGTACCTGGCAGACTAAGAATTAAATTCACTCTTTGGGGCAAGCTAACCCCGGCTGTTATAAATACATTTTAATACCTCTGTCAGCAGGCTGAACGAAAGAGGCAGCCTTCACAAACACAGTGCGTGTCAGGTATTCTCGACAGTTCACAGGGAGTGAGAGAGACGTTTTGATTCCAGTTTTTTGTCACTTTGCCTTTTAGCTCCGCTGGGTAATTTCCTGATCAGTTGGACAGGACAGGTAGGGATCCGGGCGTAACAGAGCACATGAGTTTTCTGATTCAATACGCTCTTCCACAGCAGGGCAGTTTCACGTTGTGGCCAGAAGCTTACATTCAAACCCTACCTCTCAGAAGGGCAAACGCCTGCTGTGGTTAGAGTGTTGAAGACTCAGTGTAGATATGCAGGGTAAAATGGAACAAGCCTGCAAAGGAATTGCCAATGTCAATTTGCCAAACTGGAGAAATCTGGGAACACTGAAGCCCATCCCAAGATACATTGCCTCTCTCCGTGGGACTCCATAGCCAATTCCCAATCAGTCCTTTATGAGAAGATAGCCATGCTTACATGTGCTGTGTTCCTTCAGACCTAAAGCTGTGGTAGACGACAGAGCCTACTAGTCAGAGTTAGATATTTTCAGCTTCCTTCCCTCATACTCTGCACTGCCAAAGGCTAGCAGGACAACACTAGATCACTGCAGTTAGATCAGTGGAGGAAAAGGAAATATATGCCTGCTTCTGTTGATCCTCAGCTGGTGTAAATCAACATACCTGTATTGAAATCAATTAAGCTATGCCAGAGTGATGTTCAATGCAGGGAGAAACTAGGGCAACATTTTCAAAATAATAAAGGTTTTTTAGCTGTGTTCTCATCTGGTGGCCACATGGTGCTACTTACCCCTTCACGCGCAGCAGTAGTTTCATGTACAATAACACGACACGCTACAGCAAAACATTCAATTGGCAGAGATTTCACTTAGCCCAGCTGTCCTTAAAGGGAAATTTCAGCTGTCAGATGGGTGCTGAGCACGTGAATTTGGCCAGTCGAGAGAAAGATTCTTCTCAGCTTACCTGTTACATTGGTTTAAAAGTAACACTGCGTGAGCTCCTGTTTCTAGAAGCAAGTGCATACAGCTTGCAACTTTATAGCTAGCAGCGCCAAGACACAAATTACTTAATTCATCTTTTCCTGGGAGGGGAAGACAGCTACTAAGGCACAGTGAGATTTAGTTGGCCGAAGTGTGGCCAATATCTGTTAAAATGCGGGCCTCAGCAAATACAAGTAACTCCTCTGTCCAAAACTTCCTCCAGATGCATCCTCAGACCCAAAGGCTTGGAATGCCCCATCTCTCATCACTAGCAATAGACAGGCAAGGGCTTTCATTAGAGTCACTTATCCCAGTAATGGTAAGTATCAATGTTCAAGGCAAGGATGGACAATTAGGCATCGTTTTTCACCACTATGCTACTCCCACGAGAGTAACTCCATCAATTTGAAGGCAGTGGTTGTGACTAAGATCACCAAAGTATTCTGCAGAAAAGTGTTTTAGGTTGTGGTTATGGTCTTGTTTGGACCCTGCCGGGAGAACAAAGGAATGCCATTTTGCACGAGGTAATACTGTTCCTGTAGGACAGCTTCTGCCTGTTGGAGACGGCAGTCTTTCCACACTGCAGCCTGTTCTGCTGACTCCATCAGAGCCAGGCTTGGGAGGCCAGTCCCAGAGCAGGTTTTCGGAGGGTGGAGGAGAATATGACTAATGTAGAGGATGTTGTCGGGGGGGGAGGGAGAAAAGAGAAAGAAGTTGTAACTCTGCCCGCCCACAATTACAGGCAGGTGCTTTTTCCAGCTTCTTGCTACATTTCCTCTCACGTCAGTGGGAGGGAGAGATTCTAGTACCAGTGTCACTAATCGTCTCTGATGTGCAGTTGGCACGGTTGGCTGAGAGAGTCTTTTTGTGGCACTCTGTGTGAGACAGAAGCCTTTGAATCTGGGAGTTGGAGAAAGTGTTCCTCCCATTTCATATATAGGTTTACCAAAAATGTAGAGTCAAGCTCCAGGTACCTGTCAAGGCATGCCAAAGAGATAAAATAGCCTTACTACAAAGGACTCTCCCATTCAAGTCATTTAACAACCTTCATAATAAGGGCTTTCTTTTCAGTGGAGCTAAGATGGCTGCCATCAACTATAATATAACAACATCCCCAGTCATTACAAACTTCTTCTACCTCCACCATAGTATTTTTTTTTTTTACCGAGGCTGTAAATTGAGAGGAAAGCATTTTCTGAGCATGGCGCATGCTGCATAAACCTCATCAGAAGGTCATAGCAGAAAAATCCTCTAAGCTGAGCAGAGTGATTCCCCATTACTCTGAACTGGCAATTCACAGCCTTTGGAGAACAAGTAAAGCACAGATGCTGGCCTGTTTAGGCAGTCTGGCTTGCTGAGGCTATCACAAGGGAGGCAGGCCCTGTGCAGCCTGATCTCTCCATGATCCGGAGGGAGAGAGGTGATGGCTGAGGATCTCTGGAGCCTAGAGGGAGTGTGCCCTTGCAGGGCCACAGCGGGGGGAATACAGGTGCAGTTGCCCTGAATTGTGACAGCAGGTATCAAAATGATTGCAGGAAAATACAATATGAATCCCGTTCATAGCGCTGACTTCCAAAGGAACATGTGCCCAGCATAAGTGTTATGCTCAAAACCTCTCTAGCCTCCCAGTCCCCAAACTTTTCCCACGAGTTTACATAAGTTCGGGTCTGCGTGATCAGCTTCTTAGAAACACAAGATGCAGGAGTTTGTAGAGGAGAGGGATTCAGGCAGAACCCACAGTTCAGTGCTTTAAAATCTTCTTGTCTCTTTCTGCTAGCTGCTGCCCTGGGCTTCTGCCGCCTCCATCACCCCAGGCAAAGAGACAGTATCTCCATGGCATCTCTAATGGCATGCTGATTAAAAAAAAAAATTACACATCCAAGAGCCTTGCTACAAAACAGTGGCAATTATGGTCCAATGCTGGCCGCCTGCCCAACCACAACCGCAGAGAACACATAATCCATAACAGTTTGGTGTCTTGAGCGACATATGAAAAGAAAATAATAAACTTGCTCCAATGCAGTTGCAACTCAGCAAACCACAAAACTACCCTTAAGGTGGTGATTAGGTTCTGTGCGCTGGACTAGGAGATCTGCCCTGGATGGAGCAAAAAGCACAGCCCTGGGGCAACACTTTAGCTGGGGTAAATTGGTGCCAACGGAACTACACCGGTTTACACCAGCTGACCCTCTGCGTGAACTGACACCGCCGAGGGAAAGAGTGAGCTTCTCTTTGTGAGGAGTTCTTTTTAAAAACACATCCTTCTTAGGCAAAAGATGTGTGAAAAGATTAAAACAAAACTCTAGGGTCAAACAGAGAGAAAGAAGGGAAAGCAATGTCATTCTTTAATTGGAGCCATCAAATCCACTGTCATGTTGTGGCTTTTATTTATTATTAACACAACTCCGTTCTTATCCCTCAGTGTAATAATAATAATAGAGTTGTTGGATATATGTGCATCCCACAAGGCTCTGTGGTTTGTAAAAGGGGATGTGCCATCCCCGTGCATGCCTTTGCAACCGGGTGCAGCACCGTCCAGGTCTTAACTCCCCATTTGGGCATCATGTGGATCCCTTTAACGGATTGGGGCAAGGAGAAACCAAAAGCAGATTAATAAAATAGCATGTCCTCTTTAATAAGGTCTCAGGAACAGTTACAGTAAACAGTTCACAAAGGCCTCGCCCCTGGACCCTGGCTCAGAGCTCCCAAACTCAGTCCTACAAAATCATGACTGGTGTGGAGAAAATAAATAAGAAAGTGTTATTTACTCCTTCTCATAACACAAGAACTAGGTGTCACCAAATGAAATTAATAGGCAGCAAGTTTAAACAAACAAACAAACGAAAGTTTTTCTTCACACTACACCCAGTCAACCTGTGGAACTCTTTGCCAGAAGATGTTCTGAAGGCCAAGACTATAACAGGGATCAAAAAGGAACTAGATAAGATCATGGAGGATAGGTCCATCAATGACATTTAGCCATGATGGGCAGGGATGGTGTCCCTGGCCTCTGTCTGCCAGAAGCTGGGAATGGGCGACATGGGATGGATCACTTGATGATTACCTGTTCCGTTCATTCCTTCTGAAGCACCTGACATTGGCCACTGTTGGAGGACAGGATCAGAGCTGATCCTCGCATATGGCGAATCGGGGTGACCGCTCTGGGCCCTGCGGGCCACCGGTGCAATTGGCCAGCGCTGGGCACGGTCGGTCCCAGACGTAACGGGTCAGTTCCGGAAATGATAGATTCGTCATTTCCACTCCAGGCCCCACACACCCCTAAGGACAGCCCTGGAGAAGATATTGAGCTAGATGGACCTTTGGTTTGCCCAGTATGGCCGTTCTTATGTCCTCTAGCAAAAGGCTCTGGGCTGGGTCAGGCTAGTGGTCAAGATCCAGAAAGAAACATCACCACCTCTTGTAACCTGTGTGGGGCTTACTCCCCCATATTAAGCATCTCTGGCTCCATAGACCATTCCCAGGAAATTCCTCCCTGCCATACCCTTTTCCTTCTAAAATCTCTAATACTTAATGACAGCCCATCTATTTAGGGAACACCAGCACTCATCAGCTGCCCAGGATTAATGGACACTATGCCCAGGCTGTGACTCAAGTTTGAGACCAAGTCCCTCTTCCTTCCACACACAAATCAGTCTGACTAGGGTCAGCAAGCACTCAGGATCTGGGTCCTAGGACCCTGCTCGGGGGATGGGTCAGAGCCCAAATCCCACTGCTACTCAGGTCCAAGCTTTGTCACTTTGCAGTGTGGACGCAGCTCAAGTCACAGACCCAAGTCAGAAGATCTGCATAGTATGGATGCATTAGCATGGCTGTAAAACCAGAGTCCAGCAACTGTAAACCTGGGGTTTACAATGCAGTTTGGAGGCTCAAGCGCTGACTTGGAAACGTCAAGTCCACAGGCTCAGCTTCCACAGATCCAGGATTCCAAGGCAGTGCAGGCATACCTAAGTAGCTTGCCCGAGGTCACATAAGAAGACTGTAGCACTGACCTGAACAGAAATCTAGATACAGATCTTCAGCTGGTGTTAATTGACTTCAGAATATCTGTGATCATTTACAATGGTTGTGGATCTGGCCCCATGGCTCCTGAAGCCCAATCCAGAGCTTCAGTCACTAAACCATCCCTTCCTCAGAGCCTGGGTACCAGATTTGTATAATTTTAGGTGGTGCCCAGAATGGGTCCAAGTCCCACCCCCGACATGGGAGCAGGGCCATGTCTCTGGGAGGGGCTAGATGGACAGGGGTAAGGGGGCCGAGGCTGGGACCACAGCTGGGGATGGGCGCGAGGCCAGCAGCGGAGCCTCCGGGCACAGGGCCGGGCCCAGCCAGCAGCAGAGCCCCAAACATTGGTGGAGCCGGGCCCAAGTTCCTGAATATTGGTGGAGCACGGGCACCACAGGCCCATAGAACTCCCTGCCTATGCCTCTGAGTACAGATGGAACTCTACTGTAATGTAACAAGATGCCAGGATCCATCTTGAGTACAGCCTCACGACTGACAATGCCAAATTGCTGAAGGACAGGAAAAGCCCAGATTTTGAAAAGTGAAATCTTGTCATTGTCCTGTAATGCTATACAGTGAAAAATGTCCTAACGAAAAATGCTCAGGTGTGACCTGTCTCCCGTTGCTGAACCAAGCCTGGTAACTGGCTCAAAATTATCTCATCACATAAGACAGACGTGCAGTATATGCTGGTTTGATTGTTGAAATAGGTTTCTGAATCTGTTGATGAGAAAAATAGTTTAGAAACCTATCTACAATTTTTCCCAAGCAGTTTTCATCTCTTCCAGATCATTGCTTTTTGGTTTGCTATATACAATTAAGTGATGCTATAGATAGTGTCCAGCGTAATATAGGGACCCTAAGGCTAAAATGGTGTTGCTTTGAACTCTGCAAAAATAGTCATTAGTTCTGTACAATATACTGCTAATTAACTGACCCAGCCATGAACTCAGACCATGTTCTGGGGGAGGGGAGGGTCACAATTAGTATGGCTCTGAACAATCTGTGAGTTATGTGGGTTTTTCACCAAGGAATTGACACACGTATAAGGACACGTGTGTCTATCGCTTTCCCCGACAAGCAGTATATCACTTCTTCTACAGTTAATGAGTTATGAATGGTTCAGCTGGGCATAGATCCACTGTCAATGGAATGAAATTGAATTTCTATAAAAATACTTTGCAAAGCCAAAAAACACCAAACCAAATGTAAGCTGCTGCTTCTTCAGAACATTTTGGCCAAGGGGTCTATAGTCTACACATATGGAAGTGCCCTAAGATCTTTAATGTTCACAGAGAAGACAAGGCTTTGGTTTTTAAGGGCCTGCCCAAAATACTCTCTCCCAGTAAACTGCGTGGAACTCACTTTGTCGGTCTTGGGAATGCTGGCATGATTCAAACTGATTGTTCATGGGAATCTAGGTGTGCTTAGCCCACTTAGCCATTACTTCTGGAATGCTTATGAAACATGGGATGGCAGTGCTGCATCGGTTCAGAGACTCATGTTGTCCCGGGTAAAGCTGAGCAAATCATAGATTTTTTTCGGTTCAGTGGCCAAAATAAAAAATCCAAACAAAAAAATTGTTTTGGGTCAAACAAAATTTTTCACTCAATTCAAAATGAAAATTCTCCTCTGTCCATTTTTTAAAACATTTTTAAAAAATGAATCTAGCTAACTTTCAAAACAAAACATTGTTTTGAAGTGAAAAGCCTAAACATTTTGTTTATAAAAACGTCAAAATGAAATGTTTCAACTGTTTTGAAACGCAAAAAGAAAAATTTCAGCAAAACTATTCACTGAATTTGACCTGAATTCAAATTTGGTCAACCCAAAATTCATCCAGCTCTTGTTCAGGATACTGCCTCTGACATTGATTATTAGTGCTCCCAAGGAAAGTATCATTCCCCACACCAGATAGCAACTAGCAATCATGGGTTTATATAGTCCAGAGTAGCACTTCTGTCATTGGCTAATACCCATTGCATCAGAGGAAGGTGACACTTCCCACACCATATAGCACCTAGAGATTTGTGCAGAACTGTACTTGGGAGGGGAAAGGAGATGAAAAGAAGTCCATCTTGAGCCACACAGGCAATCATCTTACATCGTGAAGCATGAGGTTTAATTACCCACAGCACTATCTTGGTTTGCTTCAATGGTATTCTTAAAACATACACCAGAAAAGAGTTTCCTGCAATTTCATTACCTCCAAACAAGTCAGAAAAAAGAAATGATTCGTTTGCTGGAATTTAAAAAAAAAATACCCGAGAAGCAAACAATCAAAGTAGATGTAGGCAACTTATTCGAAAGGGTGTATTAAGGAGGAATGTTTAAGCTCAGGATGGTGACTTTCCTTAAGACAGCTCTTAATAAATAAGAAATTGCAGGAGCAGCATGAAACAAGCAGTAAAGACTATTTTTAACAAAGATCAATATTTCTGCAAGAGATAACATCAGTGGTGTTCTTGTTTAGGCTGTTTCCAATGCAGTGTGCTTTATGGTCCTTTTAGATATGGAGCAAAACTGTTGGGTCTTTGCAGTGCGGACTTGCACTATCAATCAGGATCTCTGATGGTCCTTTACCACTTTGAGGGGGTTCTGCCGCTGGGAGGTTGCTGCTTATTTCTCTCGGCACTAGTTAGAGTTTCAAATGCGCAGCTAAGAATGAAAAATGAATAAATAAATTGGATTTGCCAGGACTCCTCTCGCCAGTCAAGAGAGCAGGGAAGGAGAACAAAGAGGAAAAGTTCGAGTGACCTTGCACCATTGTCAGAACGCTTGCTGGGGACGGAAGGGGCTAAGCTTTCTTTTTATTTCCCAGAGAGGGAGTGAAGTTTAACGCCCATGAACGTGAGAGAGTGGCTGGTGCCAGGCACGGTTTGGACAGGCTCCCCCCACAGTAACGATGTCAGATCTGCCCTTCCTCTCTGGCCTGCCAATGCCCCCTGCTATTTCATGCACTGAGCAGAGAGTACCAGATGGTGCCAAATTAAATTGTGCGGGCTATTGTGCAATCTGGACAGACATTGACTAGGGACGGGAGCGATATGATCAAATTCAAGTCACTTATGACCAAAAGCAGGTTGGAATTCCAGAGCTGATGAGCAAGCAAATTAGCCTTGCGCTGCAAACCTTGCCTCCTTCTATTGGGGGTGATCTTCACACATAGCAGCAACAGAAAAGCCAAAGAAACAAAGTACAGATGAGAGGGGCTAGACTCTAACTGGGGTAAATCAGCCTCACTCCACTGCCTCCAACGTAGCTACACGGGCTGAGGATCTGCCCCCTAAGCGACAAATGACTTTAAAAATACCTGTGGGATTCTATTTGCTTTCAGAAGCTGCTTCAGCCCAGTATAGAAATGAATATCCATTTCCACTCCCCTTCCCCCGTCCAGCCTCACCTCATAAAGCTCTTTTTAAATGCATCTCACAGTGCCAAAAAAAAAAGAAAAGAAAATTAGTGTCTCCTCTCCTCCAAAGAGCAATTAAATCCCATTACCCTTCAGCAGGCCCACTCAGGCACAACGGTCACTGACAGCCTGTGAAATTGTCATCAAGGAATCATCACCAAGGTGGCTCAGAGCTTCTGTCACGGAGCAGCCAGCGCAGCTCAGCCTGGAGCCCTGGCAGCTTGGCGGGAGGAGGGCACTGAGGGAATCCTCATTCCGGAGTTTTCTTAATGGTCAGGCGTTACTTGCACGACGCCCGCTGGGGCTCCCGACAGGACTAGGCACAGTCGTTTTCACACCGTCGCTGGTAACAATAAGAGCCAGCATCAGTGGAGTGTAGAGAAACATGAACACCCAGAAGGAATAAAAGTGTGTTACTGTTATTTACCTAGCACTGGAGATAAAAAAAAAACACCACAGCAAACAGCTACAATAGAAAATACTGATAGGAGTTGTCCCACTGCATGGCAACACCTGCAGGCATTTTGCTTTCCTTCCATTTGAATTAGTGGAGCTGTGAGGTTAGCCTGCTTGCTTGGGGTCTGGCTTTTGAGTACTGGGTATAATTCGCTTTGCTGGCTTTATGAAGTGTTTTCAATGGGTCCAGGAGCCATGTCCTGGTATTAACCCTTAAAATAGTGGCTTTTTCCAGGCTCACTGCCAAATGAATGCTTTTAGGTGGCATGTGTGTTTAACTGTAACATTCAGAGAGTTTAACATGACACTGCCAGGTCTCTGCTTGTCCAGCAGTCTAGAGGTTAGTCTCTGTAACTGCCCCAATCCCAACCCCAACCCCAACATATTACATACCACAGAAGTGGGCAGCTGGGTCTTGGGAGAACAGGAAATTCTACAAGGAAAAGGGAGAGCCGTTCACAGCGGTGACAACCCTCTTTAGAAAAATTCAGCCCAATTATTCTCCGTGTTCTTTCTACAGGCTCAGATGTGGTTTTGGCCCAAGCCCTGAGCTCCGGGGGGGAAGCACCTTCTCTTGCTGCCTCAGACAGACTGAGTCACGTTCGGCTTCCCAGAGATTCAGCATCTGTCTCTTCTTGCACGTCCCTTCAGGTCTGGGTAGCTTAGCTAGCTGGGGGTGGGGAGGTGAGGGGTGAAGCCATCAAAAACTACCCTGCCCCCCTTTTGTGGGGAGAAGGCATAGCACCCCGTGGCAGCTGTTCTCCCCATTGTGCTGCCATCCATGATCCATGTAGTCAGCATCATGAAGTAAGGCAGCCCCCACCTTATTGAAGCCAGGTGTACATCTAAGGCACCCAACAACTGAGGCACCCAAAATCACTAGTCCCTTTAGAAAAATATTGGCTTATATTTTTGGAAGGAAACGCCCTTCTTTGGAATTTCCTGCAAAAAAAATATTCCCTGTTAATCCTCTTTGTTCCTCATTTATTGTTGTGATGAAAAGAAGAAGAGTTCTCAATTGCTCCACCTTTCATCTTAGTTGTCTTTGTCCAGAAAAGGGGTCCCATCAGAACAAACAAACTGGAAACAAAGGAGAACAAGATCCAATGTAATAACATAGGGGGCTAGACCAGGACACCCTTCTTCACCATGAGTAATACATTACTCCACACTAGGGTGGCCAGGTGCCCAGTTTTCAACTGAAAAGTCCAGTCAAAAAGGGGACCAAACAGTGTCCAGTCAGAGCTACTGATCAGACACCCACCCAATATCTGGTTACTGAAGGTGGGGGAAGCAGGGAGGTTCTGGGTCATCACCCATTCCAGCCCCTACTCTGCCGGGGCCATCTCCTACCTGCGTCAGGCGACTGCAACTCCCAGCCATGGCTCTGCAGGCGAGACCCTCTTGACTGGGTGAGGTGGAGTGGGAAGGGAAAAGCAGCAAGTGACAGGAGGGAAAGGGGAAGAGGAGTGGATGGAGGCGGGGCCTCGGGGGAAAGAGGTGGGGCCTCGGGGGAAGAGGCAGGGCAGGAGAGGTTCTGGCACTCCTGCTGGCGTGTCCATTTTTAAAATATTACCAAGTTGGCAACCCTACTCCACACACAGTTGACATTGACTTGAATAGGGCTACTCCTGGTGTAAGGTGCTATTCAACGTGAGCAAGGCTAGCAGTCTGGCCCACAGAGGAGACTCTTCCACCCCGTCCACAGTATGCAAGCTGAAGTTGGAGAAGAGAGAGTCACTAACTGTTAGTGTTATATAAACATTACATTCTAAATACATAAACCATGGCAGGAAAGAGCAGCCAGGCTGCTTCTCCCACCCATTTAATGGCCATTTCCTGAAGGCTGCTTAAATGAAGGCCTGGGTCAGAAGAGATTATTGAAGGGAAGCTATTTCCCAGCTCAGCATCAATTATTTACCATCGTGATTAATCATTTACATAGCACTTTCCATTTTACAGTATTTAACAGAACACAGCTGGTTATAGGCCATTTCGCTTAGAGCCAGAGCTGGAATACCCAGCCTGAGCAGGAGTGACCAAATGGATTGTGCCTGTATGAGGCAGAAGCCATTCTCATGCCACCAGGAGGGATGGGAGAGACCAGTCACTGCCTGCCCTTGCTACACCTATAAAAATAGTCCCACCAGATACTCAGCTATACTCAAAACACAAGGGGTGAAATCCTGGCACTACTGAAGTCCCCCTATTTATCCCCTTGCTTTAGAGGACCTGGGAAGAACCCGATTGCCTGCCTTGTCCTCAACATGTTCATAACACCTGCAATTCTGCATTGAGACAATCACTAATCAAACCTCATGCTCCAGCTGATCACCTGCAAGGGTCAGGAAGGAATATTTTTCTTTTTTCGCCTTCCTCAGAGATTGGCCACAGTTGGAGACAGGGCACTGGCTGGGAGGGACTTAAGCACGTTAGTTAAGTGCTTTGCTGAGCCAGGGTCATGGTGTTAACTCAGAGCCTGACTCGGCCTGCCCTACTCATGTTATGCAAGTACTCTCATGGGGCCTGACTCTGATCTCATTTACCCTGGTTGTAGATTGGGGCAGTGCCATTGCCTTCAACAGAATTATTGATTTACACCAGTGTGAGATCGGAATCTGGCCCACTGACTTCAGGTGTGAATGTGCCTAGAACCAGGCTCGTCTCTTGGAATCCTCAGTCAAAAGGGAAAAAAATGTTACCCAAGTTCCCTCAAAACAGTGAAATTCCCGTGGCCATTTAAGGAAACTTTATGTTTTCTAATTATACAACAATTTTCATGTTGAGCCCTGTGGTTCAGTTAAACTCTTCTCTGTAAAATCAAGCTTGTGTTTACACTGGGCATTCAGAACACTGCTGTTTCCTCTTGTTCTGAGTTGACCACAGAACTATTCATTTGGGGCCAAATCCTGAAATCGTGATTGTTTTTTACTCCCACTGCACCAGATTCTGGTCTTGGTAATATCTCTGCATACATCCCAAGTGATCCCAGCGAAGCCAATGGAGATGCAATGTTACAATGAATTTACGCCGGAGTAACTGAGACCAGAAACTGGCCCACTGATTTCAAGGGGAGTTTGGCCTGAGCAAAACCTTTGGACCTGATCTCACTTCCACACACAGCACAGTGGTTCCAGGGCTTCACTGGAGTCAATCCTGATTAACCTGATGCAACTGAGAGCAGAATCAGGCTCTTTGGAACAAGTCCTGCATTCTTTACAATGTCATGAAACTTGACATAAAAGTTGTACAAGTGACCCAGCTAATTATTTCCTGACACAGTCTCACCCTGAACCCCCAGAAGGCCAGTACTAATTTGGAGCCTTATGCCAATACATTCTGGGCCATTTAAAGTGATCTATTTCATGTTTTACTACATTTTTAAAAAAAATGCATTATCAGCTAATCTCATGGAACATTAAAGACAAAAGGAATTTATAAATATTCCACATTAAAGTTTAAAGTTTGCTGCTAACTGTCTGCAAACTTGCTGCTCTAGCATAATGCATTCGATGGTTCACTTAGTCGCTGAATATTGGATTTGGGACCTAGCCAATAAACTTTTGTCATGTTATTAGATCGTGAGATCTTTAGGGCAGAAACCATCTTTTCCTTCTGGGTATGTGCAGTGCCTAGCACAACAGGGTCCAGACCTGGAGCTCCTAGATGCTACAGCATTGGAAATCTTGAAGGGTTGTGTCACGGGGTCCACTCAGTGCAAGTGGTGCCTCCTCCTGGGTCACTCTGGGGATTAGCTCTGGCCAGGCAGTGAACCCTCCTCTGGTGGTATCTTCACCCATCCTCTCTCACCCTGCAGCCCCTCTCGCTCCAGGAACTGCAGCTTCCTATTCATGACTGGGCCCTCCAGCCAGGTCATCATAGGTGTTCCCCTATGCTGCGTCCTGGCTCAGGAGCCCTCTCACTGGCAGCTAAGGTTTGACCTGGCTGCTCTTTCCCCGGAGCCTTGCCTACCTCTCTAGCTCTCCTCCTTCTCTAGGTTTGCCAGTCCTAACTCTCCCCTCCCAGGGAGAGGATGACTTGCCTCTAGCTACTAACCTCCCATGTCCCAGGGAGTGACTTCAAATTCCATCCCCGCAACCCCCTTCTGTTGCCAGCTTCCTGGCTTACATAGCCCTGCCTCTCCCTTCCAAGCTGAGCCTCATGTCTAATTAATCAATCCCTACTCCCTGGCTCCTCCTCCAGGTGCAGCTTTGGCAGTTAATTAGGCCTAATTTACCCTCTCAAGGCCAGTGTGGTTTGTACACCCCATCACAGGTTGGAAGAGGAATATCAAGCCATAATTATATGTTTATAAAAATATTCCCTCTTGCATAGTTCGGTGCTAATGGCGAGGCAAGGATAACTAAAGCAAGGATGGATCTAGCCATGCTCCAGCAAAGTTGAATCCAAGCCAATGGCACCATTGGGAAGTGATGGAATCTGCCCCCCAGGTTCGGCAGGGCATTGGGGCCAAGCGCAGTGCTGCACAGCTTCTACTCCCAGCCTATAGAATCATTACCGTAGGCCAAGATTTTCAACAATGACTAATTACTTGGGGTTCCTCTAATTTTTGGCTCCCAGCTTGAGACACCTTCGAGAGACCTGACTTTCAGAGTGTGCTGGGAACCCAGCCTGTGAAAAAAAATCAGGCCTGCTCAAGGTGTCTCATGATGAGCTCCCAAAATCCATTGGTGACTTGGTAAAAGGCTTGAAAATCCATCACCTATTCCCCACCCAGCCCTGCCTCTCCCCAGCCCTGCACAAGGCAAGAACAATACCGTCACACACTCCCTCCTCACTGGCTACACCCGAGTCCTTTCTGCCAGGCCTTTTCCCAGCTACTCCAACCTCCCATCTCTTTCACTTAGCTCTGCACCTAAGGTGGGACACACGGACATTGCAGATCACTCAAGAGTCTCTGCTGTTGTCTTCTTCCACATTCCTGAGACATCCCCCGCCCTCTGTGCTACCAGGCTCAGGTACCCTGCCAGAGAGTGGCTACAAAAACACCCTCTGTGCTGCCGCACTCCAGAAGAGATCAGGAATAGAGTCAACCCCCACACACAAACACACACAAGAAACAGCACACCCACCAAGGCAGAAAGGTGACCAGCTCCTTGGTCTCACTACAGCATGTGCCCCAGCTTAACAGGCCATGACGGGCATGCTGCCCACGTGGCTGTTGCATGCTTTCCCCCAGTCCCGCTGCACACTCTATCTGCAGAGGTATATTATGAGAACCCACCACTTTCAAAAATAAAGTTGATGGAAATTGCAAATTCTGTGACAAACAATCCAACCTAACCCTCACCACTTGTTCCTAGATGAGAACATATACTACTTGCAGCTGGGCACAGGCACATGGAGAAGGCTGATGGGCTACTCCCAGTGATGTCATCCTCTCTCTGCCTGCCCTGACTCCTACCCCTCAGAGAAAATGGGTTCAGCATTGCTTCTCATTCCTTGGCATTCTACCCCAGCCTTGCTTGCCTCCCGCCACTACCACTGCAAAACCCACCAGTCCCCACCTGCTTCTCTCTCAAATCCACATGTGTACCCTGCCTCTTTTGAACTGGGGCAGCCAACAGAGGGCTGGGTGGTGACCATCTCTCCTTGTACCTCCTAACTTGTGTCTGCCAAAGCCATACTTAGCTTCCATGTGCCTAAGTCAGTAGTACCCAAATTTTTCAGGGTCGCACCCCAGCCTTGCCCCTATCTGTGCCCCCCATCCCTCAGTAGCTGGGGCTGAGAGTAGGGCCACAGCTCCAGGGCAGGGACATGGACAGGGGTAAGGGGGCCGAGGCTGGGGCCACAGCTGGGGCTGGGGCTGGGAGCGGAGCCCTGGCCAGGAGCCGAGGCAGGGTGCAGGGCCAGAGCAGGGCTGGGGCCAGAGCAGCAGAATGTGGCGCTCCCTCCTGTGAGGTCTGGCTTGGGCCCCGCTGTGCCCCCCCCCCCAACGTTCTTCCATGCCTTCCCCCAGGGGGGCATGCCCCACAGTTTGAGGACCTCTGGCCTAAAGGGACCCCAAGCAATTTTTAAAAAAATAGCTAGTGTGTGCCTATACCAAGGCCACCCCCACGACTCTGCCCATTTCATTGCACGCAATGACCACAATGGAAAATCCTGTGTGTGTGCGCACTTCCTGCTCACATTTTAAAGTTGAACGTAGTACCCCTCCCGCCCCCCATGAAACCTGATCAAAATGTGGCCCTCTGTGTTTGTGAGAAAGCTGAAACACTGGCATCTCTTCCTCTGATGAGAAGTTTCTCTCTCAACTTCACTAAAAGGAAACGTAAAATGCAGAGATAGGACTAAACCAAAAACCTGGACATAAGCACCTTCAGAGACTGGGAATGTTCCAATTCAGATTTTGTTTCACAACCATCTGTACTACTATAATAGCAGGGCAGTGTTTGGCTCTGTGGTAGAATCAGATGCACTTGGCAGAAATAGGGAAAGAGCTATAATTGTGTTCCACTGGGGAAAGTGATCATTAGAGAATATTATCTGGATAGTGGTTATCTAAAACTGGCTGAATGGGCTCGATTTGCAGTGAGAAAATTTGCCAGAAAGAAATCAAAACATATGCATCTCGATGAAAACACCGTACTTCAGCAACATGAAAACCCAATAATCTGGGAGGAAGTGAAGGCTGGATGGCTAGGAATTTTAATTAATGATGATCAAGCTGCATCTGAGGTGGATTTCAAATCTAGTCAGATCATCCAGGATTCTAAATCTTTTCTGAATTTTGGAGTAACAAAAGGCTGCAAGCAAAAATCTGATTTATATCCCATTGATTTCAATAAGGTATCACAGGGTTTACATCAGCACAAGAATTTGGCCCCGCTACTGTGATATGCAGTAAATACTAGAGGCTAAATTCTATTGTTGTGTACTGTATCTGCATGTAGCTCCCACTGACTTACAAAGAAGGTCACACCTGTGTTTGAAGGAAGAGTGTGGTCCTTTACTGCACCAAAGTAAACCTCAAAATCTTCCACATCACATGTATCAGTAACTCCAGTCAAATTCCCTGTGTGATCACCCACTCACAGGGTAGATTTTTATTTTATCTTTGTGAAGTTGTAATCATGGGGAAAAGCCTGCAACCCCTAGCCTAGCAAAATAGTCACATTTAAACCTACAGGTTTGGGCCCATATATGATGCATACTGAAGCAGAAAAGTTAGGGATGGGGGGAATTCTAGGCAGGTCTGGAGTAGAGTAACTCCACTGAGCCAGTAGTGAGAGCAGAATCTGATTCCCCTAGTAGTCCTTTGGTTCTACATCCACCACGCTGTGTCTGGATCAAAACCAGCAAGGGTTAGCTAGACTTCATTCCACATATGGCAGCCCAACCAGACAAAGAGCCTGATTCTGAATATTGAACTCAATGGGATTTTCATCATTGATTTCAATGTAGGCTGGATGAGACCTGAACACAAGCCTTGGAATTCACTACAACATAGTTTCTCAGCCATAGTCCTTACCCTCCATTTGTGGATACATCTGAGGAAGTTGTGACCATCCTTCTTTTCTTTATGACTAGATATGAAGGGGGTCCTGGAACTATGAGTGATGTTTCCCAGACCTTTCCCCCCACATTAACATGGTGTCACATTATGGAAAAGTTTGAGACCTATTTCATTACATCATGCAGAAAAGTGTTTTTATCTAGCTACATGATATGTTAGAGTGCTTGGAACTCTCCAATAAAATATTTTGTTTTGTCTAAAACTTTTATGGTCCTTAATTTCAAAGTCAGACAAAGCCACCTCTTTGTAGATCAGACCATATGTCCCTCTCCCATGGCATGGGAGCCACCTGTAATTTCTCACACAGCATATGGAGGGAGTTAGAGCTGTATTTGTGAGAGTCTCATTCATTCTGCATGATTAGTCCTAAATCTTCCAGTACAGATGTTAACACATATGGCCACCATCATCACCACACTAATCACACAAGGAAGACAAACTTTTCCCTTAACTTTGAGATTCAGATTGACAGAAGTGGGCTCTAATTATCCCTATTCAGTGTTTGCCTTCTCTGTTCAGCTGACTAAATTAATACACCACTCCATAAACAACAACAACAAAAGTTGCAGAGCTTGTTTGGAAATGGGGGCTCATAAAATGTATAAGAAAGATGGGTAGGACTGCATAGCATTGTTTCCTATTGCTAAACATTTGAATTCAGTGAAATCTTGCATGCCTCCTGCAGGCATATTGTCTCATGCTAATCTTGTAAGTTAAGGAGGGTCGGATTTGGTGAACACTTGAATAGGAGACCTCTAAAGAAAGTCCAGAATTCAATGGTTCAATAACATGGTACTTTCCCTTCAAAGTCAACACTCAACCAATATCCCAGCATGATGTTGGGGGGGGGGGTATTGTTCTCTCTAAGCCCGTCAGTGGAAGGTTCCTTAGGGCCATTGTTCTCTCTAAGCCCATCAGTGGAAGGTTCCTTAGGGCCATTGTTCTCTCTAAGCCCATCAGTGGAAGGTTCCTTAGGGCCAGATCACCTTTTGCCATTAAAGAGCCCATGGCTAGAGCATGGATGCCATCTTCACAGAGAGAACGTCTCATGGACACGTCTCCTTCCCTTCATGGATGCGAGGGGTGATGTGCTTCATAATCAGATCACATCCCTGGGGCAGCTACAGCCTTTGCCTACCAGTCAAATTCAGCACCCATCAAAGTGAATGGAAAGACTCAACTGAATTGAACGGGTTTTGTGGCAGGACTCCATCATCATCATCATCGTATCTGAATGCATCACAGCTGTTAATGGACTTATCCTTACAAGGGAAGAGTTATTTTTCTTTTACTTGTGGGGAGCTGAGGTAAAGAGAGATTAAGGGCCAGACTTTTAAAGGGATCCAGGTGCCTAAAAATGCAGATAGTTGGTTTTACAACAGCACCTAGGCATTTAATTCACATTGACCTTGTGTCTCAGGCACCTAAATACAAGAGGTGTGCAAATAATTGAGTGTTTTGGTTCACTGGCAATTCTGAAAAATGGGAGGAAATATTCAGCAAGTTGACCAGTAACAAAAAAAAATAATTTTGGGTCAACCCAAAATGTTTCATTTCAATTTTGACCAGTTTATTAAAGTTATATATTTGTATATCATCTCAATCTCTATATTATATATATAGCAGTCTTTTTAAATAATGAAGGACATTTCTAAACAGTCATTTTGAATCAAAACAATCAAAACATTCTGAGTTTTCCAAATGCTATGTATTTATTTTTAAACACAAGCAATTTGGTGAAACAAGTACCCATTCCAGTGCCACCAAATCTGCGTTTTTTGATGAAAAAAATTTTGGCTCAAATATTTCATCCATCTCCACTAAATCCCTTTAAAAATCTGGCCCCTTGTGACCTGAACTCAAAATATTCCCTTCTTTCTATAGTGAAAAAAACAGGTTATTTCTTCTTGCTGTTAGCACTGGAGAGCTGACATAGCTGACAGCAATATAGCTTCTGCTCCTTCGTAAGCATCTCCCCCAGAATTGTTTACTAAGCGCCAATCAGTTACACCTGTGTACATTGACTGAAGACAATGGGTTTGCACAGGTGCCACTGTGAGCATCATTTGCCGGCAGAACATTTATTACTGGTGATTATGCATAAAAAGTAAAGAACCCAGCATGACTCGAGCAGTTAAGTCTGAGTTTGTAAGGCTAGTAGATAGGAGCGCATTTTTACTTGTCAGCTGAGCACATCTGAATTAGCGTCATTAAAGAGATAATGCACATGGAGACAAAGACAATACGAATGGAAGGACTAGGGCATTTTTTACAGTGTCTATTGTCCCCTAATTCTGAGATCAAACTTAATTTTCTACTAACTTGTCATTACAGTGATTCCAGTACAGCTACCATTATAGCAGAGAATGTAAGGCTATCAACATCAGAAGACAGCACAACCTCCATCCAAGCCCTGGTAACCAGCACATCCAGAGACTGTACCATTAATATCATTAGCTGGAAGCAGCGTGGGAGACAGCTCTGATTTATAGCATAAACGATTATATCCCAGTTCACGCGTAACGACATGGAAGCTAAGACATACAGGAAACTTTAAAGGCCAGTCCGGGAAAAACAGGACCTAGCATAAAGCTGTTAGCACGGAACTCAGAAGAGATGGATTCCA
This sequence comes from Trachemys scripta elegans, assembly GCF_013100865.1. NCBI lineage: Eukaryota > Metazoa > Chordata > Testudines > Emydidae > Trachemys > Trachemys scripta. The sequence continues at coordinate 63,534,483 of NC_048308.1, read as the reverse complement.
GCCTTGACTGATCTGCTGTGTAACCTTGAGCATCTCACTTCTCCTCCCTGGCCCTGTCTTGGCTTTAGATTAACGCTTCAGGGCAGGACTGTCTCTCGCTATGTGTGTACGCAGCACCTGGATATCAGTTTGGCCTCTAGGGGCTACCATAATACAGCAAATAACCATCAAAATAAGAAACTCAGAGACAAAGAGAAGCCAAAGTACGTGGGAAAGAGGGCAGGGGGAGAAGTAGTAAATCAGCACTGTGGACTTGATGTATGCACCCGTATCCAGGCGAGCCTCATAACCTCAGAGGCCAGCCATGTTCTGAACAGAACAGAGAGAGAGAAAAAAAAAAAACCCAAGCATATGCGTTCTTGTCGTGATCACAAACAGCTGTGAATCATCAGCATTACCAATCTGCTTTAAACAAGCAACAAACGACTGAACGAGGCCAATATTGTAATGGCTTCAACAGCTAAAAATACCTGCTGCCAAGCAGTTATTTGCTATCTGAATATAAATCTTGACTTGACATATGCATGCATTATGTTTTCCAGGTTTCTGGCTCTCTTTCCATTGTTTTGTAGTCCCAGAGAGATCATAATTAAGGAACACTACCCCATCAAAATGCCTATCAGTGCACTAGCCTGTAAATACTTCTAATAAGTCTGGCTAATAAAATCCAATTTATTAGCCACCCTTGTACAGTATTTTTGCAGCCATTTCCACTCATCACTGATGAAAATAAATCTTTCACAGCTGTGCTGGGCTTGGCATCACTGCCAGTCTCATTCAGGCTCACCTGTAATGTGGCAAGTAATTAAAGCCCTTATATGAACAGCGGGGCTTTGATTGCTTGCCAAAATTCCATCCTCTGCGCTTCTGTCTGAGTCAGGGAGATAATGTCACAAACACCATTTCCAAAATAGCTCAGCAATTAAGCCACCTTTTATTATTGTGACCTAATGGGAGAATTTAGGAGCTACCTCCTCAGCTGTTGTCAATCTTCATGTCCTGTCCCAGGGTGCACTGGATTCAGGGCAAGATCTGTGGGCAGACACCAGTTTGGCTGGTCAGGAACGTGAAAGAGCTACTACCATCAGGCCTCTGCAGGTAGAAGGGCAAAAGAAGTGCTTACTTAGAGTAATGAAAAAGTGTTTGCTCCATAAAACTTCTCAGCAAATTGGTTTGGGGTGGCATTTGATGAGTCATAATTTGTTTGGGGTTAAGGATGGACATAAACTTTGTGTTTTATTTACATCATGACCTTACTCAGCAACTGGCTGGTCAAATGAACCACAGAACAGGAAAGTCATTAAAATCTTAAAATAGTGATTGCTAGGAGGGTGTTACTTAATGAGTGCAAAGACTGTACACGTCACATTCTCTTAAAGAAATGACAGAGTATATTTCAGATGCTATTTTATAGGAGAGGCCTCTTTTCTGGGCAGTCGATAGAGTCAGTTGTGTTATATGGAGTTCTTTTCCGTGAGATAAAGATAGATCCAAATGCATCTTAGGAAACATACACTTCCCTAATGTTTCCTCCACTTCTCTCAATCCTTTTCTCTCTTTTATTACATCATTCAGCCGGATACATTTGTAATTCATTGAAAAATGAATTGTAAAGTTTGCTAAAGGGAGAACATTAACTTAAAATTTTAACCAAAAATTGGCAGTTTTCAAAAATCCAATTTTTTTAACAAAGAAAAACAAACAATGCTTATGAAGTATCAGAGGGGTAGCCGTGTTAGTCTGAATCTGTAAAAAGCAACAGAGGGTCCTGTGGCACCTTTAAGACTAACACAAGTATTGGAGCATAAGCTTTCGTGGGTGAATGCCCACTTCATCAGACGCAAGTAATGGAAATTTCCAGAGGCATGTATAAATCAGTGTGGAGATAACAAGGTTAGTTCAATCAGGGAGGGTGAGGTGCTCTGCTAGCAGTTGAGGTGTGAACACCAAGGGAGGAGAAACTGCTTCTGTAGTTGGATAGCCATCACAGTCTTTGTTTAATCCTGATCTGATGGTGTCAAATTTGCAAATGAACTGGAGCTCAGCAGTTTCTCTTTGGAGTCTGGTCCTGAAGTTTTTTTGCTGTAAGATGGCTACCTTTACATCTGCTATTGTGTGGCCAGGGAGGTTGAAGTGTTCTCCTACAGGTTTTTGTATATTGCCATTCCTGATATCTGAATGCTTATGAAAAATGGGATTAGAAAAAAAATCAGTTTGGGTGTTTGGTTGAAAATTGTTTTTTAAAAAAATGTTTGGAAATTATAAAAAGTTATTAAAATTTCCCCTCCCCCGCAATTAACTGGCATTTTTGCCCAGCTCTAATCATTGGTATTAATATTGATAATTGTTTATGGTGATAATTACTTTTTCTGAGAAGAAAATCAACTTGTCTTCAGTTTTGGTTTCCAGTATTCTTACTTTTACATCTGCAGTGTAATTCAAGAAAGCATTGCATGTTGGGTAGTCTGAACACAAACAGGGAATGAAGAAAACCAAGAAAGATGGAGGAGGAGGAAAAATCTCATCTGCCAGCCACCAGACCCCCCCAAAATCATAGCAATCTGTTACAATAGGTGGACCTAGTCCTGCAATGATCTCTGCATGCACTCAGGGGGACCTTATGGTAGAATCTGGAGCTATGACTTTAAGAAAAGGCTATTACTGAAAAACAAATGAGAGTTAGTTTTGAGAGGGGAAAAAAGGGAAAGAAAAAGAAAAAAAGAAACAATCTTGCTCGGGCAAAATGTTTAAAAACAAAAGGATCAGTAAATTAGGCTGAGTTGAGTTGGTCAAGGTAGACTAATTGCCATGATTAAGTGAGACATAAGGTGGGTGAGGTAATATCTTTTATTGAATTAACTGCCTTGTCTCTAATATCCTAGGACTGACATGGCTACAACAACACTGCAGACATGATTCATTGAGGTCTACTGTTGGCCTCCAACTGGAATTTTCCCAAAATACTTAAAATGAAAGAGGGTGGAGGAGGAAACTTATTTGGGAGGTGTCACAGGATCCACTCACCTCTGGTGGTGCCTCCTCTTGGCCCTCCTGGGGATAAGCTCCAGCCAGGCATTGCACCCTCTCCCGGCTAGCTCTCCCCCACTGTCCTCTCATTCTGCAGACCCCTTTCGTGCGAGGAACCGCAGCTTCCTCTTCAGGAGTTAGCCCTCCAGCCAGGTCACTCCATGGTTCCCCCTTCCAGGGTAAACATAACCACGTCTTTCTAGGACAAACCATCCCAGACAGTCCACTGTCCTCTGCCTGGCCTGTGCCATGTTCCCAATAGCTAGTAGGGGAACCCAGGCCCACCCACTACCTTGGGTTCCAGTTCAAAGACCCTCAATCCAGCCATTCTGAGCTTTACTCTCCCAGCCCTCACTGCTCCTTCCCTGGACCACTTCCTATTCTTCTGGTTCCTCCCCTTTCTCTGGGTGTACCAGCTCCACCTGCCTCTTCCCAGGGAGTGGCTGCAGCCTTTCCCAGCAGCACCAGTCTGTTGCCAGGACTCTCCTGCTCAGATGAACCTGCTTTCAATCAATTCCCTGCTCTCCCTACAGGTGCAGCCTACGGATTTAATTGGCCCTCAGCACCATCTTAACTCCTTCCAATCTTGTGAGAGGTGGACACCCCATCACAGGAGGCAAATGGAAGAAGGATAGATGTGATTGCTCCACGTTAGTGAAGGGGCAAATGATTTTGTGATTTTATATATAGAGAGAGAGGCAAGAGCACAAAAGCTAGAATTTGAGTGCAGAATACCTGAGCCTCCCTCAAAACTCCCTTATTTAGAGACAGATCCCTCATTTTAGTCCCATCCGTTATTTGCAATCCCTAAAAAGGAAAAATAGGAAGAGAAAAGGGATAAAAACAAAAACAAACAAAAAACCTCACAGAAACTGAAAACTTATTTCAATTCAATTTGATGTGAATCAAAAATGTATCATTTTGAATGGTTTTGTATGTGTGTGGAGGGGAGGGGGGAGAGAATATGCCTGAAATGTTTCAAATGAAACAATTTCAAGGGAAGCAAAACATTTTCATCTCATTTGACATTCTTTATGGAACATTTTCCCTGTTTTATGACCAGCCCTCATATAGACTCAGGGCTCTGAGGCTAAAGGGAGAGCCATTTACATGTGAGGAATGGCCTCCACAGTAACAGATACAGAAAAGGGCTACTAGGCTGACCAGAGGAATGGAGAGCCTACCCTATGAGGGAAGACTAAAGGAGCTTGACTTCTTGTAGCCTTGCAAAATGAAGGCTGAGAAGGGATTTGAGGGCTCTCTAGAAACAGAGCCAGCTCTGTGAAGGGTAAACTCCCAGAAAGGAGAAGAACTATTTAAGCTCAAGGACAATGTTGGCGCAAAAACAAATGGGTATAAACTGGCTATGAATAAGTTTAGCCTGGAAATCAGAAGATTTCTAGCCATCAGAACAGTGATGCTGTGGAATAGTCTTCCAGTAGGAGTAGTGGGGGCAAGAAACCTAACCAGTTTCAACACAGAGCTTGATAAATTAGTGGGATTATAGGATGGGGTTGGTTGAAATAGCAGGGGACTGGACGCTATGACCCAGGAGGTCCCTTCCAGTTCAGTATTTCTATGTTCCCATGGATTTTTAGCTTCCTGCTAGGGTCATTTTTCTGGGCCTGCTCATCGTGGGTCTGTGCCCGACACCACATCAGGTAGCTGGACCATGGCAGGTTGAGAGGCATGTTGAAGCAAACATGTCAGTTGGAGGCAGTGGGGAAAGCACTGAAGGCATAAATCAGGGTAGAATATTTAAGGAAATAAGTAGTGGCAGCTTGGAGTCAGGGTGGGAATGAAAGAAATGTTGGTGATGTAACCATGAGGGAGCAGAGGCTAACCAGAGATTGGCCCCTGTATCACAACAAGTCATAGTAGTAATGCGTTTAGTGAGTTGCCAAAAACTAATGCCACTAATGAAGGTGTCGGCCTAAAGGAGACGTCTTTTGCACAAGCCTGGGTTTCTATGTACATTGACAATCTTAATATCAGCAGCGAATCTGTACAGCCGTGTATACGGTGCAATAGAAACCTCTCTCAAAAAACCACTTGTATATGCTTAGCTGTTCACAAAGAGGCCATCTCTAGAGATGGGCACATGCCACAAGATGTGCCTCTGGAACGCAAAGGTTTCCAGAGGGGTGAAGGGGGGAAGTTAGTCGCTGGCGTTTGGTTTGGGGTATTGGAATGATAGGAGCCATTCTCCAATCTCAACTCTGGCTCTGGGTTTGGCTTTTGAATCCTCCCCCTTCACACCCTCTGTCTAGGGCCATTTTGGCCTGTCTAGCTCTTGCCAATGTCAGACTCAAGCTTGCAAGGCGGGGGAGGAAGCACTATAATGACACTCCTGTAATGGCGGGGGAGACTCAGCAATCATGGCAGTGACGGGAAATGTACTGCAGATTCTACTTCCCCTCGCTAACTGTTTGTCAGGGCCAGATCAGCTACCAGCCTGCTCCCTGGCTGACTTCGCTGCTAGCAACCAATGAGCCCAGCTGCTCTGCCTTGGAACTGACAGAGTGGCCTGACTGGCTGCTGGTTTAGCAGCCCTGCTTATAAGCCCAGCTGTAGGGGCCGATCAACCCATACCCTGCATTCAGCTGCACTTTCCTTTCCTTTGTTCCAGTCCCTGCTCCTACTCTGCTCCCCTCCAGCTTCAGACTTCGAACCCGTGCTCTGCCTCTTGCTTGTGACTCAGGTTGACCCTCTGGTTCTGGCTCTCCAATACAGATCTCTGGGTCTGCCTTCACCCTCCAGATCTGGCAATTGGCTTCTATCCTTCCGGCTTGCTGGACTCTGCCCACGCTGGACCCAGCTCTAGCAGGCTGAACTCTCACATCCATCACTAGGCCTGACCACCCACTGCCTGGCTGGCTACACCATTGCCGCTGGTGGCACCTATCTGTGGTTACTTTGCACTGCAGCTCACTAGCCGTGGGAGGACATGGCCCTAAGTGAATGTCATTGGCAATGAACATGTTGTTTAAGTGTCTGCGGTGTTACAGATCAGGCAATGTTACCATTACAGTATAATATTCATAGAAAACTCTTGTCTCCCGATACTGGGAGGGCACAATCTAAAGGGGAGGACATGTGACTACCCCACCCTGCTCAGCCCAATGCCTCCCCCCCAACACTGTGCCCAGCCCAGGGCCACCACCTTCTCCCCACCCCGCCAAAGTTACCTGGGGTGGGGGTAGCAGGGGAGGAGCTCTGTCCTTCTCCCACTGCACCTCCCACCCCAGCACGTTCAGCTGCAATCCCTGGCAGCTGAACCTAGGCAGGGAGCGGGATGGAGCTGCTTCTCCCACAGGCTGAAGCCGGCCGCTCCCTGTCACTGCTCTGTGTGGCGCAGCAGCTGCCTGAGAGCCCAGCTGCACAGAGCAGCGACCTGGAGCGGCCGGTGTGAGAAGTGGCTCTGCTCCCTGCCTGGGCCCAGATGCCAGCGACAGGGGCTGAGCATGTAACCCACATGTCCCCACTACACGTTGCCTATGAGTATATCCCGTGGGCTGACTTTTCAGTCCTCTTACAGAGATCCAAAGTGATATTTCTGCCAGACATTTATCTAAAACATCTTTCTGTATGAAGTCCAAAAAGGGGAAATCTGTTCAAGTCCTGTCTATTAATTTTTCCCCTGTAGGATAATACCTCTTGATCCTTGTAAGTCTTTCTAACCCAGTGGTTCCCAAACTTTAACAACCTGTGAACCCCTTTCATTAAAATGTCAAGTCTCGCAAACCTCCTGCTAAAAATGAATATTTCCAGGGATTTTCTCCTTTACCTGAGTATAAATTATAAAAGCAGTGATCTTGGAAACATAAAATTTGTTTTTATGACATGCTTATTATACACTATTTATTATTAATTATTAATCATTTTGGTATTTTTATTACATTATGAAAATGGCAACACTCTTCCAAGATCTTACTTTCACAACTTGTAACACTTTGGATAAGCCTGTTCTAAGACAAGGCTCCTATGTTTCATCAAGGAGTATCAGAGATGAAACAGCATGAAGGTATCTAAGAAGCCAATTCAAAGGGTTCCTCCTACACAAGCATTCAGGTCTTGAGCAGTCCCAGCAAACAACGCACATTACAACAAAGCTTAAACTTGTTTTTTGTAATTTTAAAAACAATACTAGCTGCCTATTTAATTTTAAAACCAGGAAAAATATCCACCTCCCTTTTCCATTTCTTATAAGGAGTCTTGAAATTTAAATCTGCTTAGCTCTATAAAGTCCAGGGGCTCTCAGCTGCCTGGGGTCTGTAGGGAGAGCTTTGACCGCCATCAAGGAATTTTTTCCCCAAGAATCCCCTGTAACATTTCACGACCTGCAGGGGTTCACAAACCCCAGTTTGGGAACCACTGTTCTAACCCAAACCCCTAAAGACAGGCCAGTAGCTGAACTGAATGATTCCAGGCATTCCTGCTGTAATGGATACCTTTTAATTTAATTAATTGTTTTTAGTTGAGGTTCTCATGTACCCAAAATATTCCAGCTGGACTGGAAACTGTTCAGACAAATCTCCTCTGAATATCCTGCTTAGACAATAATGTTTATAGCCACACTGAGAAATTCACCCCAACTTCCAACTATGGAAAAGTTAATAGACAATGGTAACTCTTCTTTAGAAGAGAATTCGCTAATAAATTATGTTAGTCACAACAAATCTATACAAAAAAATGTGATTCTCTATACAGTTCTATAGGTTTTTAGAGCAATTTCTATAAAGCCTTAGTTAATTTCTAGAGAAATATAGTATATAAAAATCCTAAAAGCCTTTTCCATAAGAGGTTACATCCTGTTTTCACAGAAAAGATTATTTGCATTGCAGTAGTACCTCTGTTTCCTGCACAGATGAGCTTGCTGCCTCCTTGGACCACTTCCTACCTGGCCCTGTCTTGGGTCTTTGCCTCTTCCCAGCCCCCCTCTCCGTGTTTCAGATCTGCTTTCTCTAAGCCTCTTCCCTGGGCTCCCTGCAGAGATTCTCAGCACTGCCTGCCAGCTGGCTGGTTCTGCTGCAGGGGAGTTTTCTCTATGCCCTTAGCAGGGCAGTCCCTGACCCAGCTGGAGTCTCGCTGCTCCCTGAACCCCTCCACGAGCACAGAGAATACTGGGTGCACTCACTTCCCCCAGATTTCCTTCACCACTGCCTTGGGTTTCCTAAGGCAGCCCCACCTTCCTTCCAAGAGGCCAGCAGTCCCAGTCCCAGTCCCAGTCAGCAGGCTTCTCTCCCTGAGTCAAGAGCCAGAGATCTGCTCTCCTTCCTGGTCATCCCCCACTTGAGCCAGGTTCAGCCTTTTTAACTCCTCCATCTAGGAGTGACACCTTCTACAGCTGTAGCAGGCCAGAGCTGATTGCACCCACAGCCTCTTCTTAACTCCTTCAGGCCCAGTGTGGCTTTCTCCATGGTTTGGTGGCCATGGACTAATAGCACCAGAAGCCCGTTGTAGAGGCATGCCCCATGCATAGTTCTTGTGTGTGGCATTTTAAAAATCTAGTCCTTTTTGCTTTCCGTTTCCCTTTCCCCATTTATATTTCTGGTGAAGCACTTGGAGAAGTCATTTTGTTTAGTTAATTCCTATCTGTTGAGGAAGATACATTAAATCAACACATGTCACTTTTTAGTAATTCCGTAGGGTGAACAGGCTTTGCAATGGATTTGCCTTGGCAGGCAACATAATGCTAAGGGATTGTGGTAAATGAATGAATTCTGCAAAAAAGCCATCTTCCTATTTAAAGGAGATAATAAGCACCAGAGCTAGCATGGAGGCAATTAATCCTAATCACTTATAAGACAATAAAATTTTAATTATGGGTTCTTTGAAAACTAAAAACCCAACAATTATTGTTAATAGGCTTTTCTTGATCATAGATAGTGAGCGGAATTTGTTGAGGCTATTTTTCCTACAGTTAATTAAAAAAAAATCCAGCTTTTAGTTAGGGACGCCTTGGTTGAACACAAGCTTACGCTAATGCACGAAATGGGTCTACAGGCCTAAGTTTTGATCCTGTAGGATGGAAGTGCAGTTGGCAACTGAATTCTTGGCAGTGCCGTAGACTAATTGGCATTCTCCACTCTACAGAGGCCTCAGATCTTTATTATCTGTTCATGGAAATAGTTTTCTCTCATCTCAGAACAGCTGGGCATTGCTACCCTCATTTCAGGTATGTTAATGCTGGAAAATGCAAACACCGCAAATCATTACTTTGACTTGTGTTTATTTTAAAGTTTTCTGCATGGTTTGGTGCTCATCAAAGTCCAGGATTAATAGCACCAGTAGCTAACACGCAGGCAGTGACTGAGTACGTCTCCCTATTCAAATGACCATGGGCCCAATTTATTGTTGCCTCTGCCCTGCATAGTTATGCACACCAGTGAAAAGCGGGTGTAAAATGCAACCATTCTGATCTGGTAGAGTTTTATATCCACCTTGCCCAGGTGCTAATGATTGCACAAGGCCCAGGCAATGATGAACTGGGCTCCTTGCCACATTGCCCTAAGCCCTCTGCACACAGCCACTCCTGCCACCTAGAGCTGGGCAAATAAATGATTATTAGTTCAGTGGCTGAACTGAAAAAATTGAAAAAAATGTTCACTTCAAGTCGACCGAAATGTCGACACAAAACAAAATCTTTTGTGTTGATTTCAAGGCTTTTATAAAGGTTTTTAAATTGTTTCTAAAATAAAATTAAATGAAATTCTAAACCAAAACATTTTTCCAAAAGAAAACGTTTAGGTTCAGAAATGCTGAAACGAACCATTTCAATATTTGATTGTTTTCAGTAAAAAAAAAAATCAAACAAAGGGAAAAAAACGTCATTGAAATTGGCCCAACGTGTTTCGATCAACCCGAATCTGCATTTTTCAGTGGGAAAAAAAAAGTTTTGCATGAAAAAGTTTGCCCAGCTCCACTAGCCACCTTGATGCTTCCCTTGTCTGTTTCTCTGACAACCATCTATCAGGAATGAGGATTTGCAGCAGGGCCTGCCCCGTCTCTGGGCAGAACAGAGCTGAGCCAAAGGCAGATTGACCACTCTGCCTGACCGGCTGAGGAATCAGCAAATCTGCTCCTACGCCCAACAGCAACACCTGATCTCTGGCTGCTCATCACTTATGCCTGCAGCTGGGGTAACGCCTGTGGCTGTCTTGTTTGTTTACTCCTGATTCTGACACCTCACTTCTGCTCCAACTACTAAACCTGAGCACCCACACCCCATTCATGACAACATCTCCAGGGTGTCTCCCACGCCATACCTGACACTCAAAGTCCTTCAGGGGCTCACCATTACTCTCCCCACCCTCCAAACCTTTCACAACACCCACCCCTGCTATGCTGCTACAAGAAATGATTCAAAAACACCCATTTTTAAAAATGGCCCTACAATGCTCTGATCATGTCTATGTTGTATCCCTCTCCCCACCCTTCATCTACTGTTGTGTGGATTTTTAATTTGGTCCAAAAAAAGACTGTCATCTCTTCAGGGCTGGTACTGTGCTATATGTTTGTGCCATGCCTATCCCATTTTGGACACTAGTTTATTGGAAATAAATAATAACTATTATTAACCCCCACTGTTCTACCAGTGTATCCCAGATCTAAAACACAGCCCCTTCTGCCCAGATATTTCAGCCCTCTCTGTACTCAATTGTGTGATGGTTTTGTAGCATGGACAGATAACTATAATATTGAGATATACCTATCTCATAGAGCTGGAAGGGACCTTGAAAGGTCATCAAGTCCAGCCCCCTGCCTTCACTAGCAGGACCAAGTACTGATTTTGCCCCAGATGGCCCCCTCAGGGGTTGAACTCATAACCCTGGGTTTAGCAGACCAATGCGCAAACCACTGAGCTACCCCTCCCCCCAAGGACTAGGGTGAGACTATTGAACCTGGGGTGGGAGGGGGCTATGTCAAGATTTGACAACACCCTGCCCTGCTGACAACCACCATGGGTAAATGTCTGGTGTTGTTAGCGTGATTTCAATGCAGGAAAGACCCAGTGAAATACAACCTCTGGTGTCCATGTGTTTGTGCACTCACTAAGCTGTCTGTAGACTAGATGTACAATGTTAAGTTGCCAAGACTTTCCTTTCATAGTCAGCCATTTGTGCCCATGTGGAAAATAGCGTGTGTTCCAAACTCTTATGAGGGCCCTCTAACTGATACCTCATCACCTACGTTCAAGAACGCATATACAGTAAGCACTTGGAATCTTGTCGGTAACAAACAGAAACTAGTCGTTTGGTGTGCAGTCTGTCACATCTGTGCATTCAAGATTGGGAAAGATATTAGATTTGACCTGAAAACAGTTCAGATTTGAGCTCTGATCTTGACCAAGGGTTGAAGCTCATGCCAAAAGACAATTTGAAATATTATTGATATTTTCCATCTTCCACCATGCTATTCCCTCTGATCCACCCCACAGGTCAGAGAAGATGGCAAGCAGTGCATTTCCTGGCACTTGATGTTCAGTCCCACCACCTGAGCAAGGAAGTTGCACCTATTAGACTTCATTCATATTTATTTGTCTCCAAGATGGAGAACGCTGGAGAGACATTTTACATTGCTGCCAGTAGGCAAGAGCTTAGCGGGATTCAGAAAACGATGGGCCACTTTATATGGACAACAAGAATAGCCAGAACTGTAATTAGTCAATGTTTTCTTAAAATGGGTTTGATTCTCCATTGCCTGCACTGTATGTAATCATTTACTCCAGTGCAAAGTGAGTGTAGAACTGGTGTAAAAGCAGAATGGTAGCACTGTACTCACTCTGTACTGGGTTAAATTATAAGAATTTTGGAAGGGATATAAACCTCCATGCTTCAGGGCAAAAACTGACCTCTAATAGTTGGGCATCAGGAGGAAATTTTCCTTGGGGGTGAACTATCCCATAACTGCCTACTGCAGGGTTTCTTTGCACCTTCCCCTAAAGCAGCAGATACTTGTTACTATTGTAAACAGGACACTGGCTTAGGTAGACCACAGGTCTGATCCAGTCGGAAGGGTCCTATATTCCCAAGAACAGCATATATCCCTTAGTGAATATTAATTTCTTAAGTGTATTTTAATGAATCTTGAACATAATTTGTATCAAACGCTTCTCTCTCTGTTTAATCTTTGCAAACTTCCCTAAATTAAAAGAGTTCATCTAAACTGATCATCATTCTGCAGCTTTCAATATATTTTAATTATGCGTTTGAATGAGAGTTTATCCCACCTAGTTAATGACAAAACATCATGTTCTCAATTTAATTAGAGCCCATTAGAAAGCTTCATATTCACATCCTCTTGAATGGTAAGATTGAAACAAATGTTACAATGTAACTGAATTATTCCCCATAAATTACATTATGCAGTGTTCTATATTTAAATGGGGACGGAGCTGAAACAGAGGCTCTGGGTATTGTTTGGCAGCAGACTTCAATGCCCTGCAGAAGGCTATAGCTTCACATGGCATGGCAGTGCCGCCTGTCCTTGCACAGGCAGCCAGAGCACTAATATGAAAGCTCCCCATGGCCCAGAGATGTTCTGACTCCAAGCTGGTGTTACGAATGCTTTCCCGGAAAGATGCCAACGTCCACTCCTCATTCTACCATTGCAGCTCAGTGTCTGCTACATCCCAGCTCTCGCTCGTTGCTGTTTGCTTCAGATTGTTCTGTCAATAACCTTCTGCTTCAAGGAGCACTGTGTCAAGCACGTCCTAAGACTTTCCAGTGCTGCCTCTCTACTACAGAGCCTTGCTGCGTCAGGATGCCGGTGGCTTAGCAGCCTGAACGTCTGAGAACATGTTCTCTATTACTGCCGACGAGGTGCTCTCCTGTTTCCTCAAGACTCTTAACTCTGCTTCTTGTGCTGATCAAAAGCTCCATTTCATGTCATCTCTTTTCTTGTGCATCTGGGTTGTTTATTCCCTCCCCCTCCCACTCCCCACCCCTCCGGTCGGTTGTTTAATCAATGAAAAAGAATAAAGTGATCTGACCGTTCATAGAGTAGCAAATGGGCAGTTGCAACTCTGAAGAGTGTCTCATTTTGGTTTTGTCAGTGTCAACGTTCCCAAGATCAATGAGGAAAAGCCATTGACACGTCAACAATAGTTCATGGCAGGAAAAGAGCGTGGGACAAAGGATACTAATTGTAGCATGGTTGTGTTTTTCCACATCTGCATTGATCCCAACAGCTGTAGATACTTCAAGTCTTTTTTCCACAGTGTTTGCACCCTTCGTTACACAAAAGAGAAGAGGAAGCTGGAAAATAAATACAATCAATTTTGCTCACAGGACATGGGAGAGGAGGGAAGGGGAAGATTCTGAAGCTCAATACCTGCTTCTTTTCTGGTCGGGACAGAAGAAACAGCCGTTCATCCTGTATCATTCAGCTGACAAAGAGAGAACGAACTGGGTTTTGTCCCCAGCAAAAACAAAGGAGGGGAGAAAAGGTGGTGGCGAGAGACAGGAGTGCTTTTGCTGTCTGAAGGCCTTTGGAACGACATGTAATTAAATGGGCCTGATTGTGTGTGGATTGGTGGCACCTGTGCCTGTGGGGTGTTTGGCAGCAGCAGCAAAATGGTAAGGCTGGTGTGTAATTACAGAGCACTTAGCATGCATTCAGCCCTGGTGTGTTCCTCTGCTAATTTCCACTTTCATTGTACAAGCGGCTATGGACACTGCAGAAGCTGCAGTTCAAGTACCTGCAGCTGGTGAGACAAATGAACGTGATGGCTATAAAGTTTGCTGAGGGCGGGAGCCCTGTTGAAGAAGAAAGTTAAGCTATTTCTCTCCGTGCTGCCTAAAGGATGAGATCTGAATGCCGGGTTACTTCTTTGTTTCCATTATCTAGACACTCATTAAACAGAGCCTTCGTTAGATCATCAGACTCCTTGTTTGCAGCTGACATGTCTCCAGTAGTCAATGGGGTCCCCGGTCCCTTTCTAGTATCATCTTCTGTGTTTTTAACATTTCTAGGTGGAGGGAGGGATAGCTCAGTGGTTTGAGCATTGGCCTGCTAAACCCAGGGTTGTGAGCTCAATCCTTGAGGGGGCCATTTAGGGAACTGGGGTAAAAATCTACCTGGGGATTGGTCCTGCTTTGAGCAGGGGGTTGGACTAGATGACCTCCTGAGGTCCTTTCTAACCCTGATATTCTATGATGGGCTCTGGGTTCTGTCTTACTGCTCTTTCCCCACTGCTGCCTTCTCTGTGATGTACAGAACTTTACATTTCAAACATTTGGTAAATTGTTTCAATCAAGAATGACAGCTTCCCACTGGGGCTCAGGCCATCAAACCTTCCCACAAAAAGCTGAGTCCTTATTTAAAAAGTCTTTACCCAAGTCAAGTCACGCCTCACTCCACAATACCCCATTTGTTTCAAATGGGGCTAGTCACAGATGAAGGTACTACTCCATGCATGTGAGAGTGGCAGAACCTGGCCCACGTGTAGTATTTGAGAATGAATTGGGTGTGATATGCTGGGGGGGTTCGGGAACACGGTGACAGAAACAAAATAGAGAAGGAAAGAAAGACTGCACATGGAAATTTCCAGCCATTACATTGTTAATTGCCAGAGGGAGGGAATGAGACAGAACCAGTTGCTGGCTGGATTTTTGCCACTGAAGACATGTAGGGTATATTTGGAAAGCGCTGCTCAGTTAACTACTATAATTCATCTCATTTCACCACTGAATGGGCGAACAGTCTGTTGCTCTGCGCGCGTTTTGACCTGAATTTAAAAAAGAAAAGAAAGAAAAAGGGAAAGGCATCACCATTCTGAAGAGTGCAAAAACTTCACACGATAAGAAGCCGGAAGGATTTTGTTCACCATAAAAGTTAATATCTGAAAGGAATACCAATGATAGGAACATAGCAGTCGCCGGACGGGATCAGACCTTAGTCCATCCAGTCCAGTGTCCTGTCTCTGACAGTGACCCACACTAAGTGCTTTGGAAGAAGGTGCACGAAACCTCACAGTAGGTCAATGTCGCATGATATGTCCCCAAGGTCTAATCCTAAACCCTAATAGTTAGAGATTGGCCTAAACCCTGAAGCGTGAGCATTAATAATTTGTTGGTATTAACTATAACAACTCTGGAGGTTTTTGTTGTCCATTCAAGTGTCCAATGCTTCTTTGACTCCTCCTAAGGCTGGGCACTGCATGTATACGTTAAGAGAGAGCACAGTTTGTTACCAAAATAAGCAAGAGCGAGAGGGACAAAAAGAACTTAGATTATAAACTCTATGGGGCAGAGCCAACCTTTTTATTGTGTGGGTGTGAACTGTGCCTACCACAACGGCCACTGCTCCTTGACTGGAGCCTGGAAACGCTGCTGCACCAGACACAACAAATATTGCATTAGCACAATAGGAACTTGGGCCATGACTGGAGCTCCTCAAAACAAATAGACACATCGAGCAGGGATGGCATCCAGAAAGGAAACATTGGGTGAGAGGCAAAGAGAGAGTAATTTCATCAGAATGAGCTAAGAACTGTGACACTCAGATCTCATGTTGAAAGTATTCCAGTTTAATGTTCACAATCATAATCCAAAATGTTTGAGAGCAGGGTGGCATTTTGGGAGTATCCTCCTTTGAAGCAATATATTAGCTTGAGAAAGAACCCTGTGATGCGCTGGTAGCGGTCCGGGATTCGTATAATAAACCAAATTCAAAAACTAAGGACTGAACAGAATTCAGAAGTGGTTCCAGCACAACCCCCCATCAAATCTGCAGACTGGAAAAGATGACACTCTGCCAGGATTAAAACAAACACACAAACAAAAAGTAGCTGCATGCCCAGCATTTGTTGTCGGAGACTAACAGTGAATTCTTGTGTTTTAACTTTAAAGAGCTCCTGGCACACTCAACATATTCAGCTGCTCTGTACTATGGCAGGCAACTGCAATACATCAGGTTTGATTATTATAAAGGAGAAAGTCGCAAAGATTTTTATAGTCAACAGTAGGAAACAGACAAAAACTACATGACAGTTCCATGGGGTGGGGTGTAGCACTTGCACCTGAGTGTGGCAGGGGCTGTCTAAGGAGAACACAGAAAGAACCTTCAAGGAATTATTATAAAAAGACAGAATTAACCACCGCTGTGTAGGACCATATACTTTTTCTTCTGTCTCCTCCAGCATAGTAGGGTCTGGATCTACCAATCTACCAGCTAGTGAATATTAGCTGCAAACAGGGAAGGAATAGATAATGTTTTCCAACAAACATCTTGAGGGGGAAGGCTGACTGGGAATTGTTAGTATAGAGTTACTGTGTCTCCTTCGTAAGTTACAAAGATAAAAATGTCAGATCCTAGGAAATAAATGTAAATAACCAAATATGGGCTGGACAGATGGTCTCAGCTACCAGGACTGGGATTCCTCCTTTATCCTGGTGTGAGAAGACTTGGATTTCACGCTGGTGGCGCCTCTTCTATGGTGGATTGCTGGTATTTAATTTTCTGTAGTGGAAAAGACTCTTAGCGTCCACTTTCCCAGAGTATTTGATGGCTTCAGCAAAAAGCTTTGTCACCTGGAAATATAAAGCAGAGGAGACTGATCATTTTGCAGCCTTTTCCAGGGGGCCTGATTAATAAGACCAGTTCTACATCCTGATCCTGCCCACTTCTCCATGCCAGGTAACCCCAGGGCCTATCCTGAGCAACGGACAGCCAACCCTGCAAGCCTATAAAAGCTTTTGGATTCTTTAGGAGGAAGGCTTGATATAAATGCAAGATATTATTTTCTCCTTCATCCCAGACTTTATAGAGAAAATAGGGTTATTTCCTCCCTTTAGGGATTAAAACTCTACTATAAAAGAGCTGAACACAATTTGTTGGCAGGTCGGTTACTGAATCTTGAAGGGGGATCTTCTTTCTGGTTGGCAGTCAGTATTTTTCAGACAGGTAGAGAGTGCTCTGCTGCGTCCCATGCAGACTTGGCATCCTCATGTCTATGACGATGCAGCTTGGCATTGTGGTTGTTTTTTATTTGCTCAAATCATAGCACAGGTTTCTGCACTCCAATCCCTAGCTCCAGCCCACGTCTTTTGGGTCTGACCTTGCTCCCACTGAAGTCAACAGGAATTTGGTCACTGGGAGTAGGATGGGCCCTTAATGATTGTTAGAGATAATTGCAGAGACGGTCTATGTTCTGCTGGGAAGCAGAGTCCAGCTGTCTCCTATCAGAGGTAGGTTGGAATTAATAGATTTCAAACAGAAGGCCAGTGTCCCTACCTTTATCAATACCTGAAATGTAGTTCGCCAGGAATGCCAGACAGCTAACAGATGAAGCTTTGTTATCAATTAGGAAGCTGCCCCAGTAAGTATCAAATTCATTTGGACTGACATATTGCAATAGTACCGGATTTGCTTTGAGATTTTTAAAGAGGGGGCAACTTCTTGTTCAGAGCTTCGACAGCTATGATAGAAAGCTGCTACCAAGCATGTTTTACCGATGTTATAATGAGCCTGTACTGGAGAATTTGCTCTAAAGATGGAATTGAGACATCAGTGGCCCTAGGCAGTGACATAGGATCCAGCCTATGCATTTTTTTAAATCTTGTTCTGCAGCACACAGTAAAGAAAATGTATTCAGGCAACCACTTTCCTGCAATTTCAGGTACATCATCATTTGTCGAACATTAACAGGGGTCTGGAAATATTGGATCTGAAGCTCAAAATAGCCCCTGCACTTTCGACACCACCGTGACTAAGAGAAGAAAGACCGGCGAAGGAGATACCTGGAAGTTAGTGAGAAGAGCAATCCCGCTGTCAACAGCCGTCCTGCGGATCACATAATTATCATGGACAAACTTGGTGTTGCTGTTGGGGAGGTTAATCACCAGGTCTATGTTCCCATCTTTTATCAATCTGAAAAGACAATCCCGAAGACACTAAGGGATACTTTGCTTACTGAAAATCTTCATTGAATGTATGTGTGTTCAGCTGAATAGCACTGGCATTTTTAATTCACTTTAAAATGTAATTTTTATTGACTATTACATCCTGAGGAAGGATGGGCTAGAGGATAAGGCATTGCACGGGGACTCAGGAGCTCGGGTTTTGCTGGATTTGCCTGTGTGACCCGGACATGGGGCTAAATTCAGCCTTCATGTAACTAGGTGCAACTCCATTAAGGGCCTGATTCTGGGAACTGCTGAGCCCCTGCAGTGCCCCTTCACGTTTGCAGGAGGTGCTCAGCACCTCTAAAGGTTCAGATCCCAAATGTCCTCATTTAAAACTACGACATACAGTGCTGCATATGCTAGAAGTTAATCATATATTGGTGCCTTGGTGAGGTATGAACCTCAATGAGGCGCAAGGAGCCTAGGAAAGACTTGGAGTAAAATTGCTCCAATACTATAAGAAATGGGTGCTATTAATTACACACTTCTTGATTAAACAGAGGTAAATTTCCTTCTCATAACAATTACAGGCAGATTTGAATAAGTCTTTCCGCAGCAGAACGGTGACCCATAAAGCCCTGGAGTGAAACCCTGGCCCTGAAGAAGTCAATGTGAGTTCTGCCACTGACTTCAGTGGGGCCAAGATTCTCCCCCCCCCCTCCCCCCCCCCCCCCCCCCCCCCGCCAACTTCACTTTTGCCGAAGACTCCCATAGTCTCCACAAAGTGGGCTAAGCTCTTACCTCCTGATTGCAGGGAGGTTGGAAGTGTGGCTTTCCTGGGATGGCCAGGCCACGGGAGTTGTAGGTACGCTGTTGGCATTGAGCCAGTTGGAAGTTGCTTCTGTGGCGTAAAGCTGCATTGAGAGGGAAAATATATTATTGCCTACTTCATAACACAAATGCTTGTAATGTAACCATGCATTGTACTGTCTGGGTCTGATCAAATGAAATCAATAGAAAGACTCCTATAGATTTCAGTGGGCATTGGATTAGGCCCCATTTTGTGAGAGACCCACCCGCAGAAGCATAACTTTCCCATTGTTTATGTTATCAATGATCTTCTGACGATGAGTGATAGTAAACAGCAGATAATATTGCCAAAAATACTTAGGAGTCTAAGTACCATTGACTTTCAACAGGACTTAGGTTCCTAAATCACTACTGTGAATGGTGCCATATAGAAAACAGATCAATACATCTAATATTTCCATCAATACCCTGCAGCTGCCTGCCAGTTCTCCTTAAGGGCTTTCTATTAAATACAGTATAATGTTTTACAGTCATGATGTTAATATTCTCTAGTGATGATGACCCAGAAAACAGGTTCTACATTGGACACATACTTGTCTAATTAAAAGTGAATTGAAAGACAATACAAGTTTGTACACCCTTAGATGCGCCTTTGTAGTATATTAAAGGCCCCATACAGATTTTTCACCATAAAAGGGGTTTTTTTTCCTTCCCCTTTTTGTGTTTAAAAATATGACTTGCTTCTTTTTCTTGGAGAACTCTGCAAGCCTCTGGAGGACCTGCAATGTGACATCACCGCTGCAGGCTGAAAATGGAGCCGCAGTTCTTCCAGCCTTGAAAGTAAAAACCCCTGGCTCTAGCACATTAATCCTGTTTGTTCAATTTAATAATTGTACAGTGTTTTAGTTGTGGAACTCTCATTGACTTTAACAGGAGCAATTCAGCTAAAAGTCCTTACTGTGCTTTGAAAATGTAGGTGGTATGTCTCTCTTGTTTTTCTTTGTCCTCGTCTCAACTCGGAGGATCTCAAGAAGTCATTCTGCTGCCCCTTGACCAGATTTCACATCAAAACCCAGCTTTAAAACCCAAAACAACGTACCTTGAAACCTTCTTCATGCAGCTGCTCTGCTACACCAAGGAATTTGGGACGGAAGGAATGCTGAAAAGGAAATGCAAAAGAGAACATCAAAGCTATGATCTAGCAACAGGGCACTTTCCCCTTCACTGGACATCATGGGGCTTTTTCAGAATATGTTAAGAGGGAGATATATTTCTTTGTTTGGCCGTGTGTGTGTGTGTCCATTTTTTCCCTTCTTGCTAGATGGCTTTCTGTGTCATTCTCCTTTATGAAGACACTTGAGGACATGTGCAGTGTTGTGACATTAGAAATTAATTGTTTGGTATGAGACTGAAGCCCAAATCCCACTATCAGCCAAGATACCTCGATATGCTAACACAATACACCCCCCAGAGTGTTTAACTGCAATTATTAAATGGCCCTGCAAAATAAATGTTGGGACAACCGGACTTTTATAACATACTTTACAAGTCTCCTCCTATGGTTTTAGCTACCATTCTTTTTAAGGCTGCTCTATAACACTTGGTTTCAAAGCCAGCTACCGCAGTGCCTGGTCTCAAACCCGGGAGAACTATCCATTATATGACAATATCCAGGGAAGTCTCTGTTTGTGTGCACACTTTTCACATACACACACCACCAGCCCGCCTAAGGGATTTAGGCACCCACTTTCATTAGAAACTAAGGACATTGGGTGTCCAGATCCCCTTGGCACCTTTGAACGTCTCTCTCATAATGCACTTGCAAACGCAGCAACCATAGAGAAGAAATGAAGGCATAACATCTTTTATACATGTGCGTTTGACTTTACGTTCATCAGGCATTTTAGGGCAACATGGAAATAACATTCTAGTAAGAACATATGCTGCCTCTGTACTTTGGGAGTTTAAGTAGTGCAGAGATCAAAAGCAATGTGTGACCTTTTCACTGTAAAGTCATCCTGAATCTCAGCTGTAACGTGACTCTGACCAGTAAAGAAGCAGGATTATGCAAAACACTTTCCACACTGGAACTGCTGATGCTCTAACCCTCGCAGAGGTCATGAAGGGCAGAGTAAGAATATTTTCTAAGAAAGAAAGTGAGTCAACAAGTCCTTTGAGCTCTACAGACCCTGGCAAGAACCTCATCATAAAGTCATTTCTGCTCTGTTCACTAACTGGAGAATACAAATATACAACGTGACGTGATTGGCAGCTTCCCAGCCAGAGAACTGCTCTGCCTTCTGGTCAGAGGTGTTGGCTTTCACAACAATCTTATAAACTTCTATCAAACCTGTACTGAACACTTGTGACACATAAAACAGCCTCTCCACAAAAAGAAATTACATCTGTCAGCTTGCATCTGAGCAGCCCCAGATATAAAAGCTGTCTGAAAGTACCTGTGTAAGAAACCATGAGTATCTAACGAACAAGCAGATTTAGTTACTGGAAGATATTTATTGCAGGAGGGGGACGCTTATTTCTTTTCTTTAAAGGAAAAGTTTTATATCCTGTAATATCCATCTTGCACTGCTGGGACATCTGGCTAGTGGTAAAGGGCCAGATCTTCAACTGGTGTAAATCAGGGACTTCAATAGAGTTACCTCAATTTACACCAACAGCTGGCTCAGTATGCAACTACATAATCTTGATTCTGATGCTTTGATCGTGAGCTTTGCCCTTAAGTCCAATGTGCGGCAGACAGCATTTTTTGCTCCTAAAGATCTAGGATGGTAGCTATGATATAGGGTTACACTGAAACTACAGGCTCAGAGAGTTGGGATTTAAAAATAAAACACTCCTTTAGTGTTCTCATCATTTCATGGCTATCAGCACAGATGTAAGACAGATGCAGTCCATCCTATAGGCATCACTGAATAGCCCAATCAGGAAGGAAAATGAAAAGAGCTTTTCAACTATTCTTGTATCAAATATTTAATGGCAAATATAGGATTCTAGCCACCCCCATGTTCCACAAGATTCTCCATTATTAAAAAATGGAGTAGATCCTCAGCTGCTATGAACGGGAATAGCTCCATTGAACTTCAGTGGAGCTCCACTGATTTAGACCAGCTGAAGGTCTGACCCGTAAAGTTTTGTGGAACACCAGATTACACTGTGTTCTACAACACAAATGATTATGATCTGTAACCTGACTCGGCTGACAACCCATCCTGCATTTTGTTGCAATTAAAATGAGAAGTAATGCCGCTTTGCTAGTTTTAAGGTGGCTACTCCATTAGCAGCCCTTCGGAACGGACATTGTCTACTGGCCTCTCTAAAAGGGCTGCCAGCACTAGAAAGAGATACTAGGACCAAGCAATTGTAATTTCTCAAAGATGCTGTGTGTCATTAATTACAAAGCTTTGGTTCCATTGACAATGTTTGATCAAGAACTTAGCTGAGCAGTTGAGCCTTTAGTGGGAACAATATATGCCAGAAGGATACAACTTTTGAGGACCATTAAAGATATCCCTTTTAATTCTGGTTTTGTTTCTCCATTCTATGAGGGATGTACTCTCCTCGTCTCTGGATAGTTAATACAAATGAGACAAAGCCGCATTAGAGTGAAGAAACTCAATATGCTAAGCAAGGGTCCCCTAGTCCCATTCCGGGAAGCTAACTTTGCCACCATTTTGGCTTCTTTTTTCTACCTTATATTCTGACGGCTCTGCAGGACCTAAAAGTCCAGCCTGGAAAGCAAATGAAGCAGTTAATCACTGAGCACTGAAATGTCCAAAAGGGAATGTTTATGTGCAACTCAGCTGGCCTAACATTCCCTGCAGATCAAATGTACCACCTGTGTAATAGTGTAATGAACCGGTGATTGTCCCAGTGCCCTCTCCGGGATGGAATCAGCTGCTCAACTGAGTGCATCACAACAGCTAAGAGAGATCATCCTGTAGGTGAAGCTCCAGGGGCCCGTGTTTTGGGAACTCTACCCTGCTATGAAGTTCTGAATGATCATGATGTGTATCACAGAGAAGTCCTTGGTGGCTACGCATACTATTCAGTTTGTTTCTGAATCTGTATTTTCTACGTGAGCATACGCTGCCACCGTGTCAGTTTGAGTTATCTGTTCTAATGTATGTGAATGAAATAAGAATAGCATTTCCTATTGTTATAAACCACCTCCACCCTCTCATGGCTCATTATTTACAGAGACGGGGGTTCCTTTTCTCCTGCCTGTTCATAATGGGGTCTGCTCATGCCACTATACTTCATATATATATATATATATATATATATATCATTGTTTCAAACACACATCACTGTGCAGTTTAGTTATCTAAGAAGCACGCTGTTCCGAAGCACTGGGAGAAGGCTGTATTCCCCTGATTTGTTGTTTTCTTTTCCAACTGCACAGTACTCATAGAAAAGGACAGCACTTTGTGTGCTCTTTAAAGTTTGTTTGGGTTTTTGTTTTTCTTTTTCTTTTTTTGAAAGACCTTTGTCCCAAGCACCATTTGGCTCAGATTAACAGGTGCTGGTGCAGACGCCACATTAATCCTTTGTATAACTCAAATCACTGCCCGCTCTCTATTTCCCCTGGAGCACTGGCACCAGGCACACAGGCTCAAATTGTACACATCAGTGCTTTCTGGAGCTGGTGTTTCAAAATGTTAGCCCTACAATGATTAGCTGTGAAGATACCAACTGCAGGGCATGCTCTCCATGGGCAGAGCCCAGGGTCTGACATTAAACTATCTCTGGATGTCAAGTTAGCACTTTAATGCATGTTTGTAGTAATTAGCAGCTGTGGTTTAAATCCATTTATCATTCCGATGAGTCTAAGAAGGAGGTTGGGCTCGATGCTGCGTTCTCACTAGTGCCGTTGATTTACATGTTGCTTTGTTATCAGTCATCTCCTAGGCACCCTCTGCTGGCAGACGAAGAGACTTTCCCCTACAACCCTTTCAAACTCCCCAAGGACTCACTTCTACCATTGAACCCTGGGGCCCAATTCACTTTTACTGGGATAGTGTCTGTAATAATCACCTACTGGCTGGAGAACCAGTGCTGTTTTAATTATTTTTTTATTGACTTTGTGCAACCATGTAGGATGCAAGCTTATTACAAGCACAGCAGGGGTATGGCACAGGTCCATCAATTGTTTTTATGGGACCCTAGAATTTTCCAGTCTCGGATGATGTGATTGATCATCGGTGGGACATACAAGACCTTGAGGAGATTTATGAACATATTTGACTTCAGTATCTCCTGCAGATGGTAATTACCCCAGTGTAGAGAAACTGTACTTGGGTGTTGTTTTTTTCCTGGCTACCTTCTTTTATCCTGAGATACATATTCTCATTACAGATCCAGAACTGTAAATGGACCAGGGCAAATATCTCCTTAGCTCCCTCTGCAAAAGCCCTTGCACTGAAGGACTTCCCCAATGACATCATTTAAACTTGCTGCCACTTCCAGTGACTTTGGGGAAATGCTGACAGTAAGGGGTGCATCCATAGATTCAGGGCCCAAACTGGAAAAGAGCCATTAAACCCAGAAAAGATTAATTTGAGATTCCACGAGGGGGCCCTACAGGCAGAGAGCGCTGTGGTCTACCGTGGGTTCTGGGGATATAGTCTATAGGATGGTTTGGGTTAAGAAATAAGTAGAAGTTAGGTTTGGGGCTTAAGTTAGCCTACGTGTAGAGGAGTGTGGGAAAGTGATAAGTTGGAAACAGAGTGTTATGGGAAAGTAAGAGTTAGCAAGGATATAACCCAGGGTTATGTTACCTTTATGTTTTGGTTATAGCTGGTCTGAGCAAGGTTTTAAGGAATGTTTTTGAGAACTGTGAATGTTTTATTAGAATGCTATCTATACTAATAGTATGGGAAGGACAGTGGTGCAGACGTTAATTTAAATAATGTGTAACGTCAAGAGCCAATAAGAAGGTGGCGGACATCTAATTGTGGTAAAGGGCTGTTTAATGTTAAGTAGCATTATAATGGAGAATAAAATGAGTAGTTTTGCTAAATTGCAAGAGAGCTCCAATTAACATCTAAAGGTACCGTTAGGTTCCAGGGTGATACGGCTTACTTTACTCTGTTGTCAGTGGACTGATCACCCATTGATACATCACTTCATCTTTGCCTATGACTATAACAGTAGCATTTGTGTAAATAGTAACTGCATGCCTGTTTGCTTAACTGATCATTTTGCTTTTGCATGAAGTTTGGTTGTATCGTTCCAAGTGTCACCTAGTGGTCCTCTACTAAATAAATCTTCTGTAACGAACCTAGAGGCTTGAACCTGAAAACTAAGTTGGGTTTTACTGCACCTTTATCTTTTAACAGCGTAGTATTAATTGGGAGTATTTCAACATCAAGGTTACAGGGAGCACAAAGGAGCAAGACTGGGAGCATCACAGCACTGCTTTGAATTGATCCCACTCCCGTTTCACAGCTTCCCCCTGTAGGTGCCTGGTGCTGCATGCTTCCAGCTGGCTGACAGAGTGCTGGCTGCAGACCCCAGCAGGCAGGAGAGGAAGTAGCCATGCATACTGATCTCCGACCCTACCAGCTAATTGGTGCCACCCTTTCACTCCCATTGGGCAGCCAAGAGAGCAGCCCTCAGCCTGAGAAGATTCCTGCCTCTCACATATACTGAACTGTAATGTACTTTGCAAAATAACACATCTTTCGTCCTAGGAGACTCTGCTACAGCTGTCTGGCCATGCAATCTTGGTGGAGACGGAGGGACAGAGATGGCCATTTTCTGTACAGATTATTAAGTGTGCAGGTTAGCAGAGTTCCACTTGATGGGCTTGCAGGATGCCTGCCTGATGGGCTTCTACAGCAGTGTGGCCAGGGCCAGCTCTACTATTTTTGCCGCCCCAAGCAAAAAAAAAAAAAAAAAAAGCCACCCGGACTGTGCCGCCCCAAGAATGGATGGAATGGAATGCCGCCCATTAGCATGTGCCGCCCCAGGCATGTGCTTCCTCCGCTGGTGCCTGGAGCCAGCCCTGAGTGTGGCTGTGATCTGACAGAAAGCTCAGGATCAGAGAGAAATGCCTGAAGGTCATGAGCACTTTGTGGGGATAGGGGGCAGATTCTGATTTCTTGTTGGGGGTGGATCTTTGGTTGGATATGATCTGGGCTTCATCTACCACAGTGAGGCAACTCAGACCCATCTCCGCCCCAGTCTCCCAGTGCAGGGGTCCATGGTCTCAACTCTGCCCACAGAAATACCCCCCTACAGCTCCCATGAAAGCCAATGGACGCTACGTGTGCATAGGTGAGGGAGAAATCGGGCCCACTGTGTGGAATCCAGTAAAAATCCTCCTCTAGCATGAGAGTACACAGTTTTACTGCTCATTCCCGCTAAATACTCACACACCACTGTCTGTTGTGGCTGCAGAAAGACCCTCATGCAGAGAGCTTCCATTTAAAGCCAGTGAATGGAAAGTGAAGTGCCAGTTACCCTGTCTCCGTATCGTCTGCCCTTTTTTGCTCTGATTTGCAAACTCTTGGTGCTCACCTGGATTCCAACCAGAATGCCCTTCTGTGGAAACTTAAATCCTGTAGAGAGCATTGCCTTCAGGAAGGCAGAATGGATGCTCTCCCCGAAGCAAGCAACCTGGGAGGGAAGAACAAGGGAGAAGAGTGAAAAAAAACAACAACAACTAAAAAACCACTTTGCAATATTTTGTTTAAAGCGTGCTCGTTTCCCGTTTCTGTAACACCCGGCTTGACTTCTCTTGCGCCAACAGAGTAAAAAGCAGATCAGCACAGATGAATCTTACGTTTTTAATTAAGCAATAATGAAGAACTAAACAATGCTTTACTCTCAAGCAGCACACCATGGAGCAACATAAATGGATTCTGCCCTGAGTTATTTGGACACCAAAACACAGCGTCTGGTTCACAGTATGTGAGCTTGTAACAAAATGTTTAATATGACTTAATGCTTAAATAACAGTGAATATTAGACATGCAACTGTGCGCTTGTGCATGAATGCAAAGTTTGCAGCAGGAAACAGAAGTTCTTCGAGATATGTGGTCCCTATCTGTATTCCACACATGGGTGTACATGCGTGCCTGAGTCCAGAAATTCTAATAAGCCGTCAGCAGTGTGCACTGGCCCACATATCCACAGTAGGTCTCCTCATGCTCCCGACCAAGGACATAAGAGGCAGCGAGGGTTGACGCCTCTCCAGTTCCTCTTCTTACCGCGGATTCAACAGGATCCATAGCAGAGTGGAAAAGGGCAGGTGGTGGACCACAGATAGAGACCACACGTCTCAAAGAACCTCCTTTTCCAGGTAAGCAACCTCCATTTCGTCTTTGAGAGCTGGTCCCTATGTGTATTCCACATGTGGATGACTGACAAGCAGTGCTCAGACTGGAGGGGGGTGTGAGGAAGCCGGCAGCACAGATGATTGCCTTACTGCAGTTCCCACTGCTGCATCCGCAGCAGAGGCCTGAATTAGCGTGAATGTCTTGCCACCGTGTAGCTGCTCTGCATAAGTCTAGTATTGGAATGTCCTGTGGGGATGTTGGAGAGGCAGCTTGTGCCCTCATGGAGTGTGCCGTGACTCCATCAGAAAGAGGCATGCCTGCTCACCTGTAGCACTCCAAGATGCACCCAGGAATCCACTGAGAGATTCTCTGAGAGGATATGGTTTGAGCTCATGATCTTTCTGATATGGCAAGAAAAAGTCTGGGTAATTTTCTGATAGGTTTGGTCCTTTGCAGACAGAACATAAGGGACATCCTTCTGACGTCGAGGGAATGAAGTCTTGTCTCTTTGGCAGAAGCACGGAGTTTCAGGAAAGGGATAGGTAAGTGGATACTTTGGTTGACGTGGAATTCAGAAGTAACCTTGGGAAGGAACTTAGGATGGAGTCAAAGGGATACCTTTTCCCTGTGAAAAACAGTATAAGGAGGGTCTGCCATGAGGGCTCCCAGCTCACTCACCCTCCCGGATGAAGTGATAGCAACTAAAAATGCAACTTTCATGGACAGGTGGGACATGGAGCATGTCGTTAAGGGATTGGACGGTGGTCTGGTGAGTGTTGACAGTACAAGACTGAGGTCCTATTGAGCTATAGGTTTGATCACTGGCTGGTACCCATGATGAGTCCAGAACCATGTTCCTAGATGGAACCAGAGGATGATAGGCCTTGTGTTTTGGAGCTGGGGTCACCATTTGAACCAGTGGATCTTTCTTCTTGCACACTTTACCCTCCAGCCTGGGGGCTTTCAGTGGTACCGGTCCTTTAGGACCTGTGAGTGAGGGCTCACCCATCCTTGATGGGCTTGAGGAGGGATTGCATCTCTTGTGGACAGTCCTGAATAGGGACCTGTCCTTGTGATGATGAGAGTGCACCCTACTCTCATCAGAAGTCCTGAAGGAAGTGTCATTTTGAGCTTAGGAGCTGCCGACTCCATTCCTAAGCAAGAGCTTAGATGGGCACTGCTCATCTATTGGGGCCGACATACAGGGGGTCTCCCTGGCCCAGATCGGAGTGGGGCCTCACAGCCTTCTCCATAAGATGCTTCCTTGGACAAAGCTCACAAGCTTCGAGTGTTCTTGGTGGAAATGAGCGACAAATATGGCATTTTGCACAGATATGTGTCTCACCCAAGCACTAGAGGCAGTGTTGGTGATTGCGGCTCATGGAGTCCCCAGTAGAAGGAAAAACAGTAACTATACTATAAAGCTCCAACTATACTAATACAAGATCTGTGACGAATAAAACTATTTACAAACCTATTTACAAGTTCTATCAAGAGAGAAAGCTGGAGACATCTGTGAACACAGGGATTCTGACTCAGGCCGCGCAGTGTTAAAAAGCATCTGGAGAAGCATTGGCCTGCACTGTCTCTTATGCTCTTGGACCGGGAGCATGAGGAGATCTACTGCACATGTGTGGGCCAACGGATGCTACTTTTTAGAATTTCCAGAGTCAGGCGTATGGCATGCACGTGTGCCCACTTATGGACGACACATAGAGACCAACTCTCAAAGACGAATGAACAGTTGCTTGTCACATGGCTCTAAGGATTTATTTATGGAAAGAGTTCCGAGAATTTAAATAAATAGATGGATAATATCTTGCTCTTATATAGCGCTTTTCATCGGTAGAGCTCAAAGTGCTTTACAAAGGAAGTCAGTATCATTAAGTAACATGGTGTTCCAATGAAAGCTCAAAGAGTCCATTTAGTGTAGATGGTAATTTTAGGTTGTACCAAAAAACCCACAGATAATAAACAGACAGCTTGGGAAATAAATGCTACTGAAACTCCTGGATGATGGATCAATGATAGCCTTTAAAAAGTCAGCATTTGGTAATAGCTATCACACGGTTACTTCCTTTTCCAAGAGGAAGTCTGGTTTCTCAGATGCCGCTGTTTGGGTAGCCGTTAGACTCTTCGGTAACATAGTGACTCCTGTATAGCTCTTTGTCCTGTATGCAGTATTTTAGATTGCTAACAGGCACTATTTTCTAGGGCTGGTCAAACATTTTCAAAATATGCAATTTTGTTGAGAATTTTCATCACAATTTTGAATCTTGACATAAAAGGGTCTATTGATATTTCTGAGAGTTCTCACAAACATTTTATCTCTTTCTTTTAAATCATTTCTACGCGTGGTTGGAAAAGTGGGAATCATGCAAAAGACCTTCATTGAAATGTTGAGTTCAGAGAAAAAAAACGGGGATGAAAACTTTGTCTCACTTTTTGACCAACTCTATCATTGTCCTTTCCAGTGAAACACATCACTGTGTGGCTGGTCACCTAAAGATTCATCATGAAGGTATGGAGAAGGCAGAGTAGAACACCAGCCAGGCCCGTTGAGAGAAATTTGGAGCCCTGGTACATTTTGTTCACTGGGGCCTCACCCCACAGGCTGACAGTGTCTTTTTGCTTATATTTAGCTTATAATTCAGCCTTGTATTCATACAATTTATTTGTTTCTGGAGATACTGGTACTTTATTCACACAGATGTTACAAACATTTTGGGGGGGGCTTGAGTTTGGAGCCTGGAGTCCCATCTTACCCCCACTCTTGTTAATCCTGGTACCAGACTCCAAAATCAAAAGCGCCAATGCCAATGGCACTTTTGCTAATGGTTGGGAACTGCTACTTAAGGCAAAATACGGTCTGTGCCTTCATTAGGACACTTGGTGGATTGAAGCCCAACACACGTCCTGTGTGTGTTAAAATGTCTTTGTAGCATAACTGAGCATTTTACCAGTAGAAAGTTATTTTCCTTACTTCATATGTAAGAAAGACCTTCATAACGATCATGTTTCATGACATTTATGAATATGGATCTTTCCAACTCGTAAAAATTAATAATCTCTCCTTTATGACTAAAATATTCTCTACCTCCATCTAAAGCACAAGAAAAGTAATTCTCACTCCTTGGCTATATTTCTGTTCTTTTCTCCCCTTCCCTCCCCACCCCCATGGAGTCAATTCCCTTCTGGAAGTAGGAAGGACACATGTGGGGGGGGGGTTGTCCATTAATTACAATGAAAGCAAATCAGCTGCTGAATGGATTTCACACGCAATATGAAGAGCAGGCTAAAACTGTACCAGAGAGAAGCAGGAAACATGAGGTTATTTCAACCCTACATGTAGGCCTGATTCTTATTTATAATAAGATTCCTTTACATGACTCTGACAGTGGGCTGTGTTCCTGTTATTGCCTATGCCAGCACATGATCGCTGGAATGGGTTTCAGAAATTCATCAGAAAGTTGTAGTGTGTCCATAGCAAGGTTGGAAAAGACAGCCAAACCCCAACAGTCATACCTGGAGTTAATACTTCAGCTGCTACACTTTATTCACACTTGCTCTCTCTCTCTCATTTTGCTCCCTGGCACACATCTCGCTGGTTACCAGGCAACCATAAAAATATCACCACACATATTTGTTGCTAGTAAGTAACCTGTACATTCTGAGACCAAATACTCATGACCTGGAGTCTGCTGTTGCCATTCTGACGTGCATTGATTGGGATTCTGAAAGCTGTATATACGTGTCTGTCAGGAATTAGGCGATTCATAAAATGTACTGACACACTGAGAACTTTCCAGAACCTGACAGCTCTCTTTGAGAAACACATTTCATGCTTTCATTGAATCCCTTGCTGACTGATGGAATTGAGGCACAGGTGAAGAGGGACATCCAGTGGCCAAATAAATTTCATTCTTCAAGGGAATGCCTTTGTGGGTTTTTTCTAGAGACAAGGCAGGTATCTGTGAGTTGGGGGAGGGAAAGACGTTCCAATTTTAATTTTTTTAAAGACTTTGGTTCTTTTCAATTCAGCATACAGATTCCATCCGGATACTTGCACTTATAAGATCATTAACAATATCTGTTAAAGAAAGCTTAGTAAAAAATGTGAACGGTACCTCCCCAGTGGAAGCCATCTCACATCGGAGAATAGGGTCAGCATCTCTCAGTCGGGGCCAGGAGAACATTGGAGCCTGGCAAAAGGAAGGAAAAGAATATAAGGGAGAGGGAGTATTAAATGAATTAGAATTCAGGTGTATGGATTACGGAAGTGAGAGATATACAGGTCCAGGTTACGTACAAAGTGCATAAGTGTAAGAGAAACATTGGTCTAGGTTGATGACCAGAATGAATACTAGGCAAATGAATTTCAAGTATTCCTAGAGCCTCGGTCAGGGAATGGGATAAATGTTCATGGATTTGACCAGCAAAATGCCCCTGTGAGTAACCCGAGGCAGGATTTCTAATAAGTTGTGGTACACTGTGATTTTTAAGAGGCTATTTAACACAGACAGGCTGTTGGATGTCTGATTCCTGAAAGAGACAGATACGCTGCTGTCTGAGACACACTAAGTGGCACTGGTCAGATATTTTTGCGACGGGGCGTTCTTCTGTCAGGAAATACCGTTTCATTCAAATAAAGACTTTCTGTGGGATTGTGTCAATTTAGACTAAACTTTCCATGGAAAGCTTCTGTGGTTCCTGCCAGCTCATTCAGCCACCTCCCTGGCTCCGAGCTCCTCACCACCCAATTGGGCTCTTCTGGGCTTCCAGCTTCCCTGGCTTCACAGCAGCTTGCCTGGGTGTCCCACCTGAGCAGCCAGTTCCAGACGTTGGGCAGTCCAAAGAACCACCTGTCCAGAGAGTTGGGCAGCCCAAGCAGCTGGCTCCCTGGCAGGCCGCACTCTGGACTGCTCCGCTCCCCTGCCAGGTAGCGTCCTGGGCTGCTAAATCCTTGCTGCTCTTATAGCCTTGCTGGCTCCACAGTGAAACACAGCACAAATATATGCCAGTCACCCAAATCAAGAAGCTATGGCTCTGAATACATCAGGGAGCAGATCTATTGAGAAAGAAGGTAACATTTTTGCAGTCTTTTTTTCAGAGCTTTTAAGAGCAGTTTAAGAAGCAAAATCCCATTTTCATGCAAATGTTCCTAGAAATAAAAACGTGGCAGAGGCATACGGAAAATACAGGTGTGTATAAGGAGTAATGTGTCTCTATGGAATATTTTTCAAAGTTCAAAATGTTTCAATCTATTAGCAAGTCTTTAAATTTAACAATACCAAACAAACACAGCTCATCAGCAATGCAAGAGCTTCCCAGTGAAATCTCCAGGAACAAATCTGGGAGAGCTCCTGAAAGAGATGTAACCCTGGAGAGTTTCATTAACAACACTGGGATAAACTATTAAAACCCCAAATCATTAATTTCAGAAAACTTGACCACAGATATAAAACAAAATTTGAAGCTTCTTCATGGTATGGCAGTTTGGTGGCTACTTGCCTAATCGAAGTCAGCCATCGACCTCCGTTATATTCTAGTAGGATAGCGCAGTTTGTTTTGGACATTAGATTAGTAGAAGGAAGTTGCATTCACTCCCTGTATATCTAAGCATATACAAGATATGCTCTTAATAAATGTAAAGTCTTGCTAACAGTTCTGAAAATTCTGAACTTTGAAAAATATTCTATTTAGACACATTTCTACTTATACATCCAGCAGATTGTCTGCACTTCTCTTCCACATTATACTAGAATTTTATTTCTGTGTGTGCTGAAAATGTCTAGAGTACCTATCTTTTATGTATGTGTACAGGCGTAGACTTAAGTAGGGTGAAATCTTGGCCCCATTTAAGTCAAGGAGTTTTTTGCCATTGACTTCAATGGGGCCAGGATTTCACCCATAGTATATTAGTCATATTTTCAAATGGAGACGCCCCCCGCCTTTTTTTTTAAATAGACAAAACTCCATTCCTAAATCCTTGGGCATGCAATTTTGGGACACTGAGAACGCAGATTTGTGCACACTCATCAGACAGCACTAGCAAGAGGTTTAAATGTGGGCGATACAATTTTGGATATTCACATTTAGAGCCCAGGTTGAAGCTAATTTGAAAGATGGCTCATGACAGTCAAACCTCACAAATGTCTACGAGACCATTGTGTCAATGAATAACATTTTCTTTCCTTCTTCTCATACTGTATAATTCCCACCCACCGCCATTGCTGTAATAAAAGATTGAAAAGATCTATTGCATTCCCATTTCCGTTCCTGGGCAGGATTGTTCCCTATTAATTTAAAGGTAGTGAAGGGTTGGACTCTTAACGTCAACCCTATTAACAGGAGCCCCCCCCCCCCGCCCCCCAGTGGAATTTCTCTGCTTCTTCCTTAATCCCATTGTTTTTTTTAAAGCCATACCTTAATGCCGACATATTCAGAAGGGATAATGGGCCGTTCCAGTGTAGGCAGGGATGATTCATCGATCTTTTCTCCAATCATCACCTTTGTGGCCACATCAATGAAGTCCACGCCAATAGTCTTGGACACAAAGGGGAAGGAGCGTGAAGCCCGCAGGTTGCACTCTATCACCTGAGGAGGTAAAGAGTAGATACTTCAGTGCCACAGATTTGTTAAGCAAAGAGATAAAGCCCCTTCTTGGAATACTAATTCACAAGAGTAAGCATGCTCTGGAGGTTTCTGGAAGCTAATCCCCAGTGTTGCTGGGGTAGCATTCACAGTAGCTGGTGAGAAATCTCTCCAGATTCCCATCTAAGAGGCACATGCGGACATGGGAATTGTGGTTAAAGATTCTGAGGGTTGGGAGCACACTTGATATGTCTTAAAGGAGCCTGATTTTCAGAAGGCGGGTACTCGGCACCGTCCAGTTGGACACCCAAGAATGGAGGCACCCAAAATCATCAGTCACCTTTGAAAATTTGGCTTGTGTTCTCCACACTGCAGCCTTGGTTTCAAATACATCAGTGCCCAGACTAGAGCCGGGGGGAAGGGAGGAACCACCATTAGCTAGTTACAAACACTAAAGCCCATTTTGGTCTTTCTATGGTCACACACTCCTTCTTTTGTGAGTGAAGGTGTGTTCAGGTAAGCATCTGGGAAAATGGACATCTGGGCCCGTAGCTGGAATTTGTTTAGTGACAAAAGCTAGGAACAAAGATGGGCCGTGCCCATCACAGAATCTAACATAGGGTTTGACGGTAGAGGAGGAATCAGGGTACACGAGAAACAGTAAGAATGAACTGGGGCGAGAAAGAAAGAGAAAAGATGGGTGGAAAAGAGAAGGAGATCACAAGAGAAGAGGAAAGAGAACAAGGTGAGACAGGGCTGGGAAGATCCACTCCCCAACTAGTAGTTCAACCAAATCTTGTGCAGACCAACAACACTCTAATCTAGTAAAATCTCTCATGCTATGCCACAGCTCCCAGCTGCCCTTTCAGTCACAAGCCTCCCCATTACACACATGGCCAGTACTCACTTGACTTTCCCCATTAGTGACAGCAAGCAAAGCACCCATTAATGATGGTCACAAAAGGTCAGACATTTGCAGTACGTCTGTTATTAATAGCTAGTAATATCACACTCTTTAAAGATAACCTTTTAGTGGCCCACAAACTTGTTTTGTCCCTTTCACATCCACTCATATTGTCCTTTTAGCTTTTTAGCATGCTGCCAGAAAGATCTGGACTACTGAAAGATCAGTGGGTGTAGGATAAAGTCTAGATTGCGCTCAGTTGATAACATGAGGCATGAGTCACATTCCTATAAATCACATTTGGAAATGATCCTTTTGGGTAGGATTTGAGCATAGTCTCACACTAACATTTGCTGACAGACAACAATTTCAGAGCTTGCTTCACCTGCAAATTACAACATTGTGAAGGCAGATGGAGCTCTTTTCTCACACCGGACCACAAAGTGCTTTACAAAGCAGTGAATGACATATCAATGGCACAGAGATCCATACGCCGTCAAACAAGGCAGGTATTACGTGCACAGCTCCACCCGTGCACTACAGCATGCTGTTGCAATTGGCTTAGCCCCTCTGCTTTGGGGCGAGCACAGAGAAAGAGAGCACTGGTGGGACACAAACTGAATCCGCTTTGAATATTCTCCTCCTAAACAGCGGTGGGAGTTCTTACCAAGACATCGTTTCCTCTGACCAGGAACTGAACATTGAATGGGCCAGAGATGGAAAAGGCACGTGCAATCTTTTTGGTGATAATTTTCACCTACAAAAAATAGACAGCATAATGTTATTTATTATAAACAGATCAGCTCAAACGTGGCTTTCCTCCTTTGAGTTACTCAACCATATCTTCTTTTCCATCATCCTCACAACCAGTAACATCTTTTGGAGATTATTTCTGTCCTATTTGCCTGAGGAATCCAGAGCCAGAATGTCCCCTCCAGGTGATGGGAATGAAAATGGAGTCTCCCACATTTAATCTCTACAAGTTGGATGGTGACTCCCTGAACGTTACACCCTACAGCGTAGGAAGGGGTGGTTCACATTTCTTATCAACTGAAGATAACTGCCCATGTTATAATGGGTTTCAATAGTGAGTATGTTACAGTTTGAAAGAAGTGCTTTGCTCTGAGGTTTTCCCAAAAGCCATTTAGCAATATACTTGTGTTATCACAGATCAACAGTATCTGTACCAATAGTACACTGGAATAAACTGGTAAAGGAGCCACCATCTCATGTCCTAGCCTAATACACAATGTCCCACAAGTTTAATAAAGGGGTTTATATACCTCAGCTCCATATTATGGACCATTGTGAGGAGCAAGTTTCTGGAAATTTTTGTAATTTAAGTACCATTACTTGCTTAAATGTTCCTGAATATATAAGTATCTTCTAAGGAAGAGGAAATGTGATTCTGGGTCTTTACTTTCTGATCTGCCTATTCAATGTTAGTGACACACTCACTTTCTCCAAGGCTCCTTGACTAATAGTCTGCGTGGGCAACATCAAGGTGGCATCTCCAGAGTGAACTCCCGCATCCTCCACATGCTCAGAGATAGCATGTGAGACGACCTGTGCAAAGAAAAAGAGTCACTGATCATCCAGTCTAACATGCCCGGCTACATACTCACCTCTAGGTCCACTACAAAGAAGAGTGCTTCACAAGCCCATGGAGAGAGATTAAAAGAGATGGGGAAACAAAACAAAAATGGAATTTTCCAGGCACTTAAAGCGAATTTAGCAGGAGTGATTACTGATGCAGGACATCAAAAAGGACTAGTGGATGAAAATATGGCCATTACTAACTTCTGTACTATAGCGCTGCAAGCTACAGTAACATTAAGGAAAAGCAAATCTCCTGCTTCAGGATATCATCTGTTTGTCTGTGTGGTCTGGAGGAGGCAACTCCCTCCTACCCCTCCCCATGTGCATCATTTCTACACAGGGGTGGCTGTGTTGTGGATTTGTTTCACTTCCTTCTGAAGCAGCATGTATTGATCATTGCTGGAGGGAGGATAATGGACTTAATGGACCAATGGTCTGATCTGTCACAGTAAATCCAATGTTCCTGTTTTAGGTCCCAATCTAAAGCCCAAAAGGAGTTCGTTTATTGACTCCAGCGGACACTGGATCAGGCCTTGCGAGAAGCATTGTCGCTTTTGAATACCGAGTGCCAGACCGAGGGAAATGCTAAAGAAGCCCATAGAGAAAAACAAAGGCCTTGAATAGGAAATGTGTGTCATCTAATGCTGGATATATTCACTCTCACTCTTTCACCGTACGAGGAAGACTAAAGGCACAGAGAAAAGGAAGAATGGCAAATCTTAAAACAGAAACTGCAGACAAAAGAACTACCAATGGTAGCCATCTTCACGAGGCAGAAGAGCAAGAAAATCTCTGGAGACTGGATATCCATGAAAAATCAGTTTTGTTTTCAGTTCATCCCTATTCAACTCAGTTACAAAGCATCTCTACGCACCATTGCACAAAAACCACATCTTTTACCAAGGCGTTAATCAAACCCAGGTGGCTTAAGCTTTGCATGCCCCCAGGTAAAAACAAAATAAAAAACAAAAAATAGGAGAAATTACACATAAGGAACAAAACAAAACTCTTACTTTTCCAGCCTTGGCGACAGCATCCATTTCCACCTCTCTGGCTCCCTCGATGAATTTCGTGAGAACAACTGGGTGCTCCTGTCACCAGGACAAGACAGAAAATAAAACTTTGATGTGGAAGCATTTTTGGTCCCGAGGGAGTGATCTGCTTTTGGCCATTGGAAACATCTTGGGTGCACCACACCGTGAGGGAAGTATTAATATCCTCATTTCAGAAGTGAACAAACTGAGGCCCAGAGAGATGAAGAAGCCAGCCGTGCACAGGCTGAATGTCTCTTGATAAGTGCTGCACAAGAGGTGCAGAGCCCTTTCAGGATTGGGCCCTGCGTGACTCACCACAGTGAAAGCGCAAGTTTGTGGCAGAAAGATAAATACAGCCCAGTGATGAATTCCTGACCCAATGAAGTTGTTGGCAACACTCCCATCCAGTGCACCCAGGATTTCACCCCCAGGGTCTTGACACCCAAACTTGCATCTTAACTACAAGGCTAACATTCCTCTTCTGAGAACGTCATAACCTCCTCCTGGTTCGGGTTACTGGTCCATAGGGTTACTGGGTATCTGCACAACTGAGGACTTTGCACTACTGATTGTTTGCTCACTCAGTTAAGTTACATATTTCAATTAATTCCCATCCCATGGCTGAATCCACTGCACTGCCTAACTCCCAGCTTTCCCCACTGATGATCTGCCACTAAACATGGGCCGCCATTACTCATCCATGGCTCTCACCATAGCCCCTTGCCTGTATCAGTCACTTTCTTCTTCTTCCTGGCCCCCTGCACCCTCTGGCACACCTGCTCCATATGAGACAGCTCACCCCCTTCCACCGCCTCCCTGCCTCCTCACACGCACAAAGTCCGGGTCCCGCTGCTGACGCCACCACCCTCCATGTCACTCCCACACACGAACATGGGTGTTATCTTTGACTCTGCCC
This sequence comes from Trachemys scripta elegans, assembly GCF_013100865.1. Lineage (NCBI taxonomy): Eukaryota > Metazoa > Chordata > Testudines > Emydidae > Trachemys > Trachemys scripta. Next base: position 63,496,447 of record NC_048308.1, on the reverse strand, counting down.
TTTCTCTTGCCCACACATCCAAGCTGCTCCTTGCGTCACAGCATTGCCAAGATCTTGCTTTTCCTCCCAGTCCACACAGCAACACTATCGTCTAGGCTGCCACCACCTCTACTCTCGGCCACTGTAGCTTCTCCCAGGGCTCTTCGAAACCCACACATCGCCCCTCTCATGTCCATTCAAAACTTATCTGCTAAGATTATCTCCCCTGCCTGTCACGTCACCATGTCATTCCCCTCCCTGCATCTCTTCACTGGCTCCGCCTTCTCTAATGAATTGAATTCAAGTGTCTTGTCCTTACTTTTAAGGCCTTTCACGGCTCTTCCCTCCTTACCTAGCCATTCTTTCATCCGACTGGTTCAGTTCCACAGTTCCACTCCTCCCACACTGGACCTCCCATTTCTTCCACAGTTGTGGAAGCATCTCCACAACTTTCTTCCATGCCACCTGCTACATGTACCATCCCCTCCCTGGATCAGTCCATAATCCAACCCGCCCAGCTGAATTTTACTGTGATGATTACGGCAAATTGACAACTGTTCATGGCCTGGTACATGGGCAGTGGGAAATACTGATAACTATTCTAGTTCTGTGTTTAACCATATCTTATAGAATAGAATCATAGAATATCAGAGTTGGAAGGGACCTCAGGAGGTCATCTAGTCCAACCCCCTGCTCAAAGCAGGACCAATTCCCAAGTAAATCATCCCAGCCAGGGCTTTGTCAAGCCTGACCTTAAAAACCTCTAAGGAAGGAGATTCCACCACTTCCCTAATAGAATAATTGAAAATAAAATCATACAGAACCATCAAGTGATGCATGCAGCTGGTTTGCATAACTAAGTGTTGCTATCAGTGATACCCTCGTTCTCCATCTCCCCTTTCCTCTTTTTGTTTTATCCACCCTTAGTTTTCCATCAGCAGTTTGGGGCAGGGAGCATGTAGGACAGAGAGGAAGGATGATCCAGTGATTAGGATACTAGCCTCAGTCTTGGGAGGAGTGGCTCCAAGTCCCTGCTCTGCTATAGACTTCCTGTGTGAGCTTGGGCAAGCCACTGAATTCTCCATCTGTGAAATGGGGATAATGGCACAGCTCTACCTCCCAGGGGTGTTCAGAGGATAAACACCCCTCTTAGGCTGGGAGGGGTTTAGATACACACCTAAAATAGATTAACTGAAGTCTTTCTAGCTGTCTGTACCTCATGTCTCCTAATGTTGCCTCAATCCTGATGAGAGCCTCCGGTGTTATTGTAAAGTGAAGTGTAAATAATAATAATCCACATAAAGGTGACAGCCCAGCACAGTGGCTTTGCATATAAACAGGACAGGGGTGTGGTAACAGAACAGAGCAAACTGCAGACTAGCTAAGGAAGAGCCCCCCCCCCACCTGTGCTGTACACACTGACAGCGGATCACCTTTTCAGTGTAAATCGTACTGTTGGCTTTGATTGATAAAGGCACCTCCCCTGTTCCTCCCTAAGCCCGGCTCTTTCCAGCTCCTGCTGCAGCGGATCATTTGGGCCACCTTTACGTCTCAACATTTTACCTGTCCCACCCACTATTAACTGCCTGTTATTTATTAGAGAATAAAATGAAATAAATGAGATCCTGTAGATGCTCAAAAGGCTCCTCTGGGGACAAAAATATAGCAGGTCCAAATGTTACAAAATACAATCCCTTATATTTATTGGAGCGAGAGTAAATTCCCAGGAAAGGACAATGCCACCAGCTACAGTGCTTCATAAATTTAGAAGATTGTATCGTGTGGCTTTTGGTCTTGATGTCATTTTTCATCAGCGCTTCTAAGGCTTGGTCTACACTACCCCCCCCAATTCGAACTAAGGTACGCAACTTCAGCTACGTGAATAACGTAGCTGAAGTCGAAGTACCTTAGTTCGAACTTACCTTGGTCCACACGCGGCAGGCAGGCTCCCCCGTCGACTCCGCGGTACTCCTCTCGCCGAGCTGGAGTACCGCAGTCGACGGCAAGCACTTCCGGGTTCGACTTATCGCGTCCAGACTAGACGCGATAAGTCGAACCCAGAACTTCGATTTCCAGCCATCGAACTAGCTGGTAAGTGTAGCCAAGGCCTAAGTGTGCACAGGACCTACTTTATTCCAGTTCCCCTCACGGCTTCTGAGGAGGATGGAAGTTTACTCATAGAACTTTACTGATATGCTAAGTGCCTGATGAGGCTCTTCTATGGAAAAACTGATGCAAGAAGTGATGTGGATAAACATCAGAACAAGCTGTGATGCTGGTTGGCCACATACCTGTTTGGAAAGGTTTTGTTGGATAGTGTGCGGTATCAGGACAACTCCCGGTGTGTAAAGTCAATCATGTGTGTCCTTGTCTACGCTAGAAAGGCTTTGATGGTCTAGCTATACCAACAAACCCTTCCAGTGCAGATGCAGCTTATACCATTTCCCTGAATGAAATAAGGCCCTCAGTGATGTTATGATACCATTCAAAGTTTCCAGTGTAGGGCTAGCCTAAGTCTTTGCAGGATGAGGGCCATAGGGCTCAAACACTGGAGATATATCACAGTAGCCCAACCAGCAGTGACTACAGCAAGTACCACTGTAGCATTGTGCAGGGACACCTCTCAATCACAACCACAGGGGACTGCATAGGAACCCCCACCCTTGTCCCCATGAATATAATACAATAAGCACGGCCAAGATTCTTCAGCCCCAGCTCCCAAAAGAATCTCCGTGTACTAAGGAGCAGATCCTCAGCAGGTGCCAAGTATCATAACTCTATTGATCGGCAATGAAATTTTGGCTCCTAATTGCCTAAATCTTCTCTTTTGAAAATGAGATTTTGGCTCCTAAACAAGTTAGGTGTTACAGAGCTCAGCACTCCAAATGTCTATATACCTTTAAAAAGCTGGGCCTTGAGCTCCATTCTCAAAGGTGCTTGGCATGTTGAAAATCTGTCTCCTGTGGGTGCAGGCCCTTAGCTCTTCAGAATAGCTGGTGCTGAATTTCTCATTTCTCTAAAGGAGCTAGTCATATTCATCCTGCTTTGTAAGGTGATTTGAGATCTACAGATGAACATGTACTAGGTATTCTTATTATGTATTGTTGTATTGACTTTTCTTCTTTAAAGGTATTATCACCAGCAATGTCTTATTACTTGTCTCATCTCACCTTGCTGGAGGCCTAACCCCATCGCTCTTAAAGACATCTAACTTTGTCAAAACGCAATGAGCTTTGTCTGTGCCAGAATCCTGCATAACTGAAGAGTTACTGCCGGGTTTTTTTACCCCCAGTTATTTGTGATGTAAGTGTTTATTGCATGGCAGGTTTGCTCAGATCAGAGACCACGCAGGAAAGAGGAAATAACTCACAGTAACATAGGAAAAGAGTCAGGACCAAACCTAGAGACTGTTACTGGGGCGGCCTACCATACAGTGATGACCTTTGGATATTTCACAGGTGTTTAATGTTCCTATCCTTCCCCTTACTCAGCCTCCCAAATATCTATTGTATATTAACACTGATGATGTCAGGCACGCAGAAACTCAGCTGAACAAATAACTGAGCAGAACAAGCAGAGCTCTTGGATTTTGTTTGCTAGATCCTGCTGTATGCTGCTCATTCCTCTTGGAAATAACTCCCATTTCACTTTTCTGCTCCCTCTAAATTTCACTGGCATGAGATCAAACTCTTCCCTGTATTAAAAAACAATTACCCCAAACTAACTTTTGAAAGCATTTAAAAGGAAAAAAAACAGCTTTCATCTTCTGCATTGTAAGCCCTATGGATCGATGATCCCAAAGGATAAATATATTAAGCAGAGAGCAGCATTCGCCTTGTGCCACAAGAAAAGAATACACAACATGAGATGGGAAGACGTTAAATGTCACCATGAAACTTTACAAAGTTTTATGCATTTAAAGGAATGGAGTGGGGGAAAAAAATCAATAGTAGATGAGATGTCAGTTAAAAATCCAAGTTGTGGACAGATGCCAAGTGACAGGATTTAGATATTAAAAAGAAAAAGATAAGATCAAAACTGCAGCCACCTCTCACTAATAACTACCTTGGATGGGATAGCCGGAGAGGTACCAGCCCTGATATATTATGCTCAGCATATGTAACAAAGGCACGCCTCTAAATAATGGCTCCTTCTGCACCAACCATAAATGGCTATTTGCACTTGACCTTGGTGCCCAACTTCCATAAGGGCCAGGTCCCTATTCATGTGGAGTAGCACCGTATTCCACGAGTGGCCTCATGGACATCAGTGAGGCTGCTGGCAGAGTAAGTTACTATTCAATCTACGGATGTTCAGAATCTGCACCTTAGGGAAGGGAACGAAGGGGCAAGTGCCATCAACTATGTTTAAATTGCCTCATCTGCAAAGGAGAAAGCAAACAGCTGGGAAGAGGCTGCATGGGAAGAGACAGGGAAGAAGGAAGTACAAATGAAATGAGCATAATGAATGAAAAGAGACATGAAGGCACAGATAGGGCAAAGGCTGGTACCTGGGAGACTCTGGTGGCTTCTGCTAAGAACTTCTTCATCTCCTCTTCTGTGAATACCACGTTCATTGCAGACCCGCTGAGAGAAAGGAGATCAAATAAAACGGAACAGGTCAGCTTCCTTTGTGGTTCAAAGCAGCCAAGCAAGCTAGACATCAGAGTGCTCGCTCTCAGAATACCTGACTCTAACAGACTATCCAAGCATAGCCCTGACTCAAACCACTTGCTCCCCTTTTGGCTGGAGGAAAGGAGGAGTTGGTCTCCAAAGCGAATCTCTATTGTACTTACCCAACAAGCTGAATGACCTCAAGAAAACACTGGAGGAAAAACAGTGCTTGAGTGGAGAATCAAAAAAGAAGTGTGGTTGTATAGCATAACCCTCCCCAAAGATCCCCTTTCTGATACAATGTTTTAAAGGGTTGGCAAAACTCTTTTTATGTCCTAGGAGATGCCTATTCAGCAACTGCTTCCCACTCAGGACCAAGCCTCTCTCACCTCAGCTCACCACTAGCTTCTGATCTTTTTCCGTGTGTGCATGTTAGCTATGCGTTCGCTATCAAAAGGGATACTTCTAAACCGATTGCCTGCCACAATGTCACATGGAGCCCGAATTGCATAGGCTGGTGATGTTTATGACAGCAGGAGTGCACCAAAAATGTGCTGTGCTTTGCTGAAAATTGTTTCGCTGTGTCTTTTCCCCGAATGCTTATCAGGGAATGAATACTTTATCTGACAATCATTTTCTTTGAAATCTCACCATCAGTACAGTACGGGGGGGTGGGGGAGACTGGAAGAAAGGAGAAGTTATTTGCCTCCCTTTCAAACAATTGTTTAAAGAATTGTAAAGTTTTTATGCTTGGGAGTTTTCTATGTTGCACGCTCAGTAATTCTCAGTCTCCCCTTCACTTTAGTGTATAATCCTCAAGGAAGTTTGGAGAAGAGGCGTTTTAAGGCTATTTCGTAAAAAAATCCTTATAATTTGAGTTGCAATGCTGGCTCTTAAAAGTCTATCAGTTTTACCTAAGATAAATAGATAAAATGACCTCAGTATCTGCAGTATTGTCTTGTTTTCTCCTATTCTTACTGGGTTAGATTCTCAGCTGCTGTAATTGGGGTAGATTCATAGATTTCAATTGAGTTATTCTGATGTAAACCAACTGAGGATCTGGCCCATTGTGTATAAGGCAAATACTGAAGTAAGCTAAAGGTTAAATATTTCGTTTTCCAAGTCAATTGGCAAATCTTAAGACCCTTGTTTGTATTTAATTGAGCAACTGAGGAATATAATCAAGGGAACAACAATATGTGCCAGTAGATCTTTTCTATACTGAATTTCTCCAGGCCTATCCATTCTACTGTTGGTCTATACTCATATGAGTTGCGTGTGTGTGTGTACTGCACGTACTGCAACTACCTAATGGAAAAGTTCTACTGAATTTAATAGGGATGAAACCAATAGGATATATAGAATTTACTCAAAAACCCAGAGAATTTAACAGAGAATGAGATCCTTTCTGTAGGATTTAACCATTCTACAGAATTTACCAGAGAATTCTATCCCAGCAATAGATAGAATGATGTAAGTTCTATACAAAGATCATCCTGTATTAAATTCTAAAGGACACTTCTATAAGGATACAGTGAACATGAAATCTCATTTTTTTTAATAAAAAGATTTTTTTGTTCCATTCAAAGTGAATATTGTGCCCCTTCATCTTGATATTTATCTCTTTTTATTATGAAAAGGAGCCCATCTCCCATTCCATTCAGACTTGCAAATTGTGCCCAGCAAATTACTTCTCTTTTCCTATCCACTCAGGAGTGAAGAAGCTCCTTGCAGCGTTCACCTCCAAAGAGTGATCACTCAGAACTTCTATGTGTGCTGACGCAACTTGTTTCAAAGTTTAGCCGTTGGAAACGCTTGGTGTTGTAAAATATCTATTTACAGACAAGCAGCTGCCAAAATACAGGGACATAAAACACGACCATGCACAAATGAGCTTTTGCAAGCAAGAAGCTGCATCCCAGAGGTGCTAATCGTATACAAGGCTAGGCTGTCATTTCTGGCAGGATACATGTTCCCTAATCCTAACTCTAACCCTTTTCCAGATGCCAAACCACTTCTTTCTCCACCATAAGGACACACCCCACAGAATGCTCCCAAGGATCCCCAGGAATATCAGATGGAATATCACAGATGACTCGCGCTTTTGGCCCCGAGGCATAAAGACAAGTATTAAAGCAAACAGATGTTACTAGGACTGTGTCCTGCCTCTGATCCGTGCCCAAGGGGTTTAGTATTTTTGGATTCTTTTGTCATCCTGGCAGGTGCTCTACTTGTTAAGCCTGAAAGCTCTCTGATGGCTGCACTCAGCACAGTGGTTTCTGTCTGTCTCCTGGAATGATAGCCTACCTCTCACCTTTCTCAAAGAGGATTTGCGGATAGCACATGCAACTTGATTTGCACTGAGAGACAAGCTTTACCTCAAAACGTAAGAAGGTCTCAGCAAACATGGGTAACCCACGGAGTTTGCAAATTCAACAGCATCTTTCTAAAGGGTTGGAGGGGGAAAAAACATACTGTGAATATTTAAAAAAAAATACCTGCAATGGCAAATAGTAAAAACTCAGATATGAGTCTACAGCCTGCATTGAATTGTTGTTCTTTGGTTCTACTTCTTCAGATCTTCCCAATCTAACTCAGATACACCATTGTGAGAAAATCTGATTGCATCCCACCGTAGGCTGAGAAGAAACCATCCAGATAAACTACAGGGCTGGATCCTCTGCTCTGCTTTGGATTCTTCATGTTGCTCCAGCGATGCAGCAATCCTCAATTGCTTTGGAGCTGCCATAGCATCTGCTATGTCACCCCTCCAGCTCTCAGTGAAGAAAGTGTGTCCAGGGAAAAGGGGCATTGCTGAGAAGTCCCTATTCCCCGGCAATCCTCAGTTGCTTTAATAACATTTGGGCGGGGTTATTACATAGACATATTTGTTATGTTACATATGTTACATAGACAGCTCAGGGTAAGTCAGAGCAGCCCTGTGGTTGCTCTAATTCATGCCAGGGAGTTGACCCTGGCCTCAGGATCAGGGACATATAAAGGTGGTTTAAAGTCACCTTCCCCTCTCATCTCCAACAACATTCTCCCATCTTCCACGGGGCACTGCTTGGCCAGACCAGGGCTGCAGTATAAGAATTCATCCAACAGCACAGCAGAAAGTGGGGATGAAGCCGTTCATAAATGCTGGCTGTAGGGTGCTTACTGAACCCAGATGCAATGCCCGCTAAAGCACTCGAAAGTAACCTGTAAGCTATGCCAATCGAGGAGAAAGTCCTAAAAAACCCATCCCTTGCACGCTCCCCGCCCCAACGTACCAACGTGCTAACTGCCTTCCAGGGTGCCTGAGCCACATTCAGCTCATCCAGAACAGCTGAGAATACGGAGCGGTCTTCTGCTCGGTCAATCTGCATAGGGTTAGTGCCCATGATCTTAACTCCGTTCTTGTACAATGGCACTGCCAGGTTATTGGGGATTTGCCCTCCGACAGAGATAATGCAGCCAGCACATTCCTGAGGGCAGAGAGAGGGAAAGGGTGGTCAGAGATAAAGCCATTTAACCATTTGTTACCTGTTGTTGATATTTAAGGTCCATTAAGAGGCTACTTTAGAATCTGCCCTGCGCAAGGGGCTGTGCGTATCTGGGCTGATCCAGGAGCACCTCAGTAAGCAGACTACGATTCGGAGTGCCTCTTCCCTAAGAAAAAAGGCATGTTCTTACCTCGTGTTCACCAACAGGTGGTCACTAACATGAATTCAAATCCCAGTGAAGACAAGGCGGTTTTGTAGCTTTCAAATGTGTTAGCAGGTCAAGGCAAAGACTACGGTGGAGCTGAGAGATTAACTCAACCTGCTCACTCATTTTAAAACTACAAACTGCCTTATCTTCACTAGGATTTAACCGCATGTTAGTTACCATGTCTTAGCTAACAGGAGAGAAGAACACGCCATTTTTCCTCGTGAAGACAAGCACAGAGTCACAGTCTGCTCTGAGCTTCCTCCCTGCTCTGGGGAAGAAGTAAACTGTGTCACCCCTACACCTGGCACAGTTTATATAATAAGAACATAAGAACGGCCATACTAGGTCAGACCAAATGTCCATCTACCCCAGTATCCTGTCTACTGACAGTGGCCAGAGCCAGAAGCTTCAGGGGGAATGAACTGAATGAACTGGGCAATTATCAAGTGATCCATCCCCTGTCATCCAGTCCCAGCTTCTGGCAGTCAGAGGCATAGAAGACCCAGAGCATGGGATTGTGTCCCTGACCATCACGGCTAATAGCCATTGATGGACATATTCTCCATGAACTTATCTAATTCTTCTTTGAACCCTGTTATACTTTTGGCCTCCACGACATCCCCTGGCAATGAATTCCACAGGTTGACTGTGCATTATATGAAGAAGTACTTCCTTTTGTTTGTTTTAAACCTGCTGCCTATTAATTCCATCGGGTGAGCCTGGGTTCTTGTGTTATGTGAAGGAGTAAATAACAATTCATTATTCACTTTCCTCCACACCGTTCATGATTTTATAGAGCTCTATCATATCCCTCCTTAGTTGTCTCTTTTCTAAGCTGAACAGTCCCAGTCTATTTAACCTCTCCCCATATGGAAGCAGTTTCATACCCCTCATGATTTTTGTTGCCTTTCTCTATATCTTTTCCACTTCTGTTCTATCTTTTTTGAGATGGGGAGACCAGAACTTCATGCAGTATTCAAGGTGTAGGCCTTCAGCCCCTGAACCCCACATCCCAGACCCCCACTCCCTAGCTCCCTGTTTCCCCCCGTACTCGCTGTTCTTCTACCTCAGCCTGCCTGCTGCTGCAGTCCTAGCGCCAGGGAGCCTGCTCAAGCCGGGGTCCCAGGACCCGCGATCTCACAGAGTGGGAGGGCACTGAGCACCCTGGCCTCCTGTCGATGCTGCTGGGCCTGATCCTGCTGCGGGGGCTGATGCCGCTGGGCCCGATCATGCACCACCCCATTTTTGCACCCCCACACCCACCAGCTCTGCATCTGAGACAGGTGCCCCTCCCGCCCTGCCCTAGTTATGGCCCTGAGGATGTCACAAGTGGCCGCTGGCCGCGGGTTGAGAAGCACGGATCTAACCTCTCATAAGTGCTAGCAGCATGCTCAGTGCTTGACAACACAAATGATAACACAGTCTATCTAACTAGCCAGTAGAATCAATCAAAGTATCTGATGTGGTTAAATTATTTGGATAAATTTAGCCTTTTTTTCCCCATTCACAAATCATTAGTGAGTGAAATCCTGATTCCTGCTAATGCATTCAATATTCACGAATACTCAACACATGAAAATTTCAGACTACTGGGCATTCACAAACTCTGTACTTTGACTCTTCGTTATTCACTGTTGGTTACAACAGGAAATCCCCACTGTATTTTTTTGTTTCCTCATTGGATGACCTGAACTTTTTAAACAGGAGAATAATAAATGACAAATAATGAATAATGAATATGCTTATTTGCATATAAATATCCTTTTTCACATGCAGATGTGGGTTTCTGTACATAGAACAGACATTATCCTAAAATCCGGGAACAAAAAATGTTTGTGAAAATATTCACAATAATAATGGGCCTGAAATTGCACTTAAAATTGTGTAGGTGCAAATTAAATTTACCTAATGTAATAGTGAGGGATCATTAAATACATTTAGGCCTAATTTAAAGCTGTTTACATTGCCAGAGTTTTGTAAAGTGGCTCAGAATTAAGGAGACTCAAGCCTAAAATATGGCTGAATCCACAAGTGTTTAGAATCAAGTGCGCATTTGCAAACGCCATTTTGAAATATTTGACCCCCCTCTATCAGACAGAGAGAACAAATCAAACACACAACGCACAGGATGATCCGGAGGTTGGCTCTGGCTCTGAGAGTATCAAATCTGTTTTAATTGGCGAGTGCATTTTCACTGACATGACTGAGCGTTGACGGGCTTTGCCGAAGAACTACGTTTTAATGAGGGATTTAAAGGAAAAGAGGATGGAAGCCTTGTATGCCAAGTGTGGAAGGGGCTCTGAAAACAAATCGGTAATAAAATGCCAGTGGAATTTTAATAATACAAACCCTGCTTATATCTGCTTAATTGCAATGTGGTTATTTCCTCCCCTAATATAGATTCATTATATAGCACCTTTACCCAGCACCTTTCAACTCAAAGGGCACAAGAGCTTTTTACAATCCGCGTGGTGAAATATGCAAACTAAATACAGAGATCATGTCATCCATTGCTGACATGCAGCCACTTCTGGGATCAAAGGTTTTTGAAACCGACACACACAAATTTAAGACGGCACGAAACCCAGCTCAAGGGAAAGTTAGGTTGAAAGGATATAATTATCTAACTTGAGGTTTCGCAAGCCACTGGAGCTCATCACCCCCATGCTTATGAAAAGTCCCGTGGGGTTTGTAATGTCCAGCAGTGATAAGGCCCTTGGTTATATGTCTCATCCAAAAGAAAGCACCTCCAGCTTCACAGCAGTCCCTTACCATCATACTATGATATTGGATCAATATTTCCCCTGTTCGTCGCCCAGCCAAACCATGCTTACACTGCATGATCAAAACACACATTCATTAATCCTAAATTTGTTTTAACATCCAGCCTTCCATCAAACCTTCTCTTTTTGGTTTCTTTTCTGTCTCTCCGTACAACAGCCTCAGGGCATGCCTACACCAGCACTTACTCTGCAGCAAGCTGAGCTATAAATCTACAGCACTTCAGCAGGCCATGTACTAGGCATCCGTGGGGACTCTGCTGATATGCACTAAAAGTTTCCTGGTGTGCCCTGACGTAATGGGCATCAGCGGGGTCCATACGCACACTTAGTGCACTGTATGCTGGAGCATAGTAGATTTACACCACAGCTTGCCTCGCGTAAGTGCTCACGTACATATGCCCTCACTCAGCATATCTCCATTTGCGGCTAGTGGACTGGCATACACATCTCATCTATAAAAACACAACACTGCAATACTGCATATACGGGATGGTATCTGGGACTCCAAGAGTGGTGGAGAAGATGGGCTGTCCAAGCAGCTGGCAGAGGTCATAGGAGTTCCAACCCCGTAAGGAGTATGAGCTGGGAGTTAACCCTCAGTGATAAGCCACTGAGAACACTGTTGTATGTTACGAGGGCTATGCCCACTAAAAGAATATTGCACTGACCAGCTAAGAATAACACTGTACTGCAGACCAACGCGAGTGAAGGGCAATGGGCTTTGTTACATACCAATTTATCATCAGTGATACAGGCGAGTCTCATCTTATGCGGGGGTTCCGTTCCGCGGTTAGCGCGTAAAGTGAAAACCGCGTATAGTCAAAATTACATTGAGTTCAATGGCGGGCGGAATCGCCCGCACTACAAGTTCAGTATTAAAATTGTTATTTTTCTCTCTTTTCTTGTTTTTTGTTTTTGCCGACCGCGTAAAGCTGAAATCGCGCATGTTAAATGTGCATAAGATGTGACAGACCTGTATTTTAATTCTAAAGTGAACTGACTAAGAACTTGGATAGTACATATTTTAAAGGTACATGCTCGTTCCATAATTTCATGAAAATTTCATCCTGTTTATAATAAAATCTCTCTTCACTTCGTCCTTGTTTTTAACACCATTAGTAACAGAGTTGGGTTTTCTTTTTCACGGAGCTTGAAAACAAATTTAGACCATTAAAACTGTACCAAAGAGCCTCCTTTAGTTTTATGAATTGCTTTGGAATAATCTGAAATATGGAATAATAAACTGAAAAAGGATAGGAAGAGCCAGGTATTAAACAGCCAGGTATTAAAAAGAGGTAGAAGCTCTGCTGGAAACGAGAACCCAATAAATCTGGGGCAGGAATATTTGTTTTAAATCATTGTCTGCCATCTAAACGTTCAATAGAAAATCCCATACATTCATCGTTAATTACAGTACTCCAAACGGTAACTGTTAGGGTATGTCTCCACGGCAGTCATGGGGTGTGACTGCAGGTCATGGAGACATATCTGAGCTAGCTTTAATCTAGCTTGCTCAAGGACTGGAGCAGCGAAGCTATGGTAGCACAGACTCCAGCGATTGGACAAGCCCACCTGGAACTCGCCTGGCTGGGACACACTGAAGTGCACACTGCCAGAGCTTCACTGCCCTGTGGCTGCAATGTAGATACTCCCTTAGTCCTACAGTGCTCTCCCTCTTTCATCCCTTCCTTTAGTTTAGCAGAAAGAGTAGACTGAATCCTGAGATGCCATTGAAGTCAGTGGGACTACCTACCCAAGCAGGCATACTAGCACTCAGGGTAAGGCCTCAGTCTTACAAACACATTGGCATGTGCTTAACTCAGAGCACCTGGGTCCAGGATTCATGAAACCAACCCTATTCAGGACAGCACATGTAAGTGAAGTCCATGGGATGTGAGCACACGCTTAAGTGTTTTCTTGCACTGGGGCCATGAATTGTCCCATTGAAATTGCTCACTGTGCTCAAAGGTCCGGAAAACTGGGTGGGGCAGAGTTCAGAGTTGTCTCCAAAGACTATAAGGATTGGCAGGACTTAAACCCAAGCCTGCAGAGCTACCAGGCAACCAACATCCCCACGCTACTACCTGGAAGCAGCTGTAACCTGGCCTTTCCATGCAACCCACAATCCACAGAGGTTGCATGCCACGGGAAGTTTTCCCTCTAGTGATATGACTGAGTGATCCTTGACTGACTGAGTGATCTGGCTCCTTGATCCAGTAGAATACCATGGGGCATACCAAGAAGTGTCCAGGCAACTATGCAGATCTCTAGCTAGCTGCCACAACTGCCCTGCTTCTCTGTTTCCAAGCTCCCAGTACTGACCTGGGCTCTGACTTGCATTCTGACTCCTGATCAACCCCTAAAACCCCAACATGGCCCCGGATAACTGGTATTGACCCTCAGCCAGATTCCTGACTCTGTCTCCAGCTCTGACCCTTGGCTTGACTCCTGACTCCAACTCTGCCTTGACCCTCAGCTTGACTCTTGACGCTGATACTGGCTCTGACCCCTGGCTACAGGTCTTGGCTCCCAAGCTTCTGCCACTAGTCCTGCCGACCTTTGCCCAGGACCCTGACAGAAGACAATGGGACCATTCCTGTACTTTAAGTTAAGTACGAGGGTGAGTATTTGCAGGATCAGTTAGGTTTGGTGTAGCAAAATTACTCCCTCATTTTTATTTAATCTTTCCTCAGGCATTGACTTTAATGGGCATTTGCAAGCATTTGGCCCATTGCTTTTTAAAATAATATAATGTAGCAAATGGTATATGTTAAACTATGCATTACAGGAGACCTGGGTTCAATTCCACTATCTGTCACTGCCCTGGTGGGAGGCGATGGGAAAGGCACTTCACCACTCTGGGCCTAAGTTTCCCCATCTATAAAATGGGGATAATGACTCTGCCCTCCTTTGTGAAGAAGGTTGAGGTCTACTGGTGAAAAGCACTAGAGAAGAGCTAAGGCTCAATCATCATCATTGTTAGGATACGTTCAATAACATAATCGGACATTTGCCTATTATCCTGAATGGTTTTAACATCTCCCTAGCAAACATCAAACAGCCCATGTTGATATTGCAAGGAACCCAATGTAAAGTCTGTACAGTAGACTCTAAACCAGCAAGCAATTTAAAATCTGTAGAGACAATTATACAGAGCAAATGAGGGTTACCCAGCTGGATACTTCAGCATCGTGCTCTACAGGTGCCCGCAGGGGTCTGACTTCAACTCATGAAAGAAATAAGTCTAATAAGTAAATCCTTTACCTACCTCATTTTAACTGCCTCTCATGTCTCCCCAAAATCCATTAATCCCTCTTTCACTTAATTACAGTCACTTCATTAGGATGAGAGTGACAACAAGGAAATATGGTAATGACCGAATAATGAAGTCAGAGCAGTGAAGCGGACTGAGTTTTACACAATACATCCAGCCCCACCTCATGCTTCGGTTCAGACTACAGCTTCAACACCAGCAGGTGCCACCGAACGTCCCAGATCATACAGGGACAGACACCACACCTGTCAGCGTAACCCGGGTCAGAATCTGGACCAAGATGTATAAATTCAGACCCACAAAGGAGAACTATCCTGTTGGGGGGAATTTACAGATAAACCAGACTTCAATATAAATCCATTATTCTCTGCATGTGCATTTTCTTACCTTAGTTGCTAATTACCAAAGCTATTTGTGTTTAAACGAGCATTTTCTCCCTCATCACCCATCTCTACCTTCTCTTTGATCCTGCCGTTAATATGTGCTGTGTTTCATCAGCGTTATTTCTCTGACAGACTGTCAGACTAATTTTCCCACACCCAAGATTCAGAGCTTCAGTTTTGGTTAAGCAACTGAGAGTTTAGATGCTTATTTAGATTAACCACATGCAAACTTTTCAAGTGAGCAGAACTGGGCTGACAGTCTGATGAGCAGAATCACAATTTGCAACAGTCTATCCAGAATCTATGCTTTTCAACTACTGTCTGTGTTTTTACCAACACGTTATAGGAAGTAGAAAGGAGCGAGAAGGTAAATGGATCCGTCCTTGCCAGGAAAAGCCATTCTGAAGATGGACACAGATTGCATTTTCAAGAATGGCTTCCAAGAACAAGTAAACAGGATTATCGGTCTGATTGGCTTTTTTCTTGCTTTTAATGTGGTACCATCAGAAAATGCCCAAGCTACAATAATATCCTTAGAAACCTGCTTCCATTTGCAAAACAATAGATGAGATCAACTCATTACATATTGAAAAGAGAGTCAGGAAAATGTCAAAATAAACCACAGCCATCACCTAGGATGGGGTTCGCATAGTTGCTCAAGGGAGTTAGGCAGCCAACCCCCACCAAATTTCAACAAGGCTTCAATGCATAATTCCCCTGGGCTCATTTGAAAATCTCAACCATGAAGTCCACCTCTGTGGAATATAAACACTATGCCCGTGGCTCTCAAGCTTTTCCAGACTGGGACTGAGACTGACTCCCCTTTTCCAGACCTTCTCCATCCTGCCAAATCCCTCCCCCATCTAGTCATGACCCCACTGCAAAATGGACTCCCTCCCCTCTATTTAGTAATATGGGAAGGGCAGGGTGGTTGCAACCTCCCGACACATGTTTGTGACTCCCAGGTTAGGACCCCCTGCACTATATTATTTGCCCAACTCTCACTGCACACGTGCATTCCCTACCTCCTTCGTCACTGCCTAACTGCCTGCCACCCGCCAGCCCCACCCTTTGGAAATCATCCAGCATGTAACCACTACACTATAAGGTCTGACCCTACAAGCACTTCAGTTCACTTTAGCTTTAAGCATGTGAGTCGTTCCACGTGCTTCAAGTTAAGCATGTGCCCAAGTGCTTGCAGACTTGGGAACTAAGACTCAGAACGGCAAGAGCAATAAATTGTGCAACAAATTAAATCTGCTTGTAAATATTGCACCGTATGTCACCTTTGCAAAATCACTTAATATGTATTTGGCGTTATGCTAGGAACAGCAATGGTGTGTAAAATGGGTCTCAAAGCGCCCCAGCCAAAGCAGCCCGGGAGGTGAATTTTGAGAAGTTTGGTCTGCATTAGGGGCTTTTGTTGCTGCTGCTTTGATTTCTTTTTCTTTACCTCGTGTTGGTAGATGTCCAGGATCCTCTCCAATGACAACTCCTCGAAGTACAGTCTGTCACATTCATCAAAATCTGTGCTCACTGTCTCCGGGTTGCAATTCACCACAACAGTCTTGTGGCCCAGCTGACGCAGCGTGCGGATGCTGGAGACAGCGCACCAATCAAACTCCACACTGCTGCCTGTCAGGAGGAAGAGGCAGAGGAGTAAAGGGGAGAAGGAAGCAGTAACAGCAGGGAGCACAGACAAACACTTATAGCAGCCATGCTTAAAGGAAAAGAACAGCATCACTTGTCAGGTCAGGCCGAGAAATCTAATTGCCTTTGCATGGTAAGGGTAAGAACCCTTAAATATAGGTTCTCAAGCATAACGTGCATTGGCTCAGCTGCTCAGGGAAGACAGGCCTCCATCATGTCTGTCTGACAGCGTGCATGCAGATACACTTGTCTGTCTTAACCAGCCAACTGCTGCTGCTTTCCAATACGCGCACTTTGTCTGGAGAGCATTTAAGCCAAGAGGCATAAGCTCGGAGGTCCTTAACTTCACTGGACGATATTAGTTGTGATTTATCATTTATTCCATAAAGTACAGAAGTGCTATAAAGAGGAGGAAAAACTTATATCTACAGAGATACCTGTTTGAAAGAAAAGCAAAATGATAAGACGAGTGTGTGTTTGTTTCTTACCTTCTAGGGCAATGGTTTGCAATCTTTTTTTCATTTGTGGACCCCTGAAACATTTCTAATGGAGGTGCAGACCCCTTTGGAAATTTTAAACATAGTCTGTGGACCCTCCTAGGGGTCCACAGACCACAGGTTGAGAACCACTGGTCTAGAGAGCAGAACACTTTTAGTTTACACGTTGTTTAGTTAACAGACAGTAGGTCTGATTTTCCATTGGCTTGCACCTTATGTAGTCAAATTAGAATGGGAACATTTTACAGCAACTCTGCCCTATGGCGCTAATGACTAAATAAGACGGAGGTCAATGAAGAAGCATGCCTATGGTACATACATTTCTGAGCTACAACGTGTAAGTGGATTATCATAAACAGAGAAAGATGTGTCTTCAAATGAAAGGAACATCGTTAGATTGTTATGCTTATGATCTATTCAAAAAGAGCTTGAACTCAACCTGAGTTACAAGATTGTTAACTATCTGTACGGTTATTTTATATATATATATAATTGTGTTACAAGTTCTGTACGAAATTCAAACAGCACAGAATTGCTCTTTCCACAATATCTAGTAACATACAGGGTCACTCACTGACTGACACACAATTAATTTCCACATTCCTCTCGAGCTAGAATCTTGAGTGTACTACATGTTTCATTCATTCATTATGGGCTGCTGAGTATAGAAAAAATCCCATAATTGGAACTGGACCTTTCCAGCAGAGGTCACCCAAAATGTCATCAGCCATTTTAATTGAATTTCAATTATTCAAGTGTCCTTACATGTACAGGAAGCCCAATTTTGAGACATGAACGTCATTTGTGGGCAGCATTTCACTGTATTGGATTTAAGCCTGGAAAATCGCAGAATGTGGACACGTATATTCCAGGCACATCCAGTAATTGCCCTGTCCAGCTGCAGAGGGCCTGCAGCCAATTAGTAATACTGATAATCACCCGTGAAGAGGTACACTAGTATAAGCAGACATAGTCTCCTGTGAAGTCAATGTATTTGTGCCAGTTTACATCATATCTTAATTTGGTACCTTATATTTATCAAAATGACAACAAGACAAACCAAAAGTACAGCCCAGTTTAGGAGCATGGGGTACTGTTTAAAAATATACAATATAACCTAGTAGTTTTTAATTAATCTTGAATTGTGCATGTTGTCACAATTATCTTGCACAAAACAGGTCCACAGTTTCTAAACAGAAAGTTTTTCCCATCAAAAATGGCCTTTATTTTAAAACAAACTTCTCGTGTAAAATTGTTGATATTATCAATATTTTGTTGGGTTTTTTCCACAAAATTTTCTGAGAAATGTTTCCCAATATTTTGATACAAAAATGTACTGAAATCATTATTGACATTTCTGGTTTACCTAAAAACCAGCGGTCGGTAAGAAAATGTAGGTTTTGGGAACATTTTTAAACGATTTTTACAAAAGTTTTTATTTGAAATTTCAATTTCAAATGTTGTAGAACTGTTAGTGAAAAAAAAACAGGAGATCGGTCCGTTTTGAATCAAGAGAAATGGAAACAATTCTGAAATTTTCACAAACATGGTCTTCCCATTTTTTGACCAGTTCTAGTCCTGCAAATACAAGAATGTGGAGAAAGCTAGATGGACCTCGCTGAATTACAGCTTCTCTTTGATTTTACGAGGGACAGCATATGAAACTGCAAAACTGCCTTCCAAGGATTAATAAACAACCACCTCAGTCATTGCACTAGGAAAAGGTATTCAGAAGTGCAAGTAATCATTCCCTGCACCCCCCACACTTTAAGCTTCCTTTGCTTTTACTGGAAATGGCAAGGCTTTTCTCTAAATGACAAAATATACAGGATCAAGGTCAGACCCATGCTCTTTATCCAAAATAATTACTAGTGCTAGGTGAATACTGCAAAATACTTTCCTCAAATATTTGCTTGAATTGTTCAACAACATTGCAGCCCTTTTGTGTTTACTTTCTGCTAATATGTTGACTGGCAGGACTGCTCACAGATACAGCAAATAAAAGAGAATATTCCTGGGGAATTAATTCTGATTTCATTCATCTGAATATTCACATTGCAAACCTGATTTGAAGAGCTATGATCCTTGAATCAGAGACCTGAAACATACCATGTGACTTGCATGTCCGAACAAAACTAATCAACATAGTCTAAATTTCAGATATTGACAACTTTCAGCAAACTTCTTGGGAATGACTTATAGACCAGACATTGCACAGCAAATATTTTGGAATAGTGAATAAGTGTTAATATTTGCAAGCTGTTTGGGGACAATTCATCAACAGAAGAAGTGGTGAAAATTACCAGATTACTCACTGCACGCTATTGGCCCAGCTCAAAGAATTACAAAAAACAAGTATTTTCCTATTATTATCACAGTGGTCAACTGAAACAGCACACTTAATCCTCCAAACAAGAGGGGGCTGAACATAACCATATGCTATCATCAACGTAAATAAGGATTTATCAGCTGGCGCACATGCATTCAAACTATCCTAGGTGTAACAGCAATGAATCTGGATACAAGATACTAAATTCCAAGAGCCTTAATGTTAGCTGCAAATAAGAAATAAAAAAACATCTCCATGGAAATCACTGAGGCCTGGTCTATACTACCCGCCTGAATCGGCGGGTAGAAATCGACCTCTCGGGGATCGATTTATCGCGTCCCGTCGGGACGCGACAATCGATCCCCGAATCGGCGCTCTAACTCCACCAGCGGAGGTGGTAGTAAGCGCCGCCGACAAAAAGCGGCAGAAGTCGATTTTGCCGCCGTCCTCACAACGGGGTAAGTCGGCTGTAATACGTCGAATTCAGCTACGCTATTCACGTAGCTGAATTTGCGTATCTTAAATCGACTCCCCGCTGTAGTGTAGATGTACCCTGATAGGTGTTATGATCTGGTTTCAGCTGAACAGTAACAAGAAGGCTCCTTTTTTATTTCCAGGGCATGAAATGAAGTCCCCAAGCAAATGGAAAAAGCAAGCTCTGTATTTGGAATTCACATTCTATATACTGTGTCCTTGCAAGTTTTGTTATCATGTGAAAAGAGTATCAAATGAACCACAAGAATTCCCAGGACGGCTTTAGGGTGGAAGGAGGACAGATTTACCTATGTGATACGGTCCACAGCCCAACACCATCATTCCATGGTCATCAAATTTTACATCATTCTCCTAAGGAGGAAGGGAGAGAAGTCATGAGGTGCTATCCCCAGCAGCCCTTACTCTGTGTTTATGAGAACAAACCATTTCTAATGCTCAGCCCATATCCAAAAGCAAGACACCCAGGGCTCAAGTCTGATCTCATTTACTGCAGTGTAAATCAGGCAAAACTCCATTCAAGTCAATGGAGTTATACCTCAGTGGGACGAGGCCCTCAGATTCTACTGGCCTTAAGTATTATGGTTGCTGTGGACTATACAGTTTCGGAAGAACAAATGCCAGTCCCATTACTTAGTGTAGGATTCTTTCTTAAATTATAATGATTTGCTGCTAACAACCTGAAAAGGTGACTCAGGAGTGCAGGAAGAAGCCCCACTGGAGGCCCCATACAACAAAATAACAGTAAGAGAGCCTTCCTATCCTGGCCAGCCCAGAGCACCTGTGGTTAGCACTTAATGCTACAGCTCAAGAGACTCAAGTTTATGTCTGTGCCTGGCCTTTCACTCCAGGAAGCTGGCTACAAGGAGGAAACTTGAGGGAGAAGGAGGAAGAGGGGGCGCAAGGGGATAAAGTCTTCAGTGGAAGATGAGGAAGTGAAAAATAAGACAGTTAATGAGGAAAGGGTTATGCCGGTTTGACAGAATGACTTGATGTGTTCTATTTGTCTGGAAGCATTCACAGCATATTGCAGTCACAGTCCAGACAAGTAGGGAGCTAAAGTTTCCTTTGGTATTTCCTAACAGTTACATGACCGAGTAAAGCCAGGGTGGCTATGAATAGCTCGTAGTTTTCATAAAGAGTTCCATCATGCAGGATATTCAGTGGCCAATGGATGGGTGGGCCTAATTTCTAGGGGATGGGTTGTGTGCATCATAAAACAGCCAGCGACATGGCCCCTGATGGCCCCCGGGTTGGCAGAGTCAGCAGAGAAGCCTAAGATTGAATAGCCCCTGGATAATAAGATACGGTATCCACTCACCCATAGAGGGTCTAAGGTTTGAGGTACATTGGTGGGGCATTTTGGGGAAGCTGACACTGTTGAGGCATATGCTACGCCCGTTCTGCAGTGAGAGGGTTCAAGTGCGGTCAGTAGAGGACCTTCCAATAAATGCACCGAGTAAATGTTTAGGATGAATGTTCCAGCCCTCCTCAAAAGGGACTGTGCATAACGCCATCTGAAACAATTACCAACTACAGAAAATGAGAATTAACTGAAAGGTCTCTAGAGTCTAATCATGGAAGAGGGAGAGACATTAGACTAGGCTGCAGCTAGACTGTAGCATTTCACAGCACCTACCTGCCCGTTGTATGTGACGTAGAGGTAGTTCGTTACTGCAGGGTATTCTGCTGCCAGCGTGTCAATCTGTAAAGAGGGGAAATTATGAATCAACAGGTGCAAGGGTTTTTTTTTTTTCTTTTTTCTCATTTTGCATTTCTATCCAGCCACTCCCTCGCTGCTTTCCGGCCACTCCCTCGCAGAAAGAGAAGGTAATCTAGCAGCTCTGACGTCCTTCTTTCACTGTCTGACCTCCTTCCTTCATGTCCCTAGCCTTTCAAGCCAATCCTCTCCTTCACATGAGACTCCTTTGTCTCCCTCTCATACTGCTCCCTCCAAGTTCCAGCTTAAGCTCTCCTCCCACGCTACCGATGCATGCATGCTGCCAAGCTCCTTTAGGGAAAGGCATCATGGTCCAGAGACACTTTCCATGGTAAATCCATCCTCTCTTCCGTCCGCACGCCCCTCTCCTTCTAACTTTCTTTACTTCTCCTCCATGGGTGAATCTTGTGCTGCCATCTATTTCATTAGCACAGACTGAAGCTAAATGCAGGTTAAGTGGGACACTTCATTAAACCCTGCGCATTGCATCCAGCATAACTCCTCTTCCTGTTCCACTGGTGTCCTATTGACAACAACCCCCCACAGAACATTGGCCCCCTGACCCCAGTTCCCCTTATCCTGACACACCCTCCACTAGTAGTTCTTCTCCATCTTTGAGGCGCAAACTGCCCTCACCAAGTTCACCGGGGACCTTGGGGCTTTTCTGTTCTTACTGCTGATCTGCCAGCTGCCTCTGAAAGAATTAGTCACTCTCACTTCCACAGTGAGCACAAACACCCTGTTCTTGAGGATCATCATGACTACAGATGGTAGAAATATTCACTAGCAGTTGTTATAATGTAGCCCCTCCTTTGGTTAGTGAATGGTATATGAACCATAATGATTGTCTTCCAATGTATTTCTTGCATGTAGATATTCATCAGACAGCCTGAAGGAATGATTTTCAGACTGTGGGTGGTTCACAAACTATTTCCATCAACTGTTTCCCTCTCATTCTACATAGCATATGGTTGGCCATCCATAAGTCACGTGCTGTCGTTACAGCTCCCAGAATGGATAGCTGAAACAGGAGCACAATGAACAGGAAATACCAGTAAAGCACTGCTGGTATGAATTTTCCATGCTAAAACTCAAGAAACTTTCTGGATTATCAAACATTTTCATGAACACCCATCAGCTGCCCAAACACTAATGAGGAATGAATAATATGACTGTATGGTATTAGCACCATATAAGTGTCTGCCATTCATTACTATTATTATGGAATGTTTTGCAAGGCTTGGCAAGTTTGCACAGGCCAGGTGAGGACAAGAAAGGAAAACACCAGCTGGGGAGCAAAAGGATATTTGGCATCTGGAATTGGGCCTACGGATACAGATGGGCCCTCCAAGCACTTTCAAGAGCATTCAATGATTTTTTTCCTAAGGACAAAAACCAGCTGCTAGCACTTCAATATCAGCATCCCTTAAACGAAAGGCAAAATGACAATGGAACACCTATGAAAGCACTTATGACATCGTCATGAATATCAGATGAGCTCATTATGCTCAGTGCCATCACAATGAATACCAAATGAATCCAGAATGATGGGACACTTAAAATAAAGCATTACCCTCTAAAAAGTTACTACCGAGAGCGAACAAGCTAGCTATACTTTTCGCGGTCACAAGGCGGTGGGTTAGCATTGGTGCTTTCAGCCTTTCACATTTCACTGAAGCTATCTGGCAAAGTTTCAATCCAGGCCACTCAGAAGAAGTGTCTCTCTCTTTGGGGGCTGAGAAAGGAAGTGCATTCTCACTTTCCTTCCACTGTTGCAGAACAGGACTAAGAGCTGGGGGGAAATAAGATAAATAAGGTAAAATCTTGGTTCCATTAAAGTCAATGCCAAAACTCCTCTTGACTTCAAATGGAGCTTGCTTTCCAACAGCCCATTAACCGCATGTCTCCTCCATCATCACAGGTCCCCAGACCCCAACCCAACAGCAGTGCTGCCATGGCAGACATGCTTTGTACTGTACCTGTTTCACTGAAGGTATTATGTTCTTCTTCAGCCTCAGCTCCCGGGTCTGCGCCTCAGTCACTCCAAGGCATTTCCCAATCTGCTTATCCGAGAAGCCGATCTGTTTGGCCCTCCTCATTGTTTCTTCTGGAATTGACTCACTGGGGTTAAATATAAGACATATACAGTCCATTACGGTAATAGATGAGCATGTGTGAATCTGTGTCTGCCATGTGGTACCCGGAGATGGCCGCTGTCAGAGCATGTGTGTTTACAGGGAAGAAGGAGGAGAAGAAATGGGCTTAGCTAACCCTAAGCCATCAAATGCTTGTCCTACACACAAGAGACTACCTCTGTATGTCCTCTGCAGACAACTACTCAATAAAGCATATACACACATCTGGGGCGCTGGGATTCAAACCCTTTTCTTTCAGCTGCAAAATCACCATTCTGAGCTAAAGGACAGCTCCCCTAGCTTCTCCTAATAGGCCTCATCCTCTCAGCAGGCAAGCCACTAGAGGCCCACATCATACTCAGACAACACAAATCCAGTCCAGCACAATATTAACTGAACAGATATCTCGCAGGTGCCTGTTCCCCATCTTCAGGTTCAGGGGATCCAAACTCTCCCACCCACACCCCATTCTACCCCCAACTTCACTTTGTTATTCTTTTTTCTCTCATTATAAATTTAAAAACATAGGTATTGCCAGACTGCATCAGACCCAAAGTCTGTCTAGCCCAGAGTCCTGTCTCTGACAGTGGTCAGCACCTGATGATCGAGAAGAACATTCAAGCACCTTGAAGGAGGCAGTTATGATATAACCTACTCACCAGTGGAATTTTCTCCTAACCCCATCAGTCCATGGTTGATTTATATTCTGAAGCATGACAGTCTATATAACTTTAAACAATCACTGATCCTATATAAATGGCGAGTCCTTAGCTAAACATTTAGTCTCCATGCTGTCAAGTGGCAATTAGTTCCACGGGCTAATATCCTGAAGTAAACATTTTCTTCTATCAATTTCAAATGTGTTCTCTTTCACTGAACTTCCCTTCCTTCTTGCATGATGAAAGATGATAAACAGGCACACCCAATTTACCTTCTCTATCCCATTCATTATTTTATATTTAATTTCAACAAGATTTCTCCAAGATTTCTCAGCATCCCCTAGGCTTAATTCTTTTCTTTCCATTTCTTCTCTTTTCAGATATCACATATTTTGGTACCTTCACCAAGTCCCCTATGCTCTGGCCACCTCTGCACATCCCCAGCTGAACTGAATGTCTCTTGCCAGCTCTCTTTTTCCATTTTCAATCTCCATTCCCATTTTTTCCCCTCCTCTATCAGCTTATGTTTCTTTCTTTGCCTCTACCTATTGCTGTGGTAAAGTTTCTGTCTCTCTCTCTGGTTTCTAAGCTACCTTTTCTAAGCTAAGCTTTTGCAAACCATAAAAAAGCCTACATACTTTTATCAGCACTTCTGTTTCCATCTTCATTGCCAAGAGCATCCTTGCTTGCCCAATAAATCAATATTTTATATGCAAGCAAGCACTGAATCAGGAAAGAGGAAATGATTAACAAATAAGCTATTTTCCTAAATCAGAGCTTTTGAATTATGTCCTTGGCTTTGTGGTATTTTTAAATAAATATCACTGTGTTATCTGAGGGGGAAGAGAGGGGGGAAGTCTCATTTACTGGAATGCTTCAGAAAGCAGAAAGGCATTGGGCTGGATTTGTCACTCACACCGGTTTAAATAACAAGCCGCTCAATCCACTCCATTGGAGTTTGACTGATAAAAAACAGGTGCAAGTCACATGAGAGTCAAGGCCCATGGTTTGGATTCTAATCCCTGATCAGACACTTAAGTATTTCAATGAGAGTTTGGCACCTATGTGCCTTTGAAGATCTGGGCCTTACTCCCTTTGTGACTTGCCCAAAGCCACATCTCACTTCCTCAGTTTCCCCATCTGCAATGTGGTGATAATATGACATACCTGTCTCATAAGGGAGTTGGGATTGGCTAGTTAGTGTTTGTAAAAGATGAAATGTGTGGTATGAAAGCTACACTTTAGCGTTACAGTGAGAAATTCATTCCATAGTGAAAATAGAGCTTGGGGGCTCTGTCTTGCTGGCAGAGGGCTGACCGCAAGAATAACACCTTATATCCTTCAAAGTCTGCTAATACTCCTCTCCTTAATTCTCACTGCTGTCTCCTAGTCGAGAGAGAAAGGGCCTGGTCCAACACCCACTGATGTTAATGCAAAGACTCCCATTGACTTTACTGGGTTTGGATTTGGTCCCATATGCACAGATAATTCCCAGGGAATGACCCACCACTGCAGCATCTCAGTGGATTTATTAAGGTCCGATTTCCCCTCCATTATCTTCCCTCTCCAGGGCAATACTCATCGGCTCACTTTGGGCTAGTTCCATTTTCTAAGCATCCCCATTGCTTTCAGCGGAAGGGCAAGCCATACGGCGAGATCTGCATATGCCACTGCTGGATGCAGGCTTGAAGCCCATTTGTGTGTATGCAAACAGAAATTCTTGGGGCAGTAGCTTAATATTTCATGTGCCCATGAAGCAGTACAGACACGCAAAGCTCTAATGCTTTCCCAGAAGGGAAGAGGGCCAACAACGCCTGTCTCTTCTCTGGCAAAACAGACGCCAAGCCTCACTAGCAATTAGCGAGGACACAGCTGAGTTTGATTCATCTCTTAAATTCTGTGTTACCTAAGTATGAGTGAGTGGACCTGACCCCAAGAAAATGAGCTGGTTGCTGCGTGCTCTCTCTGCTGTCTCCAGAAGACACGGGGCTGGCTGCCATTTGATTACTGACAGAGAAAGAAAATTGCCTTCATTTGCAGCTTGCTTCAATTCAGCTTTTTTTATATCTCATCATAATTATACCCCCAAAAAAGCCTGTAAATCTGAAGACATGACTCATTAGCCCTGGGCAAGTGACTTAGACAAGGTTTGAACTCTTAGTCGTCAAACAAGAAGATGACTAATTTTGCACGGGATGACATGAGTGAATAGCTAATTTACCGTACCTGTGGGGAATGAAATAGTATCTTTTCTTATCATCTTTAGAGCACCATTTTGGGGTGCTATGAAGAGGTAGCACTGCCAAGGGAGTAGCACTGAAAAGGGATTTCAGTGTCGTTAATACGCAAGATGACTTGGGAGCCTTATATCAGACAGAAAGGTGTTCCACAAGGCAGAATGAATGTAGTGGTTTCTCATGTCTTCATGCTTTATTGAGTGTATGTAGTATACAAAGGAGAGTATGTGCAGTAAGTGCATACAGAGAGAGATAGGTGAAATCCTCACACCATTCAAGTTAATAGAAGTTTTGCCACTGACTTCAATGGGGCCAAAATTTTACCCTAAAAATGGGCATGAGCTAATACCCTGAGTTAAAACACCCTCCCCCCCAAATATTGGGAGGTGTTTGAAATTTGGGTCCAGATGAGAAACAGCCCCTAAGCCAGATTCTGTCACACCATCTGAGGATCTAGCCCACTGTCTTTAAAATGGGTTGAACTAGACCCTGAATCCAAACTGCTCAGAACTTTAGGTGTTTGGAAACCCAGATCTGGATGCACATTTTGCAGATTGTATTCATCTCTAAGCCAGCCAGACACAGTTATGTTTAGATAGATTATGTTTTAATAAAACTAATGCTGAGCACTTGTAAATGAAATTTCATTTGAGGATTTCAAAGAGCTTGGCAAAGATGGGTTAGTCATATCATACCCATATAACAGATGGTGACACTGAGGCTCAGACAGATTAAGGATGTGGTTTTCCAAAGTGCTCAACACTCACCTTACTCTCCTCCCAGTCTCTACCTGAGAAACTCTAGCCTGCACTCTCCAATCACTGACTGACGTCAATGGGAGCAGAGTTAAGCCAATGCTGAGCACTTTGGAAAACCCCAAGTGATTTGGCAAAGACCCTACAGTGAGTTAAAACCAGAAGAAGATAGAAAATGCAGGTTGGTTGCTGACTCCCAATCCGGTCACCCACCAATGGGATTTCCTGGCCTCCCTTTTTACCTAGAGGTTTTCCTTTTCCCATAGATCAAGGGCAAAAAAATCTTCCAAAGATTAAACGTCCTCACCATTTTGTAACCAAGCCCGAAACAACAAAAGATAAAGTGGCAGCGATTCTAGCCTTTTATAACATTCTCATTCCCAGTAGTTTCTTTCACCAAACGATAGTTTGAAGTTTTAGAGCTTCATACCAGACAATCAGACTTTTTACACACTGCCATAATCATTTAATGGTTAGGCAGCACAGCTCTCTTCCCACAAAGCTAAATCTCCTGTGTATTTTGCAGTTTATAAACTATATAAGCCTTTGTCCATTCTCTCTCTCGCTCTCTCTCTTTTCAGCTTCCAGTGTGAATTTTCTGTTGTTGTTTTTGTTTAAAATTCTATCCTGTCATCTTTGAAACGCCATCCACTCACACTTCGTCTTCAATAATAAATGATAAAAGGAAATGGAATAAATTCCCCTTAATGGGAAATTTTCACCTGGCACAGAGAAACTGGGGAAATCTATTAACTGACTCGAGCAATGCCTGCAGAATTGCAATTACCCAGGGAGTCTGCATGCTTCAGTACAGTCCTTTCTTACACTTGACCAGCTTTTGTCTGATCCGCCAGCCCACAAGTAATGCTAAACAAACGTGCCTTGAGAAAGCACCGGCTCTAATGTGAAAATGAGCCATGCAGTTATTGGAGGCAGAGCTTTGCAAATGGGACTAGTATCAAGGGTAGAATATGTGTAAAATTCCAAACTCAGACCCTGTGTCAGGGAAGCAGATAATGTTTAAGTCCATCTCCATACAAGACAGCACCTATGGGACTTTATCACGTGGTTAAATTCTGCCCTAAAAAAGGAATGCAGTCCTGAATTGGGAGCCCAAGTCATTAGCTAACATGAACACTGGGCTTGACATGGTTAGCAATCCTGCTGCTTGATTTTAGATTGGCATACTGGGCAAAAGGCATATTCCCCACTGCCCACCCTCGCCGTTCTTCCAAGGTTCACATCTGTTTCCTTGATTGTTTCTGACATTTCACAAGATTTAGAATAAGCTGTAATTACAAGCATGAGATCAGTATAAAAATTGTTTATCTCCTTGCCTCTTCTTTCAAGGAGACAGGTAGTCACTTATTTTCCTCCCAAGAAACTCACGAGATGACAGACAAAATTGTCAGGAACATTTAGGGCAGCGGGAGATGGAAACCAACAAATCTCACTCTCTCAACTATCACTCTCTGGATCTACATCTTTAAGGCTCAGCGCCCAGGCCCAGTAAATCTCACTGATTTAAGTAACATGAACCTCCCATTATTTCCTTAAACCTAGATGGTTCACATCTAGGATGAAGTTGATGAGTTGCAGGAGCAATGCAGGCAAATACACAACAAAGAAATGGGTTGCAGTCACTATTTCAAACTTCTTCCCCAGGTAAAGGATCCATTTAGGGCCCTGATGGACTGATACAATATGGATTATTCTATACATAGCATGCAGAAATGTAGAAGAAGTACACTTAAGAGGGCGCATGCGAGTGTGTCAAGATGGGGATGCATGTCAAAGTGATACATGTATTCGGGGCTTTGGAGGAAAACGTGAACCACAATTTATTTGCAATGTCTTTGTAACACAAATGAAATCTCTCTTCTATGACATCCAGCACCAAGCACAAATGTTAGGTTTGCTGAATCAGTATACGTAATGCAGCCTATACTCATCTCACTTACTGAATCGAACATTTGCCCCACTGGTTTCCATCCCTGCAGATGCAGTCAGAGAGAAAAGGTGCATACATGGGCCTTCATACATTCTTTCTAAATAGTTAAAACCGAGTACCATAGCTCTAGTGGGGCCAGAACTGCAGCTGATATAAATCAGTGCAGAGTCCTTGAACTTCAGCGAAGCTACTCCAATACACACCAGCGAGGATGTGCCCCACGACCTCTCACCTTTCCAGCTGGGGGACAGGTTAGCCATATGTCTGCAAACTGCAGCAAAAATCCGTTTCTGAAGAGGCCACAAAAATCAATTTTGTGACACCCACCTAGAATGAATATGGTTTATTGATGGCCCTTTGATCTTTTTCCGTTGCACTGCCTCAGATTCTGAATGCTGGAGTTGAACTTTAATTTCAGCTGCTGTATTTTGCAGACACTTCTCTACAGTGTGTTTGGAAATCAAGTCATGCTTCCAGAAAGCCATTTTCAAAACACACCATTTGCAGTCCCAAGGACATTAGCCCGGGAAAGGGAGTCTCAATAAATAATTTTCTGTTGACTTCTAGAGGCCACTGAACAGAATCTTGTTAAAAATGCTTCTCTGGGGCTGGCTCTCTCTGCTGCCCAGTGTGCTATTCTGTGTCTGATTACAAGCCACAAGACCTACATTCAGAGTCACACTTGCCCACTCTGCATATGAGAAGACCTGTGTCACAGAAGGTCACATTTGCTAATTCTCAGTCCTAAGAGCATGGAGGTGTCCAGTGACAAATCTTAAAAATCCCCAGCATCTAAGCACAAGTCATTGATCAGCATATTATCAAACAATGACATGTGTCATCACGGTCTGCCGGCATGAATAGCACAGCTGTACCTTTTCAAGTAAAATTAACCAAAGAGCAAGAATGGCCTGGTGATGAGGGCACAGATCTGGGACTTGGATGACCTGGGTTTAATTCTTTGCTCCGACACAGACTCCTTGTGTGACCTTGGGCACATCACTTAATCACTCTGGGCCATCTGTAAAATGGGGGTTAAACTACTCCCGCTCTCCCACCTTTTGTCTGCCTTGACCATTTAAACTGTAAACTCTGCACAGGGCAAGATTTCTTACTATGTGTATGTACAACAACTAGCACAGAGGGACCCCAATCTTTTCACAGATTCTGTGGCCGGATGGGACCAATGCAATCCTCTAGACTGACCTCCTGTATAACACAGGCCATAGAACTTCCCTGAATTAATTCCTGTTTCAACTTGGTTGGGCCCAGGGAGGCTCTACTGGAATACCAATATTATAATAAAATGCTATAAGAAATAAGGACCTAGAAAATACACCATCTCCTGTAAGAACCAGAGTCTCATGGCTCACCCAGGCACAACACACCCCTTCTCTACTCCAACACCGCACAGACACAAAATGCCATTGTCACTTTCCCATGAAACTTCACGACCCTGACATTTCAAATGAAAAAAAGGGGACGGGGAAGGTCATATTTCAAACCAACGATATCAGCGCCACAAAATTCTTCAGAGCTGCCAAACCGCCCACAATGAAATGGGGAACAGTTCCCAGGAAATTGCCATGAGAAAATCATCACCTCTTTCTACGGATTACTAATTCAGACACAACAGTTGATTTAAACAGGTGGTTGCTGACCAGCCAGGGTCCCTTTCAAAGTCTTTTACGGTTCTGAAAAAAAATTTCATCAGACAATAGAAGTAGTCCTGTTGGTACTGAGAGAGAGCCAGATCCTCGGCAGGTGTAAATCAGCACCATTCCTGCAGCTATGCTGATACACACCAGTGGAGAATGTGACTCAGTATGCGATGAGTCTGATTTTCAAATCCGCCCCCTCCCTCCATTTTGGGTTCACAAGTAACGTTAGGTAAAATTAATTGCAGGCACTGATCAAGCAGCTAGGTAACCATAATGGGATTTTCAGAGGAGCTGAAATAATTTAAAAGCATGAGTGCTGTTGACTTTCAAAGGGGCTTGTGCTCCCACATCCTTTAGGTGCTTTTGAAAATTTCACCCCGAGCTGCCATCATAGCTACAGTTAATAGCATTTGGCATATGCTGTTCCTATTAAATGGAGCCCACAATGACTTGGACAGAGCAACAGGAGAGCAAAGGATTGTTACAAACATACACAGTTGGATTTTTCGAAGGGCCAGCCCTGAAAACTCAACATGGGCTTTGAAAACCAAGCTGTGTGCTCTCCATTTCTCAAATCGGAACCACTCAGAACAATTCCACGACTGGGCTCGTGACATAAACGCTCTACCAAAGGTGACAACCTTTGCTGGCTCCGTAATGACGCACAGTAAACGATCATTTACAACGAATCACTAACTTATTGTTGATTAGTTGTACCCCGGAGGCATCTAGAGGCCGCAACTGACATAAAGGCCCTGTACAGACCCAGCTCCTGCATGTCTTCAGCATAATGCACCAGGATAGACCCTTTTTACATGTTGCTTTCTTTGGTTTTGCTCTCTCACCGCCCCAGTCAATCTGTTTGGTTCCTTGGGCGTGTTTGATTAGATACACATTTATACCAGCGGAGGATGGGGGCCAATCAGCTTAGATGTAGTGAAGTCAGTGGGGCTAGCCTAATGAACACCCTGGAGAATCTGACCCTTGAGGATTGATACAAAGGTCTTAAACTGCATTGATCCATTACCAATTCCGTGTGGTGCTTCCCTTGTATGGCAAGAAGTGTGAGGTTGTGTACTGATGTGTGACTTGCAGGAGCAGGCCAGTCACGTGCTCTGCAGCTCAGTTATTGGTTGTCTGGCTAACAATGTAGGGGTGTGAATGGCAATGCGTGACACCTACAGTAGAAACAGGGGAGGGGAAGGGCAGATGCTTAGAGGACTGGGAAAAAGTGTGCCAGGGAAACAAAGGAGGCAAATGGAGACGTAATGGGCGTGGCAGATCAGGTGAAAGCACCCGTGAAGGGTGAGACAGGAGGGTAATGAGGGAGACAGAGTGTAAGGTGCACATGGATAGGGCAAGGTAGACAGGATGGTGGGGGCACTGGCAGTTGGGTGGGGATGGGGACACACAGCAGCGAACTCCCAATTCCTTTCCTTTTCCTCCTCTCCCCCTTGTTTTTTGTGCATGGTGGTTCATCCTGCGAACCCCTGAAAACATTGGGTAGGCAGAGCACCCTCTGCCTGCCCTCGACCAGCCCCTCCGCTTTGAATGCTTCTCAAGCCAAGCCAACCGTGCAAGCCTTATGGGAAGCAAGGGGCATGATACGAGAAATAAGGAAGGGGAAGAGTGGTGCCTAGACACTGTAGCTCAGCAACAGAAGTGCAAGATGAAGTGACCTGTATTACTGAGTGCTAAGGGGAGTGCTGCTTAGCATAATGGATCAGCACTCAGGCTCACCTCTGCCTCCCTTTCTTTGCCATACTACAGAGCGCTGCAATTTCCTCGGTCTCGTGATTCATGTTTATATCATCCCCACCTGGAAAGGGGTTCCTTGCTTCTCAAAAGCAAGCCATGCTCAGTTGTCCTGCCATATCTAACATGTTACAATGCATTATTTCACCATCCTTGGGTTTGTATCCTCTCGATATATTCCCTGTCTCTGTGTGCATGTCCTCAGCCCCACTGCACCACTTGGCGACCCAATGGATCTGGATGTCTGAGGATTTCCCCAGCAAGAGGGAATCCCTATGGTATCTTCCCCTTGCAGACTCTGGTGTATGGAGCATGGCTGGTGTGGGGGTGGGAAGAGGGCATGGACAGATGACTGCTATGCTCTGGCAATGACTGGCTGGTGGAACAGCCATTTGGTGGCTAACCGCTGGTATGAGATTGCTGTAACTTGCACTGGTGGGGGGAGGCAGGGGAGCTGAACCTGTCCTTGGCTGGCCCAAGGAAGCTCAAAGGTGACATAAAACTATCTTTACCCTTCTCTTAGGTCCTGCGCTGAGTTCATCTCACTCAGACGTGAGGACTCGGGTTATATAGTATAGCAATATACTTATGTGTAAAACACTGACCTCCTTTTCTGTGTGTCTTTAGAAACATGCAGATTACAGGCTATCCAGAGCCACAAAGTTTGGCTGTGACTCCACGTCTAAGGTTCAGTGGATAGAGCGCTGGATTGTGACTCATTCTATCCTGGCTCTGCCACTGCCCTGCTGGGTGACCTTGGGCAAGTCACTCCACTGCTCCACTTGCGTCTGATGAAATGGGCATTCACCCACGAAAGCTTATGCTCCAATACTTCTGTTAGTCTTAAAGGTTCCACAGGACCCTCTGTTGCTTTTTACAGATTCAGACTAACACGGCTACCCCTCTGATACTCCACTGCTCAGTTTCCCCATCTACATAATGGGGATAATAATACTGCCCTCCTTTGTAAAGTGTTTGAAATCTACTGATGGAAAGCACTAGATAAGAGGTGGGCATTGTTGTTATTGTGATGATCATGATGATGATGAACTCATCTGGGTTTTGGTTTGGACTATTATAGAAAGATAAGGATCAACTGCGATATTATAGTATATTATACACACACAGTATGTATGTGTATATCAGAATATCCATATAGAGAGAGTCATGTTTGCATGAACACAGCGCTTGCTAATGCAGCTGTGCTTGTAATAACCCATGCAATCATTTTTCTGGGTTGTCATTATTCCCTCTAAAACCGATTATGTCCAATTTGCAAACACTGAATCTTATAGCAGGATGAAAAATAAAGCAAGTAGCTCCGGTGAATACACACATGGAAGACCTGAGCACTGACTAGGAGAAGGCCCTTGCTTGCATGCAACAGCGGAGCCAGCTCTCATCCAATAATGGCCGAAAGGGAGAAGGACGGAGAGTGGGTTCTAGTGGTTAACACACCAACCTGGAAGTCAGTAACACTTTTCGTTCTAGTTCTGCCACTAAACTTCCTCTGTGACCTTGGGAAGGTCATTTGACTATGTGCCTCAGCTAATCCATCTATATCATGGGTGCAATAACATGAATGTACCTATCTCACAGAGGCACTGTGAGGTTTAATTAACTAATAGGCCAGATCTTCAGCTAACAGCAATCAGTTCAGCTCCCTTTACTTTAATGGAGCGATGTCAATTTACACCATGGGAGGACATGACCATCCTCAGGACAGTGCTTTGAGATCCTGAATATATAATTCCAGAGTATTCTAATTACAATTGCATCCTGAGAAACAGTGGGGAAAACAAATTGGTTCTGTGTAAACACAGTAACTTTATATGAATGAGATTTTTTTAAATGAAACCAGCACACAAATGAAACATGACATGGAAGTTAGAGAGGAATTACACATGCTGGGTAATAATGGAGTTTTATAAGTATCCTTCCAGGGGCATTCTCCTCTCTGTGCCTTTATTTACGTTTAGCTAGAATCCCAACTCACTTTCTGGGGGGAAACAAAAACTACTCAATTAAAAATGTACAGCTTTTCAAAGAAGCAGAACTCACAGGAGGTGAAAGCATATTTCATAACAAACATCTTGTATGTTTCTGCCCAGTCTCTGGCTACAAGTGCTGTGTACTATAAGTTTCTGGTGCCCTCGTGTGGTTCAACTGCAGTAATGCAACATGTATCCAAAACGCAGGCAACAGAGCAGACAATAATAACTCAGCAAGAAGGTTCTGCTGGCCTTGTAAACCATGAAGAGAAAGCTGCAGTCAGCAAAAGGCAGAGACTGATATACAGCCTGGAGCTTCGATTTACTGCTATCTATTGTGGTTCATTTTATATGGCCACTTTAAAAAACCAGAAGATTTATATTTAAATGTGTCGGGAATTATAGCTGTTCTAAACTGAGGAGGAATAGCATGTGGGAAGCAAGGCAGACAGCTTAGAAAGCAATCAACCAGTCAGAAATGCAGGGTGTTTGGCTCTCAGGTGTAAAACACCAGGGAGAATCTATTGAGAGTATTAGCTGAAAGGTTAACCATACCCTAGCTATGCAAATGCAGTCTCAGATCTCACATTTCGGGGGAGAGTTAGCATATCCTAGCTTTGAAACTACATCAAGGACTTTCTAAATCCAGGTGGGATCTAGAATCCCTAAGATCGGCTGAGATGGACAAGATGCCTTTACTTCTAGAGCAGCGCTCTTCAGTGCAATTGCTGCTACATGGACGGAGGTAGCCACTTAGTGCAATGCATTAGGGTTTAAGATAACTCAGGCTGCACTGAGGACTGAGAGTCACTTTTCGGCCTTACTTGTGTTTGTGCACAAGCCTGGAGCTGGTTTCCCAGCTGTGTGATGCCAAGCAAAAAGGCTGTATCCTTAGAGAAAGCTGTTTGATTTCCTTACCTGCTGAGTTCCTTCAGGCTTTTCTCCATGTTCACAATATCCCGCATCTTATAGATGAACCATCTGTCAATGGCTGTGAGTTTGTGAATATCATCCACGGGGACACCGTCATGCAAGGCCTGCCGAAGAGAAGAGATAGTAAGCCAGACACTTTAACAAACACGTCGTAAGTATCTAATTTGCCTGGAAATGTGTAGTAATTATTCCTCATCTCCTATTAACGTCACCAAGACTTTTGTCTGAGCAAGGACTGCAGAATTTGGCTCCCAATGAAGTATCTGCCCAAACTCCAATTGACTTCAATAGGGACTGATGCTGGTGGACACCTGCTGTAATTTCATATGCTGTGTATGCTTCATGATCTCTCTCTCTCTCTCTCTCTAGTATGTTCAACCCCTGCTGCTGACTTCTCATCTGTACCTCTTATTACCAAGGTCCTGTATATTCCATAGTCCTGTGGTCTGCTAGAAGCAAATGTGATCAAAGAAAGGTTTAGGTTTTCAGTGGTTGAGAAACTGGTTGCTTTTGAAATGGACTCTGATTTATAGTTTAAAGATAGATTGATTCAGAAATCCTGAACCTGAAATACCCCTGAACTATGGAAAAGTTCACATCCAGAACCAAACTTTGCAGCCGTGACACCACTCTCATTCTCAAGGTAATGCAGGCTTCAAACTTTCCTGAACATGCTTAATTATGTGGTTTTGGTTTTTTAAATTTATTTTTAGCAAACCATCCACATTCACTGGGTAAAAAGGAAACCCACTCTATCATCCCAAAGGCAATGTTGTACAGGATACAGTATTTTTTTTAAATATCCCCAAACGTGACTAAAGTACAGGTATAAGAGCTAGATATTAATAGTTATTATTATGATGTGGCTAAATATTGAACTCTTTTTTCTTTTATACTTTTAATTTTTTTTAATAAAGCCCATTTCCATGTGACCATTTCATAAATGGGCCACATTGTGTTAGTAATCTTCTCTTATAATCTGCTACAGATACCTCTTATTTACGAGGGCCACAGCCTAGTGCCAAGACTGGTTGACACTGTGTACGACCTTGGCCCAGTCAGACGTTTCATTGGGTTCTGCATCTCTCCTGTGGTTGTTTTTCAACTATAGTAGAAGAACGCGGTAAAAGGCAATAGCTGTGAATGGCGTCTGAGCTCTCGCCTTTTCCGACACAACGGGCATCGTAGTCATCACCCCAACAAACAGTGAAAAACCTTGACATGTGTGGGGGAGACAGAGAAGGCATCTGATGAGACTTGACTCAAACAGAGCTCAGTGATAATAACAACTAGCGGCTGGTCATTTAGATGTCAGAGAGCTGGTTAGGGATTTCTGATCCAATCGATCCCAGCTGTCTGAGTTACCTTTTACTGAGTCAAGCAAGCTGAAATTTTACAACCCAAAACACTGGTCTCACTCAGTTATTGACGGGGGTGTATCAGTGCTCCATTGTAGACCGAGGAGTTTCGGTGGAGGGCAAGTGGGGAATTAAAGGCTTAACTGTTCCTTGTTCAGACAACAGTCAAAAGAAAAACTGTTATTTTGCCCCATCCCCATCGTCATGTGCCCATCCCTAACTTGGGCCTTACCTTTCTAAATGGCTCCTGGGGCTCCTATAAT
This sequence comes from Trachemys scripta elegans, assembly GCF_013100865.1. NCBI lineage: Eukaryota > Metazoa > Chordata > Testudines > Emydidae > Trachemys > Trachemys scripta. The sequence goes on along the minus strand of NC_048308.1, from coordinate 63,459,333 downwards.
GCAGTCAGGAAAGATCTTGCCATTCAAATCAAAGAGAAAACTGGAGCCAACACAAGCACCGGTGCTGAAGGGTGTTTTGTGCTTGTAAATATATGTGCCTCCCCAGCTTAAAACCACCTGTTGATTTGTCTCTAGAGTACAGGCCTTCTCCAAGTCTGAAGCAGCCTGCCTGATTCCTCATTGCTTTGCACCCTGCAGTGTCATTTAGGCCTGCACAAAGCGCAAATACAATGATACCAAATCAGAATGGTGGCTTTACTTCCAATGCGATCTCCCTTTGCAAACATGTCAATGAAAGGCCCTGCAGAATGGCCCACAGAGAAACTTTGGGGCGTCTCTAGACATTATTTTCTTATCCGCTGTTGTAGGCTAAGTTCAAATGTCCTAAAAGCAGGAGAAGAATCAATATATACAAAGAAAGAAAGAAAGAAAGAAAGAAAGAAAGAAAGAAAGAAAGAAAGAAAGAAAGAAAGAAAGAAAGAAAGAAAGAAAGATTATTGTGTCTCCGTCAGCCTTCTTGGAAATTTATACAAGGTTTATAAGAGAGAGAATTGAGTGGAAACCATCAGCAAATGCAGTACAACCTCAGCTAGCCAAGAGTCATGGTGGAGACTGAAAATATCCAATAATTATTACATGTACTGCATTGGCGTCTTAGAGGCACTGACAGACATTGAGGCTCTGTTGTGCTGGGCACTGTACATATGCCTGGTAAAAGAGCATCTCTGTCCCAAAGAATTTACCACCTAAATAGACAAGATGAAGTGTGGGCAAAAGGAAGGAGTATTATTCTCATTTTACAGGTGGGGAACAGAGGCACCCACACTCACAAAAAGCATCTCGTAGCAGAACACTCAGATCTCAAGTCCCAGACTAGCGCCTTAACCGCTAGCCTGCCATTACCTTCCAACCAAAGGCTGCAGATCTTTGCAAGAACTGTCAGTGTAATTAACGAATTTAACCCTATATCCGTTAACAGGGAGTTCTGGACAGCTGAGCTGATTTAATTATGATTTAATTTTAATCCTTAGTTGCAAGATGCGGTCACAGAGTAGCATGAAGATCCCCAAATGAGACTACTCAGATTGACTGCAGCTAGTCATTTTCATATCACCCTTGGTTTCAGATGTCAAAAGGATCATTTTTAATTTTCTTTGCATACACTAATGCAAGTTTGCAGAACTACCCAAACTCTGCTGTCACTTGTGCCAGCATAAATAAAGGGCAAACATTGCCCAGCATTTAGCAAATGATCAAGCTAAAGAAACAGTGCTCCAGTTGTCAACCAACATTAACTGTTTGCCTGCTGAATATGTTGCCCAGGACATGGTGGTATAATGTTCCTGCTGTTTAATGTAACAGGGATAGTCTAAGATTAGGGAGGTGGTGAAATCTCCTTCCTTGGAGGTTTTTAAGGCCTGGCTTGACAAAGCCCTGGCTGGGATGATTTAGTTGGGAATTGGTCCTGCTTTGAGCAGGGGGTTGGACTAGATGACCTCCTGAGGTCCCTTCCAACCCTGAAATTCTATGATTCTATGATTACAGTGATTTAAGTGAAAGGTTAATGGATGACTCGAGTACAGCAGATGTCATGAGGGCTGGTAGAGAAAGAGTTATTTCCATCCTAAGATAATGAAGAGGAAATTATGGGGAGAAAGAGAATCTTTGTACCTCACAGGAGGTGATTCAGAGATGGAAATACATCATCACCCCCTTATGACTGAGGTGCACAAAGAGGAAAAAGGACGAGGGGTTAAAGAATATTCCTCTCTATTACCTCAACCAACACAGTCTGGTAACTATAGTCAACAGGGTAGACCCCATAGCCTCTGAGTCCTTCGTTACCTTGGCCATTGCATAGACTCGAATGCTGGAGGGGTCAGCCAGTTCTTTCTGGAGATCTAAGTTGGCCGGCCACTCTTTATTCATTGGCAGACGTGACGTGAAGCCATCCACAGATGGGTGGCACATTCTCAGGGCCTTCTGGAAGCACTCCTCAAAGGTGCGCCCGATAGCCATGACCTGTAACAAAGAAAGCTCTCACGTTAACGTGCTGAGGTATTGCCCCTCTCAGTTGTTCAGATGGCAGCGATGCTTATTAGGTAAGATTAAAGCCTATGGGAACATGCTACAGGGGAGTGGAGGGATAGCTCAGTAGTTTGAGCATTGGTCTGCTAAACCCAGGGTTGTGAGTTCAATCCTTTAGGGATCTGGGGCAAAAATCTGTCCAGGGATTGGTCCTGCTTGGAGCAGGGTTGGACTAAATGACCTCCTGAGGTCCCTTCTAACCCTGATATTCTATGATTCTAACTGACTCGAAGGAAGATTACTTTCCCAGAGCTTTCAAAATCCACCTGTGTTATAATAAGGGAGAATCCACTAAAGTTGGAAACGCCTCATAGGGCAGAGGGAATTTTAAGCCTTAAGAGTGGGCAAAGGCAGAAGACTACACCTCTGCCATTGAGTCCCTGTCAAACCTTAAGTAACTACCATAGTATGTTTCTGTTCAATGATTATTTCACCTAAAAACAATCCCATTCCCATGTTCCGGTGAGCCCATTCTGCATGGAAACTTTGCAACTCATTCCAGTGTTCACATGTATATTTCACCAGAAAGCAAAATCTTAAAAAGGCACAAAAATAATCTGAAATGAAGTGGGGCAAAAGTGTCATGGGAAAACTTTCTCCCCTTTCACACAGCTCCACCGTTCCGAGCCTTCAGCCTGTCACAGCACAGCTCACCGGCAGTCAGGCTGAGGCTAGACAGTTCAACTAATAAAAACCACACTGGTCTGGAATCTGGTTACCGGCACAGGCCTAGGGAGGGGACTTAAGCTGTACTCTGCCAGGAGCAGTCATGGGAGACATTCTGATTGAGAGGGGTCTCTTTGAGGAACAGCTCCTCTGCTCTGGGGGCTAGTAATTTCCTGTTTGTCTGTATCAACAGTAAATTGCAATACTCTCTGTACCATCTCAGTCAGCACACCCCATGCTGGCCAGGCAGTATGAAGCCAAAGCTCTGTCTAGTCTCCATTCCTCCCCCCGTCCACTGGCTGCTGGCTTGAACCCAAGGTCCAGATAGTCTGTGCAGGAGAATAAGGGGTGTGTGTCTTATGCTCCCTTATTCCCCCGTACATGTGGATAGTCCAAGTCATAATGCAGTTCAGTATTCATACGGTGGGACACTCCGGAATATAGCCCTTTATTAGCTGGGGTAAAATGTGCAAAGCGCATGTATAATGTGAAGTCACGGGGCGTTAACACCATAAATATTTGCAGGGACCTACTGCACCACACATTATTAAAAATACAATCACCCTGGCAAGCCTCTAATTAATCCTTCCCACCGTGCTGAGGGTGTGCTCTTTGAGCGAGGAGGAGTAGATGTTTATAAGGCCTCACTTGTCAAAATAATTTAGCAAGGGAGAGACTTGAAAAACATTAGGGGGGAAAAAAGACAGACAACAAAGTACACAATTAATTATTTTGCTTTGGATAACTGATGAGTAATTAGCTAATTAAATGGATAATTTACCCATTTTGCTTCATTTCATTCCTCTTGAAAAATTAGCTGAAGATGTCACCATTATGCAACCAATCTTAAATTCAGATTTTAAAAGTCATGCTGTTTTGTTCCTCATTTCCGAAGGCCTATCCTATCTATTCGGAGGGGGAAACCAAGTGTTTAAGACAAAGCAATTTGACCCTTTCAAGAGGGCATCAGGTGTTGTATTCTGTTTTCAGGTGCAGGATCGGGCTAGAAAGAAGGTGCATCATTTTAACAATGAAGGTGACTGGCCATTGGAACAGCTTTCCAAAGGTTGTGGTGGATTCTCCATCACTGGAAATCTTTAAATCTTTCAGAGTGGATGTTTTCAGCAAAGAAATGCTCTTGTTCAAACACAACTATTGGACCTGAAGCAGGATTTAATTCAAGGAAGTCCTATGACCTGTGTTATGCAGTGGTCCCTTCTGGCCTTGGAATCTACAAATCTCAAGAATGGCCTACCATGCTAGTGCCTAAAATGGCCTTTACAGTCCTAAATCATTCTAATTGAGAAGAGTAATGGATACAGCTCAGGTGATTTGAATAAGCTCTCAAAAGATCAGATGTTTATCCACACTCTCTGGATTAACTGGGGCTGAAAAGCCAGGCTGCACATATTTGCAAAACAAATTTTCTACAGCCATGCTAGGAACACCCCAATGACATTTCCACAGGAAACCAGAAAATGTCGAGGAAGGTGAAAGTGAACAAGTATTGATCAATAAGTACCCCTCTACCCCGATATAACGTGACCCGATATAACATGAATTCTGATATAATGCGGCAAAGCAGCATTCCGAGGGGGCAGAGCTGCGCGCTCCAGCGGATCAAAGCAAGTTCACTATAACGCGTTCACCTATAACATAGTAAGCTGTTTTGGCTCCCGAGGACAGCATTATATCGAGGTAGAGGTGTAGTAATAAAACTTTTACAAACCAAAGGCAGTTTGAGGTTCAGGACAAGTTTGCTTTCAGTTTAGGGTGATTTCTTCTCTCTGTTCTTAATCTATTTCTATTTAGTTCATTGATCCGCAGTCGACCTTCTGGACAGCCACCCAGCATGGAGATCATGAAACAAATGTTAAAAGTGTCCCAATTTGGTCTCTAATTTTGCATTCAAAAGACATTGAAGACCCAATGAATGAATGCGAACTGTTAGACAGCTAACTCTCTGATTAGTGGGCAAAACCTTGTTGATTGATGTCTACATGCTGTCATGTTCAACCACAAATACACACAACACTTTTGTAACTACAGTTGATAACTGGAACCAAATTGCGAGTGCAGAACTAGCATCTGTTTTTAGAAGAGTGTCCGTTGAGGGTCTAAATCCTCCTTAGCACTCGTTTGGCTGGCAGACTAGAAAGACCCGGCATCCAGAGAGCAGGCAAGGGAGAAAAGTTAAATTTCACAGGCAACGGAAAGGAAATGGAGAGAATGTCCCCACACTCACCTCTCCCACGCTCTTCATGGAGCTGCCAATCTGGCTAGAGGTGCCCTGAAAGCGGTCCAGGTCCCAGCGAGGTATCTTGGCGACCATGTAATCCAGGCTGGGCTCAAAGCAGGCAGAGGTTTTTCCTGATACTACATTTTTGATCTCCGGCAAGGGGATCCCCAGGGCGATTTTGGCAGCAATAAATGCTAATGGGTACCTGGCAGAGATGAGGGAAGCGTTTTTAGTATCATGGTTGGTACTGTAGAAGGCAAGGAAATCTATAACTCTCTGAAGCTGCTTTAATAAAAATAGTAACTGCATTCTGTAGGGATGGCGCGCCGCTCCTGGCACGTGGTATGTGAGTGCAGCTCATTGGAGAGCAGCAAGAAGCTTGGATACAGCATGTAGGTCATAAGGGGCATGTACAGAGCTCTGGAGTAGGAATCAGCTATTAAGGAGGAAAGATGGTCTGTGGCTCAGACACCGGATTGGGACTCAGGAGACCGAGGTCAGTTCCTGGCTCTGCCACAGACTGCCTGCGGGACCTTAAGCACATCACTTAAACTCTCTGTGCCCCAGTTCCCCCGCTGTAAAATTGGGATGATAATAATATTTCCTGTCTCCCACCCTTTGTCTGTCTTGTGTCTTTAGCTTGTAAGCTCTCTGAGCATGGCCTACATTTTATTATGGGTCTGTACGCATCTAGCTCCATTAGGCCCTGATCCTGACCCTCTAGGTGCTACTCTAACACCAACGATTAACAACAACAGAAGGGTTTACTTCTGCCTGGGGAGGGAATGAAAAGCCCTCATATGGGGATGGGTGGGTTATACTATAGGTACGTGCTTATACAAGTAAGTGTAGCACTGAGCAACTTAGGTTGGAACATGGGCTGGACAATCATTAAAAGCTGGCAAATTGACTATCTTCCGTGAAAGCTTTGCAACACCTGAAAAATTTGGTGTTTCGCTGCAGTTAGGCCGCTCAAGAGGGAAAGGAGAAGGAGGAGGGAGAGACACAGAGAGTGAGTGCTATGGGAAAGCAGAGACTTTACAACAGGGATGAGCGACTGTCCTTTCAACATAATAGCAACGTCACTGTATATCTGCATAACCTACTATGAGAGGTTTCAGTGGTAGCCGTGTTAATCTGTATCAGCAAAAAGAAAAAAGAAAAAGAAAAAATAAGGATTCCTTGTGGCACCTTAGAGACTAACAAATTTATTTGGGCATAAGCTTTCATGGGCTAGAACCCACTTCATCAGATGTATGAAGTAAAAGATAGGAGCAGGTAAAAATACATGAAAGGATGGGGGTTGCTTTACCAAGTGTGAGGTCAGTCTAATGAGATAAAACAATTAACAACAGGATACCAAGGGAGGAAAATTAACTTTTGAAGTGGTAAGAGAGTGGCCCATTACAGACAGTTGACAAGAAGGTGTGAGTAACTGTAGGGAGAAATTAGTATTGGGGACAGTCTCTACTCAAAAGAATAAATGGACACAAATCTGACATCAGGAATCATAACATTCAAAAACCAGTAGGAGAACACTTCAATCTCTCTGGTCACTCAATAACAGAACCTCAAAGTGGCAATTCTTCAACAACAAAACTTCAAAAACTCCAATGTGAAACTGCAGAACTGGAATTAATTTGCAAACTAGATATCATGAGATTAGGCCTGAATAAAGACTGGGAGTGGTTGGGTCATTACAAAACCTAAACTTAATTTCCCCAGTACTAATTTCTCCCTACCATTACTCACACCTCCTTGTCAACTGTCTGCAATGGGCCACTCTCTTACCACTTCAAAAGTAATTTTTCCTCCCTTGGTATTCTGCTGTTAATTGATTTATCTCGTTAGACTGATCTCACACTTGATAAAGCAACCCCATCCTTTCATGTTTTTATACCTGCTCCTGTATCTTTTACTTCATACATCTGATGAAGTGGGTTCTAGCCCACGAAAGCTTATGTCCAAATAAATTTGTTAGTCTCTAAGGTGCCACAGGACTCCTTTTTTTTTTCTACTGTGAGAGTCCATCTTATTTCAGCAAATAAGGGCAATTGAACATCTTAGATCAGTGGTTGGACTACAGTAAATCAGTGCTGGGACTAGTGTTTATCTGCATGTACTAGAGGCCAAATGTTTAGCTCAGTACAGATGAGCCTTGTTTGGAAGGAGCTAGACTAGCCTTTGCAGTTGTTTTCCAGCCAGCTCTGTGGTGGTGGTTGGAGTAGCACATGGTGTTCTTTCAGGCTGAGAGACTCCAGTGCAGACGGAAAGCTGACCTAGTAATGTCCACTTAGCAAATGAAAGCAAAAAGCAGATTTTAGTCTTTTTAGGTAACAGATGATTGCCCCAGTCTGCTGGGGAACATCGCTGGACTCAATGAGTCAGCAGGATTGATGGATTTCTTAAAAGCCCCAAAGGTACCTTTAAATTCAGAGCTAAATTCTCCCATCAGTTAACATGGGCGTTCAGGGGGTTGAAATTAGTGAGATTAGAGAGGTCTAAATAGGGGCAGAAATCAGCCCAAAAGCAACAAAGGTTGTGGTGATAACTGAGCAGCGAAATTTATATAATCCCGTTTGCGGAAGCCAAGTGATTATAAATCATCCAGCAGGATTTCCTATTGCCCTAAGGTTTGCTAAGAATGTCATCTTGCACAACTTTCATTTGATTGAGAAAGCCTCATTGGCTGGGGTAGAGGTTAGTTTTTTCCATTATAACAGGACTGTTCTCTTTAAGAACTGCCTACTTGGAATCACCACCAAAACAGGCAACAATGATAACTGCCGAGCAGCTGGAACTGCTAATAAGCTGCTGGAGTACCTCTTTTGGCATGTGTTCTTTCATAGATGGTAGTTGACAGCAAACCCAGTCAGGCCATTATTATTATTTATATTGCAGTTAGCAACTAGGGCACCATTGTAATAGGTGCTATACAAGCACATAACAAAAAGACAGTCCCCACCCTGGAGAGTTTCCAATCCAAGTACCTCTTCCCCATACACGTCACAAAACCATTCACTCTTTCACCAGCAAAGGAACTTTTGTGGGCATTCATTAATATAAAATAATGCATGCTCTCAAGCTAGCAGACTGAAGGAATTCTTTAGCTATCTGACTCTAAGCACTTCACAGATAGTCATAGGCAAAAATCCAAACTGGGATTTGGAAGCTTTCTCCCGAACACCACCCTGGGGGAACAGCCCTCTTACACCTTCCTGTAATATTTGTACAAAATGCAGAGGTCCTCATTAGCTGCAAAAGCATCTTCCAATCAGTCACAATCCACACAGCATTGTTCTTAGGAAAAAGCCCCATTCTGCAGTTCTTTTACCGGGTAGCCAAATGGGGACCAAGATCTAAACACCAAATCCATTTCCATTTGTGACCCAGCCAGGACTGGAATTTCCAGCGTATGGTTCTAAAGCTGGTGGAACATTTTACCAGCTGGTGGCATTTTTTTGAGAATTAAATGATGGTTTAAATTTTAGGAATGCTGGGTGCACTCAACTCCCACTGAAGCAATCGGAGATGTGGGTACTCAAGACCTTTCAGGATTGCAATGGTAGATCCCTTGTTGCAAAGCTTTCTTTGTTCGATGTATGCTATGCTACTATTTTATGTATATTTACTGCGACACAAGACAAAAATGGATTTGTGTCACGAAAGAGTCAGCTAGTACAATGAAATCAACCAAATGCTTGCTCTCAGTTATTGCTGCCTGTCTCCAGTTTGCTACAGGGCTTTGACAACTGCAAGAGTTGTTGAGAACTGTAAATTAAGGACTAATTTGCACTTCTCAACCGTCTCCGCAGAGTACAATTAAGAAGCCAATTTTAACCAGGCAGATTTGACCATCGTTATCGTGATTAGTTTATGATTAGCCAACAAAACAAAGGCAGCTAGCAATACCATTTGATTCAATCTGGCAGAGAGCTCATTAATAACCAAGTCCTTGGGGTTCCAGAGATGATTTGCAGCCAACGTGCGGCTGTTAGGGAATGTAGTCTTTAAAACCAGCTGCTAGGTTCCCCTCCTGAGAGCTTTTCCATTTGTAATACCCCTAGTGGCTGAGCTCCCTGTCCCTTTCCCCAACTCCTTTTGCTGCCCCAGCTTTTCTTTCCTGCCTTACCCTGTGGCCTTGGATGCCAAGGCAGAGCTTCTGGAGAGCCTGGCATTGACCTCGATGATGCAGTACTCCAGGGAGGTAGGGTGCAGGGCATACTGGATGTTGCATTCCCCCACGATACCCAGGTGTCGGACCACCTTGATGGCACTTTCCCTCAGCAGCTGAAATTCCTCGTTGGACAGTGTCTGGCTGGGAGCCACTACGATGGAATCTCCTGGTTGCCGGAAGGAAAACCACAATAGTTTGACGGTGATAGATTCTGGTCATGTCTCTGCTGACCTACTGCATCTTGCAAGTTTTGAACACCAGGTGCTATGGAAGATGCCCGTTTGGGGGCATTTCAAGGCAAGGGACAGACTGTGCTACCGTGTGAAATAAGGGACGGACTTAGGGTATTGAAAAGAGTGTTCCATCGTATCCGGGAGTACTTAGCTCTGATAAGTATTCTACATCCTATCTCTCACTGGCCAGGTAAGTGTATCAACTATAGTCGGCAGAAAGACATTATATGAAAATGCTGATCTAAACGCAATCTACAGTAAGCCACACTGTAATTTGTAAAGAACCTACCTGTATGAACTCCCATAGCATCAACATTTTCCATATTACAGACGGTGATACAGTTATCAGATGCATCTCTCACGACTTCATACTCTATCTCCTTCCAGCCAACAACGGACCTCTCCACTAGAATTTGGTTGGTCACTGCAAATGCCTGTGGAACAGGTTGAAGAATCAGTTAGGGAGGACAGACAGCAGGTGGATACAAAGGAAGAAATACATTTTTATTAAGCATGTGTAACAGAACTGGACGCATTCCTGTATTTAAGGCTCTGCTACCACTGTGTGACTCTGGGCAAATTATTTCCACCCTCTGTGCCTCAGTTTCCCCCATCTATAAAATGGAGATAATGCTCCTTTGTAATGAACTTTGAGACCTACTGATGAAAAGCACTACGTAAGAGCTAGATATTAATTATTATGTGACAATTGCTGTGTAACTTTTATTTGCATTAGCCTCATTTAAATGTCATGGAAAACAATGTGATCAGATGCAAAAGAAATGAGGACATTTGGCCTAGCCACAGAAATGAGAAATATAAATTAAAATAAAAAAAAATAAGGTTCTGCACTTAATTTTATGTATGCGAGTAGCCCCACTGACTTCAATGGTACGACTTCTCTGTGTAAAATTAAATAGGTGACTAATCAATGGGTGCTTGGACACACTGCTGAATTAACAACACTATTAACTAATCACACCACTAGTTACTGTGACATACTGATCAGAAGCAAGAGTTATGAATTATTCTAAAACTAACCCGGAAAACATTCCTGAGCTGCTAAATGAGTATAATCCAAATGGATACATTGACATTAATATTAACTATTATACAAGGGGTTAGTTAAATCTCACGTGGAATATAGAAAATAACACACACATTGTCAGACCATCCTTTCCTCAGCCTCCTTTTTGCCCTTAATTTTACAGCCAGAGTTTAAATTACTTAGTGTCATAGTAACCTATGAACACTGCTGAGCCACAGCAGGGCCGCCTGATAGGACGAGGAAGTCAGCAAACCTGCTCTTAAACCCATCAGCCTAGCTCCTGCTCCAACCACTAGGCATCATCACCCACGTCTCGGTTCGTGACACTTAGGCCATGTCTACTACATGTAACATGATCAATGCCAACTATGTTATAACATGTTTGTATCTTGGGATGGGGCCTTAAGGACTCACGCTGTGTGCACGGGCATCAATGGCAAAGCTCCCATTGACTTCAGTAGCAGAGGATCTGGGCCTTTGACAGCCACTGTTGTCCTCCAGAATCAAATACCATGAGGCCCCAAGCTTGCTGGCACTACTGTAATGCAGATTAATATTAATCATCCATTCTCATATCAAAACTCTTATTTGCATCAATGGAATTCCCTTGCACAGAATCACAGACAAACAAGAACTGAATAAAATTAGACTTGTTTGCATTGGGAAAAGGAGTCTGAAGGGCAATAGAACTGAAAATTTGCAAATATTGCAGGGAATGAAAATAACAGAGTATGATATAAAATATTGTTTTTCTTGGTCGAGTGTTTACAGCCTTGCACTCCCTCCTTTCCAACAGCGATTCCTCTGCCTTTTCTATTCTATTCTATATAGGTTTTTAATTCCACACTCATCCCCATAGTATCTGAGCGCCTTCCAATAGTGAATTAAACAACACGATTACACATCTGTCATGTGGTGTTTGTTCTCTCATCCTCTCCCCAGACGGGGGAAGCGTGTGGAGTGGAGTGTCTTGTTTTGGTAGGGATGGTTGGGTTTTCTTGTTGTTGAATATAATTTAAACACACTGAAGTCCAAAAGGAAACATGCAAGTTTGTATCTGAGTTCATTTACTTTTTTCTACTAAATATTTTTAACCCATTCTGATGAAATGTAAATTTGTCATCATGGACATGTGCGATATTAGTAATCTACCTGCTATTCTCTTTGCTCTAATCAGTCTGATGGGTAAGGAAAGCATTAGCACATTCTGCCTAACTAAGGCTAGGTCTACACTAGGGGGAGGGATCGATTTAAGATATGCAAATTCAGCTACGCGAATAGCGTACCTGAATCCGACGTATCCTATTCGACTTACCCTGCTGTGAGGACGGCGGCAAATCGACCGCCACGGCTTCCCCGTCAACGGCGCTTACTCCTCCTGACGAGGTGGGAGTACGCGCGTCGATTCGGGGATCGAGTTATCCGTCTAGATGAGACGCGATAAATCGATCCCCAAGAGATCGATTTCTACCCACCGATCCAGGCGGGTAGTGTAGACTAGCTCTACGAAAAAAGGAGCTACTCCTACTCATGCTGGCTCTTCAGTTTAGATCTTTCTCCAGGGCCCCTGGCCTCATAAAAACACCAGTTCAGTGAGGAGCATCAGTACATTGTATCGAATCAAACTACGAGGAACACAAGGCCAGATCCTCCACTATTGTAAATGGGCAGAGGCCCATTGATTTCAATAAAGTTATACCTAGGGTTGCCAGGCGTCCGGTTTTTGACTGGAACGACCCGTTGAAAAGGGACCCTGGCGGTTCCGGTCAGCACCGCTGCCTGGACCGTTAAAAGTCTGGGCAGCAGCACAGCGGGGCTAAGGCAGGCTTCCTGCCTGCGTGGCTCCGCGTGGCTCCTGGAAGCAGCGGCATGTCCCCCCTCTGTCTCCTAGGCATAGGGGCATCCAGGAGGCTCCGTGCGCTGCCTCCACCCCAAGCGCTGGCTCCATAGCTCCCACTGCCCGGGAACTGTGGCCAATGGGAGCTGTGGGGGTGGCACCTGCAGATGGGGCAGTGCACAGAGCCACCTGGCCACATCTCCACGTAGGAGCTGGAGGGGGGAAATGCCACTGTTTCTGGGAGCTGCCTGAGGTACGTGCCACCCAGAGCCTGCACCCTTCGCTCCCTCCCATGCCCAGCCCCCTGCCCCCGCTTCAATCCCCTTCCTGCACATAAACTCCTTCCTGGAGCCTGCACCCCACACCCCCTTCCTGCCCCTATTTCTCTTCCATCCTCCAAACCCCTCAGCCCCATCCCAGAGCACCCTCCTGCACCCCAAACTCCTCATCCCTAGCCCCACCCCAGAGCCCACACCCCCCAGCTGGAGCATTCCCCCCCCCCCCCCCCCCCCCCCCCCCCCCCTGAAAAATGAGCAAGTGAGTGAGGATGGGGGAGAGCAAGCGACAGAGGGAGGGGGGATGGAGTGAGCAGGGCGTGGCCTCAGAGAAGGGGCAGGGCAGGGAGCGGGGCAAGAGTGTTCAGTTTTGTGCGAGTAGAAAGTTGGCCACCCTAGCTATACCATGTACACCAGCTAAGTGTCAGGCCCCACTGTACAGGATATTCTAACCTGGGGCCTACTGGATTTTGTTGATTTCAGGACTGCCTATGCTGCGCTGCTCTTTGCTCTAATCACAAATCTACCCTTTGCACCGCGGAGTCCTACTTGTGCTGCTCCATGTTTTAATCTAGTTAATTATCCCCATCCAAGCAAATGAAACATGGGACTGAAATCATAGAAAGAAAAATACTGGTTTTACAAGTGAATCTCACCTCATGTTAAACTAACTGGTCTTTGATCTATATTTATCTTTGTTAGGATTCCAAGTGTTTGTCCTAGATGTTAATACTGAGTTTCCAACATTTGGGTCTTGGCAGGCTAAGATATTTTTTAGAGAGTAAATTTTAAGCTTTTAAAAAAATATATTCAATAATATTAGTAAAGCTGGCTGCAAAAAAAAAATGAAGATTTTTTTAAAACTAAAAAATAGCTTTTTAACCAAAATGAAAATTTTCATTACAGTCAAATTGTTTTCCTGTTTTTCCATGGAAAATCAAAAACCCAGGCTTTCAAAAACACAACATTTTAACCCCACACTGAAAAATGTTACCCACCTTTTCTGCTTTCTGGTTTGTTTTCATGGGAAATTTTTAAAAAATGCTACACTTCCTGCGGAAAAATAATTGGCAATTTTTGTCCCGCTCTAGTGAGTACAAAAGACTGGAAAGGCAAGTTCCTCACAGGATTCTGGCACCGAACAAATTTCACCATTCAGAACCAAATACAAGAATGGCCTAACCCGGCCAGTCTCTCTCTATTCCTGGCCCTTAATTATAGCTAAGCTCAGTGTAGGCTTTTACTTTCTCTGCATCTTCCCTGTGACATTAGCTCCTGAAAGCAGGAGAAAAGAGGCCATTATATTGCTTTTTGACCAAAACTGCTGAAACATTTGATCAAATTATGAGTCGTTTCTGACAGAATTTAACAGCCATGAACAATGTTACTTAATCATTCACACTACCCAAGTCAATGGCAAGTATTATGAAGACAGAACCTTAGAGGGCATCAAGATAATGTTTTATGTTTTAACAGAAAGATAAAGTATGTAGAACTAGACTAAACTGTGACTATTAGAAGAATATATTAAATCAGATGGCAAAATAAATCCGTATAGCTATCAAGTGCACACATACCTTGGTCCCAAGATCCAGCAGTCTCTCTTTGTCAGGACATATACCTGACCCCAGTCCACCCAGAGCATAGGCAGACCGTATCATGACTGGGTAGCCGATCTTTTCTGCTGCGTTCAAAGCATCTTCAATCTTAAAGCAGACAGGAATAAATGTCAAATAAAATGACAAGGACTAAGCTGATTCAAGTGTACACATCAGGTTAGACAAGAGAAAAGACTCAGAGTTGGTAAGACAACTCCCACCTGTTCATGCTCTCTGTATGTGTGTATATATATCTCCTCAATATTTATTCCACTCTATATGCATCCGAAGAAGTGGGCTGTAGTCCACGAAAGCTTATGCTCTAATAAATTTGTTAGTCTCTAAGGTTCCACAAGTACTCCTGTTTTTTATGCCTTTGTTGTGACTCCAGGAGCCAAATTTTGCCCTCAAACACACTTGGGCATCCCTACCGACTTCCAATGCACCAGATCCCTACTTGATACATCTCCATTGACTTCAATGGATTTACACCAGGTATGAATTTGGTTTCAGCTGTTTAAAGAATAATAAAGCTAAGTGTAGTGGCCTTGCATCTCTGAGCATCTCGCATTTACCGATTCCACAGCAAAGCTGGGAGCAATCTTCTCATTAATCTCGGTCAGTTTGTCAGAAAACAGTTGCCTGTCCTCAGTGGCCATGATGGCTTCGACGGACGTCCCCAGGACCTTCACTCCATACTCCTTCAAAACGCCTCGTCTGAACAGCTCCACTCCTGTGGAAAGACTGGCATTAGAATCGGAGCACCCATGCTGTACAGAGAGGAAAGCGAATGGGGAATCTGGCTTTGCAGCTAGCTAGCTGGGTCCATACATGGTCCCCACCGCCATAGTTTCTCAATT
Organism: Trachemys scripta elegans; assembly: GCF_013100865.1. Taxonomy (NCBI): domain Eukaryota; kingdom Metazoa; phylum Chordata; order Testudines; family Emydidae; genus Trachemys; species Trachemys scripta. Next base: position 63,444,312 of record NC_048308.1, on the reverse strand, counting down.
CGAACTGTCAAAATTCAGTGCCAAAACCAATAAATTCAGGAAAGCACTTAAGTATCTGACTACATTTAAGCATTTGATTAAGTGTCATCTAGAATAGGGATACTTTCCTGAGCTGGGGCAACAAGTACCTGAAGCAGATTCTGAGCAGAGGTGCAAGAAGGCCAGTGGCATAGTCAAACATATATGGCTTGATTCTCTGCTGCCTTGTGTAAATATGTATGGATGCACATGAAGGATGTCAGAAAGCACTACCATTTTGATTTGGAAACATTTCACACCCACTTTATCCGAGTGTAGATGACGACACAAGGTTTAGGGCAATGGAAAACAAGCCCCATGTCATTCTGAAGATTCTAGAAGGGAATCTAGCCCTTGAAATCGAAAGATCACTACAGTTAGAGACAGACAAGTTCTGTTAGACAATCTTAACCACATCCCTATCGATGAAGGGATGTTCCATGGAGTGCAGTCTCAAGTGCGAAACCCTGTGTAATTCTAAATGATCCAAAGAATGGGCAATCCTAAAGAGTCATTAGGTGGTGATAAAGCTTACATTTGTAAAGACAGTGTGGGTTTCTCCTTCCACATCTACTGTAACAGGATGGAATGATGGGAAATCCTAAATTACCACCCTTTTTGGAAATACTGTAATAAAATAAACCTGAAACATTTACATTTAATTTGACAAGTTTCAGGTCAGAGCTAAATGTTCCCATTATAAACATTGTTTTCTATTAAAAGTGGCATAATGCTAACTAAGGAAATTCCTAAATACAACAGCACACAGATTCAAATACCTGCAAACCTTGGGGACAGCCACAATCTGCAGCCAGATCCAGTCTGGATTTTGCAAATGCATCTTCCTTTTATACTACTTAGGACCAAAACCTTGAATTTGGACACACACATACTTTGAAGCATTAGAATAGAATGTGGTTGATTGCCTCTCACTTTAAATCAAGACTGGATATCTTTCTAAAAGATAAGCTATACTTCCATCAGAAAATGACGGGCTTGGTGCAGATTTATGGGGTGTGGTGCTTTGGCCTGTGTTATACAGGAGGTCAGACTAGATGATCACAGTAATCCCTGTAGGCCTTAAAATTTATGAAAGCTGCATGTAGATCTGAATTTTGTGGTTTGGAGCCATCTCTGATCCTAAATGGAACAGTGCCAGTTGGTGCTGCCATGCTAAGCTAAACAAAGCACCACTATCCCTCTAGCTTCCCTTTTCAATCTTCATCTTAATGTTTAGGTACAGAACACGCCCCAAATCTGTCATCCAAAACAAGATTTATAAGCTGCAATTGCAAAACACTATTGTATGAAACATCTGTATAACTGATAACTATAAAAGATAGCCACCACAAGTCATATTCAATAGGTACAATTAAATTAATACTTATATCAGTCCATTAGGCCAATATCTCTGCTTATAAACATTTGTAAGTGAATGAAATGTTCTGGCTGAGATTCCTATAGTTTTGATCAGGCAGAGCTAGATATAAAGGTGATGGATGTGGGGCTAGAGAGATTAATTCAGCTACAATTCCACAGTACTTACCGCAGTTGAGAGCTGTCTGGCCTCCCATGCCCAGAATTAACCCATCTGGCCTTTCTGCTTTGATGACCTCTGTGACAAACTGTGGGGTGATGGGGAGGAAGTAGACCGTGTCAGCCTGCTTTAAGCCAACCTCATTGGTCTGGACTGAGGCAATATTGGGGTTCATCAGGACAGTCTTCACATTTTCTTCCTGAGGAATGAAAATCAACATTAAAGTTTTAAAATGTACTGTATACTGAAAGGTAAACCCACAGAGATACTAGAAACACAACAACTATCAATGAAGATCTTAACAAGTGACTAGGTACCATGCCAGTAACTGAAAATAGAGTCTTCTCTGGCTGAACAGCCCAACACCAGGTGTCTGATCACGGTACCTGAATATTTTTCAGTTCTTTGTACCTACCCAGGACACTACAACAAGGAACTTCCTGTATGTGTTTCCAGACGTTCTTCCAAAGACAGCGACAATGCAATAAGTTTCTGTTCTCGTTTGCACCACTGCAAATCTTTACAGCTGCTGGAATTACCACATTGAGAACCCACATTGGCCCAGTGCCTCTTTCTGCACAGCTAGAGACACTTGACCAAAGTTCTTTATTATTATTTGTTTTACAGCAGTGCCTGGAGGCCCAAACCAAAACCGGGGCTCCATTTTCCCTTGGAATATGCATCTAGCAAGAGAATCCTGCCCCAGCCAGCATCCAATCTAAACAGACCAGACAAAGAGGGGTAGAAAAGAAGCATTTTCATCCCCACGTTACAGATGGGGAACTGAGGCACAGAAAAGGGTGAAATCCTGGCTTCATTGACGAGGAGAGTTTTGCCACTGACATCAACAGGTCAGGCACCCAGGATGTTTGGGAGGCAGAGGTGGGAACTGAAACCAGATTTCCTGAGTTCCAGTCCAGTCCCTTTAGTACAAGATCACCCTTCCCCTTCCTCTGGAAACATTATAAGTAGGTAACAGAGAAGCCAACAAAGTTACACCAGTATCAACGAGAGCAGAATTCAGCCCAGTGCATCTATAATACCTGTAGGCCAGAGGCGGGCTCAGAATATATCATGGCTGTAGAGAGAAGGTGATACTGGGAAGCAGAGGGATCGTGGCCCTGAATTTTGATGGTCTGTAGTGGTAACACTGACTGACCTCTTATAAAAAATGACACCCAATATAGCAGGGGTGGCCAACCTGAGCTGGAGAAGGAGCCAGAATTTACCAATGTACATTGCCAAAGAGCCACAGTAATACATCAGCAGCCCCCCATCAGCTCCCCTTCTCCCCCCCCTGGCGCTCCCTCCCAGTGCCTCCTGCTCACCGGCAGCCCCGCTGATCAGTGCCTCCCCCTCCCTACCCGCACTTCCCAATCAGCTGTTTTGTGGCGTGCAGGAGACTCTGGGGGGAGGTGGGAGAAGCGAGGGCACGGCAGGCTCAGGGAAGGGGCGGGAAGGGGTGGAGTGGGGACAGGGCCTGTGGCAGAGCCAGGGGTTGAGCAGTGAGCACCCCCGACACATTGGAAAGTTGGCGCCTGTAGCTGCAGCCCCGGAGTTGGTGTCTATACAAGGAGCCGCATATTAACTTCTGAAGAGCCGCATGCAGCTCCGCCACAGGTTGGCCACCCCTGCAGTATAGCATACTAAAGGAAGGAGTCTGAATGGTCAGTTTTACAAGATTAGAGGTGAGGCAAATAAGGAAGAAGAGTGTGACCTTTACAGGACAAACTGGACACCATAATATAGAAAGCTATTGATCATAACAAAAGAAAATGGTCAAGGGCTTGGCATGTCAGGGTCAGCAACTCCTCAATGCAAGAGAAAATTGCAATGGAATCAGGGCTGGTTCAGAAAATGCTGCCAGGGCTGTAGCCGTAGGAGACCACAGCAGTGCTAGTCCGATGTGTACTGCGCTTGCATACAGCTGAGTCAGTCTTGGGAAGGTGAGTACGAGCAATTTCCTCCTGACTGAGAGCTCTAGGAGGAGAATAACTCCAGCCCCTGGAGAATCAAGATGTCTTCCCTTATTATACCGTTCTGGTAGGAGAAACCCCTGCTGGGCCCCCACCCCTTCTGTTTAAAAGAAAACTCCACCCACTACTCTCCTAACTCTCTTCACCAGTTCCAGGCATGTTACTTAATCCCTTCTCCTTGCATATCCATTGCTTGCAGCCCAGAGAAGTTTGGGGCACATGGAGGAAGGAGGAGGTCACACTCTGAACCCTGGGACTTGCACATAGTAGCCCTATTCCAATGACTTTTGTAGGGGGCTCCAAGAGGTGTTTGAACTGCCTCATATATTATGACACCAGTGAGGACCAAGCCTATTTACCAGGTCACTTCCTGACATGCACTGGGAAGAACGTAATGTCAGGGGTCCTTTCCTACTTGGGAGGGCCGACTACCTCTTAATTCAGCAATTTGAGAGGATGATTTGTAATAATACTAAATGCAACACTGGGACAGTTCAACCAAGAGGTCCTCTGATTAGTTTACCGGGGCAATCAATCTCTAGGGTCTCTGAGCTGAAAAAAACATGCTCTGATCCTCTGCCAAGAGCTAACGATCCAGTGATATTATGAAAGAAGAAAGAAAACCCCGCACTTCCTCTCAGACTGTGAGTAAAGATGCATCTGGGACACATCATCCAGGAAAAAGCAAATGCTGAGTAAAATACAACAACTAGAGTGGAATAATATGTCACTGCGCACTTACCATTCTGAAGCTTGTCAGAAAAGAAAACTGACATGGTCTCTGTGTCGTTTCTCAAAATACACTGAATCGGCTTTTGACTGACTCAGCTGTATACTGAGAAACCGAGCTCAGGAAATTATAATTTGAAAATAATTATTTTAATTACTTTAGCACTTATCTCTGTTCACAAATGATCTGTGAACAGGTTGGCACTGGTATGTATATGGTTTTTATTCAAAATTACTTGTGTGAACAAATGTATGGCTTGGTTTCACACTGGGTCACCCAGAATATTCACTATTTGTGTGTCATGACTGGTCAACTAAGTCACATGTTGCTGTTTTTTTTTCTCTATGTGGATAACTGAAATTATATCTTCTAGGGCTGGCTAAAGAGTTTCCACTGAAACTTTTGCTTGATGGAAAATTGGGGTTTTGTTTAAAGAACATTTTTCAGAAAGCGTCAGCTTTCCTTGAAACTTTTGGGGGGTTTTTTGTCAGAAAACCAAAAAGCAAAAGGAAAATGTTTGTTTTTTCACCAAACTGTGAAAATTATTCAATTTTGCAGTTTGGGTTTTTTTCCATCAAAAAAATCAAAAAAATTTCCATCAAAGAGTCAAAATTTATCTGGAAACTTCCCCCCTCGTCCCCCTTATGTTGAAATTTTCCAAGGGATCCCCTTCCCCCCCCATTTTCCAACCAGCTGTAATATCTATCTATTTCGGATCCCTCCTTTATACTCATCTGTGCCAGGGTATCTGCAAACCCAGCTGGCAATGACAAGGCCGCTCACTAATACTCATGACTAAGGCCTATTGTGCTAAAATGTGCTTTTTTTTAATCGTATTGCATCCTCTCTCCTGATGGTTTGTTTTTCCCCACCTATCATTTTCTGTTGTGACAGACCTGTAAGCTCTTTTTAATAAGTGTTAGTACTGTACTTTGCACAATGGGCCCTGAAATCGGATTGCAGATCTTGGGTGTTACGGTGATACAAATAATAAATGAGTCTTCGCTATAAGAAGACAAGAGAGCTTCCTTTTTCTGAGTGCATGATACCTGCACGCATTTAGAATTGTTTCAGTGAATCTAACACACAAATAGCAAAAAGGGATTTTTTTAAACAGCCATTTCCAACACATATGCACTCTCAAACATTTATAGGTGCTACTATTCCTGGCACACTTGCTTTCCATGCACATCCTTGCAAAGAAAAACTCACTCACCTGAATGTTTGTGAATAATGCCTCGATTCAGCAGCCCTTTCAGCTTAAAGTTAGACATGTGCTTAAGTGAATAGATGGATTTAAGTGCATGATTAAGTGCTTTACTGAACCGGGGCTAAAATGATTAGCAAGGGTTGCAGACAACAGCAATATGATTCAGTGTGTCTGGTAAGGCTGATTGTTACTGATTATTTCTCAAAAAAAATATTAATTAAAAGTTTGGCAAAGAAAAATCTTGAGCCTCACATTTTATGCTCTTGTTACCTGTCCCCATTTTTCTCCCACCTACGCGATCTAGCTGTCCCCTTGCAAGATGCTGACCAACTGCCTCATCTTCTGCATACTACTGTAAATCACACTGCCAGAGGCAAAGCCAGGGAGAGCAAGTAGTTCCTCTAGTCTGGCTGATTAGCACCAAGATCAGGACAGCTGGCCGGTGGTACGGGGAAGAGAGAAAGGGTATTTTGGAAGGGCAAGCTGGCAAGATTTATTGCAAAAAAATATTTTTTGTTTCTGTTAGAACCGTGAGAGAGGAGGACAGAGAAGAAGAAATAGGAGATGCCCTCCTTGAGAATTCAGACTGCTATCTATATGGCTCTAGGCCTCTCCTCTCCTGATTTGATATGCATTGCTTGAATATGTAGCCACTGTAGACTGAGGCTAGGTCTACACTATGGGGAGGGGGGTTGGTCGACCTAAGATACGCAACTTCAGCTACGTGAATAGTGTAGCTGAAGTTGCGTATTTTAGGTCGACTTACCTGGCTGTGAGGACGGCGGCGAGTCGACCGCTGCCGCGCCGCCATCGACTCCGCTTCCGCCTCTTGCCGCAGTGGATTTCCGGAGTCAACGGCAGAGCCATCGAGGATCGATTTTATCGCGTCTTCACTAGACGCAATAAGTCGACCCCAATAGATCGATTGCTACCCGCCAATCCGGCGGGTAGTGAAGACGTGCCCTGAGAGCCAGCAGTGGCAATACATAGTGCAAACAAAGCAGAGGAAAGCACATGTTTCACCACATTTGGAATTCAGTTCTCAGCTACACCAAGTTTAAACCCGATGCAGAGAATGTGAGTGTGTGTGTGTGTGTGTGTGTCTGTATGTGTGAGTGAGTGAGTGAGAGAATGTTGGGCAGGAAGTTAGCCCTAAACCACCTTTCCTTTCCCCTGATCTTCGGCCAGCTATCTTACCTTAAAGCAGCCTTGCAGCTGCTCTAAGTTACCAAGTCTGCAGCCAGCTGGGGTTATGGCAGAGTGCCATGAGCTTTCCCTTTGTACACCTCATGTGGAGCCGGTGATGGGGGCACAGGCTGCAGAGCTGACTTTGCGCTACCCAGTGATGACCCTGCCTCAAGAGCAATCCTCAGCTGTCACTTTAGGGTCACTTTTCAACAGCTTTGCTATGAACAGTGTAAAGCTGCCAGACTTGGGGCCGAGCTTTTATGCTGTAAACTAAAACACACATAAGTATGTTCCCTCTAGTTGTAGAGACGAAACACCCAACAAACATGTACCAGTCAGGATTCTGGTGATGTGCAAATTACTTGTGCAATTTAGGCACATGGAGAAGCGCACAGACACTTTTTCTGACTCTTGAAAATGTGGTGCGATACGCATTAGAAAGGCGACACCAACAGCTAGTACCAACTTGCCTGCTCATTAAGCTTATTGGGCGACATTCATCTCTGGAGTAACCCCTTTGACAGTGGAGTTGCCCCATGGATGAATATGGAACATCTGGCTTTTAAAAAACTATTGTATCTCATTTATAATAAATAATAGCCGGTTGAGGAGAGCTGACTGGCTAGCGCACAAAGAAAATTCACAGGTATTTTCACCAGCAAACATAGCTTGTGCATGTCACTATTAAAAGTGGGGCCATACCATTCATTTCCCATCAGCATTTTGGTGACTGGCACTTTCTGTGTGAAACCATTCACGGAATCACAAACATGTCACTAATTTTAGAGCAGGTATTTATTCATCTGACAGTTCATTTCAAAAGTGAGTGCGTTAATTACCATTCATTACTCTCCTGCTGATGAAGTTTTAGGCACCCAATCCGGGAACAGAAGCAACACCATGTGACAGAGTTCAGTGGTCAAAGGGACATAGTCAAAGAGAACAGATCTCAACAATACAAAGGCTGAAATTCAAAGTCAAGCTATTTCCGTAAGCTGCTTGCTGAATACTTATGAATAAAGTAACTCGGATCAGTTGGTCAATAATTCATAAACAGAAATAAGGGCTAAATTTACCAAATAATTTATTCTCCCCAAATAATTAAACCAGCTCTACTACTCAGTAACTTACATAAATCCGCAGCTTTCGACTAGAGTGAAATAAATGATCTGGTTAGCGGCAACAAGAGAAAGCAGATTAACTTCTGTTATTGTACTTGGAGCCTTCTCTTACCTTCATGGCCTTAACAGCCTGTGACCCAGAGTAATCAAATTCCCCTGCCTGACCAATCGACAGACCTCCAGATCCAAGGATGAGAACTTTGGAAACCTAAAAGTCAGCAATATCAAATGATTAGAATGATTTCCCAAAGGGTGCAAAAAGATGGGAGTTAAACTGGAGTGAAGGGAAACTGTGCAGTGTGGAATAGCCTTGAATCATGAAAAACTAGGTTAAAGAGAGAAGAAAAGCCAGCTTCAGAAAACCCGCAGCTGTCTGTCCAACTTTCCAAAAAAAGTTTTATTGACCCCATCTCATGCACAGGTGGGTAAAGAAATGGAGACGACTGATGTTTTACACAAAATATACAGTAAACGTACTGATTGTTTAATTTATTTATAGACAGCCAGGCTTCACTTTGGCTTCCCACATCTCTGTGTTGTATTTTTTATTCAAAGACCAACTGCATTCTGAAGGTACAATTCGCTGTGCAACTTGGCTCATGCTAAGAATTTCAAACTTATTTTCAAGCAACACAGCTTCAGCTTTATGCTGTCAACCAAATCTCATAGCTGGATACGACTGCATGAGGTGCCAGGAAATATAGAGATCACCATAACAAGCATAGATTCTGCTCTGGAGAACATAGTAAAACATAGACACAAACCTCCATGTCTCAAAACTTCCTCGAAGGAACAGAGAGTTAATAAAATAATGAGAGAGAGAGAGAGAGAGAGAGAGAGAGAGAGTAATCCAGTGGTTATAATGAGAATAAATGAAATCCTAATGTAGCTTTTGTAAGTGAGTCCTGTACTTCAGTTTCACAGGTAATTTTTTATGCTCTGCATTCTCTCCATCTGATTCAATACAAGTTACAGCTGGTGTATGATTGATAGCTAAAAATAAAGAACATTAATATACTGACCTCAAGCCTAGAAGCTACAGTTGTGGCCTTGGGCAGCACTGAGGCAACTGTTGTACCTTTTCCCTTCTTGATCAGCGAAATGAACGAATCGAATAGGAACTGGTAAAGGCAAACACATGTATTTTAGCGCCCAACCAGGACTAAATAAATACGAATGAAAGACAGAAAAACCAGGCCTGTCATGGTTCAATCCACTGCTGATGCAAATCAGCATAGCGCCACTGACTTCAGATGACTTTGACTTACACCAACCAAGAATCTGGCCCCATATTTCTAATTTCCATAATGATCTTTGATGTAATGCCGTATTCAAGGAAGCAAGATGGTATCAGGAAGGAGACTAGGGAGAGAAAGCCTATAGAACCCATTAGTTCACTCACACCCATACTTTACTTGTACATGGGTGATAACACATACAAGGGAAGAATGAATGTTAAGAGTTAGAAATCCGAATATAGTCCTCTTAACCGGATCAGTGGAGCTAAGCAGATTTTCACCAGCTGTGGATCTGATATGGCAGAGTGCAGCTTCAGGGACGCATTAAATCTATCAGCATATGCAGTACACTACAGTATTCATAGCCTGGACCTGCACAAGGGGTTACAAGGACAATTCTGGGGTGGTTTTCAGTTCTTTTCAATTCACGGATCACTCAGAGAGGTAAGAAACTTTTTACCGAGAGATTCACTTATAGATTTAATCAACAATATCCAATTACAATTAAAGTCAAATCACTTCCAACTACTTCTGCTTCCTTTCCCAAGAAATACTCAATAATGGATTTATGTTCAGACATGCCCTCTCCTTGCATCACCGCCTGCTACTGCTACTTTGGCATTCACTGAGACTACACAACCAGTTGCTATCGGAATTTGCATGAAGTCACAGATGGGGGATTAAAATTTCATTTCAGTGAGGAGAACAAGAGAGAGTGAGTGTGAATCCATTTATATAACTCTACAGTTACAAAATATGAAAGTGGAACTAAAATGTATTAGGAAGTTAATGAGGTTTGTTTAAAAAAAGCATCTGGGTTTCTTTTTTTTTTTAAATAAAATAGAAAATTTTCTTTTACAACCATCTCAGGTAAAAGGAGTATGGGTCCCGTCCTGCAAAGATTTAAGCCCATGAGTAACTTTCTGCACATGAGTAATCCCATCAATGTGAATGAAGTCACTCAAGGACCCAAAGAATATGAGATTGATTTCTGCTACTCGTGTAAATGGAGTCACTTGAGAGCCTGACCCAAAACCTACTGAAGGCAATGGATGTCTTTCCACTGATTTCAATTAGCTCTGAATCAGACCAAATGCAGGCAAGTCTATGTGGGAGGGGGATCTTGGTTAGGGTTCTGACATTTCTGAAAACAGGCCCTAAGAATGTCACTGCATCAAGATTTTCAGGGCTCCTCCATTAGCTGCTCTATACTCTACACGCATTCCTTCAGCCACCCCCAAAGCAAACCTGAATCAATCTCTGTACAGTACCTCTGTGTCTGTTGGCCCCGCACTGGCCTCCGGGTTAAACTGTGCTGCAAAAATTGGTTTGGTCTCATGCATAATTCCCTGCAGAGATAAAAGAGTTTGCCTTAGACAACATCCTGGTAATGAGGGGGATAGAGGAAGGCTACTGCTTGCAACCCTGTAGGCATTGAAGGGCAAGGGACCGGTATGCTTTTTGGGGCCTTTGAGTTGAAACTTGTTTCATTCCAGGTCTTCGCAGAGTGTTTTATCCATTAAAGCATTGAGCCATTCACCTTTTACCAGCAATACAGTACCCATGTAACCTACTGGATTGTGCACTGCTGAATAGTGAATGCTTTGAACAGCACTATTGATTGCTAAGCACTTACCAGAGAAGATATGCTAATCTCCTTTCAGATGCAACATTGGAGCAGGTGGTGGAGGGGGGGTATACATTGGAACAGGCTGGGAGGAGTGGGCACACAGCAGTAAAAGGTCACCCTGGAGAGGGCTGAAGTAGAATGACTGCTTCTACTGCTCTGATTTCATATCAGTGCTGCTGAAAACACTGGGCCAAATACATCCCTGCTCTAACTCCACTGACATCGGTAGTTTCATTATTCTAGGGATGGACATGGCATAGTGTCTTTAATTCAACACCATGAGGCAAATTATGGATGCTGCAGCAGCGGGCACAGGTTGTGTCTTCCCAGGGCCACTGTCAGGAGATGACAAGTGGGAACACTCTGCCAGGCCAAGGAGAGCTGGAGAGTTGCCTGAACTGGGTTTTCAGCAGCTGCTTGCAGTTCCAAGCAAGCTGCAGCAGGAGGCACCAGACCTCTCTCATGAATGGCATGACACAGGCTGCAGCTTGGCCCTGGGACAACGAATGAGAGAGGCCTGAAGGAGTCATTGCTGCATCATGAGAAGGTGACCGTGTCAGGTGGAAGATGAGAAGCCCTGGACTCTAAGAGGCCATTGCAGGCTCTATCTCCACTCCCCTGAGGAAGGGCCAAAGTAGGTCTCAGCCTAGGTGTGCTGGATAGGAGGGAGACAACGGGAGAGAGCATGGGATGGTGATGGGGGTGGAGACGAGAGATGGGCTGTTGGCCGGGGGCCTTCGTACAGCTACTATAAAGTGAAGAATTCACAATTAGTTAATTATTGTGCAAGCTATGCCCTACTTCTGGTCACAGAATACCATGAGCTGGCTACAGTTTCCCTTAATGTATTAGTTATTTTTATTTATTCTACATATATAATTTCCAAATATTTACTCCATGGCTTGATTATCAATATTTGGTATCTGCATTGGTTTGCTCAGCTGGGACTGGCCAGATCGGTCACACGGTATCATTTCTCTTCTCTGAATAGAAGAGAACACAACTTACATGTGTGGTTATCAAATTCAGTTTCTGTGACTGTTTTCAGAACGTGGGATAACATAGTGTGGCTCTTCGTCCCCCTCTAGTGGCTACACCATGTATAGCCGTTTATGAGTCTGCTATTGCCTCCAGCATAACATACCTGGTCCTTTAGATCAAGCGATAAAGTCTCGTGTTTTTTAGATGCAGAAGTTATAAGTTCACCCCCCACAGATGACCCAGCCCGGGACATCATTCTTGCTCATCTTACTCTGAATTTTACTTTCCACAAACATTTTTGCCAGCCAACTGCTCCAATCTTCATATAAAGTGAACACAAAACGGGGTGTGTGAATGAGACCAAAACTAACTAATTTCAACATTGAAACAAACAGTGGTGGGAATTTTTTTCCCCCACTATTTGTCCAGCTCTACTCAGAACTGTAGCCAACACCAGCTGGCAAACAAACTTCTGCTAAATGTATCTTCCAGAAAAGTATTTTGAATACACACTAGTACAATACAGCAGTTTCCAACCTGTCAAGTTTGATGTGGGGTGGGAGCGAAGAGCTAATACAAGGTAACCACCCACAGGAATTTTTTTTCCAAACAGCTACTCTTAAGCAGCATTTCTATGAGTCTCAAGGATAACTCAGGCTTACAGAAGGCAGCCTTGGTTAGTGGATAGGGCTGGGATTCAGGAGGCCTGGTTCCTATTTCTGTTTGGCAACAGACTCACTGTGTGACCCAGGACAAGTCATTTCTCTCTGTGCCACTGCTTCCCCTCCCACCCTATGTCTATTAAAGCTGTAAGTTCATTGGGGCTGAGATTGTGTCTGTACAGCACACTGGAGCTCTGGTGAGGGTTCCGGTCTCGAGACGTCACTGTGATACAAACAATATGGCAATGTGGGTTTAGCAGTCTTGAGAGTGGGTGATTTCCAATAAAGGCACAGAAATCATCCTCGGGGGGGGGGGGGGGAGGCATTTCTTCCAAGAGCTTCCAAGAGCTGTTTGTTATCAGCTCCTCTAGAGGTGGCAAGGGGTCATTGCGCTGATTCTGCAGCTTGCTTAGCTGACCAAGTGGTCACCCGCAGGTCACAGTAACCCGATTCGGCTGACAAAGCAGTGCCACCAAATAAAGGTAATTATCAGATAACGAAACAGAGAGAAAAGATTTCTTAGGGAACAACTGGCCATGATGGATAACTCGCAATGCTGTTCCTGCAGATAAAGCAGGCTTGAGTGAGGCATGTGAGTGAAATAAATGACCGTCTTCCCCGACTCACCCATTGCCTGAGCAGGTATCTGGAGAGAGTGTGTTTACCTCATTTGTTTGATCATTGACATTCACAAAAAGAGGTTTCCAGCCAGCAGGAAGGGTGTTGCTGTCAAGTGCATAGCCATGGTTCTGTGCTGTAATGAAAGCTTGTCCGTTCAACAGGTTCATAACCGGCTGATTCTGACCTCTGAGAAAAGAGAGGGGGAAAGGACAGAGACAGAGAGGTTGGTGATGGAAGCAGAGCCGCCAAGAGTGGGTTCGGGCCCCAGTGAAAAAAATTTTCGGACCCCCCCAGCAGGGCGGACCGGCTAAACAGGGCCAACGAGGGGGGGGGAGGCCGGGCCCCCTTCCAGACCGCCGGGCCCGGTAATTTGTACCGGCTTCCCCCCCCCCCCGCCCTTCGGCCCTGGATGGAGGGAATCAAGGGCAAGAGGAGAATATCACAGTAATGCAAGGCAGTTAACAAAAGCAAAGTACTGACCATTCTAATTACTTACCTGAAGAATGACCAAAGTCACAGATATTTTATCTCCCCAACACAAATTAATTTAGAAGGTCTGGCTAGGGGAGGGTGTTACAGCTACTCAATGCCAGCTATTCGATTTCTATAGTCAGTATCACAACCACAATGATAAAGAAATCAAATTCAAACCGTGATATTCTTTAGCAGGATTGGACCAACTAATACAGTAGTTCTCAAATTTTTGTACTGGTGACCCCTTCCATATACCAAGCCTCTGAGTGTGACCCCCCTTATCAATTAAAAACACTTTCTTATATATTTAATACCATTGAAAATGCTGGAGGCAAAGCGGGGTTTGGGGTGGAGGCTGACAGCTCGTGACCCCCCATGTAATAACCTCGTGACCCCGAGGGGTCCTGACCCCTAGTTTGAGAACCCCTGAACTAATACAAATGCTTTCTAACCTGCCTTGAAATGAACAATTTATTTAGGGGAACAAAGTCAATTGCTGGAATGAAGAAATAAAGTTACTGCTATCCAGGTTCCGATGTAGTCATATCAGCGTGCAGGCTAAGAGAGAGGCCTGCTGAGAAATATGGTGGAGATAGTGCACGGATGACGGTATCCAAAGGAGTATTGTTACTTACAACAAGCTGAATGTATCTGTCAATGGTAAAATCTCATCCTCTGTCTAGAGTCACATTTGTAATCTGAGCAATACACTGAGCAGAGATGTACCAATGGAGGATGTACCAATGTTATCTTGGAAGGTCGTCATACCTGCTCCAGTTCTGATCTCTTGGGCACACAATGCCCAGTGTAAAAGTGCCATGGTTGGGACGCTGAATGTAAATTCACGATTTCTCCTAGTGAGTTATTTAGCAGGGAGGATTAAAGCAGTATCCTTTGGACTTGAGCTACAAAGATGGAAGCGGATCTGATGGAGATGTTAACTAGTGGCCAGCAGCGGGCATAGTGCACAAATGAACACTGCTGGCTGCTCGCCATGCTCGCCAGGGAGAAAGATGTGCATTCTGCATCCATGGCGTTCACTCTACCTTTAGGCCATGTTGTGACATGACCTATGGGAAGAGGGGACAGATATGCAGCAGCATGTGCAGGTCCCCAACTCATCTGGCATCCTGGGGAGGGCCGGCTCCAGGCACCAGCTTGCCAAGCAGGTGCTTGGGGCGGCCATTCCGGAGAGGGGCGGCACGTCCAGCTATTCGGTGGCAATTTGGCGGACGGTCCCTCACTCCCGCTCGGAGTGAAGGACCTCCCGCCGAATTGCCGCCGCAGATCGCGATTGCGGCTTTTTTTTTTTTTTTTTTGCGCCGCTTGGGGCGGCAAAAACCCTGGAGCCGGCCCTGATCCTGGGCATTGGAGGAGGGGAGGCAAAATGTTGATGTATTGAGTTCTTTGAAGTCCTGAGGGTATGTGTTCAGATTCTGTAAGGCACCAGCGTCATCATACCTGTTGGCCATGGGCATCTTGTAGGATGTAGCTCCAGCTGCTATTCCAGTTATCAGATTCCCCATGCTGACTCCAAACAATGGCTCCTTGCGATCGCTCTTCAAGACCTAGGTGGAAATAATTTTCATTAACCCGACTGTGAGATCCATGGGAACAGTGAATCTCCAAGTTCAGCAATAATGCAAACTAGTGCATATTCTTTACGCATTTAAACGCAATGTTTTCAATTAGGATTTAATTTGTCTTGAAAACTTCCATACAAAAATGAGCTAGTCCCTTTGCTGCCAGGGTTGTGTTTCTTATACAATGCCCAGGAGGAAATTCAGGGTATCCAGCACACATGCACAGCTAGGGGCCAATGCTCCGCCCACCACCACATCCCTCCTCCAGGTGTTTCGAGGTCACTCCATATAGTGGAACTGGTGTGGTTCTGCTGGGCAAGAGCTAGGGAGGCCACTCAGTGAGTGTCTTTGTTCGGTGCACAGCACGGCTCACAGAAGTGTCCTGTGGGGCGGGGCGGGGCTGATGGGAGAACAAGTTGAACTCATTGCAATATGTGGGGGTCAGGAAGGAACTTCCCCCTGGTCAAAGTGGTAGTGACCTTGGAGGTTTCTTGCCTTCATTTGCAGCATGTGGTGTGGGCCACTTGCAAGAGTACATGGGTATATCTGACAATCATTTCCCTGATGTTATAGGGGCCTTGGGCAGTGGAGCACTTTGATCCCTCCTATTCTCTGCCTGTGGCACAAAACAGTCTACTCTCCTGTGAGCTGTCCTACCATAGTCTAGTTCCAGTTGTTGGGTTTAGCGTGGGGGTGTGGGGTGCTGTTGGTGGCCTGTGACATACAGGAGGTCAAACTAGATGATCTGGTGGTGCCTTCCAACCTTACACTCTATGACTCTATGACGACGGGTGGTGACCGCATGACTCTGCAGATCTGCTGAGATTGCTCCCTGAGAAGCAAGGGCACATGCCCCCAGAAGCAACCACAGTCTCAGGGCAGGGGAAGCTACAGCCAAGCAGAAGCTCTGCGGTCTCTCTACAGCCTGTACAGGTGTGATCCCTTCTCTCCTTTGCTCCAAAGGAAAACCCCAGTTTCCAGAGCCATGACTCAGGCTGCTTTCCAGGGCTGGGCCATAGGGAATGAGCAGTGGCATCACACATCACTGGAAATGAGAAGCACCAGCCATCTGTAAGTTACATAATTTAGAAGAGACGGGCATATTTCCCAGGACAACCATACTGCTCCATAACATGCACGTTTGCCTTGCTTGACTTCAACACAGATCTGCACTGACTCATTAGCGTGTGCTGCGAGACACCACCAGTACGATGGTGATATTAATGGTGATTCTTCTTCAGCGCCCATAACTGTGCTAAAGGCTTTACAACCCTATGACTAGGCAGATCCTTGTCCCAGAGCTAACAGTCTAACTGGACACAAGACAGGGATATATCCTACTAACAAAATGACCAAAGTGAACTTGGGCACACGACTCGTTAGCTCCATGATCATTCATTTTTCAACTACACGATCTGACCAGAAAAGACTGAGTCCGCTTAAAGGAACCATCAGGTCATCACCGGCAAGCGACCCCAGTGCACACACTGTACCTTCTTAAGATTCTGAATCAGCTCCTGTGCCTGCATTGGATCCCCAGGGCCGCCGGAAAGAAAAAGCCCATCATACTCCATCCTGGTGAAATCATGATTCCATGGGACCAAATGCACCTCCGCGCCTCGCTGGCAGAGAAGCAAAAGAGGGAGGAGGAAAATGCTTTAAGTCAACTTAGCCTCTTAGTTCATTCTAACTGCTCTCTTACGGCCCAGCAGACATATTCCACCAAAACCAGCCCTGAATGCCAATATGTAGACTCTCTTTGGTAAATCTCTATTTTAGGGATGTATTTAACAATGTAACAAGCCCGTGGCTACCTAGGACTTCATAGTTGTCACTGAGCTGTTCACCACGACATTAAAGACTTCATAGTGACAGCACGAATAGCCCATGAAACCTATTAACCTAAAAGCACAGCGTCCTAGCTCTTTACTGAAAGGAGGCAGGTTAGCCCGCATTCAGTAGAGATAGGCTTGGCAAAATTCAGGTTTGTAATCATTGTGATGGATAGTATAGATGTTTATTTTTAAGAATTTTTTTATTTTTATCAATTTAACGTTTCACATTTGCAGGAATTATGTGAGGTTCGGGCAATGGGGAGGAATCAGACAATTATTTAATGATGGTAGATGCTGAGATTCAAAAGGATAATGTTTCGTAACGGTTAAAACACAAATGGTCAACATCACATGTCAACACAGACAAAGTAAATATCCTCAAAACCAAACCCGAATAAGTTCTCAAGCTGCATTTCTCTTCCTTTGCCTAGCTGGAGATGTCGATTGTTACCTCTGGAAATCTTTTTTGTCAGTTTGTGTATGTATGGTGAAATAGACATTTACTGATGTTTACTGATAAAAATCTAATCCTAGCAAGACTAAGTAAGTAACTTGGGCACAGATCCTCAAAGGTATTTAGGTGCCTAACTCCCACTGAGGTTAAGGATCTGGTCCTTAGGCAAAGGCTTCACTTTATGTCTGTGAATAGTCCCATTGACTTTTCTTGGTTCCCAGGCGGCGGATCTACACTGGAGCTTCAAGTGAAGCACATGTTTAGTGTTTTGTTGAATTGCGATCAAAGTTATTTGCCCAAGGCTACCCAGCGTGCAAGTGGCAATACCAGGAATAAAACCCAGGAGTCTTGTCGTTAGGGTGACCAGACAGCAAGTGTGAAAAATTGGGACAAGGGGTGAGGGGTAATAGGAGCCTATATTAGAAAAAGACCCAAAAATCAGGACTGTCCCTATAAAATCGGGACATCCGGTCACCCTACTTGTTGAGGATAAGCTTTTGTGGGTAAAAACCTCACTTCTTCATCTGAAGAAGTGAGGTTTTTACCCACAAAAGTTTATGCCCAAATAAATCTGTTAGTCTTTAAGGTGCCACCAGACTCCTTGTTGTTTTTGTAGATACAGACTAACACGGCTACCCCCTGATACTTGACCTACTTGTTGTACAGTTTTCTGCTTTAACTGCTCAGCCACATTCCTTCCGTTAATACTAGTTCACTGGACTTCTCTTCGACCACACATAGGTGGTGCATGTCATCCAGAGAAAACAGTGCAAGGATCTGTTACAATTCGATCTTGGATTTGTGCTGTTTAGGCAACTCTAAATGGCTTTTGCTGGGCTGACTTTCCCTAGTGCCACACTGCTAAACCCTTTTCCATTGGAAATGCTCCCTCCTCCTCTCCTTAGCTTCGCCGACCTCTTGCTACACCCTCTGTGAAGTTCAAACGGTTTCCTTTGGCCCAATCATTTAAAATGGGGGAAACAGTCATGTCTATCAGACTATCAAATATTAGGTGCAAGCTGTAACCAAAAATGGCTGCATGATGCAACGCAAAGCATGCTTTCTGTTACAGCCTTAATGTTTGCATTAGCAGAGAATACTTTTGGACATCAGGAACCCCAGTTCCCTCAGAGAATGGAAGGCCACCATCTTACTGCCTTCTCCTGAGAAACAAGACAAAGGGCTAGTATGGCTTAAAGGCCGATATCTCAATTATGAGAAAGCCTTCCAGGAAAAAAAGTATTAGTGCCGAGTTTCCTGCTTTAAATCATTTTTTACAATGCAGGGCTGATTCTTCCTTGGTTGCTATTAGGCAGGTAGCGACATATCCCTTGCAGTCTCCTCAGTTCACACGTGAGTCCCTCAATGAAACCATCTCAGTCTCCTGCCAATAGATCTTCTCATGGAATTCACACACAGTGGCTGCCTTATGGCTATTCTTCATCATCAGGTTAGCTTTAGGGACCATCTATAAAGTTCAAAGCATGACTCACCCCACTGGGACTCATCTAACACGGGTTGCACTTATAATGAAATGAAAACATTCAGGTGGAGGGCAGTGGGTGGGATAGATCCCTCCAATTTTTCGAATAGAAGGTTCAGTAAGATTGAGTAGCATGCTCCCTGCAACAGATACAGCTAAACTATCAGCCTGTCTTGTACTAAAGCAATGCTGCAAAAGAAGCTCCCTGGAGGAGAAAGATACAGAACACTGACTTACCTTCACTAGCAAACGGATAGCATTGTTCTTTAACCCACAGTCCACAGCTACAACTTTAATTGGATTCCCTTTGCCATACACCTTGACTTCCTATTGACAGGTTTAGAAAAAAGATAGACAATTACTGTACGTGACAAACCACAAGCCATAAACGCAGTGAGGGTGTTTTGCACACAGGTTGGTAGCAGATTGATTGTTCGCTGCCAGGAAGTGACTGGCACTTACCAGTCAATTTACAAGGAAATCTCAGGAAGTGCCACAGAAGTTAATTTTTTTTTACGAAAAGCAAAAACAAGTGTAATGCTTTTTCATATACTGTTCGTTACAGTCATAACAATGATCCCTAAGAAACTGGCTGTCTCCATAGTTAATGACTAGTTTTTCTGTGTTTCGCCTCATTAATGGAAAGTAGCAACTCAATTCTCAAGAGCTGTGGCTTAGATGTAGCACCACAGAGAGACAGTGATAGATACCTTGGGCCAGGTCCTCAGTTGGTGTGAACTGGAGTCACTCCACTGACTTTAATAAACCAATTACACCTCCTCAGGATCTGGCCCATTATGCTTTCGATGTCGCCTTGATTCTCCACTTGCAATAAGGCTGGGATGTAACAGAATGAATCTCTATGTTACATCTACACAATACAGAATCACCATAATATCAGTGTAATTTGCCATACCAGTACAGACCAATAGCCCATCTAGACTGTCACTGAGAGTGACCCATGTTTATACGACATGGATGGTTTTATGTTTTTTCCAATGCCTTCCCTGCAAGACACTTTCCCATCTGCTGTCATTTTGCCCCTTTCTTCACATTATCCTAATGTAGCGCGTTGTTTTGATAAGCTGGAGGATTCCATAATGTAGACAATAGCATGGCCTTCTCTATGGCGGTTCTGCTCATAAGCATGGTGTGTGACTGATTGCTATGTTTGAAGAAGGAGTTCCCCTAATGGAGTGACCATTATAGGATAGTAAGATGGGTAGGGATTAGCCTGAACAGAGATAATCTATTGCGATGTGTCTACTGATTTATATATCACGCCATCTGGTGGGAACATACCCCACAATGCATTTCCTGAGTCTGCAGAGCATTGGTGCATCTAGGTCCTCTCCATCTTCTTCTAAGTTTCTAATACTATTTGTCATGCCTGTGTTCTGATTTGCAAAGGGGTTATCTGTCTGGTACAATCTTTGGTACATTATCTTATAATAAAAGAGTGGTTTAATTTAACTTAGGAAACTGCAGAACCATATTTATGCAAAGCAATGTTGGTTTTGGTTTTTACAGCTCTTCTACCTATACAGACATTGCTGTATATGCTTGTTTGAACAAGTTAATAATGTAGGTTGGGACTTTCGAAAGTGCCAAAGCTAGTTAGGTACAAAACTCATATTGAAAGTCAATGAGCACTGGGTGCCAAACTCCCTTAAGTGCTTTTGAAAAATTTCAACACCATTTTTAAATAGGCTTCCGAAGGGCTTTTGGCTCCTTGCAGCTCACATATACAGGGATCTATGCAACATTCATGATGCAAACGCTTCACTGGTGGTGACTTTCTTTGGTTGTTCTAATCCTCATACAATTAATTACAGAGCAAAGCTGCCCTGAGTTATTTGGACTAGAAAAGGGCCTGAACAAAAAGCTCTCATCTGAGCTAAATCTTGCTCAGATCCAGAAATTCAGATCCAGATTTGAAATTTGTAATTCAGAACAATCTGTGATACAGGTTGCTAATAAAACCCCAAACCCTTAGTTTTTGAGGTTGGATTCATGGCTTGCAGGTACCATAACCTTGCAGCATTAATGATTTTACTCTGTCCAATTGATTAGATTCTTGTGGACATAAATGACTTGACCTTCTCAAATGGTTAAACAGTTCATCTGCTCTGGGCATCTGAAAATAACGTACTCAAATTAACAGCATAATAATCTCTACAGAAACTGCCTGCAAAAGGCAGCCAAAGTCTACAAGGCTGGCCTATATAAAAACCTTCAGTAAACAGAGCTATCTCACTAGCATAAAAAGAAGAAAAAATCACTTCTAATGTACCACTGATAAGAAAACTTCTGGTCTTACTGCATTCTGATTTACATGAAAATAGCTGTTTGCTAGCAAATAGATTATCATGTCCAGTAATTACCACCATTGAAGAGTTTAGCTAATTGTCAGCTTTATTTGTGAAGTTGCTTTTTAAGCCCATAAAATGAAGTTATAAACATAATGAGACCACAGAAGCTCTGTTAATCTTTTTATATCTCTTTTATGGATGGTATTTCCAGTATCTTTATAGTAATTCTGCCATTACCAAGAAAGTCAAGAGGAGGAAATAACAGAAAGGGGTTTTATTATAATGTTTCGATCAGCTGACGGCAGATGGAGATTCGCATGTACGGAACGGTCAAGTTTCATTCCAAAAATATACAGTGTCGTTGGTGGAAAAGTGTACAGTGCCTGATCTGAGGGACTCAGCGATTTCATGAGATTCCCCAGGGAAACATGCATGAACCTGTCATTGTATGCCACAATAAGGGGCTCTTCAGAAACGGAAGAGAGCATTGACCTATCAGCCTTCCTCACTGCCATCAGGGGCATAGATAGAATTAGCACTCAGCCCCACCCAAATCTGTGCGAATGCAGAAGCCAGTATCTGCGTGGTTGTGGATCTGGAACTCCTGGCTAAATAACAGGTGGCTCTCAGTCCATCTGTCGAATGCTATGGCCAGCAGGGAGCAGAGTAGCCTAGCAGGCCATGCCGCTGCCTATGCCCAGCACTGGAAATGTTTCCCAGCCCCAGACTACTTTGCCAAGAGCCAGGTCCCGTGCAGGCTCCACCTGGCCCACCTGACCCAGCTTAACCTGTGCTTCCCATGGGGCGGTGGGGATCACCCCCTCTTCATTTGCAAGTCCAGCCCCCAGGCTCCCTGCACTCAAATCCCTTCTGTTCACCCAGTTATCTACCCCTACAATCAAGTATTCAAATAGATGCAACAGAATAAACAATAATGTATAATATAACAATATACAATGCAAATGATTTGCTGTGATGTCAAACCTCTTGTCATTGCCTGTCTACCCTAAGCTGGGGCCCACCCAAATTTCTACTCTTAGCTTTGCCACTGACTGCTATCCTTTCAGTCCTGTGCAGATTGACTCAGGCACTGTCTGCACTACAGCTACATCAGAGTCAAGGGACCCATTCCAAAAACATTGCCCCTTGACTGGGTTATAAGTATAACACAGTTAAAAATTGTAGTGCAGACATGACATCAATGCGTGCCTGTTCTGGTTTAACAGCCTATCCTTGTTACGATGGAACATGGTTTGCAGATCCCCATAACACGGTTACAATCTGTGTTCCGTTACTGGTCTATATGCTACCTAGAGCAGTAGTATGTAGCTATGGTTAATACCTACCCTGGGTGGGGGAGGGGGAATCCCTGTCCAGTACAAAAAGGCTGACTTCTACAACCAAACTAACAAAAACTGTGCTGGAAGAGAGTGACCAAACAGGATTGTGAGTTTTCTGGGATTTCCAACTTTTCACTGACATTTCTTTAAGGGAAACCACATTTTCCACCAGCTGAAAATTCTTCTCACTGTGTGAAAATCGCCCTCATGCATCATGGCGATACCTACCACCTAGTACCACTTGGTCTCGCCCTTCTCTTAGTCCCCTATCTGGTGTTGCCAGTTCCTAGGCTAACTGTTTAGACCATTCCTACTCAACACAATACTCCTTCTAATGCCACCTGGCCCCAGCTCCAAGCAGAGGACTAAAGGGGTGCTCTTTCTGCAGTCATTAATGGGTAATCCTCAAAAACTTTGGAGCATGGTACAGTTTGCAAAAGCACTTAAAGGTCTCCAGATTGCATAGTCAAGTGACAATGATTTATCGATGAACGCGCAGTGTTTACTATGATAAGGAAAAAGGAAACTCTCTAAGGCAAACGGGGAGGGGTTTTATTACTCAAGTGTACAGCACCCACATTGGAGAGAGAATTCTCACCTTGGTTGAAACATCTGCAATCAGGTTCTGCTTATTTGGATCTACAAACTCCACAGGCTGACCTTCAAATTCAATCTTCCCCAGGACTGTGCCCTGTGGAAGAAGGCAGTAGACAGCTAAGTGTAAGCAAAGAAGAAGTTGCAAACAGTGGCGCAGGTACTGACAGACAAAACTCCGTAGGAAGTGGAACAGCTGCTCCAAGCCTTTAGTTTAACATTACAACCACTTCAGGCATCTTCAGAAGTTTGCTAGCCTTCACCAGTATCAAAAGTGGTTTAAACACCCTATATTTTGGGGGAGGCAAAGCAGGCAATAAAATCAGTGGATATGGGGCTAGGTCAGCTGTCTAGGAGTAGCAAAATGGAGTGCTACTCAGGGGAGATCAGAATTCAGCTCTCAAGATGGCAGGCTTGTGGGTCTGGGAGCACTCCCAAAGCCAGCATGAACCTTAAATGTTTTCCCGTGCTGTCTTCTGCCAACCACTCTGGTTGACTGCAGGAGCAACTCTGGTATCATGCACAGGGAGTTGCATCCTCTCTTCTCAGCAGAGGCATGGCTGGACCTTTCAGCATGGGAGGAGGAAAGTGAAAGGGAGCGAGGGGGTGTTTTCATATCCCTTCCTCAAACTCCTATGATAAAGCATGGTACCTTTACATTCTGTAGCCCCACACTAATGTGTGCAATGGGACTACACACTGGCTTCAAAGGTACTCCCGTGCACAGCTGGACCACGGCCAGGCCACACACTGTAGTACCTGAGACATTGCAGTCATTTCCCTATTCTTAGAGCAAGAAGGAACTCCAGTCTCGTGGACACCTGTGTGTGCAAACTGTGGGTAAGTGACAAAGGCAAGCACTGGAAGGGCTAGAAGCTGCTACCTTTACTCATACCACCTAGCATCGTACACCACACGTAGCCACAGTGGGACAGGGATAGCCCCCATGTGAGTAGGGGTGGCGGAGTCTGTCTCCCAGGTCTTCATTTCAGGTAAAATGCCGTTAACAAACTCTTTGCTAAGTTGCCCTCTTTCTGGGACTTTGAGGAGACTTCTCTTTCCCTTCTCACATTTGCTGATTTGGTGAAGTTTATATGGGGGCAGAAGTTGAAAAGGCCTGTGTGACCTTCAAGAGACAGCCATTTGGGAGCTCTGAAAACTGCTAAGCACTGCCTTGCAATCCTGGGAAAGCTGATTACAACAACCCCCCACCCCCTCACCTCACACTCACAGTGTCTTACCTTGACACTGGATTACTTAATGGCATGGTGCCCCGTGTTTACTGTTCATTTATGCATTCATCATGGTGAACCCTCTTCTCATCTCCCATTGATAAACATACACGGAGTGAAATATTAAGCTAGTTTTTCAACCTGACTAAGATTAGTGGGAGAAAAGGTGACATGATGCATTTTTTAAAAACCATAAACCAATATCGCTCTGAGTCCAACATAATGCGCATTACTACCGTACGGTGTATGCTAAGCAAATGGTTATTGAAAGCACATTTACTATGGATGAAAGGGGCACTGATCTATTAAGGGATACGTATCAAGGAAGTACAAAATGTATTTCCATTTACAAACATACTATATTAAACAGTACTTGTCTTCTGTCTACAAAGACAGGCATTTTCCTTAGTATTAATTTGTGCAAATACTATACTATGCAAGTTAGCTCCTTCAGACACTGCTGGGTGGAAGGAATGCAGGTTTGGACTGTCTCATACAACCCAAATACCTAACAAACAAAAAACCAGACAAGAGCAATAAAAAAGCCTCAGCAGTGCAATGATTTTTATTCCAGATGGATTTGATAATTGCTTTACCCAAGATGTGAAATGTACCTTGCCATTAACCTCCCTC
This sequence comes from Trachemys scripta elegans, assembly GCF_013100865.1. Taxonomy (NCBI): domain Eukaryota; kingdom Metazoa; phylum Chordata; order Testudines; family Emydidae; genus Trachemys; species Trachemys scripta. Next base: position 63,419,460 of record NC_048308.1, on the reverse strand, counting down.
CAGTAACCTAATATTCCACATGTCCTTCAAGGGTCAGTGCTGGGAAACCAGATAGGACTAATGGCCATAAAAAAAGAAAATAAAAGGCTTAGCCCCAATAAGGTGTAATTGGCCTCATCTAGGAATTAGCGTAGCGCAGCGCAGCCGTTTGGTCTCCTCAAGACCCGTTAGATTAGGGCTGTCCCTTTCCTTGGAGGGTCAGATATGAAATAACACAGAAGGAGTCCCACCAAACTCTCTCTCTCTGCCTATATTTGGGTCTGCCCATCTCTGCCTACCCACAACACGCACACACACACACCTGCCTGCCTGGGACACCCTCAGGCTGTAGCAACCCCTCTCCCCTCCCCGCCCGCTTTGTACTGACCCACTTGTACGGAGTGGGAAGCCAAGAGGAGAAGAGCTCAAGGACAGTTAGGGAATTCCTGCTCTGCCTCAGCTCAGGGGTACTGGAGTCGTATGGGGCGGCAGATGGAGGAATCTCATCTGGACCGGTGCTCGGGCGGGCAGGTCAAAGTGTGTGCGGTGCACAGGACTTGGCAGAGCAGGGCCCTGAGTCAATAGCCTTAGCCACTAGGGAAAGCACGGGATGAGGCTGGGTTTAACGTATTTGGAATCAGGGAGGGGGATCATACCTTGCCCCGAATGATTTTAGTCAGCATCCTTGTGTCAATCCCACACAGAGCAGGCACCTGGAGGAAACATACAAGAGAGCCCAGTCAGAGAACAGCCAGGGGAAAATTACAGACAGATCACCTTGCTGAGCAGCCTATCAGAGAGACACAGTCCCAGGACACACCTCTCCTTCTCTTTCCCTCTCTCTCCTTTGCACATTCCTTCCCCTCCCCATGTCCCCTCTCAGAAATGGCAGGGTTCCCCAAAGTATCTAGGTGCTGTGCTGGGCAGCTGGTACCTGTACAATTAAACACCTGTGTGGCATATGCCTTTCTGTCTAGTCTGTGGGCCCAGTTCTGGCCTAACACCAGGGGGCTGGGTCCTCAGCTGGTATAAACTGATACAGCTCCTCTGACAACAAGTCGTTGGCTTCAGGGATGCGACCCTGGTTTTCCATCGGTGGGACTCCATTAACTTCAATGCACTTACTCCCAATTTACACTGGGGTGCGCGGCCTCAGAATGTGGGCCTACCTGAGCAGACCCCTGATCCATTAGCAGCACACACTGGTGTCTGCACCTGGAGTAGTTTGAAACAGGGGAGCACATTGGAGAGAAATAGTTGGAAGGGAAAGTAATGGAGAGTAATCACACAGGCAGGGAGAGAAAGTGAAGTGAGGATAAACTTAACCTAACATGAAAAATGAAGAACGAAATATCCCCACTTAATGAGTATTTCTCCTAGTTAGTCTTGTCCGTGTCTCCTCATTGTCTCGGAAGTAGGAAACCCAGAAAAAGCCCACTGCAAACTAAAGAGAGCAGGGGTTTGCCAGCACAAACCAAAGGTCTGATGATAGGAGCTGTAGCTCACTGTCAGACAGAATCTCTCTCTCCTGGTTTCCATTACTCAAGGAGTCACCTAGCAGTTTCCTCAGAACAGATATTCCATGTCGAGTATCCGGTCTGGTTGCCCAAAGATCTCTCACCTTTTCTTCTTGCAGCCACTGTCCCAGAGTTTTGACTGCCCGCCAGTGACTGTAGTCATTGCTGTAATCCAGCACCAGCAAACCTGAAACCTGCAAAGAGGAAAGAAGAGAAGAAATTCCGTTTTGCTCTTATGGGAAGTAAGGAAAACCCAAGTCCCCACTTCGTGTGTGTGCGCGCACGTGTGCATAGGCAGAATTTCCCAAGCTTTGTCATGGAGTGGAGGTCACTTCCCTCCCAGTCACAATGGCACGGATCATCTCCCCTATCCCCACCATTTGTGATCACACAGACCACCTCTCCTCCCATGTACAATCACATCACATCGCTGTGGCAACTACAGCAGTTCCTTTCAGGGGAAAGTCAATTGAGGGAAGTACATATAGTGTTTTTAGCTGGCTTCAGTGTGATGATCATTGTCCTCCTGGAAAACAGTGACCACTATTGCTCTTCATTTCAGCTCTCTTGCTCTCCTGTCTATTTCTCTCATCTGGGAAGAAGGAAGAGACCTAATGTCCTGCAACCAGTCAACTTTCTTCTTCCTCTGCTAGAAGGCGGGAGAGATCTTGCTCCTCTCCCTGGCTTTGGTAAGCAGCCCCACTGCAACTCCCCCTCCTCCTTGGGGCTTCATTTCTACTTCAACCATTGCTCTCATACCCCCTATCTCTCCCATCGCTATTCACATAATGCTACCATCTTCCTTCCCTGATAGCTGGGGCAGTTTAAACTAAGGGCTCATCTACACAGAGAAGCTGCACTGGTTTAACCCAAGGTGGACGTTATTTACACCTACTTAGGCTTGGTCCACACTGGGGAGGGGGATCGATGTAGGAAACGCAACTTCAGCTACGAGAATAGCGTAACTGAAGTCGACGTTTCCTAGATCGAACTAAGTTTACTTACTGCTGGTCCACGCGGTGCAGGCAAGCTCCCCCGTTGACAGCGCTTCCTCCTCTCGGCGAGCAGGAGTTCCGCAGTCAATGGGGGTGCGCTTCTGGGATCGATTTATCGCGTCCAGATGAGACGCGATAAATCGATCCCAGAAGGTCGATTTCTACCCGCCGAATCAGGCGGATAGTGTGGACCTAGCCTTAGTTAAACCACTGCAGAGCTGCGTGTGGACCAACCCAAAAGCCGCAAGGAGCTTTGGGACCCTTACAGTGGAAGTGCAAGTACTAAAATCTTCACATGCCGCGTAGGCCTGGTCAACCCCGGGGCAATGAGTTGTGATTAGCAGAAGCGTTAACCATGTGCAGCTGACGCATTTTAACACACCTCTATCTCTGTTTACACTAGAAATGTTTACAAGCCTGTGCTGGCGAGCACACTTGCTAAGTACACCTCATTTTCCTACTCTAAACAGCAGCTTGGCAAAACTGTAATCCTTGCTGTATCAAATGGAGGATATTCAGATTTTAAAGGTCAGAAGGGACCATTAGATCATCTAGTCCAGCAGTTCCCAAACTGTGGGTCACGACCCCATTTCAAGGGGGTCGCCAGGGTCAGCATTAGATTTTCTGGGTCCCAGGGCTGAAGCCAAAACCGAAGCCGAAGCCCGAGGGCTTGAGCCTGGGACAGCAGGGCTCTGGTCCCGCCCCACCCTGCCCAGGGCGGCAGGGCTCAGGCTCCGGCCTCCTCCCACCCAGGGTCATGTAGTAATTTGTGTTGTCAGAAGGGGATCATGGTGCAATGAAGTTTGAGAACCCCTGATCTAGTCTGACCCTCACCAATCTCTTCAGTAAAGACGGCCTCTGTGCTCAGACGGCTCTCCCTTGCCATGATCTGATCTCTCTATGGCAATTTGCCTCTGGGAGACAAAATCACATCTGAGGCACCAGAAAGAAAGAAAAAAACCCAATCTTCTGCATGTTTCTGGGAAGTTCCATCTAACTTTCCCCCCTCTGTGGATGAGCCTGAAAGATGTCAGTGCACTGCCATCCACCCCAGGGATTAGTATTTCTAAATCCGCTCTCCACTGGATTAGTTTGTCCAGCCCTGGTTTTGCTCTGCCATTACCTTGATTCCATCAGACTCTAAAAACTTGCTGAGGCCCATTTCATCCAAGGCAGCAGTGTCCGGCGCCCCACCATTGCCTACAATGGGGTTAACCATCGTGAGAATCTGCCCCCGGTAGCTGGGATCTGTCAGGGTTTCAGTGTACCTGGGTTAAAAACAAACAACAGACAACTGTTGGCATGGGGCTGGGAGCACAAAAACCAACATAAACCAGCCAGCAGTGAACTCCCAAATACAAGGCAATGGTGAGTCTGGAGGGATTCCCAAGGAGGGATAGATTTAAACACATGATTAAATGTTTTGCTGAATTGATACTCAAACCTAAGGTTTCTATGAGATCAGTACTGGAACATTTTTAGCCTAATTTTCCAAATCAGATAATTGCACTCTGCCTACATTTCCCTTTGCAGCTCCAATTGAATAAGTCATTCTTCACTTTCTCTATGTCCTGTTGCTGTGAACTGTTAAGTAATTGCTGTCTTACAATCCAGAAATGGCTGTATTTCACCAGTGGATGAAATTATCCTTTCGTATACTTTCCCAAGAGCATTGGGTATTTCAGGATGAATTTGCCCTATATATACACATAATGTATTATTATTGTTGTTTAAATGGTATGTAATTGGAAACTCCCACAGTTTACCAGATATCAGCAATTTGCAAGAAACATTTTTATGGAACGCCAGCCCCACTGCCAAAAGATTAATTGTCAAACACTGGAAAACTCTTTACAAAACCCAGAATGGTTGCAGGCTGATACAGACGAGTAAGTGCTCTAGCCAACGCAGAGAAACGACGTGTCACTTAAACAATGCCCATGAAATATTCCGCGGTATGCTTGTCCTGCTTTTGGAAATATATTTCCTGCTCTGGTTAAATATGCATGAGATTTTCAGTGTTAACATATGGTTATAGTAAATGCATGGTATGCATACATTTGGCACATATAATATATATAGTATAGTATATATAGTCTCCTTCCTACTGGATTTTTTACGCTATCAAACATCCTTCCTTAATGACAAAGCCAACATAATTAACCTTTATGTGTTATTTGTATTTAAAAACATTGACAAAAAGCCACTGGGTTTGGCTTTGATGTATAGGCACAGCTCTGCACTGGGACATAATGCCCTTAAAGCAGGCATGATGCCTCCTATAGCTTGGAGGAATGGCACAAGGAATGACACAGATGGCACAAGAACTAAAGAGGCATCCAGATCCAGTCCTCTCGGGACTTGCACAACAAGTCCTGCCTGATCTCTGTAAATTCCTGCCAATCACTTCCTCTGCTAGAAAATCCGTGGGAAACAAACACACAAAAAAGGGAGCGAACATGTCAGGAAAAAAAAAAGGGGGGGGGGGACTTTTTTATTTTTTGCAAATCTATCTTTAATTCTTCCTGCCTTTGCTTCTAAAACCAAATTATTTTTATACAACTAGTTGAATTGTTTGTGACCATTTCTGTGAAAAATCATCCCATTCACCAAAATTCAAAAATGTCACCAAAAAACCTTGTCAAAAAATTGGAAATGCGCCAAAATGTCAACCAGTTCTAGTCATGTAAAATTCAAACACCTCTCCAGCATTTCTTTTCTGTAATGTTAAGTGACAACTCAAGAATTCAGTTTGTCATTGAAAAGACACGGCTCCATGTACTAATTCACAAGCTCAATCTGAACCTAGTCAGGATTCTAGTAACATTCAGTTCACATAGGACATTGCTCAGAGGCTTAAGAGAGGTCTTGGCATAGTCACTCCTATGTCAACACTACATCAGCTCATCAGCACACTCACTTCCATACTAGTAACTTGCTATCTATCCTGACAGGACTTAATGCCAAGACGTCCATCTATTCCTGCAGACCCTTATCCTGGTACAGTGTCATTAAAGTCAATCCACGGAGAACTACAAGGTCTCACTCTCTGCCCAGCAATCCCTGGATTTGTAACAAACCCAGCCACATTTGTGCCCTGTGAGAACACTGCAAGGTCTAATCCCCCCCCCCCCCCCCAGCATTCTCTTCTCCATAGCAGTCAGGGTTTCCTACCACCCTAAAGCGGGATGCAACTGGTCACCATCCATCCCTGGACTCCTGGGCTCAGCACCTCACCCGCCGAGTCTGCGCGACACTCAGCCCCCGCCTCCCAGCCTAGTCCACCCAGGTTTGGTCCCGTTCTCCAGCCCTGAGCTCCTGCAGCCACTGTGCACAACCAATGGGGCTGAAACCGCTGTCCTCCCGAATTCTGCCTCTGCCAATGGCACACACTATGCACAACATACATGTGATTGTGGGTGCCACTCAATACGGAAAATGTTCTACTTCAACCAGGGACAGGGGGCTTGGGTTCAAAGTGGGACAGTCCTGCAAAACCCAAGGTGGTTGGGAGGTAGGGGGTTATGCCCATGGACAATAAAATAAACCTTAACCCCTCATATTTTGTTTCTTGCCCATCTGTCCCCTAGAACAGACCATTCCTTCTGAGTGTGTCCTCTGCGTATCGTCAGTAAACGAATACTAAATCCAGCCTCTGCTGCTGAGCTGCAGTGTTGAAGGGAAATTAATCCATCAGGTGTTGCTTGACTTTTGTGATGTGACAAGATTTATTACCCATAATCTATCACAGGGAAGAGAACTCTGGTGCCCTCCATCATTTTGATCTATATTAAACAGTTGTTTGTTGGCAGGTATATTAACACAGCTAGTAATTAGTGCTGTCGAAAAGCATAAGTAATTGCCTTGTGATGCAAAACTTTGCGAACAGATTTCTTAGGCTGTAATTTACTGTTCTCCCCAATGGAACAATGTAAAAACCCATCTTGCAGTATTTGTTCCACATAGGGAGAGCAGAGTTTGGGGAGAGTGGAGCAGGTGCACAAAGATTTGCATTGAAACCTTGAGTTTGAATTTTACCTCAGAAATATCTTGATTCTCCCTCCCATTGACACCTGCTGTTCCTCACTAATGATCTTATTGTATCAAGCAAGTTTGCACTACGGCTGACTTTCTCATCTGGACAATCCTGCAGAAAAAGTGGCCAGTGATCTTGTTTGATTGACCAGGTCCATTAGCTCCGAGGCTACAGCAGACTCATGATCTTCTACATTAAAGTTGGACAAAGAGTCCCAACATGCTAGTGTGCATCACACGCTCTCCCTAGCTGAGGGGCTCAGAGCTCAACAGCACGTTTGATCCCTGCATGAGTCACCACTTGTAATGATGCCCTCTGGGAACCTCTGGGAGGGCTGAACTTGGGTCCTGTGGATTTAAAAGCATCAGCCTCTATTACTTGAGCTAAAGGACGAGCTCCATTGGCTTAGAGACAATAGCGGACTCATATACCACTATATGGGACCGAGCCACTAGAGGGAGACAAAGACACACTTGGCCAGTATGTTACAACTTATTGTTGCGTGCCATTAAGGTGTTACCATGTTTCAACACAGAAGTGACTGCATTTCAAAGCTTAGGAAAGGGATTTACCATAGTTATCAGTTTGCAAAATAGGGATGGCATGATAGAATGTTTCTGAAAGTCCCCATGAGCACTGAACCCTTATGCTTTCTACCATGATGCCGGCCATCACGTTTGGGAGAAGCTCCCCAAAAATATCCACAAAACTACCTTTTTTCCACCTTCAAATCCCTCCTCAAACCCTCCCTTGCCCATGATGCACAGAAAAAACTCGACAACAGTTAGGCTACTAGTTTGAATTGACCACTGCTTGTCATGCTGATCAATATTGTCTCATTGTTTCTTTGTACACCCCAGTTAGTCTGTCTATATCCATATAACCTGTTGTCTCTTGTCTTATACTTAGATTGCAAATTCTTTGGAGTAGGGACTGTCTTTTGGTTCTGTATTTGTGCAGCACCTAGCACATCAGGGTCATGGACCATGACTAGGGCTCCTACACATTCCGGTAATACAAAAATACATTATTATTAATTTAATAATGATAAATAATACTAATAATAATGAATAGGCAGCTGTTTATCTTTTTTCCACCGTTTAATGCTGCAGTACAAAAAGCATCCCTACTTATGTATCCTTTGTGTTTGCCTTACCCAGCAAGACCAGTGTTGAAGACAACTTCACCGGCTGTGGACGACGGATGGCCAAAGGAATAACCCTTCATCTTCGTTCCATCATCTAGCACCAAGTTTGCCGTCTGTGCCTAGAGAAACAAGTTACATGACACTCAGATCTGTATTTTAAATGAGCACACCCTAAAGTTGGGAAAAGACTTGAGGTTAATAGGAAAACATCCAAGGTACACGGCTCCCATGCCACTTGTGATGCAAAGCACAAATTCCCTCATCCCCAAGAAATTGTCTACTATCTTGTCCCCCTTCAGATGCCTCCTTCATGCTCCCTTCTGCCATGATGCTTACAGAGCACAGTCAGCTGACAACAGCTATGTGGGTGACAAGTCAAACTGAGTACAGAGTGAGGCTAGACATAAACGTGCTTGTTGGACCATTTTGCCTCCGCCTCCCAGTCTCCCACCTTCTGTATCTTGCAATTAACTGAGGGTATAAACTCTTTAGGCAAGTCACTGTCTCTTTACTATGTGTTTGTTCAGGGCTCGATTTGACAAGATTCTGAACATACGGGCCCCAATCCAACACAGCACATCAGCACATGCTTAACTTGGACTTCAATGGGATAACTCATATGCTTAACATTAAGCATGTGTTTAAATGATTTGCTGGATTTGGGTCAGAGTGCTAACTGCCTCGCAGGGTCCAGCTCTTAGTGCATAGGAATTGCCAGACTGGATCACACCTTGGTCCATCTAATCCAGCATCCTGTCTCCGACAGTGGCCAGCTCCAGATGCTTCAGAGGAAGATGCAAGAGACCCCACAGCAGATATTTATGGAATAACACGTCCCCAGGGAGAGCTTCTTCCTAACCTCAATGAGTTAGTGGTTGTCTTAGGGAGCGCTTAGCACAATAGGTCCCATCCATCACTGGGGCCTTGCAATGGGGTGGCTCGCCCCTTAATGGCTGGAGGGCTGGGGCTAGCAAACCCTGATTACAGAATGAGTCCCACCGGAGAGGGATGAGGTGATTCCAGTAAGCTGTGGGGGGAAAGCTGTGAATCTCTGGCTATGCTGGCAGAGAGTAAGGTTATGTCTTCCCTAGAAATGCTGCAGCAGTGCTGCCGCAGTGCTTCAGCATAGACGCTTGCTCCAGTGATGGGAGGGGTTCTCCCGTCCCTGTTATAAAGACACCTCCAGTAGCTAGGTCAACAGAAATCCTTCCATTGACCTTGCACGGTCTACCCCAGGGGTCAGTTCGGCTTAATGACGTCACTGGCGGGGGGGGGGTGGATTTTTCATATCCCTGAGTGACATAGCTGGGTTGACCTAACTTTTTAGTATAGCCCTCGCCTAAGTAATCTCCTGCACTGGGGGAAAGGAACCAGTGGGGAAGGACAAACTCTAGGTGGGAGGTGCTAGGAGGCAGAAAGACCGGAGGGGGTTGTGCCCCACTGAAACTGAGATGAGGACTGCGTGAGTTTGGGTTCCATTTTGGAAGACTGTGGTATTTCAAATTATCAGGAGAGAGACACTGAACTGAGATTGGGGCCTGCAGGACCAGTGGACCAGAGGACTGAGTAAACTGGACACCACGTAGGGAATGTTTTAATTTCCTTTGCACTGTGTGGAGTTGTCTGAGGAGCCCTGAAAAATGGGGAAAATGAGATAGGGCACAGCCAAGGTACCTCTGGCCATGAGGTGGTACTCTGAAGGCTGCTGACCCCACTACAGGCCTCTGGAATAACTATGATATAAGCTAGAACTGCTGTGACCATTTTGCTAGAGTAGCATTGTTACTTGTAGGTGGTGTTTCTGTCACTTGTCCATCACTTTCAAAGGAACTTTATCATGATCACAGGTACTTTGTCTTGTTTTAAAATTACTTGATATAGCAAGGTAAAAAACATCCATCCAGAGCACGTTCATGGTTTCTATGGCTTATGCCAGCAGGCTCTGAGCTGAACAGGAATAAAATGGGTAGGTATGGTAGTGTGGGTGTGTCACCTCGGATTACTGCAGTTTGCAGGCCTTCTTCCCTCAGAAGTGCTAGATGGGGCACATAAGCTATCAAGACACCTTGTACTAGAGTTAGGGTGACCAGACAGCAAGCATGAAAAATTGGGATGGTGATGGGGGGTAATAGATGCCTATATAAGACAAAGCCCCAAATATTGGGATTGTCCCTATAAAATCAGGACATCCGGTCACCCTAACTAGAGTTTCTGTAACTATACCGCCACATTTGTATTCCACTCCCAGACCATGAAAGTCAGTGACTGCACTCCCCCTTAGACGAGCTAATTTTCATAGGTAGGAATTATGCCAAGAGAGGCTGCTGTCGGTATGGTCTGGTGACCTAACACTTTCATTTTGTAATTACAACCACTGCTCCTAGGAGGATTTCAAAGCTCTTTATGACATTAATTAAGCCACAACACCCTTGCACAGAAGATAAGTACAGCAATCCCCATTAAAAAGCCAGCATTTCTTATCAATGGTATCTGACACTATTTCAATTTTCTCCTTTACTTCAAATAGATCTCCGTGGTAAGTGTGCAGTAACAGATAGCGAAGGTTAGCTTTTTAATGCTTTGTGGAATTATGATCTATTTTACAGCTGAGCAAACGAGGGCAAAGAGGTTATTTGAGTTGCCCACAGTCATATGAGTCAGTGGGAGCTCTGGGAATAGTTCTGTAAATGATTCCTCGTTCTGAGCATTAACCACTACACACTACGCCTTTCCCTAGAGCTGGTTTAACAAATTAGCAGTCCCCATCTGGCAGCCGAACTCTGCATGGAGTCCTGACAAAATACCACAGCCAGGACCCAACCAGGGCTGGTTCAAAAGCAGCAGCAGTAGTCTTGTGAGCCGATATGGAAAACTCCAGTGGCCAAGGCTGGAGGAGCTGTGCTAAGCGTGTCGTTGCTGGAAATAGCTTTCTGCATATCTTAGAGAGTGATCCCTTGCATTTTGTTGTTAAAAAGAATATGCCACCATCACTTTGCTGTAGAGGGGGATGGAGGAACTACTTTCCATTTGTGGCAAATTAGATGAACACTCAAAGACAGGAAGAATTTCATTTACAGCACTGAACAATCACAGCAAACATTCATCCAAAATTTCACATATTAAGAACTTCATGGCTGTTATAAATACACTGCAGTTCACGTATTAGTATACGTCAAGACATTGTAAAAACTACAGTTGACAAGTAACTGAATTAAAATACATTTGGAGAAGTATTATCTTTGCATCTTCCTTTTTTTTTTTCCATTCACTTACTACTGTGCAACATTCAGTAATTTTCAAGGGGTCTCCCAGTCATCGGGGCAAATTAGTAAGGTTCTCCTCGCTGTGGAAGAGCCCAGGTTGCAGGGGCTTTTTTTTATTATTATTTGTGGGGACTAAAGGTAAAAATTAATAAAAACATTAGCTGTTCAATATACCATTAATGAATAGTTTTGTACCATGATTAAATTTGTCCATGCTAAATAAAGTGAGATAAATGAGCTTCCATTCCAAACTCAGTATTTCCTTTATTTATTAATGCAATCCCTAATTTTGGGGGGGGGGTTACTAAAGACACTCTCTCACACACACTGTGTGGCTAAACCCTCTGACAATTCCAGCCTCAAATATTACTTCATGAAATAGAGCTCGATCAATTTCCAAATCTCCCAGTGCTGGTCAGTCTGATGAACTTCTCATTCCAAAGCAGTGGTTCCTTCTGCAGAGGGCCTGTACGCCCCATTGCCTATAGAAGAAACTTCTTCCTCAGAGAGACCTTCTACAGCCACTAAAATAAAAAGGGTCTGCAGCACATGGACCACAGGTGGCGTTTGAAAATGAAAGGTGATTTCAACAGAAGTTGCCAGCTGCCCAGAACCTTTGAAAATCAGAGCACTTATCTAGCAGCTTATGGGTTAGGTTTCCTATGGGACTTGTGCTCCTAGGTGTTGTTGAAAAATCCAACCCTGAATATCAACTTAGGAGCCCAACTTTAGAATCCCATTCTTTCAAAAACTCTTGGCCTCAGAAGATGTTGTTCCCTTACAGGATAATTCATGCCACCTGCATAAAGCCAGCTCTATGCAGGTAGAGTGGTTTGGGAAATTAAGATCTAGCCCCCAAAACAGGACCGGGGATAGGGGCTGCGGCTGTAACCTCTAGCCCTCTGTACAATTGTAAATGTGCACCCACACCTAGGACGACCAGACGTCCCGATAAAATCGGGACTGTCCCGATATTCAGCTGTTTGTCCCGCGTCCCGACGGATGTATTGTCGGATGCCATTTGTCCCGATATTTGGCTTCGGCGGCGCTCCGGCTTTTTTTTTTTTAACGCTTCAGCGGCGCCCTGCCCCCACATGTGTCCCAATATTTAGTTTTTGTCATCTGGTCACCCTACCCACACCCCAGATCCCTCACCACCCCCTGTGGGTCTGTCCCCATAACAGGCTTCTGCTCCAGCAGACACGAGACCAGCCCAGCAGTCATTTCTGCAGCACACAGCTGGCTCACAGACCTCCCTACACAACCACTGTAAACCATTCTACCTCCAGACACCCATCCAGTCCTATGCAGGGATTTAAGGAGTACAATGGTCTTAGTACAGCACTGGTGAACTATCCCCTGCATGCCTAGAGCTAGGGTGAGATGTGGGGGTATTTCCCTCTCCTTGGTCTATCATTATCTAGGAGCCTTGTTTGTTAACTCTGCATCCTTGGAGCAACTACTATTACTCACATTTCTAGTGTGGGCATTATCACCTCCCTCAGCTGCTAGCTTACTTTTATTTAATAGGAAATGTGACTGAGGCTACATCTACACAGCAAAAAATACCCATGCTGGCAAGTCTTCAGAACCTGCATCAACTGACTCGGGCTCGCAGAGCTAGTGCTACAGGAATAAGAATAGCAGTGTAGACATTCTGGCTTGGGCTAGAGCCCAGCTCTGAGGCCCTCCCCACTAACCAGAGCCCAAGCAGGAATATCTATGCTGCTATTTTTAATGCCACCGTGTGAGCCCAAGTCAGCTGACCCAGACTCAGACTTATGGCTGTGGGGATTTTTTATTTTTTGCTGTGTAGTTGTGCCCTTGGGCCTATCAGTTTTTACTGTAGAGGAGATTTCAACTTAAAAACTGAGTTCCTTTAGGGTTGCCACCCATCCAGTTTCCACCTGGACAGTCCAGGTTTTGTCTTGTGTGTCCTGATGCCATTTGACAAGACCTGATGTCCGTTGTTGTTGTTTTTATTCTGGGGGGGAAGAGGCAGAGAAAGGGTGAGGCCTCGGAGGTCCGGCTACCAGCCATTAGAAAGGTTTCAATCCTAATTCCATCCCACTCTGTCTGAACTCTGGCGTTTTTCAGAAGAGGAGTTTTCCTTGGTAGCCTGCACTAAAATTTCATCTCCAACCACAGCTGTGAAGTGCATTGGCTGCTGTTTGGCTAATATCTCTTTCCCCAGCAGTGACCGCAGTTTAACACTGCTGCCTGAATACAGTTTGTGCAGCACTTTAACACCCTTCAGGATTAACATGTAAATTATTATTGTTAGATTTCCTGTATACTTGCAATAGCACGTAGAGGCTTCAACTACATCAGGACACCATTGCACGAGGCACTGCATAAACATGTAGTAAAGGAAAACCACTGTCCTCAACTGATGGGTATTTGCAGTGCAGTGCATGCACTTACAAAGCTTCTTTTAGCCACATTCCCTATTCTAGCAGCATTCCATTTGTAGTCTAGAGAATATTTCTGAGACCTGTCATATCATTATCCCAGAATTAACTTTAATGCACCTGCTATAATCCTCTCTACTTTATCAGAATTTTTCATAATTCCAAGTTTCTCTTTAGCTTCCCCCCCGCCCCCCATTCCCCCGCTTCAAATCGCTTAGCAAAATGAACCAATAAGAATTCCTTTACTATTTAGGCTTGCTAGGCAGGGTAACCCCTTACTGACTTCCAGGATTTATTTCTCCCCGCTTCAATATACTCTTGCTACAGCCTGTGTAACACCGACAGACTCCAGTCGTCGGTGGGCGAGATCAAACCTGGGACCTCTGGAGCTAAATACATGAGCCTCTACTACATGAGCTAAAACCCAAATGGCTCTTAGCTAAGGCTGTAGAGCAGACTTGTTAATCTCTCTCTCTAAGTGGTCTCAGTGTCACTAGATGGGACAGAACACCACACCCAGGAGGTGTGTGGGTTACACTGGCTCCCACACTTTCTTCAATTGTCTTTGTAATGTTATGTTTACTTGCAGTCTGCTATTCATCCACTAGATGTCTCTGAGTGCTGTAGAGTTCCAGGTCGTATGAGGTCACTGGTAAACAAAGGAAACCACGCTGGAACTTGAGCTGCGTGGGAGCCCATTTGTTTGTCTCTATTTAGAAGCAGTTTTCTGAAGCAGGAAGCATTTATTAAGGACAGACCATGACTGCATATGCCATGTCTGCCTTGGCTCCAGAATACACCCTTGTCTTCTCATGGAGCAGTCAACTGGCCAGATGGGCAGAAAATTCCACAGGTGTGGCAGTGCCTAAATTCCTTCAGCAGCAGATTCCTGGTGCTGAAAATGTAATGCAGCCTCTTCCTCACACCAAATAGACTTTTAGCAAGCTTGGAGTCTCCCCTCAACAGAGGCAGAAAGGCCTCTTGAAGCAAACTCTAAGCCATTTTGGTCTACAAATCCAACTGAAAATTGCACACAATCAGCCCCTCTTTTGCAATTTCCAGTATTCCTGATTTCAGTCAAGCCAGATATTTATATTTGCTCCTGGCTAAAAATCAGGAAGAGCAGAGGAGGAGGAATATTTCTTATTTAAAAAAACACACACACAAAAATGAACTCAATTTGTTTTAAAACTCAAGGGAGATTCAGATTCAGTTTGACTTTAGGGTGACGATTTGAGCCAGCTCTGATTTTGTTCAATCCAGAGAGGGAAACAAACCAGAACACTGGATACAAATCTTCTATATTGTAGAGAAGTTCAGTTCTGGATTCAGAGCTGGATAGGGAATTTGTAGCTTAGGTCTGTCTCTATAACAGGCCTGAACTCCAAATCTCCAACTCCCCTGGAGCTTTGGGGAACTTTAGCTCTGAATTCCATGGGTCAGAGCAATGTGTAATCCCTGTGCTGGAAGCTACTTCAGTAACTGTTCTACTCTAGTCACAAGAATTTCATTATTAATAGTTGTATTACAATGGTATCAAGAGGTCCCAGCCAAGATCAGGGCCCCATTGCAAGAGGTGCTGTACATACATGTAAAAGTCCCTGCCCGGAAGAGCTTACAATCTAGGTAGACAAGACACACAAAGGATGGACAAAAGGAAGTATTATCCTCATTTTACAGAAAAGAGAACTGACCAAAGAGATTAAGTGACTTGCCCAAGATCACACAGTAAACGTGTAGCAAATCTGGGGATTGATCCCAGATCCCCAAAGTCCCAGTTCACTCTTAATTACAAAACTACCTTTTCTTCTCTTGTGTACCTGTGCATTACCTTCACCCCAGCCTATCTGGAAATAGGATCCCCATTTCAGCTCATCCTCCTCCTTCTCCGAGTGGAAAGAAGTATAGCAACTCCTTAACTGATCTGCTGTTTCCTCAGTCCCTCCCTCAAATTCCTATGGACCAATTTTCTCTTTTACTTTCTGCCTGCCTCAAATATTTTTGGACAGCCCTTTGATAGTTGTCTGAAATAGTCTCAAAAGCCAGCATTCAATTTATTTATTTTCCTCTTCTAATTATACTTTTAGCTTGTTCCTGGTGGGTTATTTTTTTGTTTGTTTTTTTAGCTCTTCCAATCCTCTCCTTACCAGTCTGTCTCTCTAGTTACAAGCCTTCTATTTATGGCCCATATTACTCTTTACATCCCTACATAACTGCATTGGACTTCGCTGAGCATTAAGTGATATGAGCTGCAGTATCTCTGCTCGTTTCTGAAATGCAATGAAACTCCATTAGAGTGAACCCTATTATGCTAACTCCCTTGTTACAGTAAACGTTCCCTGAGGCCCCCTTCTTCCAAGTGAAATCAACTAGTGGTCTCAAGTCGAGCAGGGTGGGTCCCATTTCCTGGGAGCTCATTCCTCTATGTTCTCCATTAGCCACTTTGTAGAAAAATTTACTTAAATCATAAAATCTTCATGCAGGCCCAAATCCAGCGACTCAGCAGACTTTGCTTTGGCTGGGTGTATTTAGGGGAGGGGATATGTGGGGTACAATTAGGCAAAAGTCTTATAAAATCTAATATGGATGAAACCCAGAAAGTTCTAGGAAATTTCAATTCAAAACCTATACAATTTAATAGAGAATTATACAATTTCTTCAGGGTTTTTTTTAAACAATTGTATGGACTTCTACAGGCAGGATTTAATTCTCTATTAAGTTCTACAGGATGATTTTTTCACTATTTTTCTATTTAACTCTCATAAGAGT
Source organism: Trachemys scripta elegans (assembly GCF_013100865.1). Classification (NCBI taxonomy): domain Eukaryota; kingdom Metazoa; phylum Chordata; order Testudines; family Emydidae; genus Trachemys; species Trachemys scripta. The sequence goes on along the minus strand of NC_048308.1, from coordinate 63,403,343 downwards.
CCAGACTCCATGCTGTGATGCTGCTCTAGAGACTGTTATATGTGAATAGGTCCACAGATGCTTATTTTCTATGTGGGGTTCAGATGCAGCAGAAATTCATTTTGTGCAATGAATGTGAATGCAAACCCTATCCCTGCCTGTGCCTTAAACCAGAACCCTGGCCTAAACCTATCTAGATCCTTATGGTGTCTTAGGCCCATCTCCAAATAAAACATACTCACATTGCTGCCCCTCTCAAGCACAGAGGTTCAAAAAAAGCTCAGACAGAAGGTATTAAAAGAAAGAATGACCGTGTCCTTGCATGTGCTCTGCTCAAGACAGGAATGGAAGCAACAGAGCCAAATATATATAAAATATTTCTGTAAAGGCTGCTTTCCTGGTATACCTGGCCAGAGCAGAAACAGGAACATCTTACAAGAGAGACTGGGAGCCGCGTTCCCAGCACTGGGAGCTGCGCCCCTCGTGGAGGTGGGTTTTTTTAGAGCCCTGGGAGAACTCTCTCCCAGTGCTGCACCGCAACCACACAAGCCACGTTAAAACTTCACTGAAGTTTGCAAGAAGAAAATTTCTAAGTGCACAAGATTTTGCAGAGATCAGATTTTACATGTGTATCAAGAATGTGCATGTACTTATCTATCATAGACCAGAAACACCTCTCCTATCTGATCAGCATGAGTCAAATGGTGGATATCAATAACCTGCAGAAAACTGTTCTTGATCAATGTAGATATAGAAGTAATCTGCCAAAATAAATTTTAAAAAACCCCAAATAATTTTGAATAATGAATCTGCTCTCTGCTCACTGATAATCTGTGAGCAGAAGAGATTACACTCATTAAAATAAAATTTTCATTGCAAACTGTTTGCTCAGCTCTAACTATATAAGCTAGCAAGGTAGTTTCTGAAAGATATGAGCTGAATAAGAAGGTGGTTGCAGAATGACCATAATAAAAGTTAAACCTGGATGTTGAAACATTCACCACTTCTAGAAAAAAATGCAAAAAATCAAGTCTACGCTGTACAAACACCTGAGACTAGTGCTTAGTGCTACAAGGGAAATGTCTTTTATTTTCCAAGAAAAATTCCTAAGAAAATTAAACAGTTCTTTTCATCAAAAAGTTCTGCTAAATTTGAGGGGAGGGAGGTGTCAAAAAACAAAAAGCAAAGTTTTGTGGCGGGGGTGTTGAAAAAAACTATATGAACCTACGTTATGAAAGAATTTCCATTTTCTCAAGTCACTTTTCATCCAAAAATTCTGAATTAAAATTTTTGACCAACTCTACTAGTGTCCTACATTACATACTCCTGAGGGAATTCTGTGCCCCAAAAATGCAAATTTTATTTGTCAGTAAATAGATGTGGAGGCTCCAGCATAGCAGAGGGGTGCATAGGCCACCGGCCGCACAGAGGTGGGAGATCACCCGGCAGCCCCCCACCCCCAGGCCACAGACACATTGGTGAGGCTGCACTTGACACAGCGCAAGGGCCAGGTCTGCCCCATAAACACCCCGGGTCCTTGCCCCACCGCGCCAGCCACACCAGCTGTGGGCAGGCAGGCTCAGCAGGAACCAAGGGTGGGGGGGATCCAGATGTGGGTTGAGATGGTTCTGTGTGGGGCAATATGGGTGCAGGCAGGTCAGTGGGGATCTGGATGCACAGGGGCAATGGGACTCTGCAGAAGGGTGAAGGTGTGGGGGGCTCAGTGCGGGGGGGTCTGGTTGCAGCTGTGGGGGCTCAGTAGGATGGGGGTCCAGGTGCAGGAGTCTTGTCAGGGTGGTCCAAGTGCAGGGGGGAATGGGGCTCATTGGGTGGGGGTTCAAGTGTGAGGGGTAGAGCTTAGTGGGGGTTCAGGGTGTGGGGGGGGTATTCCAGATGCAGGGGTGAGGCTCAGCAGGGTGGGTGAGCTCAGCAGGGGGGTCTGGGTATGGGGGGGTCCAGATGCATGGGGTTGGATGGATGGGGAAACAGCTCCCTATACGTGGCTGAGGAGCAATGAGGGCTGGAAGTGGGGCGGGAGGGGGGTTCTTCCTTCAGCCGGGGAAGTTTCTGGTGGTGGGTCTGACCCGGACCCGGCTTGACAGCTCCTTGCAGAAGAAGAGGAAAATCCGTCCTCCTCAGTCCAGTCAGGGCTAGCAGCTGAGCCTGGCCCAGGACAGGAGCCTCACCCCACACTCCACTGCAATGATTTACCTCTCTGCCAGCTGCTCCAGGTGCCTGAAATGACACACCTGTGCTGCTGGGGAGAAGTGCATGACCACTCTTGCTGCTTCCCTTTGCTTCTTTGTCAGAAAATAATTGTTTTCTGCGGGGAAGCAAAAAAAATCTGCGGGGGTCATGAATTCTGTGTGCGTACAGTAGCGCAGAATTCCCCTAGGAGTAGTAACAGCCAGGCGAACATCATGTAGCTCTTTGTCCCCCACTAGTGGATAAACTGTGTCTAGAGGTTTATGAGCCTGCCGCTGCCTTCAAGGTAATGGACCTGGCCTTTTAGCTCATGTTTTTAGATCCAAAATTCCAAAGTTCACCCCTGCATATGGCCCAGCCAGCGGTGTGTTTACATATCTTTGCTGTGACCTTCATTAAGGAGATAAAGCCAGAAGATGTTATTTCCACATTCATCTTCCATAAGTTTAACCATTCACTGGGCAGAACACACATTTTGAAGGCATTAACCACACATAAATGAGCAATACGAAAAGAACATGCATGTTATTTGCTGGCACCAGCCTCCCCCTCCCCCCATGCCATTAGCCAACAGGGCAGGCCAGGTGCCTGAGAAACCTTGCAAAGAAGCTGCTGATACCAATTGGCTAGCAGTGAAGGAGTTATGATGAAGTTAGCAAGCAGCCTGTCGCAACCCACATATAAACACATAAATGCTCAGGTCTTTTTATGCATGGTGAATCTTACCACATTGCCCTTGATCAACCACCCATCAGCCACCAACATATAGCTACACTTGCATTGGTCACCTTCAATGGCTTTAAGGTCACACCTTCTTAAATATTCCAAAAGCTGCCATTAAAAAGACAACTAAATAATACAGTAGATGAACAGGTGTATCTTGGGATGAATGTATTATGGACACAGAGCTAATTGTGTTAGGAAATCACCCTGTAGCCGTGTTAGCTTAGAATTAGGTACCACACAGAAGACACTAAAACAAGACCAAAATAGCTGGGCAGTTTTCTCTGTCTTAACCTTTTTAACTGGATGCGCCACCCAGCCTAGCAGACTCCTATAAAGTGACCATGCGGGCCTTGTCCTTATGCAGTACTGTTGACGAGTTAGATCTGTCCTTTAAAAAAGTACAAGATGCCGGACCAGAACATTAAACGCCAATATACTAGTCACTGGGAAAACCAAACCAAATCCATCAACAATCTAAAGTAGTCCAGTGCCCAGCACATAACTATCACCCTAGCAGATACTTCACTACTGTGAAACGTACAAAACAAAGGGAAATTTGTGCCAAATGCTGAATCAATGACCATGGGAGGAAGAACCGGAGTACTTGTGGCACCTTAGAGACTAACAAATGTATTTGAGCATAAGCTTTCGTGGGCTATAGCCCACTTCTTCGGATGCATAGAATAGAACATATATTGGCCAAACCGGACAATCTCTACGCAAAAGAATTAATGGACACAAATCTGACATCAGGAATCATAACATTCAAAAATTAGTAGGAGAACACTTTAACCTGTCTGGTCATTCAATGACAGACCTGCGGGTGGTAATTTTGCAACAGAAAAGCTTCAAAAACAGACTCAAACGAGAAACTGCTGAGCTGGAATTGATATGCAAACTAGATACAATCAACTTAGGCTTGAATAGAGACTGGGAATGGCTGAGCCATTACAAACATTGAATTTCTCTCCCCATGTAAGGATTCTCACACTTCTTATCAAACTGTCTGTACTGGGCTATCTTGATTATCAGTTCAAAAGTTTTTTTTTTCTTTCTCTTACTTAATTGGCCTCTCAGAGTTGGTAAGACAACTCCCACCTGTTCATGCTCTCTGTATGTGTATATATATCTCCTCAATATATGTTCCATTCTATTTATCCGAAGAAGTGGGCTGTAGTCCACGAAAGCTTATGTTCAAATAAATGTGTTAGTCTCTAAGGTGCCACAAGTACTCCTGTTCTTTTTGCGGATACAGACTAACACAACAGCTACTCTGAAACCTGTCATCATGGGAGGAAGGAGAGAGATGACAGAAATGACACTGCAACCTGTAGCAACCTGCCACCAGATCAGGAATGAACACTGGTGACAAATAGAAACAGGGGATCAGATCCCCAGCACAGAACCCTGTCCCAAGCAGATCCTCTAACATACATTGGAGGGGTCTGTCTTGCTTTTTCAACACTTCAACATGCTCTAACTTGTCATGCCAATAAAGTCTCATTGAATTGAACTGAATACTTGTGGCCTGCATATTTACTGTGTGGAAAGCTATATCATTTGTTCCACATGCATGGTTTTTATGTAAGTATGTTTCTTCTTCAAATGGTTGTGTTGGCTAGAGCTGTAAGGATGGCAGGTATTTAATTTACCAAGCAGGATTGCAGTTGCCATTACAAGAGGCAGATCTCCTGCTCTCCTGACCTGAGCAGAGGCTGAAGCAGCCCAGTGTTTCATCAGTTAGAAGGAAGGTTTTGCACTGGATTTTAAGGTAGGGGCAGACATGGGGATAATTCATGGCCACAGTAGATTCTTGGGAAAGGGAAGAAGCAAGATGGCAGGTTCCACCCGAAACACACCAGTAACAATGCAAGTGTCCTAGTCTAGAATTTTAACATATTTGTCAACTTCCATTCTTCATGCCTCTCTTTCTTTCAAAGCCCATAGTCCTAGATGCCAGATGGGACACAGCACAAGTTGATGGCAGAGATGCCTTCCAATTTTCTTCGTCTCTACAATGATTTGTGGTTTAAGATTAACAGTTCTCTGGTGGGAATCTAAGGAACGTGGAGGCCTCAGTGGATAGAGGCTATAATGATTAGTCTCATACAGTTGGGAATTAACTGTTAGATAACACCCAATGGGTACCATAACTTGGCTTCCCCTACAGCTTTTCTTATAACACCACATAGTTATGATTCTGACACTTATTAATAGTACCGTGGCAGCAGGTTACATAGGTGCTGGAACTAGGGATGTGGGGGGTGCTGCTGCACCCCCTAGCTTGAAGTGGTTTCCATTATATACAGGATTTACAGTTTGGTTCAATGATTCTCAGCACCCCACTATCAAAATTGATCCAGCACGCCTGGCAGGTTACATAGGCAGAGGCCTGTTCTAGTCTGGATCTATCTGATGATGAAACTTTCGCTGCAAGTGCTACAGAATTTACACACGGGGCCCAATTCCTCACTGCACTAGCTTTACGCCAATATAACTCCACTGAAAACAACTGAGTTACACTGGTAAAGCTGGAGAAAAGAGCAGCTGGTGAATTCAGCCCTCTTTGTTGAAGACTGGGAGCTAAACTGATAGTATTTCAGCCACTAAAATAAAGGGCTCCAGTGTGAGGCACAGGACTGTGTATCTCCCATGTATTAAGAGTCTCAGGGCCAAACCCCAGTATAACCCCTTTAATAAGCTTAATCACATGCGTAAAAGTTAAGCTCAGTTCAACAGGCATGTAAGTATTTTCCTATTAAAACAAGAAGGTCAGCTCCATTCGCTATCAGCACTCTGGAGATCTAAGGTATTTGAAAAGAAAATACCTCTATAATATTTAACAGGAATAATGAACTTTCACCTTTCAGTGCAATTCACTCTACAATTTCAGCTCTGACTACAGAGTCCTACTCAATAAAACGCTGTACCCAAGCAGGCTCAGAGTAAGGCTTAGAAGCCTAGTTTGGCTCAGTTTTAAGTCAGTTAACTTCTCTGCATCAAGCGGTTTATTTGCACGCTAAACATATACTAGCGAGAGCTTGGTTATTATTACCTTGACACTTAAAAATCTGGTACCAGTCCTTGCCAAACGCCAGTGATGATGAGCAGTCACATTGCAAAACTCAAATCCGTCTTTCAAAGTCTTCACCACTTTGCAAGCTGTCAAAATTCTTGTCATCTTGAATAGGTTGATTGGTAACTAAAGTTAAAAAAAAAAAAAAAGAAAGAAAGAAAGAAAGAAAGAGATATCCTACTTGTATTTTTTTAGACTTAGATACAGGCAATCAGATACTTTTGCAAATTACAGTAAAGAAAACAGAGGAGCAGTCAGCGTGTTGGATTGACTGCACAGCACTCTCTTTTGCCTTCCCATTCTTTCTGGCATTAAAAGTCCTCAGTGTGGCCCCACCTTCTTCCCTCCCCTCCTCTGAAGAGCACTTACAACAGAGATGAACTGTGGTCATGTTGACTAGGTTGCATCATACCTCGAATACTAACTGCTCCTACTGGAGGACTGCAAGAATTGCAGGAAGCAACCAGAGAAATTCCTTATACATCGGCTTGTCAGAATTCAATTTTTATGTGTGTAATTTGGACAAATATTGGCAATGTTTATTTACGCATTTTTTCTATTTGTATCACTTTAAATTTTAACATTTGCATGAAATTATTGAGCGGGGGGTCAACATCACACAAAAATATACAAAATAAATATCCTTAAATCAAACTCTAATAAGTCCTCAGCAAGTATTTTTCTTACATTGCCTATCTGTAAATTTAGATGATTATCAATGGAAATATTTTTTCAACAATTTGCGTGTGTCCTGTGAAATTGATGTTTATGCACATTCACCGATAAAAATCTAACCCTTCTAAACCAATTTATACAATGAATAAATAGAGCTCAAATACGCTAAGGCAATACCGTGAAATATTATTTAACAAGTAGATTAGGAAAAGCTGCATTTATTCTTCCAATAGTCTCCAGGACTGTATCATTAGAAAGATTTTTTATCTATTAGGTTTCCTAGAGCTCTGGTGTGCGATGATGGATATAGGTTATACATATTGGACAAAAGGGGGGGGGGGAAATATGCGGTTGCTACCAACGTGTTATGAAAGAAAGCAGGAAAATGGAAAGCTTGTAAGCTCTTTGGGCCAGGACCTTCTTTTGGTTCCGTATTTGTACAGCACCTAGCACAATAACAGGGTCCTAGTTCATGACTGGGGCGCCTAGATGCTGCTGCACTACAAGTAACAATAAAAATATTTCTCAGCAAAGATCACAAAGTCAGCAGCTGAAATGGACTCCATGTGGTTTCCTAATTCTTGCCAACCATTGGTGAGTGTCATGTATGTCCTGCAACTCTTTCAAGTATGTTCCCCAAATGTAATGTCATTCCCCATTAGACAGAGGGAGGGAAATGTATAATGAACCCAAAAACTGAGGGAGAAACATACGTTTGTTTTCATACATTATTCTCATTACTGATTTAAAACTGTGGGCCCAGTTTTAAAGCATGAATGCCTTAAATAGGATCCCCAGATCTCCCAAATGAACACTCAAAGTAGCAGGCAGACACATAAAATGGGGTGCTCAGCCCAGCACTTAGGCATACATTATGCCAACGGATTTAAGTGCCCTATGTATGCACCCACATTCTCTCAGCAATTGGAAAAGCTTTAGCTGAACAGAATGCAAGTACCGCATTCAGTTACCGCGCATCGTGTTACTAGTTTGAACAGCTGAGTGCCTGATACAAGAGAAGAAGAGGAGAAGACACTGGGGTAGGGCTACCTGGCGGGGTCATACCCAGAATGTTGTGGGCCTGTATGAGAGAAGGGGTGAGAATTAAGAAGTGGGCATAGGTGGCCAGAGGAAAGGAGATGGGTGTAGTTGGGGAAATGGGAAAGCAAACCTCAGATCGGTTAGATAAGCACTACAAATACGGGGGGCTTATCTGAACCCAGCCAGCAAACCTCTTGGATATTCACTCATCACTAGAGCTGCGGTGAGGGAAGGAAAACACTTCCAAAATAAAATAGCAGGCAGTTGTTCAATTTCAGATTCAAAGAGGGGAATGATAGGAGATGTTTTGCCAGGCAGCAGAATGCCCTTGATGCAGCCTGATGGTATGTATTGAAGAGGGGACGTGTACAAAGAAGATAGGCATGTTCATGAATGAATGAATACCAGAGAAGTGCACTTTGTACTGGAAAGGTCATTCTGAACTCATGCAAACACACAACCTCATACATGCAATTCATAAACTAGTATTTTTTCCTATGGACTCAGCATTTTGCATCTGTTAAGTTATATTCACACTATCACGGGTTATATTTAGAGCCTTGGGTGGTGGTTGTTTTTTCCTTTCATTGTGTTGGATAATATGCAGTGATTGAAAGTCAAAATCTGATTCTGCATTCTGGGTGGGTGATGTAATATCATTTATTCGACCAACTTTTGCCGGTGAGTGAGACAAGCTTTCGAGCTACAGGGAGCTCTTCTTCAGGTCTGGGAAAGGTATTCCGTGTGTCACAGCTAAACACAAGATCCAACAGAGAGTTAGCATAAGCAGTTAGAATATGTGCTAAGGGACCATTTAAGGGGAAGTGGCTAGTAGTCATTGTTAGCGATTTTTCTTTGGTTTTTGGTATATTTAGGTACAAATTCTGCTCCCAATTTTACTTTGTGAATCTCCATTGAAGTCAGAGGAGTTAGGCCACGTCTACACTGCCACTTATGTCAGCAAAACCTATGTCACTCAGGGGTGTGAAAAAACCACACCCCTGAGTGACATAAGTTTAGTCGGCATAAGTGCTCCTGTACACAGAGCGTCTCCTGCCGACACAGCTACTGCCCATCGTTGAGGTGGCTTTATTATGTCAATGGGAGCGCTCTCTCCCGTCGACAGAGAGCAGCGATACAAGCGATCTTACAGTGGCACGGCTGCATCAGTTCAGCTGTGTCGCTGTAAGTTTGTTAGTGTAGACATGGCCCAAATAGTTTACTCGAACAACAGAGTAAAGTTTGGCCCAAATAGTTTACTCTCTTGACACTGTTTTGTATTATTTGTGAATTTGTACTTGTCACAGGACACTTCAGTCACTACCCAGTGTACTTTGCTGCCTGGCCAGTTCATGTGGCCTCATGGTCACAAACATACCCCAGGTTGTTACCCTTTCAGCAGCTCGATATTTATTCTTTCCTTATAAAGTAGCACAGCGTACTGCAAGCTTACAGCAAGAAGTGGTTTCCCTGCAGCCTTCACTCCTCAGTCCAGGCTCACCTCTGAGCTTTCCTTCCGAGCTTCCCCTTGCTTCCTGTTCCTTCCAATTATGTCCTCCCAATTACACCATAAGCCCAGGGATTGCCATCCAGGTACTAATGATCTCCCAACACAAAGCTCCCAACTCAGAGCGGAGCCTGCAACTTTCTTCATGCTGCAGCAACATCAGTGACCAGCGTGCCACTTATAGTGCCCTGTCACTACTAAGAGTGCCTCCTCTCTCTCTCTCTCTCTCACACACACACACACACACACACAGTGACACACTACACGTCTTCATTTCACTTGAGGCCTTTTCTTGCCTCTGGAAGAGGTCGTCTTTGCTGTCCAGACCCTACCCTCTTTAAAGGGTTGGTATTCTACTGAGGGTTCCTGTTCCCTTTGGGGCTGGCCTTCCATGGACCACCAGTGAGGGTCTCCTGCTTTCCACCCACAAAAGACACACCTAGAGGGTGGAGATTTCCCCCACAGCACCATCTCTGTCCATTGGTCATCTCACCAATCACAACCCACAGATCTTTCTTCCAGTTTACTTTGCTCTTGGCTTATATCTACCCGTGTGAATTGTCCCTCTAGAGCCACCACCTCACGATCCCTCTCTTCCTCCAACTTATCTTGCCCCTGGTTCACGACTATCAGTGTAGGTTCACCCACCAAAGCTTCCTTGTCAGGACCCTCTCTTCGACTTGTTCTCCATCTTGTGCTTTGGCTTGGACTTTTCCTCCCAGGAGCTGGCAGAGCCTCCTCCTTCCTTCTCTTCTAGGTGTCTCTAATCTAGCACACTGTTCCACTGCCCCTCCTCACATTTTACTCATCCCTCCAACTCCTCCAGTGTCTCACATCTTTCTGAGCATGTTACCACGTGTCTAAGGTTCTCATGCACTGGACCTGGAGAACTCCCTGGAGTGTCCACTCTTGTGAGCTTTTTGTGCTGTCCCGCTGGTTGGGGCACTTATGTACAGAGCAAATGTCAGGGCTAGCAGAACTAAAATGCTGGTCCTATTGATTTAAAACAAAAAAAAAATAGTAAAATAAAAAATACAAATTAATGTTTTATAAACCCGGGGGAAAAGAATATTCAGCACAGTACAGAAATTTAAAGCATTCCCTCATCATCTACCCTTTTCACACAAGGGGAATGAGGTCACTTCTCTTCCTAACATTACCGAGTAAGGCAACGACTTTACTATCCCTACCCTCTGCCACCTAAACTTTCCTTCTACTTCCAAGGGAATAACCACCACAGGATAAGTGCGCTTTTCCCATATGTACAATAAATCGTTATCGGTGCCCCCTCCTGTCGCCACTGCAGCCTAACCAGGATGCTCCATACACAGGAACATGCTGCCGCTGAATCTGCAACAGCCCTTGTCGTTCTTCAGCCTACTTTGACGGGAATCATCCTTATCCCTGGTCCCCCTTTTATACCTGTTCACCCACAGAACTCTGAAAACCTGCAGTCCACGTAGGGGCACTCTCTCTTTATGTGTCCTTTGCCCCTGCACGGGGGGCAAGCTAATGTGTGGGCAATTGGGGCCCCCTTATTAATCCTGGGCATTTCTTCCTGGGCTTCACAGCATGAGGTTCTTCAACCTTCTTCCCCCTGTCCTTGGTCCAAGGGCTATGGAGCTCTTTACATGGAAAGTCTGCCTTCACATACTCCTCTGTTAATTTTACCACCTCCTCTAATGATTCTGGCTGATGCCTCCAAACCCAGACCCTTGTAGTCTCGGGGATGTTGTGTGTGAACTGTTCCAGAATAACAGAGTTCATTAGGGTCTCGGTCTCCTGTCTATCCAGTTATACCCATCAAATGGCTCAGTCTGACAATTTCTGCAAAGGCCATAGGGACGTATCCTGTCATTCCACCTGGGATGCCCTGAATTTTTGGCAGTATTTCTCTGCTGACAAGCCCACCCTGTCTAAAATAGCGGCCTTCAGTGTATCACAATCTTTGTCCTGGCGCTCGCTCAAGGCCACATCAGCCTCCTGAGCCTCATCAGTCAGATAAGGGCTAGTCAAAGGTCTCGTCCCATCTGAAGCTAGTAGCCACCTGCTCAAAGTTAAAAGGCAACAGGGTCATCCTGTGGTGCCATCTTACATAGTCTCAAGCCCATCATTCACCAGCCTCTGCAGTAGCTGTTGCTGTATCTGGGTCTGTTACTTGAAGAACTCTTGCAAGGTTTGCGGCTGCCCCACCTGTCAACCCAGAAGGGCTTGCCCCTCCACCTGCTGGGTCTTCTGCATCTCCTTCTCTTGTTCCACTAGCCAGTGCAGCATCTCGTCCCTGGTGCCCAGACCACCTGCCTTCGCACAGGTTACCCTTCAAGATTCCTTCTCTCAGTTGCAAGAGTTAATACTCCTGGACAAGCCCCCACTTGTCACAGGGCATGTCTGTCATTACCCAGTGTACTTCACTGCCTGGCCAGCTCATGTGGCCTCACAGTCACAAACACACCCAAGGTTATTACCCTTTCACCAGCTCCGTATTTATTCTTTTCTTACAAAGTATCACTGCAGGCTTACAGCAAGTGGTGACTTCCCCACAACCTTCACTCCGCAGCCCAGGCTCACCTCTGAGCTTTCCTTCCGAGCTTCTCCTTGCTTCCTGTTCCTTCCACTTATATCCCCCCAATTACACTGTTAGCCCAGGTGCTCATCATCTCCCAACCCAAAGTGTGTAATTGCTCAGAGCTGAGCCTGCAGGCTTCTTCATGCTGCAGCAACATCAGTGCCCAGCATGCCACTTATAGTGCCCTGTCACTACTAACAGTGCCCTGTCATGGTATTGTATGAATTAGTTGCTCTGGTAGAAAAAATAGTGCTATTATTATTATTTTATTACTATAGTGCTTGGGTGTTGGACTAGCACCACTCTGTGCTAGATACTGTACAAACACACAATACGATGGTCCTTCTTGTAGGCTAGATCCTCCTCGAATGTACAGTGGTGCTGTACCACTGAGTGAGTATGCGGAACTACACTACCTGTATTTTTTAATACCATTCCCTCTTTATTATTAAAAAACGGATTTGTAAAGTCTATTAACGAGCTCTCCAGGGACCAAAAGGAGATTACTCCTCAAATCTTGGAACCACTTCCCTTTCCAAAGTCACTGCAATTGCATGAGGAAGGAGAAGCAACCCATCCGCAAAGATCACGAAACAACTCAGAAATTGTGTGGTATGATGTCAGGATGATAAAACAGAAGTGATGAATGGTTGACTTTCTACAGCCAGCAAATGTATCAGGCGTTGCTAAGAGAACTCTTAAACAAGTCATTAGTCTGTTCCTATTGAGGGCAGCATTTAAACACTTACTTAACTTTAAGCACATGCTTAAATGTGATTGGACTGGGACCTAAGCATATGCTTAAAGTTAAGCACATGTTTAAGTACTGTCCTGAATAGGATTGTTGTCTTAAGTCAAAGCCAAAATGGGAATAATTGAGAGAAAGAAACAGTATAGGAAAAATAAAGTGTATCTGATTTTTCTATAATGGAACCTCCCTGTTAGAGCTAAGACTTTTATCAGATAAGATCTGAGTTGGGGGAGGGGGGTTGTTTTTTTGCCAGTATGTTTCCTTCCCTGTCCTCATACCTTCTACAGGTCAGTTTAAATTCGTCCCAGAGCTCCAGGATAAAGGACATACATTTGAGACTTTAAAGTTAGGGACTTTAAAGCCACGAAGCCAGAAGATCTGTCAGATGGTAACATCTAAAATACTGAAAAACAAATCTGAAGAGGGTGACCAGTGTTATTTGGATGTCACTATACTGGAAAATAGTCTTTTTAAATTATTATTTTTGGGGGGGGACACTGAACTTAATTTCACATTTATTTACAGTGTCTTGCCTAGGTACAGAGTAGAAGGAGGAGGCAAATGTGCATATTAAACAGAGATACATTTTAAAATTGTTCTAAGCGTAAAACCCAGAAGCAAACCACTATCATACAGTTACTTTGCAATGTGGAAAGCAGCGAGGATCAATATTTCATGGTATGATAAAAGCCTCCGACCAAGATTTTAAAGTGAGTAGGGATTCTGGGTTCCCGACTGAAGATGCCTGATTTTCAGAGGATGGGTACTCAGCCCCTTTAAGGTTTCTCAAACTGGTCACTCAAATGTAGTATCACCTAAAATCACTAGTCATTTGTGAAAATCTTGGTTGTAACTGATCACTAATTCAGTCAAAATAAAATTAGAGTGGAACTTTCGTCAGAGGCCTGCTCCTGTTCCCGTTGAGATCAACGGTTGCAGAATTGGGCCCATACTGAATGAAGCTTGTTCTACCCAAAAAATCCCCAGAAAACCTATTTCATTATGCACAGAGGTTCCCAGTAGCCAGAACTGCACTTCATTCATCGCTGCGCATGAAAACTACAGGAGGGTTTCATTCTACTTGAATTGAGCTTCACTTAGCAGAGCTCACTAGAGGGGAAAGTTCAAATCCCACAGGAAGCCTAGGAAGTCAGACTTCATGTCACTGTCCTGTATTGGGGGCGGAAAGAAGAGATCCATACTTATGCAGCCTGCCAGATCCAATACTGTGCAGCCTTTCTGCAGCTTAGAGACTGGAGAAGCAGCTGCTTCCCTTCCACCAGGTTTCCTGGCCCCTGGATCCATGTAAATTATCTCCAGTGATCCTTCCCTGTTTTACCCCCAATACTACCCACTTCACTAGTAGATTCAGAATTGGCACGCACCTCATTCTGTGGAGCCCGTGGACCACAATGCATCAACACACCTAAGCTCATGCTTAACTTTAAGCACATGACTCATTCCATTTCAGCATACATTTAAGTGCTTTGTTGGATTAGGGCCATGATGTACAGCAGCAGCCTGCTTGCATAGCCACCCTACTTGTGCCTCCTAGCAGAAGGGTCCCGTGCAGATCTCATGAGACCTGTGGCCCTGGATGGGCCAGCCAGCAGTGAGGGAACTTTCAGAATTTAAAAAAAAAAAAAAAAAAAATCAGTCAGCTGCTTTGTGCAGTAACCATGGACTCAGCGATTCCACCTTCCACTAAGACACACAATACTAAGCAAACAGCTTGAATGGAAAGGGGTTTTCTTTTTATCTAAAGAGTGCAAATAGGCAAATAAGTTAAGCAAGGCTCTGAATGTAAGCAGTGATCATGAGAAGGGGTTATCTGAAGTCAATCAATGGGTTATCTGACGGGGGGGGCGGGAGCGGGATTATCACCATTCTAAATTAAACAGATTTCTTTTGCAAAAAAATACTCCCTGCAAATAGGACATTTTGTAATACCCTTTGTAGTAGCTGACCGGGACAACAGGTCATGCTTAGGGTCATGGTGGGAAATTCTGATTATAAAACAGGACTGATATCTCTTATATAATTTCACACCCATGCACATGCCAACGGTCACAAGTTTGACACACCCCTTCTGATTTTATGAGTACAGTTTTGCGTCCACAAAATTGTGCCCATAATTTTGCACCTGCAATTAATTGTTAGACCAAATAATTACAGGCCAGATCCTCAGCAGTCATAACTGAAGGTAATAAAAATACTACCTCACTCTGAACCATAGCTCTCAAAGTGCTTTACTAAAGAAGGTAATGGCCATTATCCCCATTTTACAAAAGGGAAAACTGAGGCACAGATCCACAAAGTGACTTGCCCAAGGTCATACAGCAGGCCAGTGGCAAAGCTGAAAATAAATCAACATCTCCTGAGTTCCAGTGCATTCTCCTATCCAGAGTGCGTCTCTCAGTGAAGCTACACCGATTTACACCAGGTGAGGGTCTATGTATGTTTATCTATATGACTGTGCCCTTAAATCTGGTACAGATTTTATAGATGTTATAGTTTGGGCCTGCAGTCAATCAAGGACCTAAGCTGTATTCAGAGACAGGCTGGTTTGAGATCTTTAAAAGTCAGGCCCACTCTTTGCTTTAATAAACAGACAGAAAAAAAGTTAAAGGGTTTCTATGCTCAAGAAGGAGGTCACGCATTGTTCACATTCTGACTGGATTTCGATTCCCCTGCTTAACCCTGCACTGGCACTGACCTATATTCTTTGAGCGCACGTTCCCCTTTGTGTGTTATTTTTAAAGTCATTTCTGCTGGTAATCCCCATGAACGAGATATAAAACTCCCCCTTCATCCATATGTACAGGTTGATCAACTGAGTTTAAACCATCAGGGCTTAGAGAACACAACTGTTTTTTCATGGTTCATCTGTCAGAGTGGGATGTGCGTGATCAATTTTTGACCCTGGGCTAAAAGTCTGTGAGGAAAATGGATGCAATGTGAGGTTAAAGAGTAAACAGCTGTTTGTTTTCATGCTACTGGAGCAGTGGGTAGAAAGGCCTGATATGGATTTGAAATACTCTGGCACATATGAATCTGGCTTTTTTTATTGCTATTGTTTGTATTACAATAGCACCTACAGGTAGGGTTGCCACCTTTCTAATGGCGGGTAACCGGACCCCCAGGGCCCTGCCCTTTCCTCTGCCTCTCCCCCCCCCCCCCCCCAGGCCCCACCCCCCTCTGCCTCTTCCCCCCAGATTAAAAAAATGGACACCAGGGCTTGTCAATGGCACTGGGACACATAAACCGAAACCCGGACTGTCCGGGTGAAAACTGGATGGGTGGCAACCCTACCTTGAGGCCTCAGCTGAGATCAGGGCCTGATAGTGCTAGGCCCTGTATACATACACACACACACACATAGCTGAATTCAACATGATTAAATTCAATAAAGATAAGTGCAAAGTACTTCCCTGAGGAAGGAAAAAATCAAATGGACAACTACAAAATTGGGGAATAACTGGCTAGGTGATAGTGCTGCTGAAAAGGATCTGGGGGTCATAGTGGGTCACAAATTGAATATGAGCCAATAGTGTGATGCAGCTGCAAAACAGGCTAATTTCATTGTGGGGTGTTGAGATGAGGTGTGTTTTCCACACTCTCCCTGAAGGGGTTACACATAGGCCAGATGGGCCAATTCACCGATTAGACTGCAAGCTGGGGAATATTTATGCTGAGAGGAGAGCCCTGATTAAGGGAAGCACACCAGTACAGGAACAGGAGCTTCTATAAAACCAGGGAGCTGGTGGTGGCCAGAGGGTTGCAATTATTCTCCTTGGGATAGCGGGTTTTGGACCGAAGAGGAAGAGTTTGTCTAGCAGATCCAGGTAATAGGGGTGTAGCTAGGGTGCAGAATGCGAGCCTAGGATAGGCAAGGTAGGAAGTAGTCCAGGGGAAAGGCAGGAAGGTTTGGGGTAGTACACAGGGCTGGCTCTAGGCACCAGCAAAGCAAGCAGGTGCTTGGGGCAGCAAATTTGCAGGGGCGCAAGAATCCAGCATGAGAGCTGAGAACCAACAGGGAGCCCTGGGAGCAGTAGTTCCTTGGTTAGCTCCCTGCCTATAGAGCCAGCCCTCGAGCAGGGAAAGAACTACATTTCCCAGCATTCCCTTGGCCGCAATTAACAGGAAAGGGATGGGGAAGGAGTGTGGAACTGAACCTCATGCTACAGCTTGCTGTAAATGGTAGGAACAGAGCCAGCGCTAGGTTTTTTGCCACCCCCCACCTCAGCCCTGGGCTCCCCCCGCACTCCTGTGTTGCCCCAGCCCTGGACTCCCCCTGCCCACACCCCCTGCTGCCCCAGCTGTGGCCCCCACCTGCACCCCCCCTGCCGCCCCAGCCCTGGGATCTTCTCCCCCCCCCCGCACCCGCACCTCCTGCCGCCTCAGCTCTGGCCCCCAGCCGCACCTCCTGCCACCCCAGCCCTGGGCTCTCCCCGAAAGAAAGAATTGGGTGGACTAAATGGACAGTGCCCCTCTCTATCTGAAGCCTAAGCAAGGGAGGTACATGGATCCCACTAGAATTTAAAATGAAAAGTAAGGGAGGGGAGGCTCTACTGGACCTGGGCAGCTTTAGATACAGTACCAGGCACATAGGAGGATTTCCACTTCTGAGCCATGGAAGCAGAAATTGACTTTTCCTTTCCAGATTTAGCTAATATTCAGAAATGGAATCTAGCATCTGCCTTCCAGATTTGAACACCTCAAAATTCAGGAGTGCTCAAGCTCAGTTTGGGCAGCAGTTACTTCATTTCTCCCAAATCAAATATACTGATCCACTGTAACTTGCTGCAGGAAAAAGTAGGATAAAATTGAGCAAGAAATGCTTCCCAGTGGTTAGTAGGACTGGAATTGCTATTTTCAACAACCATTGCTTTTATTATTATTATTATTATTATTAAGTTTTAGTTTTATTTGTTTAAAAGGAAGTCCGTGATATTGCATTGGCAAATTCCCCATAGAAACAAAGAATGGAACAAAAGAATAATAAAAGCACCTCAACTTTTCCTCATTTATGGAGGACAGTCTTATAATATGCATCCAGATAGCCTTCAACACAAGCTGAAAATTGTTCTACTTTACTGCAGTTCTGTAACCATATGGGAACCAATCCTGTCTGTGTTCTGTGCACATCCAAAATTCCTGCTGAATGACCTGCCCTGGGAGCAAGTTACCAGTGACCCAGGGCTGGGGCGGCAGGAGGGTGTGTGGGGGGGGGGTTTCCAAAAATTTTTGGGGGCAGCAAAAAACCTAGAGCCGGCCCTGGTAGTACAGACTGGGCTGCTGGAGATAGGGCCTGTAAACTGGAACCCAGAGTACAGGGTGAGCCTGAGTTCCCCCTAGCAGCCATTGAATGAGTGGCCCAGTCTGGACTGTGATCTTGAAGACTGTCCAGGAGCATTGGTCCCAGTCACAGAGGGAGTTACTCACCCAGGACAGTGGATGTAAGGACTGTCTGGGATGATGTGGAGGACTTTAATAGAACCCCGGAAGGGGCGGACTACTGTGACTTGGCTGGAGCGCTAAGCTACAAAGACGAGGTGCTGCAGCTCGTGAGGAGCAAGAGAGAGACTGCAGAGCAAGACGACGGGCCAAGAAACCGCAAGAAGAGGGAGTTAGGCTGAAAGAGCTAATCCCCGGAGTGGCCAGGAGGAGGCACCCCTAGCAGTGACTAGTGAACTCTGTGACAATGTGGTGGAGAATGCAGGCAGGGCCTGTTGCTGTCCCCACTTGTTCTCCACTAGGGATTCTTTTTGATCATCCTGGGTGTGGTCAAATCGCCTCCCTTTTTTCCTGAGTCCAGTCCCTGAAATATTGAGAATTCTTTCCTGGGAAAGTCTGCATCCACTAACTCTTCTGCAAGCTTTACCATTTCCTCCAGGGTCGCTGGCTGGTCCCTCCGGACCCAAATGTGTGAGCTTTTGGGAGGCTCTGGAGAAATTGCACCAATGTTATCAACTCTATTATTTCCTCTGTACTTGGGGTATCTGGCCTTAGCCAGTGAATTGCCCAGTCTGTTATTTTTTGCGCAAACACCCTGGGTTGCCTCCAATCCATCTAGTGGCCCAAAATTTCTGTCATTTTTTGACCAAGAGGCCAACCCAGTCCAGTATAGGTGCCTTTACCCCTGTCATAGTCCTGGGCCTGTTCCTCCCGCAGGGCCATAGAGGCAGCCTGGTCTTCTCTTGACAAACAAAGTGCCACTCGGAGGGCCCACAATCCCTTATTCCATCGGGCTTTTATTGCTACTCTCTCAAAGGTTAGTAAAAGCGCATCAGGATCATCTGTGGGGTCCATCTTACACAGGCTCACCTCCTATGTCCCACTGCTGTTCTCTATCACGGGATTCAACCAGGCCCTGTATCAGTTGCTGCTGCACCTGCACCTGTTCCTTTATGAACTCTTGCAGGCTTTTCTGCTGCTCCGTCTGCCATGCAAGGAGGGATTGCTGTTCCATCTGATAGGATTCCTGGAACGAATGCATAGCCTTCTGCATCGCTCTTTGTTGACCCACCAACCATTATAGGGTCTGTTCCATTGCCCAAACACCGACTCCTTGCACTGACTTTCCCCGTCTGGTCTTCTGTCACCATCAATGGGGAAATCACGCTCCCAGACAAGCCCCCATGTGTAACAGGGCGTAGCTTCTTTCCCATGGAAACTGTATCGACTCCACCGGGTGTGCACTCGGTGACTTTTTATTTCTAGATCCCTCCACCAATACTACTCCAGGTATATTGATAGGAGTCTTGCATGTAAGACATGGAGCGTAACTGTCCTGTTCTACTTGACACTGGAGAGGCCTCAGATGGAGAACTGTTTCCTGTTCTGGGGTGCAACAGTGTAAGAAACTTGTGGACAAATTTGAGCGCGTTCAGAGGAAAGCAACAACCACGATAGGTTGAGTTTTCTAAACCTTCTATGAGGAAAGGTTAAAAAACTGGGCATGTTTAGTCTTGAGAAAAGAAGACTGAGAGGGGACCTAATAAAAGTATTCAAATATGTGAAGGGTTGTTATTAAGAGGACAGTGATCAATTGTTCTCCCTGTCCACATTTCAAGTTCTCAGCATTGATTGTCAGCTACTGCTGCACTTCTGCTCCACCCAAGCAACTGAGTTGAGTGGAGATGCTTCCTAAGGCTTATCTAGAAGCCATGGAAGCAGTCAGCATATGGCAGCATGGTCCCTATATGAGTGCAACAGGGAGAGCAGCATGACGTCTCTCTAGCCACAGGATCTCTGAGTTTGACCAGTGAACAGATCATGGGACATCCACTGGTTTGGGACCATCCACTGGTTTAGCACACCACCGTCCTGCCCATCCCAGGGGATAACCCTTTCCCCACCGCCTATGGAAGGGATTCAGAGGAGATTCTCCAATCCGAACTGATAGAAGACCCACATGGAGCAGGAAATTCTCCCATAGGGGAGAATGTGGCATGTATGAGGTAGAGAGAGTAAATGGGACACTGGCCTAAAATGAAAACAGTGATGGGAGAATCCTAAAGATTTCTGGGTTTTGTGTAACAGCCATAACTCCCATGACCCATACCACTACACTTGCAAGTTTGTCACCAAAAACAGTGATAGTGTACACACTGCAAGGTCACTTTAAAAAAAAACAAACACCCTTAGTTTTGGTGACAAAAACCTTCCACCCCTGCTAGAGACTTGTCTTTTCCCCCTCCCTTTATTGACGACAAATAGCCAGTGTAGACACCACAGGGTTTTCTTCCGATTTTGTTGGCCTCCAGAAAATATCCCACAATTCCCATGCTGTTGCTCTGGTCAGCGAGTTGAACTCCGCTGCCCTGCACCCAATCCGCCCCTCCCTCTTGCAAGCCCCGGGACTTTTAAATCTCATTTCCTGTTTGCTGGCTTCCCAGAGGAGCTTCCCAGGGGAGCATGGCTGGCTATTGCCCCAAACATGCTGACACTTGGACCACTGCTTAGTTGTTGGATCTGATCAGTATATGGGGAGAGGAGTCTGTTCGGTCGTAGCTGCGAGTGACCCGTAGGAATCGGACACATATGGGCAAATTTCTCAAGGCTTGTGTGAAAAGGGCTATGATCAGGACATGCAGCAGTGCAGAGCGAAGATAAAGGAGCTGAGGCAGGCATACCATAAGGCGCGGGAGGCGAACCATTGCTCCGGTTGTGCACCTAAGACCTGCCTCTTCTATAAGGAGCTGAATGCTATCCTCAATGGTGACCCCACCTCCATCACCGATAGCCCATGGACACTTCACAGGCTTCTGAAAGAGGGGGTAACCCCGAGGCTGAAGTTGTGGATGAAGAAGTCGAGTGAGAAGAGGCTGTGGTGCTCCCAATGGGGTCACCCGGGCGGGGGCACGCAGCCAGGAACTTTTCTCCACTCCAGAAGTGCTCAACGGGGAGCAGGAAGCAGATGTGACTCCAGGTAAGTTGCTGTGGCTTGTGTAGGGAATCGAAAAGTGGGAGGCAGGTAGTGTGTAGCTAATCTGCATGGCCAACCCGGGTGTCAATGGACATCAAGACCTGCAGGGAATCCTCCAGAGAGAGGGTTTGGAAATTTTCCCAGAGGTACTTGTTAATCCTCTGCTGCAGATTCCAAGGGATTGCAGCCTTGTTAGTTTCCCCATTGTAGGGAACTGTCCCATGCCATTTAGCAATCACTGGAGCTGGGACCAAAGCGGCACGTAGCTGAACTGTATATAGACCGGGGTGAAAGCCGCAAGCATTCAGAAGCTGCGCCCTGGTTTCCCTAGTCACCCTCATCAGCGAGATGTCAGCCAGCAGGTTGGCTGCCTGTGAAAAATTGTGGGATAATTTTATAATGACTTCCCTGCAAAGCTCCCCTGCAAGCCGAGGCCTTTTTGTCCGTACGCACAACTGCCTTCCCCCCACTCCCGACACTCACCATGACTGGGGTGCTCGCGGAGCTGTGTGCCTGCCTAGAGTCTCACAGAGAAAGTGATTTCTACTCGCAAAATGCCCTTTTTACTAAAATGTTTCAATCGTTTGCTGGAATGTAACAATCCCTCTTCTGTTCAGCCCAGAGCTTGAAGAATACAACATGCACCCCCGTGGACCGGCTGTGACAGATGAGAAAAAATCCTAGGCACAGCAAAGAGATGTCCCGCAAGGTGCTGTAGCGCGATGAGAGACAGACCAGGCATGGAAAGAGTGCTGGGAAGCTGAAAGGCAGGACTTCAAAGAGAATGCTGCTTTTGCTAGGCAAGCGACAGAGCAGATGATAAGTTATGGAGGATCAGACAGAGATGCTCAAGTCCTTGATACAGCTGCAGACTGAGCAGATCCGAGTTCGAGCGCCTCTGCAGCAGATGCACAATTCTTTGCCAACCCAACCCGCCTTCTAGGCCCACACATTCCTTTTCACTCCACAGCACTCCTGGATTTCCCCATCACTCCACCCCCTCTCTCAGCTTGCACAATGATAGCTGGAGCTACACACAGTTGTGAGGTTTTACCCTTTTTAACAATAAATAAAGGTTAAGTTATTTAATGGTACAGTGTTTTTATTCTGTGTTCTACAAAAGTGCATAGCAATCAATTCACTCTCGGGTACAGGCTTCTAAAGCATTGTGTTGCATGGATTTTGGGCCCCAAAATTGTACATGGATGCAACAGGGAAGCAATTCCCAAGCAGGCATGTGTTATTGCCCCTCATTTTCAAAGTGGTTCCTCAAAGCCTCTCTGATGTTCATAGCAGCCCTCCGGGCTCCTCTGACTGCCCTAGCATCTGGCTGTTCAAACTGTGTAGCCAAGCGCTCGGCTTCAGTGCTCCACACCTGAGCAAACCCCTAGATTCACACCGATTATGCAAAGTGCAGCACGTGGCTATGACCACGGGAATATTATCCTCAGTAAGGTTTAGCCTGCCATTGAGACACCTCCAGCGAGCTTTCAAACGGCCAAAGGAACATTCGACTACCATGTGGCACCTGCTCAGCCTGTTGTTAAAACGCTCCTTGCTGCTGTCCAGGTGCCCTGTGTAAGGTTTCATGAGCTAGGGCTGTAAGAGGTAAGCTGGGTCTCCCAGGATTACTATGGGCATTTCCACATCTCCCACTGTGAACTTGTGGTCTGGAAAGAAAGTCCCCACCTGCAGCTTTCTGTACAGGCCCCTGTTCCTGAAGATGCGTGTGTCATGCACCTTTCCAGACCAGCCTGCACTGATGTCTGTGAAACGCTCCCGGTGATCCACAAGCGCCTTCAACATCATGGAGAAGTATCCCTTCCTATTGATGTATTCAGAGGAAAGGTGGTCTGGCGCTAAAATTGGAATGTGTGTGCCATCAATGGCCTCGCCACAGTTAGGGAAACCCATCTCTGCAAAGCCATCCACTATGTCATGCACATTTCCCAGAGTCACAGTCCTCCGCAGCAGGATGAGATTTATTGCCCTGCACACTTGAAGTAATACAGCCCCAACTGTGGACTTTCCTACTCCAAATTGATTTGCGACTGACCGGTAGCAGTCTGGATTCGCCAGCTTCCTCACAGCGATTGCAACACGCTTCTCTACCGGAAGGGCAGCTCTCAATCTGGTGTCCTTGCACTGCTGGTCAGGGGCCAGCTCAGCACCTAGTTCCATGAAGGTTGCTTTAGCATCCTAAAGTTCTGTACCCACTGGTCATCATCCCACACTTGCATGACAATGCGATCCCAGCAATCAGTGCTTGTTTTCCATGCCCAAAAGCGACGCTCTACCGTATGCAGCTGCCCTGTGACTGCACAAAGCACTGATAAGTTGCTGCTGTCCATATCACACTCGAGTGCCTACAATTCATCCTCTGCTAACTTTGCGAGTAACTCTGCGAGTAACTGTGCTGCCATGCACGATGTCCTCACAACAGCTAACAGCACATAGGAGAGAAGTGCGGGATCCATCCTCTCTCACTGCAGATGCTGGTGCGCACTACAAAAGAATGACAGTTGGGAAAACGGCGCAAAAGAAAGCCAGAGACCTTTGCAGGGGTGGGACATAAAGTGGTGCATGACGGTACATTTTGCACCTACCAGGATGCGCTGCGCCCCGTTTCTGCATTGCCACAACACCTAGCGACGGATGGTGTTGCCAGGCACTGTGGGATACATACCCACAGTCCATTGCTCTCACTGTCGACAAAGGTGCCCCAAAGGTGGACACAATCTGTTGACAGAGGGAGCAAATCTAGACACGCTTTGGTGACTTTGCTTTTGTCGATTTTTCCTTGTCAACATTAGTTTCATTGACAAAACTTGCCAGTGTAGACAACCCCTTAGGATTTAGATGATAACTTATTTGTGTGTATATGTTTGCTTGCTTTATCCTGTAAATAACTCCATTTCTTTTTCCTAGTTAATAAACCTTTAGATAATTTATTACAGAATTGACTACAGACATTGTCTTTGGCATTGGATCTAGAGTACATATTGATCTGAGGGGAGTGGCTTGTCTCTTGGCACTGTAAACAAATTGAATATCATGGGTTTGGGGGTTTTTTGTTTTGGGGAAGTTTGTTTGCGTGTGTAAGTGACCATTTATCATGAAGTCCAGTTTGTCTGGGTAGCAAGATAGACTGGGAAATCAAGGAAACTATCTCTGACTCCATGGTAAGACTCAGGGCTGTAACCAGGGCAGGGCAAACAGGCCAGCCGCATAGGGCCCAAAGCCGCTGGGGTGGGGAAATGACCAAAAAACCCAGTAGGGGGCGCAAATTTGCTTGCTTACCCTGGGCGCTAAAATGCCTAGTTATGGCTTTGGTAAGACTGTTGTAGTGATCCAGGAGTTCACATTTGTTACTGGCATGGTGAAATCTAATTATAGACCACACCACCAGTTTGGGGTGTCTGCCCTGTTTTTGAAAGTCTGCCCTGAGGTAGGCACTCAGTCATGAGCCACTCCAGACAGGGTGACATCCCTGTTACATCGGAGTTTGTAACTCCAGTTCTTGTTTTATTTTTTTCTCTGTAGGAATCACAAAAACTACATGTTATCTTGTTCACATGCAAATGTACTAACAGCATCCAGGCGTATGCTATCACATGATCACTCTTGGAATGCTGCAGGAGAGAAAGCATGCTATGCTACACTTCCACACCTGGTGCTCTGAGCCAAAAAAAACCCACAAAAAATCGGAATTTGGACAGTGAGGAAATCATTATCCAAACTGTCACAAGCCAAGAATTTCAAAACGAAGGCTGACCCTCCATGTGAGTGCAGGGAGAAATGTTGAAAGAGAACTGGGATAAGAATGGCGTGCCAGGCTTTACCTTTAGATTTCCTGGCTTTTATTTTCTTGAGCCATGACCATAATGGTTTTTTGAAAGTAGTTTGTTCTGTTTTGTGGGTTTCACCTTTCTTTTTTTTTTTTTTTTTTTTTTTTTAATTATTTATATTAATGGGAGAAGAACACTCAGAGTAGATCACATTCTGCCCACCTGATTCAGTGTTTCCATCATGACACTTGGTGGTTTTCTTAAGGCCCATACTGCTGTTAGAAGTTTATTACCAGAGAACTTCTGCCTTCACTTAAAAAAAAAAAAGGTTTCTAGCCCTCAGAGTTGCATAGAAGCTTGAAAATGTGATCCCTAAGACTCCAGCACCAGAAGGCAAATAAAAAAAACCCAACAGTGATTTAAAAAAAAAACAACTTGTGATTTTAAAGAAAATTCTCATGATTCAGGGGAGGAGGGGCTGGCGCATGATTTTTGGATTGTTTGGGGTTGACAACTCATGTTGAGTAGGACTTTATTCTGTGAGGATACTCCACTTGAGTAAAGGGGGGTGATGCCATCCCTCATGATTCCTCTGCCACTTAAGTCCAATGGGTGTTCTGGGTGAACAGGGAATATTGGGTGAGGACCACATTTTCTTTTATCATTTTTCTTGGACCCTTTCCTTAGTTTGTTTGCCATATTAAAAAAAAATCTAATATAATGATATTCCTAATAATAATCTACCCCTTTGTTCTCAGAGGGGCAGGAAAAGTGGAATTATCAAAGAGGCCACCATGACTGTGATAACAGCATTCTTTTGTACCTATTATGGTACTGTACATTTTGAATACATATGTAAATGTGTGATCATTCACCTTCCTGTTCCAGCCTTTTGGGAAAATACATACTGTATTTAGGCAGCTGCTTGAATGTATGCATTGTTTCCACATTAACCCCGAAAAGGTCTCTTAGGAACCTTCTCATTTACTAGTCAAGGGTTGGATGCTGTCACCCTTTTTGTCACATTGGATAGTCCCTTATTCCACAAGTAGTTTCACGGTGTTCAGTGGCACTAAGCAGAGTAAGGTACTGATCAACTTAAGTAAGATATCAGAATAAGATTCTAAGTGCAAAATTTCAAGTCTTTTGAAAATGCATTGTTTTAGCCACCAGTCCAAAATGGTACAAGCAAGCCATATTCTTTACCCATCATGGGCTCAGTTCTCAAATCAAGTTGTATGTTACATTGTCAAGACCTTTAGAAAATCTGGTCCTTTGGTTTGGTGTCTCACCGAGAGCTGAGCTCTTTTGAACAATCTGGCCACTTAAGTAGGTGGCTGAACAGGTGAAGAGCATTTTGGGAGATCTGGCCCATGGTGATCATGGCTAGGACAAGCACATGTCTTATTAGCTACATGTTCAGCTGTTGGGTTGTTTTGTTTATTTCTGTTTTCAATGCCACTCCTTACTCCTAACCTTCAGCCCCATTGGATCATATAAGGAATCAGTTAACTCACAGGATAGATAAATGGAATGAGCAGATTACCCCACGTATTCCCCTATTTACCTGATTAAGTGATGTTAGCTAATAGCAAAGACAAAGTTGTAAAGATTTTATTGGAGGCTGTAGTCAGCTTGTAAAAATCATTCTGAATTGCACTATAGCTACTTTCCTAACTTATTATTTTTTTCTTTTTTACTTATTTCATTTTTCTTTTCTTGCTTTAGGCCCTCATCATGTCGTGCAATATCTTATTCCATGAATAATCCCATTGCAATGAGTGAGACTAGTCAGAGAGTAAGGTGCTACCCAATGGAAGGGTATCAAAGTCTGACCCCAAAAAGCACATTAGAAATCTCATTCACGGGTTCCAGTCTGGAGTCCTTACTCAGACAAAGATTCCGCTGATGTTAATGGGCTGTTCCAAGGACTCAGGAATTCTAGATCTGTGTCTAATAGGGTTTAGATTCAGAGGGAAGCCTGTACAATTGTGCAAAACTCTCCAGGTAAAACCCAAACCAGACAAAAAACTCAGCTTGTTTTAGGTTTTCATTACAAGCTCAAAATTCAAGCTAAGTGTTGTGAATTCTTCACTAACTTAGGCCCAGTTTTAAGTGCACCTGGGTTGATTTGTGGTTTCAGATGGAAATTATGTAATATTTAGTGATCTCTCACAAGACGGACTGCAACAAGAAAAAAATCTTGCTAGCTTTGGCTGAGTATCATTGAGTTTTGGGGTTCACTAGAACTGGAAACTTGAAAGGAACCTTCTAAAGAGATTTTTCTTGACTAGAGCTAGTCAAAAAATCCAGTTTTATTTCTGTGGGGAAACTGCAAACAAAAAAAATTTTGAATTTTTTTGTGGCCAATTTTGATATTTATAAAAAAAAATTCAAAATGATATGAACATTTGTTTTCTTTCCCGCTGAAATTTGTTTCATTTCAGTTTTGAAAATACCAAATAAAAATTTCAATTAAAACACTAAACAGAAAAATCTCTTAATTTTTTTTTCCAATTGAAAAATCAAAAATTTGGTAAAAATCAAACATTTCTATCCAGCTGCATTTTTGAATGAAAAAAATTCAGCCAGCTCTGATATGGACTGACTGCTTTAAAAAACAGTCACTAACTCTATAAACAGACCCCTATGATTCACACACATTTCTATGGCCAAAGTCTTAGACAATCATTCATAAAATGGAGAAAACATTTCTTTAGAACAAATGTAGAGGCATGCAGGCAGAGCAGTGATTATTATAAGCATACAGAATTAGGCATCTTCATGATCAAAGGTCTCCTGAAATGTCAGTTTACTATCCAATATAATAATTTTAAAAGGCACTAAACATAGTTCCTGTTTTGTAAAAAGAGAAATTAAAGCAAAATATTTGAAAAAGTCAGACTTCAGATCAAAATGAAACTAAAGTTTTAAGCTACAGTAGAATCTCAGAGTTATTAACTGACCAGTCAACCACACACCTCTTTTGGAACCAGAAGTACACAATCAGGCAGCCGGAGAGACAAAAAAAAAAACCGCAAATACAGTACAGTATTGTGTTAAATGTAAACTACTAAAAAAAGGGGAAATTTTTTTTTTTAAAGATGTGACAAGGTAAGGAAACGGTTTCTGTGCTTGTTTCATTTAAATTAAGATTGTTAAAAGCAGCATTTTTTTCTGCATAGTAAAGTTTCAAAGCTGTATTAAGTCAATGTTCAGTTGTAAACTTTTAAACATTGGGGAAGGGATAGCTCAGTGGTTTGAGCATTGGCTTGCTAAACTCGGGGTTGTGAGCTCAATCCTTGAGGGGACCACTTAGGGATCTGGGGCAAAATCAGTACTTGGTCCTGCTAGTGAAGGCAGGGGGCTGGACTCAATGGCTTTTCAGGGTCCCTTCCAGGTATAACAACCATAATTTTTTGTTCAGCGTTACAAACATTTCAGAGTTATGAACAACCTCAGTTCCCGAGGCATTTGTAACTCGGAGGTTTTACTGTACTAGATATCAGAAATAATAAAATTTCATATTAACTCCAAATTACCCGTCTCACAACCTCTTGTCTTTTCCAAACCTTGCAAATGAGCAATTAGAAAAAGCTTAGCTGTGTGATAATCAAGACTGTTGACCATTAAGGTTTATACACTGTTTAGTTGGAAACAAGATGGCCATATCCATTCCCAGGTTAGCCATAACCATTTTCAAGGAGATTAAGCTTTTTTCTTTTAGGCTTGAGCAGCGCAGTCTATGCACCTCTGCTACCTGGGATACTGATCCTATGTCTTGCAAGCTTGAGAGAGATAAGGTTCTTTCCTTATCTCCAGCACAAGGAAAGGAATCAAGGGTTTGGAAACGGGTCAAATTCCATTGCCATTAGGATTAGCAGCCCAGTTTAGAAGAAATACCGAAAGCCTCTGTAGTACTGTTCACTATTTTTTTTAACATCATCTTAATAAAATTTTTAAATCTGTTCTAATGGAGGCTAACGTTGTTCCAAAAGGCTATCTGGAAATCCTTACTCAGGTGAAACTCTAACTGCAGCCAAAGAGAGTTTTGTATGAGCAACCTGGGATTGCCGTACTTATCCTAATAACAGTAGTTACTCTCTCCTCAGTACATTTTGCTTCCACCCCACGAGTCCCAATGTTTGAAGATTACTCTTATTTTTGCAATAGTGTAAAGTGTTGCCTGTACTGAGAACACCCATGAGAGCCCTAGAACTAGATAGATGGGGTTTGTAGGGCCTGAACAGAGCTTTGAAGTCAATATCCAGTGTTTAACCCCATTTAGTATGAGAGGTTCGCAGTTATTGAGGTTTCTCAGTCACAGCCAGCCTCACCAAATGGATATTCGCAAAGGGGCTATTTGGCAGATTGTGGGGGTGAATTTATCAAATGCAGGGGATGGATTTCCCCTCCAAACAATAGGCAATTGCTGCCACCCCCTCCCCCCACGGTGAAGTGTGTAGGTATGATTTCTCTCCACGTCCGCCTTCAAGTCTCTGTGTAAGCCAGCTTTCTCAGAGCTGGCGTACAGCCCCATCTCCAGCGTGCCAGCTGTGTGCATGCCACTCTGCCTGCACTGGTTTATGTGGTGCAGAGAGCACAAACTGAGTCAGCGTGTGTGGTAATTGATAGAAGGTGTCCCCAAACAGGTGCTTAAAATGCTGAGAGGCAGGGAAAGGGTTTCATATGGCTAGAGATTGAAAAGATCAGGACTCAGCCACTTGAGGGAGGGAATGAATAAGAGGGTACATGATAGAAGGGTGTAAAATAAAGCATGGTATAAAGAGAGTAAACTAGGTGATCCTATTTATCCTCTCTCATGCTAGAAGAGCCAGAGGACATCCAGTGAAATTGAATGGCAATGAGTTTAAACTTGACAAAAAGAAATACTTTAAAACACCCCAAATAACCTGTGGAATTCTCTGCCACTAGATATCACTGAGGCCAAGATCTTAGTGTTTTTCATTTAATGGAACATATATTTATATGGATAATGAGAACATGCAAGGTTGCATTTGATAGGATTAATACACATGTATGTATGTATGTAGGAACTCTGATACTATAGAGGGGGCAGAAGTATGAAACCCAAAGATGAATAAACTCTCATGCTTCCACTCACCACTGGTTTCAAGTAAAAATAGGCCAGAGTAATTTCTCTCCTCCAGTCCTCCCCCTATGCTCAGTTCTGGGAAGGATCAGATTCTCCTCCAATACTAAGAAGGAAGCTTCTATTTTCTAAAAATGACTTGATTTTCATCTTCAAACTAGTAAATAGCCAACTCTCCTCATTCATTTTAATGCACTTCTGAACCAACCGGGACTGCCACTAGATGGCTCATGGGATACGGAGTTTTTAACTGGCTGGTCTCTGCTTTCCATTCAGCTTACGTGGGTAGTGACTAAAAGCCATCCCCAGCTGATGACTGTCTGGTGATCAATACAAAATGCCCTGGTGATCTTGCGTGTCCGCATCCTAAAACCAGCCCCGCGACTTGTTCATTGTTAGGAAGACCCAGCAGAGAAGCCAAGAATTGAATAATGCAGAAACTATTCCTGAAAGGACACTTCTCCAGTTTTAGCCTGAATCAAGGCTATGTCTTTCTTATATGCTTGTGCAGTGCCTAGCACCATGGGGGCCCTGACCTCTAGACACCACCCTAGTACATATAATAAATAAGATTAGTAATTGGTGGGGTAGTGGGGGAAGCTTACACGGCTGCTGCCCATGTTGTATCTGTTCTGTAGATAAAAGAGAGGACCCCATGCTCTCAAATGAGTACATTTCAGGCCTGCAAAGCACTTGAGAACCTGTTGAAATTTGAGCACATGAGTGGTCTCATTCAAATCAGCTGGGACTAACAGACTGAAGAAAATGGGACTACTCATGTGCTTAAAGTTAAGCACCTGCTTAAGTGCTTTGCTGAACTAGGGCTTCCATGAGAAAGGAATTCCCTGATAATGCCAGACACTACCTAAAAACAAAACAAATTTTTTACCACCCTATTTTTTACATATTTTAAACAAGGATACAAAAAATTTTGCTCCAGGCCTAGTGCATTACCCAAAAGTACCAATTCAGAGGATAGTACCAGCTAATTCTTCCCCCCCCCACCACCACCCCCCTTTTTTTTTTTTTTTGGAGGGGGGAAGGTTACACATTTCACATTTCACTACACTTAAAATGGCCTTGAACTCTTCAGTCTACGTGCAGCATGATTGATCAATCAGCGTTTCACCCATATATTCATGCCTCGTGCTAGGGGAGGTGGGGTGGGTGAACTTGCAAAATTTGTTTGCTTTATTTTCGTTACTCTGGACAAAGCAGATAACAAGCTGCAGTTGCGGCACATTGCGTAGACTCCAAGCAGTTGGTAACATATAGATAGATACACACTGGGCAGAGATGTGCCCCGGGCTGGAGACAACTCTCTGTATAGGACAGCACATTTGGACAAGATGCATTTCATTATAACGCTGTTTAGCTAGGAAAGGGGGAGAAGTGGCAGAATGGTGATGGGCCAGAAAACATGCTTAAGGGGAGAGTGTAAAATCTAATCACTCCGCTCAAATAGCTGTTCAACATTGTAATCCTAGAACTCCAACCTTGCCCACTCAGCTGAGATTTTTAATAGCAGGTGAAGCAACTTTAAGGTTGAGGGGGGCTAAGTTATTCATTAGGCCATGATACTCCCTCCCAGAGAATTCGAGACACTTGGCTGAGCTTTAGGCCTTGGGATACACAGTTGTGTAATTGTGTCCTGATAAACACACCCCTTTACGTTAGCATTTTCCTTAATGAGCCTATTTCCATACAAAAAGCATTTGGCTTGGAGTAGAGTCGGTGCTTCAGAGATAAAACCTCTTATCAGCTTACCCTTATGTTGTAAAGATGGGTATGAGTCTGCCCTAAGCCCCTGATTGGGACAGAGTGCACTTCCTAGGCTGTGAAGTTTGTTACTTTCCCCAATGATTTATGGAGCTTTGCCACTGAGGACTTTCAATCTGCTGAGCCTGCAATCATTGTCATTGTGTTAAACAGAGCCAAACATCCCCAGTGAAACAAGAAGAGTGACAAACTGTTCAGCATATGCATGGGCACTGCCAGCAAGAATGACTCTAGTACAATAATGCTGCTCTTCCCTGCGAGCATAACAAGTTGTAGCTACCAATGCACAGACTCCGCAGCTGGCGCCACGCCTGGGACCTATCGCATCATCACCACAACCCTCTACTGCTCAAGCTAATGAAGTGTAGCGTCCCTAGCTACCCAGTTATTTCTTTTAAAGCCAATCTCCTTACAGGTTTTGATGGCCAGGCCCAGGGCTATCTGGACCCTGCCTCCAGCTCAGCAGGGTAGAACTTCCTTATTTTCTTCCCATATGAATATATTTGGCAGTGCCTCCAATCCCCCCTTTCATCTTCCTGGCAGGGTCACCAGGGCAGCTGGGAAGGAAAATTCTAACCACAGGGAAACCCCCAGTTACTTGCCAGATAGTCGGAGATTCCCAAGAAACAACACAAACATGCAATATAGTCATAGTAATTATATTAAACAGGAAATAAATATAACAGGGTAGAACACTACTCTGAGGGTCACCAGTGCTCAGGCTGATAATACCCTTGTATTTCCCCACTCACATGACCTGACAGACCAAGTTGGTACACATACTTTGTAGGGGCCCTTGGTGACCTGTGATAACAATATCTTCTGTAGCAACAACAAGCAACTTGGCTGATGTGCTTCAGTACAGCCCAAAAGATAAGATGGGATAAGATGTAAGCCCCTCCACAGGTTTAACAGGCAGCAGCTAATAAAACCCCCAAACCCTCAGGCCCTGGCTTGAGGATGCCGTCAGGGAATTGGGGGGGGAATGTCTCCAAAACCATTTCCCTGACTAACTAAAAGATGGTGCACTCACCACTCTGCGAATGATCCCCAAGTTCAGAGATCCCTCTGGACTGCTCAGACACTGCAGAGAGGCTGACAGTCTCAATTGGTAGGCATCATCTTCATGCAGGAATGAGGCTGCTTCTCTTCCAGAGATTTCCCCTCGCCATAAAATGATACAGGGATCAAGGTGCAAATTATAATAACTCTACTAAAAATCCTAGCTCTAATCTCCTACCTTAGCGCTCAGCGACAATCACAGCAGGCAGGCAGCCCTGAACTAGCAGCCAAAGCAGTACTTGCCACATTGCGGCTGCTTTTGGAGCTGAAAGACTAATTCAGCCCAAGTGGGTATGGAGTTTTCCCACCAAGATGCTATAAACTGCGAGTCACCTTGAACAGGGAAAGGACTAAGCATAGGGATATTGCTTTCAGGTACTCAGAGGCCAGTTCTCAGGAGGGAACCAGCCTGGGATTCATGAGCTCACCCTAAGGCAAGTCCTTCCCCTTTCAGTGGCTGGCTTCAGACTCCTCCAAATTGGCTTCTTCCTTCTCACCATGCTCCCAGGGGAAGGCATCTCACTGAGGACTTCCCTGTGGGTCAGGCTAACTCTTCTTCCTGGACTTTTACTTGTCAGTCATTTGACTCTAACACGCTCCTTGCTCTGAGACACTGCTTCTCCTCTGAGCAGGCGGCTAGCGGCCATCCAGGCACCCTGCTATCCTCCTCCACCCTGACTGGGGCCCCATTGCTCCAAATAGGGGCCACATTACTCTCCTCTCTCCCTATTGCCTAGCAGACTCTCAGTCAAGCATTGGCCCCCCTTCCTCCCCAGGACAGCCGTGCCTCTCCCCGAGTTACAAGCACACAGAGCTCCAGGATCCAAGCTCCTTGGAGATTACAGCAGTTACCACTACACTGTTATACTCACTGGGCTAGCCTCTCGAGGGAGGCATGATCACACACACACACACAAAGCGAGTGAGTCACGCTATTTTGGAAGCCTTGCAGTCTTCATAGGAGATAGAGCAGAACAGGCACATCAGGGGAGACATAAGGGCCAAATTCAAACTGCTCCATCCCTGGGGTGCTAGAAAGGAAAGGGTACAAGAAGCCCTTTCCTCCTCCGGGCAGAGGGATATGTATGCCATAATTAGCCTGCTAGGAACAAAGGAGCACAGGGTGCAAGGACTGCTAGTGCTGATTGCAGAGTTAGCACCCCAAAGGGGGCATTTCTGGACACTGTGAAGGTGGAGCAATGCCCTTCCCCACTAGTTAATTTGGCTCTGTTATAGGGCTGCTTGCTATACCTGTTCACTAGGTGTAATGGGGCCATCTCCCCATGCTGCCTCAGTGTCATGACCCACAGGTCTCAAACCTGGGTCTACAGGAGGAACCAAACGCCAACCCTCCATCTGGCAGCCTGCTGATGCTTGCATACCTGGGATCCATGAAGCCTAGTACCAGTTTGAGGCTCCACCCCTGCAGTCCTATTGGTGGAGTCCCGGAACAGCTGACTAGCCTGCTGGCCCTACTTAAGCCAGCAGCAGGAACAGGAAGCTGCCTGAACAACTGGGCTCTACTCTGTTCTGGACTGTGTGCTTAGTGCATCTCCTGGCTTGATTTCCTGGTATCCTGACCTGGAGTGACTCCTTACATCTGATTTGTGGTTCTGAGCTACAGTTTGTCTCCTGCCTCTGACTCCTGTCTTGTGACTGTGAACTCTGGCTGCCCATGACCTGGCTGTGATACCCAGCATCAGTACAATCAGATTCTTTCAGAAGAAATGCTGCATCTCTTGCTATGGGCTTTCTCAGCTCCATCCCATGGGAGACAGAATTGAACCTTGAATATGAATAACATATATTTTGCAATTAGAAATTAAGGTTGCCAGCTGTCTAATCACACAAACCCAAATACCCCTGCCCTTTGCTGAGGCCTCACCCATGCCCTGTCCCTTCTCCAAGACCCTGCCCGGCTCACTCTCCCCCACCCTCACTCACTTTCGCTGAGCTGGGATAGGGAGTTGGGTGCAGGAGAGAGTTTGGCTGCTGGAGGGGGCTTGGAGCTGGGAGTTGGGTCATGGGAGATGCCAGCTCCAGGAAGGGGCTCAGAGCTAGGGCAGGGGGTTGGGATACGGGAGGGGGTGAGGGGTGCGAGCTCCGGCCAGGGGTGCTTACCTTGGGCGGCTCTTGGTTGGCAGCACAGCGGGGCTAAGGCAGGCTCCCTGCCTGCCGAGGCCCCATGCTATTCCCGGAAGTGGCTGGCAAGTCCCTGCGGCCCCTGGGGGAGTCAGGGGTCTCCGTGCGCTGCCCACAGCGGGAGTGCCAACTCCCCAGCTCCCATTGGCTGGGAACTACGGCCAATGGGAGCTACGGGGGTGAAGCCCCACTCCGCCACTGACCAGGAGCCAGCTGAGATAAGTAGGGCCAGGGGGCTTCTTGCATTGCCCCCTCTACATGCTGCTCCCAGAAGTGGCCAGCACGTCCCTGCAGGCCCGGGGGTGGGGAGGGGGCTCCATGCACTGCCCCTGCCTGCAGGCACTGCCCCCACAGCTCCCATTGACTGCAATTCCTGGCAGGCGGGGGCAATGCACAGAGACCCCTGCCCCGCCGCCCCCCCACCCCCACTGGCCTGCAGGGACATGCCAGGGTAGGCAGGGAGCCCACCTTAGCCCCGCTGCACGGCTGGACTTTTAGCGGTCTAAAATCTCTCTGTTTGGCTTCAGTAGCCTCCTGGAGATAAAGCCCAATTCAGGGCGACTCCCAGCAAAACCGGGAGGGTTGGCAGCCCTCTTAGTAATCTGTATAAACTGCAATGGGGAGCTCTAAAACATAGGTCCATAGCATTAACAGAGTTAATTACTTGGACAGATGTTGTAGAATATTATCAGGATTCTTCTTACGTAGCATTGCATTACTGGAGGTTTTCAACTTTGGTAGCCCATTTCATATGATCCTCTGATAATCTCTTTGTGTATGAACAGTCCTTTTGATCCACCCATGATACCATATTGTCCATCTAAGATCTTCTATTTCTGACTGGTGTTCTTCTGCCATCAACTTTCCCTTCCAGTGCCCATAAACATGCATTGCCCACTGAACCTCTTAAAACATGTCCTGCAATTCAAATCTTTCTTTTCATAACATCTCTGACTAGCATTTGCTAAATTCCAATCATCTCCTATACTTTTTTCATTGGTTATACAGTCTACCCATAATATTTTCATAATTCTTCTCTAACACCATAATTCAAATCATTGTAGTTTCTTTATTACCAGTTGTTTGAATGTTCATGTTACACAGACAATTTAACACAGACTAAATGTAAGTTTTTAAGAGTCTGAATTTAGTCTTTAGAATCCAGGATTAGTTAAAAAATTGTAATCCAAATGTATAGGATAGAGGTAAAAGTAACAGCATAGTATACTACTACCTCGATATAACACAACACAACACGAATTCGGATATAACGCAGTAAGGCAGTGCTCCGGGGGGCGGGGCTGCGCACTCCAGTGGACCAAAGCAAGTTCAATATAACGCAGTTTCACCTATAATGCGGTGAGATTTTTTGGCTCCTGAGGACAGGTTATATCGAGGTAGAGGTGTAGTAGGTTTATTCATTTCAGTATTAAGTCATGCAAATATGCCACACTTCTTTAATTTATATAATAAATATAGTAAAATCAATTTGATTCATTTAATTACGCAGCCTGTTCTCATCCAGCAAGCCCAACATTATAAGACTGTCCTAAACTGATAAAACCAACAACAGCCAAATACACCAGAAAGGTTTTCAAGCCATTCCACAGCTCAGGTACCCTATAGCTTGGACAAGGGGTCTGTACAATTGCATGTGTTCTAAGAGTTAGTGGCAAAGGTGGGGATTTAGGTGACATAGGCCATAATGTTCAGAAGTGGCTTCCGATTTGGGGTACCTGTCTTGAGAAAAGATGGGCCTGAGTTTCTGAAGCGCTGAGCGCAGGGAACTGGGGGTGTTTAGCACCTCTGAAGACAAGACCCAGGTTAAGAACCCGGGCACTGAGGAACCCAAGAGCAGTGGCCATTTTTAGCCATAATGCCTTTCATCTGTGGAGACTCCAGTGTAAATCTAGCTTGGGTCATGACTGAAAAGGAGTTGAGTGATCTCTCCCCAGCAGCCCAGAGTTTTTCCACCCCAGAAAAACCACTGCATGGACATTCCATGGACAGCTGTCAGTCTCTGCTCAGAAGAAACGCACAAGGCTCTGACTCCGCCTGCCAGGTGGGCTATGTTGGAGTGGAGCTACCAGGGTCAGCCTGCCAGGCAGGCTACCTGGAGGCAGGGTTACCAGGGCTTTTAGGGTCTCCAGCTCAAGGCCAGTCCACCAGGCAGACTGTCGTAGATCCAGGGCTCCCAGCTCCTTGGAACCCCAGAAAGCTTGGGAGCCCTATCTCCCAGGCTCCCCAAGCTGACTGTGTCCCAGGCAGTTTGGGAGCCTTGAAAACATTTTGAGAAGGTCAAAGTAAAGTGCCATTTTAACTTTTTCTCAGTTAATTTTTTGGAATTTCCATTGCTCAGGTACTTAGCGGCAGATCTTTGGAATGGCTTATTCTTTCACAACACTTGATAAGATCTCTCACTACTAGCAAACTCTGTTAGGCCTGGTCTACACTACAGAGATAGATCCATGCACGGCAGCTTACATTGACCTGACTATGGAAGTGGGACGATGATGATCATGTTGGTCCCTTCTAGCCTGAAAGTCTATGAGTCTAAGTGTCTACGCTAACCCACTGGTGGCACAATTGGATGCAGTGGTGACTTAGTTCGTTTCAACCCTTCTTGGAGGTTTTCATCCGTAATCTGATGAATAAACTGGCTGTGTAGGCAGGTAGTGTCATGGAATAAGAAAGATTCATGTGAATTAAACACAAAGCTTTTGCTGGGCTCTGAAATGACACAGGGATATCCTTAACCACAAGGGTTGATTTTTCTAATGCTATGCATTTCTTTTCAGCTTTATTGAGTTTCTGGACTTCAGCATGGAAAAGTCTGGTGTTGTACTCCAGTAATTCTGTTCTCTTTCTTCTGGACAGAATGCAGAATCCTCTCTCTCTCTCACCCTCTGCAACTCACAATCAGAGTTGCAGCTGTGGTGCACTGTACAGTGTTCTTTGCACCTTTTGGAGTAGATTAGAGCCCGTTCTTCCCTTCCAGAACCAATAGCAGTAGAATTTTGTCTTCAGCCAGGCCTGCTATGAACTTTCAAGTTCAGCTCTGTGGACTCCAAGATTCACACACTTTTCGGTTGAGCCTTATTCTCAAGAAACTGAAAAGCTTCATCCCCCCAATCCCTTTGTTCTACTTTAGTTTGTTCCCTCCCCTCCCTCGCTATCCACAACTACACTGTGCTTCGCTGCTATTTTTTCATATACCATTTTAGCCTATGGCAGCTGCAATTCCATTTCCCACCCCTCCAAGAATAATGAGCTTATGAACCCTGACACTTCGTAAGGCTTTGCAGGATCTGATCCCACTCAGTCTGTCATTTCTACCCGTGAACCCAGTGGCTGGAACTGCAGCACTAACAAGATTTGATACCTTCTTCTTCCAAGCCAGTTTCCACCATTATCCTACTGAGGGCTCCCCACAGTTGGGATAGGGTGAAAGGCCTAGAGTATAGCAGGACTCAGAAAATATTTATATGAAGGAGAACAGCCACTGTTACAATCACAAGGATTAAAAAATGTCTGAGAATTCTGGGAGACACAAATCCTCATGCGTATGGATAGAACACCCATTTGGTAATGTGCTTTACAAAAAGTATTCAGGTTCATCGACTGGCAGGTTTCTGCTTCTTCACATGAGATAGGTGGTACTGGCCTCAGCTGGATATAGGATACTGGACTAGATATACTGCTGGTT
Source organism: Trachemys scripta elegans (assembly GCF_013100865.1). Taxonomy (NCBI): domain Eukaryota; kingdom Metazoa; phylum Chordata; order Testudines; family Emydidae; genus Trachemys; species Trachemys scripta. Next base: position 63,364,796 of record NC_048308.1, on the reverse strand, counting down.
TGATCCAGTATGGGAATTCCTATATTCTTCTGCCTAGGGTTCAATCCAGTCTGATGGCACTCAGTGCAGAACCTCTAACAAGTAGTGTTTCCACGTTGGCTGCTTTGGAGAAATGGGTGGGAGTTAAGAGACTAAATGCCTTTAAGGATCTGAGCCTCAGTCTCCCAAACCATCAGTTTATAATCCTTGCACTGAGCTCCTAAGCAAGGGAAGGTAAGGACCTGAGCTGAAGTTAACCCCTTGTTCACTGGACACTAAACTTTGTCACACAACAATTCATTTTTAGCCCCTGCTGGAGCACAAAGAACCGGTGAAGAATTCTTTATGCTTTGTTTTTAACTGCTGGAGGTTTTCCATTTCTTAAAATTGGAAGTGGCAATCTGTATCACGGCTCAATATTAAGAGATACAGTTAACTCATCCACATACGTGGCTTTTTTTGGTGGGCGTATCACAACTGAAAACTGTTAGCAGATAAATTATTAAGAGTACCTTCAAATGCTGAGAATGTCCTTAATTACCACCACCACCCCCCATGCCAGATTTCATTAGCTCACTCTCCTCTCCTGAACCAGTCCTAGGTAAATACTGATGAAAGACTTCTTGTTTGCTCAGTTGGTTCCCCACCCCCACCAGCAATACCTTTGCTCTCTAGTTTGAAAAACAGAGATAAATAACTAACCATACCAAAGCTTAATTAATCCCCAGAGCTCCCTGAACCAAGCATGTGTATTTTTAATATTGTAATCAACTGTTAGTATATAAACCTTCCCCAGCACCTACACATCCCAAAAGAACTACCAGAGGACTCACTTCCATAATGTTATTCCCGAACGGAGCGGTATGCAGCACTGCAGTATCCTATGCATCGCTCAGTTATTCAAGAGGAGCCAGCACCAAGAAGTCCATCCAGGACAGGTTTTTGACACACCTGTGGTGGGAGCCATTTTAAGTGCTGGACCCTCATGCATGGCTCCTCCAAGAGTCCAATGGCCTTGTCAAGGCAGACTCCACTCCTGAGTAGTGGGGATTGCTCCTTAGAAGCCTAATCTGTCATTTTGTGGCTCCTAGAAAGGGGGTGTAGGAATTAGACATGAGCCAAAGCTGGAAGCTAAACATCTTCATTTTTCTAGGGGCGGGGAATAGATGTGACTTTCTGGATCTGAACCTGCTTTGATTGTTCTGATTCTAGTCCAGATCAGAAAGCCTTCAAGGGCCTGTTTTCTACTTCTGATTCAGAGAAGACCAAAATCTTACTGGAACAGCTGATATCCAAAGATTCCCATGATCAGCTGAGCAATCAAGATAGCCATCATTTGGCCCTCATATCTCAAAGTAACTTTGAATGCCAACCTTAGACCGACTTCACTTTCAAACCAAACACTAGCCTCATTTTTAGCCCAGATATGGATTACACACTGCCTCCTTTGCCCATTTCTAATAGGCATCTTTATGACTACAGAGCCCAGGAATTTCATGAGGTCCTTAGGCATGAATTTTCAAAGCAGCACTGGAAACTACAGGCTTGCACAATAACAGGTATAAAGCACTGGTCACAAATCTCAGCATCATGAAGCAGCAGACGATCTAACAAGAGGGAAACAAGAATTATTCCTCTCTTTGTGAAGAATTTTGTACTGTGAGCAAGAATGTCCTCATCTTATTTCTCTCTTTCTCCATTCAGAAGGAAGGGGATTGTGCATGTTGTCCGTCCTGTATATAGCAGATAGAGGACACATCCACATAACATGAGCCCTCCACTTTGGCCTTCTCAAACACGCCGAGTAACATAGGTCAAAGGACCATTCACTAAAGAAAGTGAAAGTGAACTTGGATGAAACACAGTAATTGCCAAGTGGAGAGATGTAAGGCAGAGAATGTAGCAAGGAAATCACTCCAATGGATTTGAATGGCACAGCTAGTTAACAATTTCCTCACTTTTCAATGGCTCAGCTTTCAGAAAGATCTACACAATTCAAAAAAGATTTAAAAAATGCTAAAGAAACATCCACAGTCGTCCCCCTTCCCCCTCTCCCCCCCAAAAAAACATGAAAAGGGACAACAAGAGACCCTTTCACACAGGGAGCGTTGTTCCAGGCAGTGACCCATCAACAGGTGTCACGCCCTGGAGAAGAAAGCATGGCAGGATATCCTGGCACTGGCAGCATGACATGCATCTGAATGACAGGCAGATGTGCTGCATCTGGGCCAGGAAGGGATAAGCAATCTCTTCGAAAATATCAGTAGTACAACTTCAGTTTTCATAAAGGGGAGGGGGGTAACACTGAGTGTTATTTATATAAGTAAGAGACAGTCTTTCCTGTTAGCAAGGGTAGGTTACAGGTCCATACCCGCGCACACATGCCTGTAGCACACTTGTAGCACGTTCATGACAATGCTGATTAAAACCCTGATCCTGCTTACACCTGTGCTTAACTTTATGCACAAGAGTAGCCCACTGAAGTCAACAGAACTATTCACATTTCAAGTTTAGCATTCACTTAAGTCTCTGCAGGATCAGGGCCTAGTTTCAAATTTATTTTTGGGTTGAATCCATTTGTCATTAAAGTGAATCCTTATCATACAAAAAAGCAAGGGTCAAAGCCTGACTAGTCATTGCCATTTGGTAGTGCTGCGTAGGCACTGTGGAAAAACCTAAATATGGCCCTGATCCTGCAAACAGTTACACATGCACTTAACTTTACACACGAGTTACACACATGTTTAAAACTCTGCACACACAAAGTAGCCCCATTGATATCGATGGGACAAATCAATTGCTGGCACTGGTTGTGTTTGCCAAGTTAAGTGCATGTGTAACTGCAAGGTACCGGGCTGAATTTTGCAGGTGCTGAGCGACCACATCTCTCTTTGACTATAAAAAATGCTGCAAGAGCTTTGCATCTCTAGAAGAAACCCCCCCACACACACACTTATTTAGATGCTGTCAACAAGCTTCCTGTTCATCTCTTGGCCCACCCTGTTAGTCAAGGGCATACATAGTGTTAGAACCCGCTGGGAGAGTGAATTGATTCCGGCTGACTCCCAGTAGCAGGTGTGGTTTGTTATCTCCACCCAAGGTGGAAATGGTTCTATAGGCAGAGTCATCTAGGACAGAACTGTCTTACAGGAGGATTTCTAAGAATACCAAGACTATAGAGACAGCCTGGGATGGAATTGATGCCATACATGTCTATTATTTAAAGCCAAACTACAGCCAGTGGGGGAGTTTGACCCTCCACAGTGGGCCCAGACTTTGTTTGGAGCGGGGTGAGAAATCAAAGGCGCCTAATTTCAGGCTCCCAAGTTTGAAAATGTTGGCCTTAGTATTCATGAAATATACCAGTTTCCATGTGATGTCCTTGGAAGAGGTCAACTAAGCCCAGGAACAACCAAACAAGTGGCAGGGACAGAAGTAAGGTTACAGAGTCAAAACAAGGGATCCAAAGGGAGTCACTGGGCAAAAAAACCCAGACAATGCCCACAGCAAGAAATCAAGGGGGGACAGAATCAGGGCCGGCTCTAGGTTTTTTGCCTCCCCAAGCAAAAAAAATTTTGGCTGCCCCCACCCCAGCCCTGGGCTCCCCCTGCACCTCCCTGCTGCCCCAGCCCTGGGCTTTCTCCCCCCTCCCCCACCTGCACCCCCTGCCACCCCAGCCCTGGGCTCTCCCCCCCACACTCCATGCTGCCCTAGCTCTGGGCTCCTCCCTTCCCCCCCCCAGTGCCCCCCACACACACCTCCTGCCGCCCCAGCCCTGGGCTCTCTCCCCACCACCACCCCACCTGCACCCTCCTTCCGCCCCAGCCCTGGGTCACTGGTAACTTGCTCCCAGGGCGGGTCATTCAGCAGGAATTTTGAATGTGCACAGAACACAGACAGGATTGGTTCCCATATGGTTACAGAACTGCAGTAAAGTGGAACAATTTTCAGCTTGTGTGATTGGAGGATATCTGGATGCATATTATAAGACTGTCCTCCATAAATGAGGAAAAGTTGAGGTGCCTTTATTATTCTTTTGTTCCTCTCTTTGTTTCTATGGGGAATTTGCCAATGCAATATCACTGTCTCCCTTTTAAACAAATAAAACTAAAAAAGGCAATGGCTGTTGAAAATGGTAGTTCCAGTCCTAAAAACCACTGGGAAGCATTTCTTGCTCAATTTTATCCTACTTTTTCTACAGCAAGTTACAATGGATCAGTATATTTTGATTTGGGAGAAATGAAGTAACAGCTGCTCAAATTGAGCTTGAGCACTCCTAAATGTTGAGGTGTTCAAATCTGGAAGGCAGGTGCTAGATTCCCTTTCTGAATATTAGCTAAATCTGGAAAGGAAAAGTCAATTTCTGCTTCCATGGCTCAGAAGTGGAAATCCTCCTATGTGCCTGGTACTGTATCTAAAGCTGCCCAGGTCCAGTAGAGCCTCCCCTCCCTTACTTTTCATTTTAAATTCTAGTGGGATCCATGTACCTCCCTTGCTTAGGCTTCAGATAGAGAGGGGCACTGTCCATTTAGTCCACCCAATTCTTTCTTTGGGGGCTGCAAAATGGGGTCACACCAGTATCCTTAATCCAGTCTGGGGATGTCTTCTGAAGGGGGTATCTGGGCCAAAGCCTTCTACTCCTTGGGCATATTTGTTCCCCATTCACAGTGCCAGCCCACTCTAGCAGTGAGCTCTCCATTCACAGCAAGCTGCAGCATGAGGTTTCAGCTACCTCACTCCCTCCCCCTCCCTTTCCTGTTGATAGCAGCTAAGGGAATGCTGGGAAATGTAGTTCTTTCCCTGCTCCAGGGCTGGCTCTATAGGCAGGGAACTAACCAAGGAACTACAGCTCCCAAGGCTCCCTGTTGGTTCTCAGCACCCAGGCTGGATCCCTGCTGGCTGCCGCCCTGCAAATGGGCTGCCCCAAGCACCTGCTTGCTTTGCTGGTGCCTAGAGCCGCCCCTGGACAGAATATAGATGAAATGCAGCAGCCTATTTAAATGCTGAGCTTGGAAACGTGGGGCCCACCAAACAACCAAGGCCCACTGTGACCGAATATACCCGTGTTCACACCCTATGCACTATTGTAATAATTTTTGTTCATAGTATGCCTTATGAAGTATCATATGAAAACTTATAATTTGCTGGTCATTATTATTCTGGTAAAACAGGTGTGGCAACATTGTATGTAAAGTTATAAGCAGGGCTTTGGAGCTGTGCTCCGGCTCCGCTCCAGCTCCAGGCAAAAACCTGCAGCTCCACCGCTCCGGAACTGCTCCGTGCTCCAGCTCCAGGCTCCGCTCCAAAGTCCTGGTTATAAGATTCCACTGCATGATGTTACTAACACATGGTCCAAACTGAGGTTGGCAAACATGTCTGTCTTAAACAAAGGAATGGGTGCTCTGCTAAATTTGCATTTAGGCAGTAAATAGAGTCATCAAGCAGGAAGGGAAACAAAGGAACCTCAAAAAAGGCGAGAAAAAAGCAGCAGGGAACATCCTTCCACATACTCTTTTTGTGTAGTGGTAGCCAGCTGGAAATGTTTTTCGTATTGGGAACTGAAATTATAAAAAGGAGGGACAAACCCCCTAAGAAACCGCCCCGGCTCTCTGCCCATGGATTCACTGCACCTGAAGGGATAAAAGAAACAGCTGTTGGACTGGGGGAGGGGTCCTGACTTAAAGAGTTTGGTCAGTAAGACCGCAGAAAGCATGTGGTGAGAAAACTTTGCTTTGAATTTAACAGTTTGTTGTTAGGCACCAGTAGGGTTGCCATTTTTGGTTGGACATATTCCTGGAGGTTTCATCACATGACATAATCTTTAATTAAAGATTAATCTTTAATTCCTGGAGACTCCATGACAATCCTGGAGGATTGGCAACCCTTGGCACCAGTAGCGTTTTATCCTTATTTTTCTTGTAACCATTCCTGACCTTTATGCCTCATTACTTGTACTCACTTGAAATCTCTCTCTTTGTAGTTAATAAACTTGTTTTATTGTTTTATCTAATCCAGCATATTTAAATGGAAGTGTCTGGGAAACTCCATGTGGGGTGGCAAGTGGTGTGCATATTATTTCTATTAAAGAAATAATGGACTTTATATAACTTGCATTGTCCAGGAGAGGGCTGGGCTGTACAGGACATACATTTCTGGGGAAAAGTCTGAGGCTGGTGGGGGTGATAGGGTCACCCTGCAGTATAACTAAGGTTGATAAGAGCCAGAGTGTAACCCAAGCATGGCTGGCAGGTTTCAGTTACACATGGACACTCTGGCTATGGTTTGCAGGCTGGAAGGCTGTTTATACCTATCTCATAGAACTGGAAGGGACCCTGAAAAGTCATTGCATCCAGCCCCCTGCCTTCACTAGCAGGACTAAGTACTGATTTTGCCCCAGATCCCTAAGTGGTCCCCTCAAGGATTGAGCTGACAACCCTGGGTTTAGCAGGCTAATGCTCAAACCACTGAGCTATCCCTCCCCCATTTGTAAATGCTCAGGTAGGAACTCCTTCAGCAAGGCATTGTAAGGCACCCAAGGTTGCAGGGCAGGGCTGATACAACCCTCCATTAGTCTGGATTGTACCCTGGTATGTCACACCCACTCCCTTGGATGAGGGAGGAGCCATAGGACCCCACACCAATGTCCCCTATAACTATAAGCTGCGTTGCCATGCAGCAATCTTGTGCATACCGTGCAGTCAGAGAAACTGTCACACATCTCCTCTGTGCGGCCCCAGCAGGGACGTGGGGTGTCCCTTTATGAACCTGCTCTGCTCACCCCCTGCTCCTGGGATGGGGTGCGTGGTGGGGGTGTGGAAGGAGTTCCCATCTTGGGGAGGAACATGCCCGGCCTGGCCAGGAGCACCAGTTCTGGGATATCCCTTGCACAGGAGCTCGGGTGAGGGGCTGGACACCCCTCACATTCCCCACCCCAGTACACCCCTCACCTCCCTCACAACCCTCCTGTACACCCCTGAAATTCCCCACCCCAGTTTACCCCTCAATCTCCTCACAACCCCCTCTGCACACCCCTCAGGTCCCCACCGCCCCCACCCCAATACACCCCTCATCCCCCTCACAACTCCGCCTGCATACCCATCTCCCCTAACCCAGTACACCCCTCATCCCCCTCACAATTCCCCCTGTATACGCTTCACCTCCCCCATCCAGGTACACCCCTCATTCCTCTCACCTCCCCCACCCCAGTACGCCCCTCATCCCCCTCACAGTCCCTCCTGCACATTCCTCATCACCCCTACACAGCTCCCCCTACACACAATGCACCCTTTACTCCCCTTACATCCCTCGCACACACAACGCTACCCTCCCCCATATGCAGCCCTCACCTACAAAAAAGTATAAGCTTGTCCAAGGACAAAAATTAGTGTTCAGAGGAGTTTGTAGCCTGCCCAGTAAACACGAAAAAAATTAGAGGGAACATTGCCCAGGACCTACCTAAATACAGGGAACAGCAAATGTGGAAAAAAAACACAGATGGGAGTGAGAAGCAAAGGTTCAAAACAAGGATACCAGATGGGGGCATTGAGCAGTGAACCCAGGCAGTGCCCTCTGCTCTCAGAAGAGATCAAGGGAGTCAGTGAATGCATGAAACCTACCAGACTGACAGCCTTGGAACCTGAAGCCCTCTCTTTACCTACTGAGAGCTACAGTGTAGGGTGCTCATGTCCCATGGCTCTGGATGTGTCATAAATACCATGGTGCAGTAACACACCCCAAGGTGTTGCTGTGAGTGCTGCGGTACACCAAGCCACTTGATATTTGGTAGTGTGCTCGCTGTACCACGAGGCCAGGATTATAGGTGCTCTGAGCACTAGGTCCTTCGCAACCTAGTCACCGGTGGGTTCCGGTGAGTAACGCACACTCTGAGTAACAGAGAATTCCTTTACTAGGGCCAGCAGAAATAAAAGGTGTAAATGTCCTAAGCACGAATGCTTTAATAATTACAAGAAAGCAAGAGAAACCTGGCCTTAGGGGCAGTCCTGGTGTAACTCCTCTGCAGAGTCCTCTGGGCTGCAGTCTTGCACCTTCGCACTGTGCCTACGGGTGGCTCCTGGCAGCATTAGTGTGTGTCTTGGCCCAGCTCTCAGGCCACCTGCTATTTGGGCTTCCCAGGCTGCTGCCTTTGGCTTGTTGCTCCTGCTCACACATTGACCCCAGCTCCCAGGTTCCACTCTGGCATTACTTCCCTTATCTGTGCTGGAGGGAACACAGAGTCCTCTTGTTGGATGTTGCACTAGGCGCTAACACAATGCCCAGCAGGAAACCAGTATGATCATTAGCGATAAAGCACAAATGTTTAACAGCGAGGTGGTTAAATTAACCATTTGAACCATGTAGATTGTGTGGATTCTCCACCACTGCCCATGTTTAAATCACAATTGGATGTCGGTCTGAAAGACATGCTCTAGTTTAAACAGGGCCTGTGTTATGCGGGAGATCAGAGCAAATGATCACAGTGGTCCCTTCTGGCCTTGCAATCTATGAATCTCTGCATTACTACCTAGAGAAAGTATGGCACGGAGAGCAGCAATACAAGCTTCTCCAAACAGTCTCACCAAGGTACATGACCTGGAGGGATCACCTCTGACCCAGTATCTGAAGCCACAGACCACAGTGTTCTTAAACAACACATATTTAGTTATTTTTCTTCCTTCAAGATGGTTTAATATAGAATCATAGAATCATAGAATATCAGGGTTGGAAGGAACCTCAGGAGATCATCTAGTCCGACCCCCTGCTCAAAGCAGGACTTAATTCCAACTAAATCATCCCAGCCAGGGCTTTGTCAAGCCTGACCTTAAAAACCTCTAAGGAAGGAGATTCTACCACCTCCCTAGGTAACCCATTCCAGTGCTTCACCACCCTCCTAGTGAAAAAGTTTTTCCTAATATCCAACCTAAACCTCCCCCACTATGAGAGAAAGCGAATCCACAATACAAAATTTAAAAACCAGCCCTTTGGTTTTCCCCTTCCCCTTTTTTCTACCCATTTAGGAGATGACAAAAAACGACATAAAATCAGGGAGCGTGGCTGCCCAAAGTGCTGCATGGTAATGGACAGGCCCCATGGAACGTCGGGATGGCAGAAGGACTTCAGACAGAGAAGTGGCTTACAGAGACTTCTCCCATCCCGACAGTTTCTCTGGATACACACACACAACATGATGCTGATACACAATTGATCTTTTTGTCTTTAACCCTTGCGATGGGGTCTGGATCCCAGCCCGGCCTGGTCCCGACATGCCCATCCTGGCACAGGCGTGCAAGGTCACTTCTCTTTTTTATCCATTTCCATCCTTGCATCTTTGGAGTCCCAAGGCTCCTCCTGTGGCGTGGAATTCTCCTCACAGCTGAACATTTCAGATACTTCTCCCTTCACCAAGGCCACGAGGAGAGGGAACCCAATGCAGGCAGGGACCAGGTACAGCAGGGCTGGCTGGGCATGTTTGAAGGTGCGCATGATGAAGATGGTCAGGCCCAGTCCAAAGATGGATTTATTAGGAAGTAGGGACCACAGTCACAAATGGCAAACTGTCTTCTATTGCTGCATGTGACGGAAAAGCACAGGTTATCCGGAGTGCTCACTGTAGCACAGCGACATCTAGAGGCTCAGCTGGAATCTGCAGGTAAATATTTGCTACAACTGCCAGAGGCGTTCATTTTCCACCCCCAATGGTTCAGTCATACGAACATAGGACTGGAAGGCACCTCCTAAGTCCTTCAGCCCAGTTCCCTGCTATCGCAGACAATTCAGTCACATAATACCCTTTATAATCCTTGGCCTCTGTGCTGAGACTGCTCACTATTAGTGCAGCTAGAAGTTTTTGTGCTGTGGTCTCCTTCCCATTGGAAATCAGAGTGAAGCAGATAATGAAGGACCTGATTTTCTCATCTTGGCCGTTTGCCTTTAAAATGAAAGGTTTTTATCACCGTAAGGCCAATTATGACCCTCGCCTTGCCTGAAAACCTTCTGTTTCACTTCAGAACTGCACTGTGATTTTCAGTGTCTTACTATGTCAAAGTTTTGACCAAGGTCAGATACAGTGAGCCATGGCTCTAATCTTTAAGAACAACAAAGGTGCTAGGATCATCACTGTTTTATGGCTAGTTTTATGATGGAAATAACATCTGATTTTGTTTTCTTTTTCTTCTCTTTTTTAAAGGGGAATAAAATGTGTTGTAGGCTTTGATCTATGACGCCCACTCTGGACTGCAAGCTTACGCATTTAATATTTCCAGCTATGCTGTTGCTGAATAAATCATGAGTAAGAGAGGCGAATGATTATCACTGGGAGACTCCGCTCTCTTGTTCTATCCTGTCAGAATTTTGACTAGGGAAGAACCAATGAGGAAGAAGAAACCAGCAGCATTAGAGTCATGGGGAGAGAGAGTCCAAGTATATTAAACATGATGCCAATTTTTGAAAAATCTATCTTCAGACAGCACTTAATGAAGTGTTTGGGGCAGGATATTTCATTTCAAGGCAGAGGTATTGAAACAGCTTGTTTCAGACCAAAATGGAAAATCCTCAGCCGGGCATCTTGAGGCTATAATTAACTAGCTAGGGTTGTGTCTGGTGGGATGGCGTGGGTAACACTTCCCATCTACTGGATGAAATCAGAACTGCTCAATTGTGTCACATAGGTCCCATACTGCTAAAAGCTAACAGGGATTCTCATTTAGTGCATGTGGCGGTGTCCTGTGCTTTTGGAGCGGGAGATTCTGTGTTCTAACCCCAATATTGCCATGAAGCTTTGAGCAGCCATCATGTACTGAAAAATTATGTCCTAGGTGATCACAGTTTTGTTACACTATTGTATGTATTCTCTGCTCAAAACCAAAAGATTAAGGAGAAAAAGGGAGATGTCTCAGACACTGAGGTACAGTGAACAAATCAAATCTTCTGTTTCTAGGTTGCTTTTCTTATTAATTAATGAAAACAGGAACATTTGTGATAGGATCATCAGCTGCTGGAGAGCGGTTTGACCTTCAGAAATACGATCTTGGCAAACCAAAAGAGATTAAAACCCAGCTGCTCGCGGCTTAGCACCTTTTCCAACTAGTGGCAAGTTGTTCTGATGTCTCATAAATCACTGACAGGCACAACACTGGAACTCCTGTGTCACTTTGTGGGGACAGTGGCAACTGGACTGACTGCTTTCTAAATGAGCAGATTTGCACTGTTTAAGCTTTTCACTAATAAACCCAGAATGACTGGTATTCTAAAGCTAACATGGCAGCTTCTCTCTCTCATGCTGATTTCTGTATGTTTGTTCCTCCACTCTTTTCACCATCTCCACAGGGCCTGTGGCTTTGGGGAGATTACTGGGGAACCGTAGTACATTGCCAGGCCAAGTGATGTCAGCAGCAGGTCACTCCTGAGTCATCTTGGGCACTGACAGCTCCAGAGAGGCCTAAATTAAACTGACACGGACCCCTTAAACAACACTACATCAAAGTAGAATCTCTTGTATTGGGGGTTGGGTGAAGGGGAGAAAAAAGATGATAGTTTGGGGAAAGGATCTTTTCATTAAGTGGCTATTATTTTTAAAGAACTTGAAATGAATCAGGGATAAAAGAAGTTCTCAAGATAAAACTATGTGCTTTATGTTAGATCTTTGCTGTTGAACTGTAAAGAGGATATAATTCTAACATGGGAATATCAGACAATATTACAGGGCTCTCTATAACTCTCTGAATTTTGATATGAGCAAAAGTCCCAACACTATTTCTGCCAATACTCTGCTCGCTGACCTGAATGCTAACATTTCACAACTTGTCTGGTTTGCCTTGAATTTAATGCAGCGATGGCAAGATTTGCAGGTTAAACAACCAGAACTATGTACTGTAGGAATCACTGTGTGGAAGGGGAGTTGAAATTGAAGGTTACTGTATTTTTTCCCTACTGCCTCTTTGAATAAATTACACTCTTTGATCTTTAATTTTATCAATTGTAATACAGAAAAGGACAAAAAGGACATATGGACAGAAAACTGGAAAGTACAATACACTATAATCCACTAAAAGGTGAATGCAAACGCCTAATATATTCTCTTGTATGTTCCCATCAATGGCAAACGAAAACAGTTCCAGTAGACCTTTATGCCTGGATCCTGCACTTGGATCTTTGTGGATTGCAATGCCACAGAGCCCCACTGTCTTTAGTAAGGCTCTGCATGGGCCCAGGGATTCACTCACATGGATCCAGCTCTTAGCTGGTGTTCTGCCACTCTATGCATTTAGCGCCCAGCTGCATTTAATGCTGTCCTCATCCCGCACCTCCTCACTGAACTGTGAGACACAAGTGAGTCTAGAATGCTTCCGATCTGGAGTGCAGCACACTCAGGGTTGGCATGTCCCAGATTGCAATTCAGTGAGCCTGAAACAAGTTGCTGCTGACACACTTCTGGCCCTAGCTGCTCAGATACCATCAAGGAGAGCAGATTATAACTTTCCAGGCAGACAGGTGGCAAGAGCTGGACTCAGGAAGCTATTTGTAGTGTGTAACAATTCTATTGAATTTACATCTTATGAACTATATCACATATTCTTATTGCCAGCAGAGGGCAATCTTGATATGAACTGTCTCCATAGACCAGGGGTTCTCAAACTGGGGGTCAGGAACCTTCAAGGGGTCACGAGGTTATTACATGGGGGGGGTCGCGAGCTGTCAGCCTCTACCCCAAACCCCTCTTTGCCTCCAGCATTTATAATTATATTAAATATATAAAAACAGTGTTTTTAATTTATAAGGGAGGGTTGCACTCAGAGGCTTGCTATGTGAAAGAGGTCACCAGTACAAAAGTTTGAGAACTACTGCCATAGACCCACGGGCAACTATAGACTGATAGATAGATTTTATGTAGAACTCTTGTAACAAGAGGTGCACTAGGGGATGTGGCCCTCAGCAGGGCTTGAATCTAAGATTAAAAGTATGAGCCTCTACTGCAGGGATCGGCAACGTTTGGCACGCGGCCCGCCAGGGTAAGCACCCTGGAGGGCCAGGACGGTTTGTTTATCTGCCGCGTCTGCAGGTTCAGCTGATCGCAGCTCCCACTGGCTGCAGTTCGCTGTCCCAGGGCAATGGGGGCTGCGGGAAGCGGTGTGGGCCAAGGGATGAGCTGGCCATGGCTTCCCGCAGCCCCCATTGGCCTGGAGCAGCAAACCACGGCCAGTGGGAGCCACAATCGGCCGAACCCGTGGATGCTGCAGGGAAACAAACTGTCCTGGCCCGCCAGAGTGCTTACCCTGGCAGGCCGAGGACTAAAAACATTGCCGATCCCTGCTCTACTGCTTGAGCTAAAAGAGTAACCCCCTGAGCTCGGAGCAGGCCAGATGTTCACTGAGTGTTCAGGTGAGGGGTATAATAGGGGGTTGGCACACAGGAGTCAGTGAGAAACTGCATGTTGTTTCCCTGGCTCCATCAGCCACATAATCAGGGTCAGGCTTGACAAAGATCAAGTATCCATCGATTACAGTGGCTACTGTCACAAGGGGCAAAGGGCTCAAGAAAGTACGACCCTTTGTGAGATGCTCCTTCAATCTCCTCCTCTTTCATCTGCCATCCCCTGGCTTTCAAACAAGGACTAGGGTCAAACACCCTCAGCAACCCACTTCAGAACATCAGACGCAGCGGCCTGTGAACCCCATAAAAAGTCATCTCCACAGCTACCACAACCGGCAGCAGCCTCCCTTCCGGTGACAACATTGGAAAGTTGGCCTAATTCTCTGCTCCAAACCTGGTTCTCCTGGCAGAGGGTGAATGATGAGAGAGAGTCGGGGGGAGGGGGAGACAGCTGGGAATGCTGCAGCAGCGGGCGGGAAGGCAGCTGGGAGTGCTTCAGCAGTAGATCAGAGAAGTCCAGGCAGGAGGGCAGCTGTGAGGTTTATAACAGGCTGGAAAGGCCAGCCACCTACTGCAAATATGAGACGTCTTCATCTTCAAAATAGTGATCTAGTTCCTTAAACTGCTGCTGGCTCTGCCACTGACCTGCTGGGTGACCTTGGGTGTAACACTTCACCCATCCATACCTCAGTTTCCCCCCACACCCATTTCTGTTTAGACTGTCAGCTCTTAAGGGCAGATCTGTCTCCTAGTATATGTATGTACAGGGTGCCTGATCTCAGCTGGGACTACTGTAATACAAATCATGACACTAATTTACAGAAAATACCATTAAAACACCCCAGGAAAGGGACAAGTGCAATAGTCTTATAAGCAATGTTAAAAATTCTGCTGTGGATGCGTGTAAGACCAGGTTGGCTATTTACTTAATTGTCTAAAAATAATCAACATATTGCTCTCTCGATTATTTGATATGAATTATTCTTAACCCATTTTACCCCTTAAAAAAAAACCCTTTGGAAATTGGCAGAACACAATGTGCTGGGGAGAGCAGAGCAGGGCCGGTAGCTGGGCTCAGCGTCTTTCATGAGCTCAGCACTGGGAACACTGCCCAAAAGTTTGGATTGGCATAAAAAGAGCCCTGCAAAAGTAGACTTCACTCCCTGTCCCTTTAAGAAGCCGGAGGGGGGTGTGCGTGTGTGGCTGGGTCTCCAGGCTCTCTAGAGCTCTCATTGGCTTGTGGCAGCAGGAAGTGGGAGGTGGAAAAGTCAGATCTCTGCTTGTTGTTGTCTGAGCTGCAGGGTGAGGTGGGGGGAAACGTGGTTTCATATCAACGATTCCCTCTGTTTTCCGGGTGGAGTTGTATTGTACAGCAAGGGGGCAGGGGGGGATGTTTGTAGGCTTTTGTGCTGCATCTTTAGATCCCTGAGATCTTCTCTTGTGTGTTAGATGTGGGGGCAGCTGCAGAATCTGGCCTGTCTGCTCTGCAGCTGATAGGAAGCTGGGGCCTGGGGCAGGTGGCTGTCATAGCAGGAAGCACTAGCCTCAGCCTGCTCAAATAATTGGATCCCAGCTTTTTCTCTTCACTCTCTTGCAGGTTTGCTGTTGCCACTATGGCCCAAAGGGCCTTCCCGAATCCCTACGCAGACTATGACAAATCCCTGGCCACAGGATACTTTGACTCTTCAGGGCGGGTGAGTTGGGGCTCTAAAGTGACTTAATTTTACGGCGCTGGAGTGTTTCTTTCTTAACAAGTGGCACGGGCTTGTATGAGCTTAATTTTTCTTCCCCCTGTTTCTGTGGCATGGGAGCAGTGCCCGGTCGAGCCGGAGAAAGGCAGGGATTGCACTCCTAACCTGCCTCAAGACAGGGCTTGCGCGTTCGATGTTAATAGTGTCTCGGACATTTCTTTTTGAAATGTTTTTATGAGTTTCCTTGAGCCTTCTCGTAGGCTTACCTGAGCCAGGTCAGCATCCAGGTATCTGCCATTGTCCTCTGGGACAGTTTCCCCATTTATAGTCATCTCATCCAGTTACTGAAAACAACTATAGCGTCTAGTTTAATCCTATGAAATCATGAGACAAGTTAAACTTTTGTAAGGGGGAGACAAAGGCTAATGGGAAAATCCTAATGTAGGTTAGAGGTTTGGATGCAGGAGAAAAAGGTCAGTCCATGCACCTGGGCAGTGGTGCTGTGTGATCCAAATCACCGGCTCTTGTGAGAGGGTTCAAAGGGGTGTGTTAACAGTTTAGAGAAGAAAATGTATATGGGGAGAGAACCAGTTTCCGAAGCAGCTATCTGACATTGCAAACAGGATTCTGACTTCACTTGTGTGATAAACACCCTGAGTCTATAAGCAAATAAACAAAGCTTTTGCTTTCCCACTGCCACTTGCTGTAGGGTTTATTGGATACTGACAAGACAAGACACCACTCCATACAGACACAAATCAGAAACACTGACCCTTTCCCCTGGGGACTTTATAAGGCCCCAGTAATTCTGCGTAAAAAACAGAGAGATTGTATAGTCTGTGTGTCTATCTCCCAGTCGATTCCCATATATCTGTTGATATGGATCTTTGGTTAGGAGCAGTGTTGCATTTTATGGTAATAGCTGGAAAGGTAAGATGAAAGGATCTTGCAGCCATTCAGGGGCAGGTGTGGTCTGAGAGCATGTCTGGGAGCCAGGAACTCCTGTATTTTGGTCACCGACTTTCAGTGGCCTTGGGCAAGTCACTTAATCTCTGTGCTTCGGTTTCTCAATCAGTAAATGAAAACTTCCCACACAGAGGTGCTGGGAAGCTTAAGTAATTAACGTCTGTAATACTCTTTGAAGATGAAATGTACTGTGTAAGTGCTAAGTATTGTGAAGATGATGAAGCATTCAAACACCACAGGGGTGTCTGCTTTGGCAGCCTCACATCCACCCTGTTTAGACTGGCTCTGTATTTTTTGAGCAATGCATCTCAGAGCCAGGAAGAGATGCCCTGACATGTAGTTATTACAGAGGGGCCTTGATACTTTCTGCTTCACTTTGGCAGAGGAGACTTGCAGTCTCCCATTTCTGAGGATGCAGCGTATGCACAACCACAGAAGTCTTCCCAGTTGAAGGGGCAACATATCTGCTGTCTCATCACTGCTAGGAAGCACCTTAAAAGCTTTAACCGTATATCTCTGGATTTGGAAGTTCTTAAAGATCTTTGGGCGTCTGGTGTTTATCTTGATTTGGCGGTGTTGCTACCTGAAGTTTTTATTCCACAATGTTTCACTGAGATTTGCTTCCAGAGTCTGACTCCAACGAATCAGTTCTGAGTCACTGCACTTTTATCCTCTCAGCAATTTTAGAAGCATATTATATATATATATATATATATATATATATATATATATATATATATATGAAAAGTCTTTAGTCACACATTTAACAGAGCAGATCTCTTGTATCTAACCCAGATTCCCTAGACTAAAAACAATAATCACAATTTATTGCACAAAGCGCTTTTTGTGACAGGTTCTGGAAAACAGACTCAAACAAGCAGAACTAGTTCAAAATCTTCAAGCTCAGGGGATTGGACCCAAGAGATATGCCTTCTTTAATGTATTAACCCAAAGACCACAGCATGGATTAGAGTCTCTGAGTTACTTAAGTGGCAGGCTACCAAAAGAAATGAAAGGATTGTGACATGGTTAGATTTTTAAACTGATGAGCTGGGGTCTGCCTAAACTGCAGCTATCTTTTCTAGCCTACATAACTTAGTACAGTGTGAATGTTTGTGGCACACTGTTTAATAATACTCATCCACATTATACCATCACTTTTACTACATACGTTCCAAACAGAAAAATACTCTTTCCTTCAAAACATTGCCCCCCTGCAAAGGTGTGTAGGAAGCAGAGAGAGAGAGAGAGAGTGTGTGTGTGTGTGTGTGTGTGTGTGTGTGTGTGTGTGCATACACAGCCAAGTCTTGGCATAAAACATTCTGATGCATCTGAGCTCTCAACTACGTTCCAACCTTGTTAAAACAAACCCCTTTGTTATTGCTTAAGGCTCTTACTACATTGGTGGGTGCAGCTGGAATTATCACAAAAGCATGTAACTACACAGTATGGTAGATACTTTAGCACAGTGTTTCTCAAACTGAGGTCACCGCTTGTGTAGGGAAAGCCACTGGCGGATCGGGCCGGTTTGTTTACCTGCCCCATCGCCGCTGCAGGCCAATGGGAGCTGCTGGAAGCAGCAGCCAGTATGTTCCTCGGCCCGCGCTGCTTCCAGCAGCCCCCATTGGCCTGAAGCAGCGAACCGCGGCCCGTGGGAGCTGCGATCGGCCAGACCTGCAGACGCGGCAGGTAAACAAACCGGCCCAGCCCGCCAGGGGCTTTCCCTATACAAGTGGCGACCCCAGTTTGAGAAACACTGCTTTAGCATAAGGTGATGCCATCTTGTGACATGCAGTACCATATGCTATAGACCTGTTCAGTCAGTTGTAGCGATCCAGAGGTGGTGATCCCAACGGTGCTATGAATGGGCTGCAGTTATAGTAGTAAGTATGGAACCAAGCTCTACAAATTAATTTCATTTTTTCCAGCCTATTGCTTAGTTTCATTATCTTTGCTTTGTCCTGGAAAAAAAAAAAAAATTAAAATATGCCTGTAGGGGAATGAACAAAGTGTTACAGTTCATGTACCAAAATCCAGCAGCTTGGAAAACCACAGCAAATATCCCTTGATGAACGCTAGGTTTTTAAAATATAAAAAAGTCAATATGTAGCATGTTTAGCCATGTGGGAGACTGGGTGTGGAAGGTTGAAAAGGGAAGGATTTCCATTTCGTGGATTGTTTCCTACAACCCATTTTATTAGTAACAGACAGGTCAAGCCTAGCCTACGCAAATTAGGGCCTGAATTCTTAAGATCTTATCTTGCCCTGGTGGACAGCAGGAGTAACTCCTTTGACATCAGTGTAATTTTTATGCTGGTGTGAATGAGGAGAATCAAGCCCATGCAATTTGTTGTTATTAAAGTGCCCAGCATTGAGATTTCAATCTGTCACCTCACAAATACAAGGATTAAATCACAACACCCCAGTCACTCCTGCAGTACTACAGCTTTAACAACTAGGGTGACCAGATGTCCCAATTTTATATAGGTGTTTTTCTTATATAGGCTCCTATTACCGCCCACCCCCTATCCCGATTGTTCACATTTGCTGTCTGGTCTCCCTATTAAGGACAGAGAATCTAGCTAGCTAACCAAGGGCAGTTAGTGAAAAGCCAGCCCCAGGAGCTGCATCTTGCACCACATTCTGGATGGGAGCAGGGTGGAGCTGAGTGGGATTTCTTTTTGGAAGAAAACTCTCAACTTCCTCAAGCCTCACCTGTAGGCCAGGGCCATGTGGTGTGTGAGAGCTGTGGGAAAAGGCTGCCCCTGAGGTAACAAGCCGAGGTTCCAGTCCATTTTACTACTGCCAGCCAAATACAAAACTGAGCATTTCTGGCTACACTCACTGACTGACAATCCCAGTTCCCCAGTGTAATCCCTGCTCTCCGCCATGCACGCTCGCAGCAATTTGATGAGCCCTCACCCAATCTGTTTGCTGATATTTACTTATGTAGGGTATTTCTTTTCTATCCACAGCTGACTCCCGAGTTCACTCAGCGCCTGAACAATAAGATCAGGGAGCTGCTTCAGCAGATGGAGAGAGGCTTGAAATCTGCCGACCCCAGGGACTGCACTGGCTACACTGGCTGGGCAGGTAGGGCAATGCCGTAACAAGGACATTTGAACTAGCCAGCTCTGTGGGGCAGAGCAAGTCTGCTTGTTAGCTGCCTTTTTAGGTTAGGCTCGTCCAGCCTCTGCCTCCTCTAGTAAAGGAAAACAGTGCTGCTTTATTGACTATGATGCATGGTCTCAGTCAGAAACGATCAGTGTAGACTCATGCTATGAAGCAGCCCTGGCACTTCTTGCAATTAACAAAGACATCCTACATTTGAAGCTGGGGTCCACCTGTCCTCCCCATTTCTGGCTGCTGGGGTTGGAGGGTGGGAACAAGGTATCCTTGGCACTGCACTGCAATATGGGGTATGGTCTTGATCCGTTCTGCTAAGGTGCTCTTACAAATAAAGCTTGGCGGGTTAGTTGCCTTGCAGAGCTGATGAACGTCAGAGCTTTTACCTTCAAGGTGCTGGCTCAGGTCCAACCCAGTCAGTTGTGACAGAGTTGCTGGCTCCCTACCCGCTGTTAGGTGAATGTGAAGCGAGCGGGTGGGTGTCAGTCCAGTTCCTGGTGGGCATGGATGCACGTGACAGAATCTGCCCTCGGCACTGTATAGGCAGGCTCAGCGGAGAGGCTCCATGCCTACAGAGACCAAACTCCTCTCAGCCTTAACAGTGGCCCCACCAGTTTGGATGGAACCATCTGGGTTGGCCAGCATGTGGGAGCATCCATTGCCACCGTCCACAGCTACCTCTGCCTACTGCAGATAACGGGTAACTGGCTTGGTTACGGAAGGTGCCTAAGCACTGAAATCAGGGAAAATATAAATATAAATATGTCCCAGTAAATCTCTCAGGGTCCTTTATTTTTTACCATTATGATGTGATGTAGCATGATCACCATGCTGTTCCTGCTCTTGTTCTGGGTTACCTGTTAATGCCAATCGACTGATCCAAAACTGGTTCTGGCCCAGTGTCTTTGAGAGGGGGAGGGAGAAGAAATGCAACACAGCATATAAATCAGGGGAAACTCTGTCCTTGAACTGATTTCTCTCCTCAAAGCTACCAGAAATAGCTCTACCTCTAAGTCAGATCTGGAATGTAGCCAGACTGGCCATGACAAGCACCAGGGACTGCATCAGGTAACTGGTCCCTACACCAGGACTGGCTTTGTCTTTGATCCCACTGGTCCGTAAGCTTGTCTGGGTTAACAAAAAGAAGTCAGAGTCTAAGGTTACGTCTACACTTGGAGGGTGTGAGTCCCACCTCAAGAAGACTTACTCGTGCTAACTCTCATAGAGTTAGTGCGCGACACTGTCGTGTGCCCGCAGAAACACGGGCAGCATGGGCCAGCTGCCCCAAGGACAAACCTGCCCAGACCCCGTTGGCACACATTCAGGGCAGCTAACCCATTCTGCTGCTTGCCACTGCCCGTGCTTCTGCGGGCACGCTACGATTTGTAATGTGCTAGCTGGATGGTGCTTTAGTATAGTTGCAGCCTAAGACCATTTCCCCCTGGTATTGCAGCAGCCTGTAGTGTTTAGGATGAAACCCTGCCTGCTCCCTTGGTAGATAGCATTCGAGACAGAATGAGCCAAGGAAGAAGACTGCCACCATCACGCCTTTTCTGCCCATTTTCTCCTTTGTGTGAGTGTTTTTGCTTTCCCTGTATTCTCCCCTTCTCTGGACCTAACCCCGACTCTCTGTTCCCTGCCAGGTGGGCCCTCCATTGCCACCACATGCTCTCCCCACCTCAACTCTTTCTCTTACTTCTTCCTGTAGCAGCCCCTCTGCAGGGAGAAGTCCTGCAGAGCACCCCCATGGTGGAAAACTTGACATCACACACACCTGACAGCAGTGACATGGTTTTTGGTGACAATTCAGAAGATGCCAATTTCTCTGCAGTGCCCATACTTGTACCCATATTGCCTTATCCTGAGATCTTCACGCTGGTCTTGGTCTTCTGTGCCTAGGAGCTACAGAAAGTGGTACTAAAGAGAACGTTTCTTGCTAAATCACTACTGGTTGAGTGCCCAAGCATGGTGTTAGAAGGCATAGTAATGCTGGAGGTGCCAAGCTTTTGAATGAATTGGCAAACTGGGGCCCAGACAACTTGTGACTATTACTGATTCCAAGGCACTTTTATAAAACGGTTAATTGTGCAATGCTGGTCAAATTCCAACTCAGGAGGCCTCACCCAAGTTCCTCCTGGAGTGTAATGCACCCTGTATCCCTAACTACCTGTCCAGCACTCATCTGTGATGTCGCTGTTCAACACCTTTGGCATTTCTACCTGGTGGTGGCTGATCTGATCCCCATGGACAGCCTGTATTTCCATCAGCTTGCACATGCTTGGAGATCCCCTGGCATGAAAGGCACTATGTGCAAGAAATCTATTGTTAATGTGACAGTCCCATAAGTGAATGGCGGCCTATGGAGTGGGCATAGGCATGTTATTTGAAGTTACATTGGATTCTGCCTATTACCAGTACAATTCAGTATGTAGGGTTGGAGGCTAAATAGCTCACATTAGCAAGACTCCTATAGTGTATTGGGAGGAAGAGCTCAACTCCCGAGGTGGGGGAGGGAAGGCGTATACCTCCATAGGGTAGCCTTAAGGAGCATCCTATAAGCCTTGGTTAGGAAGGAAAATGATTCGAGGGATGAAATGATGCGCAATGCTATGGCTGGGACTTCCACCCATATTTATTTGGAAGGGAGTTACACAAAAGGGATTCTTCCTTCTCCCCTTTTCATTCCTTCTGGGCTTGTCATTTAGAAGAAGACGATGAAGGATTTCCTGTGAGTCGCAGCCAGAGAAATGGAACACGCTGATATTATTCTGTATCCATTTTCCCCCTGCTAATCGTCACTAGATTAATTTATTCAACGTTGTTTCTGGATAGAAAATTAATTGGGCCATGACAGCAGCTTTTCCTCTTAATTGCTTATGTAGAAAAGGCTTGTTGAGTATCTTCTCATGTAAATCATCACCCAGGCGTCTGAAATCAGTCGGCACTCTGTGGCTGCTAATAAGAGATATTTGAAATGAATAGCTCTGGCTTTCAGTGAACATTCTTCCTCTGTATGATGTAGCACACCTGCATGTACTCCATTATGCCTAGGCATACATGGCACATGCTGGAATTAGACTTCAGATGTCTTCTGTCTATTCCTTTCACTGTACACATGCAAGAACCCCATCCCACTGGCCTGCGTTTGTGTCAGGGAAACCCTATTTTTTAGTGCGAAGAAGCACTAGTGTAAAGGGGAGGGACTTCACTATTTTCACTGCCTCTAAATAACAGAAACTTTACAGTTTGCTTAAGCTGTTGTACTGAGTTAATCCAAAGTAATGAATAAACACCCTTGGAGCACAAGGTTTAATGTGTATTGCAGTAGCACCTACAGTCTCCAAGAGAGATCAGGGCACTATAGAGACACACGAGCCTGGTCTATACCCAAAGTTGCAGCAGTTAACGGTTTAGGTTTTATTTTAACCAATTTAGCTACATTGATGCAAAACTCTGTGTGGACACTTGCATTTAAAGCCTGGCTGATATCTGTATAGCCTGCATGTAAGTTACTGATCTAAGTTAAACTGCGGTAAGCCCCTTTTGAACTGATACACTGGTCCTTAGCTGAATTGTTTTTAACCCCCTGCAATTGGTGTATTGACATGGTTCTGAAGAGTGTACAGTCTAAACAGGCAAGACAAAGGATGGGAAGAGAAATGGAGAAGTGACTTATCTGAGGTCACCCAGCTGACTGAGCTGGGACTAGAACCCAGGACACCCAAGTCCCCATCCAGCCCCCTGGCCACTGGACCATACTGTATCTCTAAGTCTATGAGCCCGATCCATAAGCTGAAATGGAGCGAGGAAAAGCTGGCCCTCCTATGCATTTGCAGATCTTCTAGCCCAGTGGTCTCCGAACTTTTTTGATCGCGCACCCTTATCAATAAAAATTTTTTTAGCATGCACCCCCTGCCGCGCCGCAGGGCGGGCTCTACCATTTTTGCTGCCCCAAGCAAAAAAAAAAAAAGGCCGCCCAAACTGCCGCGCACTGCACCCCACTTTGGAGACCACTGCTCTAGCCACTTGTTCTCCGGGTTCTTGGGCATCTCATCTATTTATACATACGGTGCTACATTACAGAGAGTCTGCTTGAACTAGAAGGAGACAGGGCGAAGATTCACGTGCCTGAAATGTGTATTTGTTTCAAGCTTGTTAGGCAACATGTTAAAAAACGAGGGCAAGTAACTGTAGCCCCAGGATGCTAGTAATTTACATATTGACCTTTCCAAGCCATTATTATGGTTTCAAGCAGTTGTTTACTCTGCTGCTCTGAAAATATATGCACTCCTTTGAGCTGCTAGTTTATCATGTGGTTCTCAGCTGCCTCTGGGACCCTGAGCTCTTCTGAAACAAATAACACCACAAAGCTCATGTGTATCTCCTATGTTTTGCTGGTGGGGAGGAAGTATGGAAGGAAGGTGCATTGTGTGCTACCAAGAAATGGCTCTCCCTCCCCAGAGTCAGGATTTTGCCAGACCTTCCCCAAAGCCATATCCGTAGTTACCAGTGTCTGAGACAGAGAACTTAAAAGATGAGAGCTGCAGGGGAAAGCAGAGGGTTATATGACCCAGAGGAATGCTGACCATCATCCTGTTCCCAGTAGTCTCTGAAGGAACGCAAGGTCATGAGCTAGGCCCTAATAAGATGAAAGATAATCACTCTTTCTGATTTGTATGGTAAACTATTTTTGGTTAAGTTACTGTGCAACAAGGGAGGGCCAAGAATCTGTGAAGAGACCACCTTTCACTAGGGATAGATGGACAGGTGTAGTGTTTCAGACACAGTCCGTTATCCAGACTCCAAGGGCCTAATTCATCGGTGGCCAGCGCTTTGTGCAAAGTGGATGCAAATGCTGTCTGTCTGTCTGACTGAGTGGCATCTTACACTGACTCTGCAACTGTAAGTGACTTAGACAAAAGCCCAGGAGCTATAGTAGCTTCTCTGCTGTCGCTAGAATTCTCTGGAGTGGGAAATCTGGTACGTGCTCCCATGCCCCAGATCGCAGGGATCTGAAATCCAGAAGTGCTTGCAGGATGAGTGCCACCTTGGCCAACACCGGTCATCAAACCAGGAACCTCCAGAGCTAGAAGTGTCTAGAAAGCCAGTCTCTCTAGATGCGGGCTGTAACAGACTCTCATCCTCTGCGGGTCAGGCACAAGGGGGACACAGGCTCACTGATGGGCTACATCTGGACCCAAAAGAGAGGCTACCAGAGCTATGGAGGGCAGGTTGAGGAGCAAAAATGGGCACCTGTGTGGGGAGGCTGGAAGGTGAGTTACTAGGGGAGTGTTTTGAGGGGCAGTATAACAACTCAATGCATAAGACCCCTGGAAAAAGGGATCTCTAGATCCCAGAAAAGCAGATAAGACACCAACATGAAATGCACAAGTATTCTCCAGGTCAGGGGTTGTTCCCCAGACCCACAGCTACAAGTCTCAGTAAAGAGCCTTCTTCCCCACAGCCTCTCTCCTTCCTATTTCTGGAGTAGCTGCTTTCGTGGCCTTCCTTCTGCTCACTGTCTAGGCTTGCAAGTCCTTGTTGGCTGGTAGCAGGATAGGGTTTCTACACCCTGTCCCAAGTAGAGTGCAGGGGTTGGAAGGAAGGGTAAGCCTGGGGTATACAGAGGGAGTCTGGGTTCTGATACCTACTGACCTGGTATCTCTGAGGGTTTCCCATCACCAGTGTGTACTCAGACAGCACTGTGCCATGACCACTAAGGGTCTAGGACGGCATGAGCTGCAGTGATCCTGAAGCTATCCTTTGTTTTTAATTTAGGATCTCAGGCTCTTTGTGGTTTTGGAGGCAGTAAAGTCAATATAAGAAGTCCTATTTAAAATGGTCCCCAACATAGTTACTAGCTTGTTAGTCTGAAAGCGGAGGCAGAATCTAAATGAGTAATGCCATTTTATGGAGGTCAGGATGAGTTATGCCGTCCTTTAGTCACATCACTTGTAAGGAAAACTGCTGCTTGTTAAGAAAAATTTAAAACTCAGAAGTCTTAAGGGGGAGAAAAACATTGGCTCTTTAGACTGAGTGTTTAAAAGTTAAAGTACGTATTAAAAACAACCACCACAGATTGTCCCACAATGAATAAAATGTATGGCTGAACTGTTCCGTCACCCCTATACCATTCAGATGCCAGCTGAGTCCTCTGGGTCAATTATAGCTAGTCTCTGCTCCAGTCAGACCGATAACCCTAACATTACGAGTGGGGGTTTCAAAGATGCTCAGCATTGCCTTCGCTCTGCTTCCATTGAATTGATTTTGGGGGGGGGGAGCAGAGCCAGGCCAGCACTTATCACCTTTGGGAATCCCACCCTGTGGGTTCTGAGGAAAGGGCTGGCAGCAGCGAGGACTGTAGAAATGGCACACTCAGATATCTCTCTAGCCATCCATTGCCCCTGTTGTGTAGTATCTGAATCCCTCACATTTTCCCTGTGAGATATGACAGTACTATTGTCTTCACTTGCACATGGGGACCTGAGGCACACAGACAGACAAAGACCCAAATCTGCAAAGGTATTTTGGCTCTAACGTCTATTGATTTTGCTGGGGATTAGCCTAAATATCTTTGTGGATCTGGGGCTAAGTGACTTGCCCAAGGTCACACGGGGAGGTGTCTTGGGTCCCCTAACCATTTTCACCTCTGGGTGAGCATCTTTCCTATGGCTGAATTACTCCATTCATCATTTTATCCGTAAAGTGAAGCTATAGAAGAGAGATACGGGTACATGTATTTGTATGAGCATAGGTTTGTCCCATATTGATCACTTCTCCAAATCCATTGGACTTGTGGATTTAATGGGCTTGTGGAAAGAGAGGATGATACATTAGTGTTTGGGTCGCAAATGGAACGAAGGGGTGGTCTTATAGTGCATTTCTGCTCTGAAGAGTAATGATGTGAAAATGGCACCTTTGTACACCACCAATTATATCCTTTGTATTCATTCCTGTCCACTGCCTTTAGCAACCTATATTAGCAAATGATCATTTTTTATTTCTGTTCCTGTTCTCTTGGATGAGTCAACCCAGCCAAGAGCGCAAGCTTGGATCTACTCCTCCTCATGTGGCAACAAATATGTAGTAAATTCCAGTCATTGACATTCCTATAATCCCATTGACAGCAGTCGGATTGCACAGGTGTTAGTGAGGATGCGGTTTGGCCTACAGAATTCTTCTGACTGGTGACTTCGTGTGAGATAGAAAGAATACAGTTTGACTTTTTGAGTACGTGTTGCGTTGCAGGGCCAACAATAAGAAATTAACTGTCACGCTTTAATATAAAGTTCCATTTATAAATGGTTTGGAAAAGGGTTAATAAATGATTAATAGCACATTATAAGCACATTAGACATGAGTAATATATTATAGATGGCTATAAACACATCATGGGTTACAGATGATTATGCATTTTTGTATAAGCAACCAAGTCAGCTGTTGGACTCTTTGTCAATCTATGACAATTGAGTAATACTTTGAAAACAGCTAATCATTTCTTAACCCTTTTATATACTACAGTATTTATAAATAGGATCTCATTATAAAGTGTGATCAAAAATCGTTTTGAAAACTGAGCACATACAGAGACCTGTAAGAAGCAAAAAATATGGATTTCCCCCCTGTTGTTTTACAGAGTCACGTTTCAGAAAAGGTCTATGCTTGCAGGGCATGATTCAAAGCCCATTGTAGTCAATAGAAGTTTTTCCATTGCCTCCAGTGGGCTTTGGATCACACCATAAATAAGTAATACTGAAAATACTAAATACAGAGAATATTCTCCCTGAGGCTAGTCAACTGCAATTTTGCCTTTACTGACTGTATCTTGGAGATATACTGCTCAAAGGGTGCTTAGCTTTCTTCTGTCTTCGTGGTGAAATTAAATGACATTTTTACTTGACGTGCTCCAAACACCAAACATTAACTAGCCCTCATTCGGCCCCTCTCCAAGGCCCGGCCCCTCCAAGATACCAGTTTATCAGAGACAAGCAAAAGGAGAGAATTTTGTTTGAGAGAATTTTGTGAATTTTTTCACCCCTGAGATGCAGCAGGGCACCTGCCCATACGAGCTGCAGCAAAGCTGAGACAGAAGGGGTAGCAAGCAGGCTTGTGCATCAAAAAGAATGGGAAGAGGGATGGGTCTGATAATCTTTGGAGGTGTTACTTTTGAAAGACTTATAAGAACAGAGCTGAAAACCTCTAGTTAAAAAATTAAAGATTTTTTTTTTAATTCTGTACACATCAGTGAAGGTGTGCTCCTTGAGAAATGCTCTTTGAAAAACTCAGTTACTTTAATAATAATACTTAGATAAGCGCTAACACTCTTCATCCATAGAGCTCAAGTTCCTCTACAGAGGAGGTGGTATCATCTATCCCCGGTTTACAGATGGGGAAACTGAGGCATGCAGAAATTAAGTGACTTGCCAAAGGTCACCCAGCAAACCAGTGGCAGAGCCAGGAATAGAACCCAGGTCCCTAACCGCTGGGCCACACTATTTAAAATTCAAGTTGCTAGTGTCCCTTTAAGAGAAATCAACTAGTTCTCCTCTTTCCCCCCAACTTTGCTCACATTTGGTGCGTGTGAATTCTGGTGCTGAGAGGTGTTACAGAACATTACAAAGGCACATGATCTTGTGAACCCAGTGCATGATTCCCCCCATCCTCAGTTTAATTTCAGCAGATTCATATTTTCTACTAGATGCAACTATAGGTGGGTTTCCCCCCATTTATAGCTTCCTGCTTTGAGGACGCTGGATGGTTTGCTTTTCAGGGTTGATGGAGGGAGTGCAAAGCCTTTTCTCCCTCCAGATCGCAGGTCTGAATCTGGTCCAAGTTAGCAATAACCAAAAATCTCCTATCTCGTGGCAGTTTCATGACCTTTGTTACACGAGTTCACTGCAGTTCAGTTCTTAGTGGACTGCACACTGAAAACCACCGTCTAATTGGTGTCCTTAGCAGCAGTCTGGATAAAGAGACTAAGATTGAATTGATATTGAAAGCATGCTATCCCTGGCCTTAGATCCCCTCTGTTCAGGGTCAGCATGGTTCAAGTTAGAGAAGTTTGCCTTGCTACTGCTTATGCTGTCCCTTAGCAGTGTATCACAATGGCCTGCAGTTTACAGGTTGCTGACAATCCAGCATCATTCACAAGCCCTGAACTCAGTATATACCTAAAGCAGCATCTCAGCCTCTCCATTAACTAGTGTGTGTGGGGATGAAATAGTCTTTTAGCTGGTTGGGAAGATCTAACTCTACGTGCCCTATACTGTGACAAGATTTTAAACAAAGTAAAACATCTTACAACTCTGGTGCTACTGGGATTAACGGATTTAGCAAGTGCTAAAGTAAAGGTCATAAGCACTGGATCGCCCATGTAGCTGAACAAATGCACCACTGTTCCAACACAACCCCCCAACACAAAACCCTATCAAAACAGAGCATTCCACTGCATGCACAGCTCTTCCCCTGGGGAAAGGATGAGAGCAAGAACCAACGACATGTGACAGATGTTAGCCATGTTGCTTAATGCACAACAGGAAGATGTTCAGATTCGGACACCACCCTTATCACCATAATATCTATCTAGAATAGACCCTTCAGATCCTCTGCTCTGGCATGCCATAGACTGCCAGCTGTGTGGTAGTTCTGAGGGGCACAAATGGGAATCAGAGTGAGACAGCCACATATGTTTGAAGCAATTCAACTGGATCCAGGTTTCCAGAGGTGCAAAGCTAGGGGAACTGATCCCCTCTTCTACCTAGCCTCCCATCCCTCATTATGTAATAATTATTTTTATATGGTACTTTACACATTAGAAGCATATTGCAAATATTATCTAGCTCATCTTCAACCTACCATGCACATTTGGGAGGTTAGGTATTTACCCTTATTTTACAGATGGAGAAACTGAGGCAGGGAGGCGCGGTGACTTGTCCAAAGCCAGACTGAGTGTGTGGCAATGCTGGGATTATCATTTAGGATCTCCTGATTCCCAGCCCCATACTCTGTCCTCCAACCATGCTGCCTCTAATATACATTGTCTAGATATTAATCATGAGTCAACCTACACTTGATGCTCTTATTTTTTTATTCTATCATTGGTGTATCTAGCTACCTAAACATGCTTGCTGCAAGTCACCTCTCCAGGTTGGGTGTTGCTCTTCACAGTTGTAGACCAGATTTTAAAAGCTTTTGGGTGTAGAGAAAATCTTGCCCCATTTGGGAAGTGATGCCGACATTACAGTTCTGCAAAGCCTCTCAAACCTAACTGCGTTATGATGCTTTTGGAGCCTTTAAGAGCGGCCACACTGGGTCAGACTAAAGGTCCTTCTAGCCCAGTATCCTGTCTTCCGACGGTGGCCAATGCCAGGTGCCCCAGAGGGAATAAACAGAACAGGTAATCATCAAGTGATCCATCCCCTGTCGCCCATTCCCAGCTTCTGGCAAACAATTGTTCATAGCTAAAAGAGATTTTTGTGGGAAAAGGGGAAGAAGGGATTGGAAGAAAAACTCACAAGGTAATTTTATTTTTCCAGACTTCAATCCTGGCATTATTCTTATCATGGTAGTTACATAAACAATTAAGCTTGTTCCAATGGCAGCTGCTTATGAAGTGAAAAGCTAAACATTAAAACAGGTAACTCCGTAGTCTGAGCTGTTTAAATTGATATCAGGCCTATTAAGAACCTAAAGATGGTGATAGGTCATGGAAAGACCTAGTAGGTAAGTATTCCCCTTTAAAAAGAGCTTCATGCCCACGTCCTTACAAACTTGAATGATGGTACTGTACATCTGAGCTTCTCTCTGTGGAAATACTAACACTGAACTGCGTAGAGAGCGGACAAGGTTATTAACTTTGGCAGGAAATGGAAATTTGCCCTTAATATACATGTGAAATTGAATTGTCTGTAGCACGAAGCTTTGGAGATTACCCATGCAAAATGAGAAAATGATCTAAATTTAAAATTGTTCCCAGTACAGTGGAAAGTAATTTTTCAGGCTGCCTTTTTTTTTTTTTTTTTTTTTTAAACTGGATCGAAATCTGCAGACATTGGCTCTATTAATTTAGGCTTAAACACAGGACCTGTGTCGTCTTAGAAACGGTTAATGAGATGGAAAGCATACTGTAAGAGGCGAAATGAGATTTTTCTGGAAGCGATGTAGGCCGCTAGCTTCTCTGATACATATTCTTTGAGGATACCCCGAGCCCACATATCCTTTTGAGGGTCCCTTCTGACTAGCGGGTGTTTAGAAGGGAGGTTCTATCTACTGTGACAGACCTTTTGAATAACGACACGCTGATGACTCTTCAGTTATGTATAACAGGCTTCAAGAGCGGGATGAGAGAGGGACAGAATAAGACTCCAGGCAAAACCAGTGTCCTAGCCTTTTAACAGCAGCATTGTTTATGTAGCTGGATGCCTGGTATGGAAGAGTCAGGGGCAGAAGAATGCATTTTCCTGACTCTTGAATAGCTTTTTATGTTTCAGACAAGGGCTGCACTCAGAATTAGTGTGTGGTGTGTGTATGCAGGAATTATCTTTGTTTACAATACTTTTCTTGAAAACAGCTGATTCTCTGTGCAGAGAGAAATAAAGGCCATTCTCAATCTCTCTCCTTTTCTATGAACGTCCAGTTTAGTCTACGGCTTCTCTAACTTAGGGGTCACCAACAGGTGTCAGGGGACCCTGCCATTCCCATATTGCTCGATGGGAGGGAGGTCCCAGACAAATGGTAGAGGTATATAAAATCATGAGTGATGTGGAGAAAGTGGATAAGGAAAAGTTATTTACTTATTCCCATAATACAAGAACTAGGGGTCATGAAATGAAATTAATAGGCAGCAGGTTTAAAACAAATACAAGGAAGTTGTTCTTCACGCAGCGCACAGTCAACTTGTGGAACTCCTTATTTGAGGAGATTGTGAAGACTAGGACTATAACACCGTTTAAAAGAGCACTGAATAAATTCATGGTGGTTAAGTCCATTAATGGCTGTTAGCCAGGATGGGTAAGGAATGGTGTCCCTAGCCTCTGTTTGTCAGAGGATGGAGATGGATGGCAGGAGAGATCACTTGATCATTGCCTGTTAGGTCCACTCCCTCTGGGGCACCTGGCATTGGCCACTGTTGGTAGACAGGATACTGGGCTAGGTGGACCTTTGGTCTGACCTGGTACGGCCGTTCTTATGTTCTTATGAGAGGCTGGAAGAGGGTGTCCTGCAATGGAAAAGGGGGTTCCAGGATGGTTGAGGTTGAGAACAGCTGCTGTATTGCAAATATTTTCTTGTCTATCACTAATGCTTATGTATTTGTCATTGCTATTTGGCAAGTGGCCAAAAAAATAAATAACTAAATAAATATAAATATAAATAATACCACCTTGTATGATGCTTTTCAGCAGTAGATCTAAAAGAACTTTACAAAGTTACACTTTGTACACTTCACAATTATTGCCATTTTACAGATGGGGAGACTGAGGCAGAGAGGTGCAGTGACATGTCCAAAGTCACCCAGTGGCCAAGCAGGGAGATATTAACGTCCCAGTACAGATAAGCTGATCAAGAAATTTGTTTCATATTTTTTGGCTCCACCATAAGTAGCTGGGATTTTATGTTTTAAAGTTAGAGAGCAACAAAAGTATATAGTGCCAGGGGAGAGCAATAAAACAGCTGATCCATGCCCTGGGCTTAACCCATTTATTTCTTCGCAGGCATTGCTGTGCTTTACTTGCACCTGTATGATGTGTATGGAGACCCTTCCTACCTCCAGGTAGCAGAGGCATATGCGAAGAAGAGCTTGAATTGTCTGACAAAGCGCTCCATCACCTTCTTGTGCGGGGATGCTGGACCTTTGGCAGTGGCTGCCGTCGTGTACCATAAATTACAGGATGAGACACAGTCGGAAGCCTGCATCACTCGGTAACGTTTCGGGGTTTGGTTTCGCCCGCCTGTTCCTCAAGTTGTTGCTTTTGGATGCATGAGCTGGTGTCCAAAGCTGGCACGTAGCTTTCCCCATGCGGAACATCCCTCTTAACCTTATTAGGTTCTGCTGTAGGGCTCTGTTTGAAGGAGAGCATTCACTAACTGGACAAGAAGCATGCAACAGAATCTTCACATCCTAGAGAAATGGTTGTCATTAAGGACGTAAACCAAGCCCGGTTGACTAGCTGGCCTTTGTTACAGCCTGCTTTTCTGGATGGGGGATAGAATGGCTGTACTGTCACTGAGCAGGGATTGCCACAGCACTAGAGCTGGCCAGACAGGCTGGGGGAGCTGCACGTGGTTGGTTGGTTTTGTTATTCATGTTTCCATTTTTCAGAGTCTTAAACAAAATTGGATTTTTTGAAAACTTTACACCAGTTCTATAGTTGGTTGAAAATGGGGGAAAACTTGGAAATATTTAGTCTGGACTTCTCCCCATTATCTTTTTCTTTGGAGGGGGGTGGAGAGAAGGGGGAGATTTGGAATTTTTTTTACCAGCTCCACCGTTACAGTTAAAGGGACATTTTGTCAAGGTGAGACTTATCTTTTTCATTTTATCTTATGTCTGTTTTTAAATTGTGTTTTCATCTGTATTTTTGTTGTTCTTTTTTAAACACAAGCCGCTGTACACTACCTGAATAGGGCTAGCATGTGACAGAGAAAAAACACTTAGCAGAGGAGCAGATTTCAATTGTAAGCTTTCAAGAGTATATGACAGAAGGAGTCTTAAAATGATGAGAAATACCTTGGGGCAAACTTTCCATTTAAAGTTGACCAGTAAACAAATCTACCAGATCCTAACAACTGCAGAAACATATGCTGAATAGCCTCTGTTATCTGGCTATGAGGGTCATACAGCACAATTGTTTTAAAATGAAGCGGGGGAGGAAGGTTCAGAATTGCCTAAAGGATTTGGAAACCCAGCTCCCATTATTTTTAATTGAGATTGAGATGTTCTTCTTTTTGGTGTAAATTTAGTGCTCATGAAATATGCAGCTTGAACTAGTCTAGAGACAAAAGTCCCTTTTTTTTATTCTGGAAATATAGACATGTGATCTTAACAATATTGCATTGGTCAACATTGCATCATATTGATGAAGCTTGCTAATGTGATGTAGATATATTTGCCTACAAAAGGGACATCTGGACACCATTATTTCAAACTGTGATGTACAATTGTAGGGGGAATTAAACCCCAAATTATAACAGATCAAAACCCATGTTTCTTTATTGTAATTGTCCCTTGCTGCGGCAGTTTTGTGGCAGAGCAGAAATTCAGATTAATTCTGCACTGCCATCTAATGGCATCTGGAGGACAAAGCACTAGAAATGGGTTACTTCTGAAAGGCAAGCAGAGAAAAGAAAATGGGGTATTCAAGAAGCAATGGTTAGGGCAAACTTTCCTATTGCCTGCCCCCGGATTGTTCAGAGCAGGCCAGAGTACCCTTAAAACAGGAAAAGCTGCCTTCTACAAGAAATATTTCCATTAATCAAAAGGCAGAATGGGTTTTCAGTTTATTACTGAGCTCGCAAAGAGTTTGCTGAGTTCTGGAGTGGAAAGCTCTTAGTTTCTCCTGCGGAGAAAGGATAGCAATCACTATGCCTGTTTCTCTTTGGGTCCAGCTGGGATGCTCTCTTTAGAGGGCATTCCAGCTGTACAAAGGCTGAAGTGAGCCTCTTAGCAGAGCTTTCTCTGCAGTGGGAGACACACAAGCTTCTTTTTTTCTGGGCTGCTTGCACTTGCCCAAATGAGTTCCTGACCCCAAAATGTGCTTTATCCCCCTGAGAGGCTCTAACACTTCACGGTGGCCAGTTTTCCAACAGCCAATGAAAATCTGGACTGTATTCTTACAGACTGTGTTCCATGGTTTTCCTGCCATCGGGAGATCAGGTGTTTGCTTCTAGAGTAATTGGTGCACAGAATCCTGTCCCGCTGCCGCATTTTCCCTTCTTCCTGAAACTGTTAGTTTTCAGCAGTTAATAGATTGGTTTAGTATCCGTGGTGTCTAACTGTCAGGTACCTTTACTACCGTCCCCTGCTGGAAAATGGCATTCTGGGTACTGTCAGGGCTGCCAGGCATCTGGCACTTTGTGCGACACACCCACGATTAGCAGCCCCGCCCCTCTTGACCATATAACCTTTGATTCCCCTGTTTTCTCTGCGGTTTGGTCCCACAGATGCTGACAGGAACTGCTCTGCAGGCTTCCTCTCCTCCTCCCCTCACTACTCCAGCTAGGGGGAGCAGCTTGCAGCAGCAGTACAAACACTGGCCTAGGTGCTCCAGACCATCCCTCACCCCCCAAACTGCCCCAGGGAGCTCTTCACATGCTCCCCCAAGACCCTGCTCATGACATACCATCTACCCACCCCCTCGCCCAGTTTCCCCAAGCACCTCCATCCAGTTACAGTCCCACAGGCTCTGACATCTCCCCAGGCACTGCATCAAACCCCAGGCACTCCCATTCCACCTGCTATAGGTATCCCACCCCCTACTACAGCCTCCCAGCCCAGCCCCGCCCTTCCTGGCACTCCTTTCCTCCCACACAGCAACCAGGAGACCACACTCTAGCTGCTTCTCCCCCATCCTCCCTGGAAATAGGGTCACCAGGGGATTATGGGCAGCAGCATGAGGCAGGGAGATCTCCTGTTGCTGCCTGATTTGGGGGAGTGTGTATGGGAGACATCCTCCTGCCTCCCACTCCCACCCACATTTGCCTGCACATGCTTAGGAGGCAGGGTGAGAAGTCAGTGACTTGCTCTCACGTCTGGGAAACATCCAGGGGGGAGCAACGCAGTACTCGGTAGCCGCCTGTTGTGAGGACCTGGACCAAATCTGCCTCGAGACCCTCGCTCTCTAAATATCTCTAGTCACATTGAATCCAACACCAAGCAAAGATTTGTTGCTGCCGGGAGCCGGAACACAGCGCTCTCCATCTGATCCCAGGGGATTCTGGACAATTGGCCGTTGTGTCCTTTTAAAAAAGAATGTGCTGCCTAAGAGCAAGCGCTGACACTGTACCTTTGCTGTTCCCTCACGCGGCTGTGATGGGGAGCCCTGCACCAGTGGTTCCTCGGGGGTGCAGTTCCTGTGCCTTGTGCCTGTCAGAGTGGCAGCAAGAGGCACTGAAAGGAGCAGCCTTGAGGAAATGCAGCACCCATGCTGTCATTTTGAAAGTGACAGTGTTTTCCAGGCCGCTGACCCCGGGGATGGAAAAAAATACTACTTTCCTCTTTGCCGCTGACTTAATGCTCTGATAGGGAGGAACTTCTGACCTTGTTGGAAGAGTGGTGAGGCACCAAAATGGAGGATAATTTGCATCTTGTGCAATTGGGTCACAAAGCACCCAAGTGAAGAGTTGTCAATCGTTGCTAACGCTTGCAGGAGCGTCACCAACTTCAGCGTGCTAATCATCTGAAGAATGACGCGAGGACTTTTCAAACGATGTTGGGCTCCTTGCTCTGTGTTGCCGGTGTGTTTAAAGTCTGGTGCCGTCAGGCAATCCATACTCTCAC
Organism: Trachemys scripta elegans; assembly: GCF_013100865.1. Classification (NCBI taxonomy): domain Eukaryota; kingdom Metazoa; phylum Chordata; order Testudines; family Emydidae; genus Trachemys; species Trachemys scripta. Next base: position 63,329,174 of record NC_048308.1, on the reverse strand, counting down.
TCCTGCGGTAGGTGAGTGCACTGAAAGAAACCTGTGGTGCTTGCACTTGGACTGACCCTGCGATTATAATTAGTTAACCCAGCCTAGATGGATGAAGAGCGACTGGCTGTTTCTTCTGCACCCCACAGAGGCTCGGTATTTCATAACCACCCCTTTCCCACTCCACTGTGCACTGTTGCCTAAGTGATTCACATTCCTTCCCCCAGTCCCCTCGCCTTCGCTCCTCATTCGGGAGATGACCCCAGCTGTTTTGGAACAGCGCGAGAGCTGTTGGGTTTTCACAGTCAAGACTTTTAAACATAAGGGGTGGCATCTTCAAAAATGGTCAGCCGGGGCTCAGCTCTGCTCCCATTTTGGTAACATCCCCTTTGACGTCTACAGAAGCAGAGTGAAACTGATGCCGATCACTTCTGGAAGTGCCTCGTGGCACAGAAGCTGAATTTCTGAAAGCACTGCTATGACATGTGATGGGGGAGCTGGGAATGGAGAAGAGGGTCATCCTCCCTTACCCACGCAGTTATCAACTTGGGTTTGACTATCAATGTTATTATCTTGATTCCAGTAACGCCTAGAGTCCCAAATTGACCCCGTGCACTAGGCGCTGTACAAATACATAATAACTGATGGCTCCTGCCCTGAAGAGCTGACTGTCTAAATAGACAAGACAAAGGCAGGATTATGTCCATTTTACAGATGAGAACTGAGGCACTGAGATTGCCCAAGGTCACATAGAGTGAGCCTGTGGTGGAACTAGGATCTGCACTCAGGTCTCCTGAGTTCCAGTCTAGTAGCCTTCAACTGGAGTTAAAGTTTGGGGGTGTTTTTGTATAGCTCATCCCTGCCAGTCTACTTCCTCACCTGAATCTTTCTTTCCAGCTTGCTTCAGCTGCACAAACTTGACCCGCGAGCACCCGATGAAATGCTCTATGGGCGCATGGGATACCTGTACGCACTGCTGTTCGTGAACAAGCATTTCGGAGTGGAAAAAATCCCTCAAAACTATATTCAGCAGGTACCCTGTCATCTCTCCAGTTGCTCTCCAATGTAGGCTGAATTAGCCTCCCGCATCCTACTCGTTTGTCCTCTGTATTTTGTCGCTTCCCACCCAGCACATCCTTGGAAGGGTGAAAATAGATGCTGGTCTAGGTAACTCTGGCATGTGTGAAAACATGACATGACACGTGTGAAGGCCACAGCATGGAACCTCCAGCTGCATGCCCCATTCTTCCTAAGGGATATTGTGCCAAATGCCCTTCCTAATCCAGTAGGATTCTGTGCCTAGAGTCGAAGAAGCCCCTGTTCCTCTCCCCCATTCACAAGCTAGGATTTCCATGTGCAGAATAACAAAGGTGCATGACTGTATTTTGCACTGTGATACCTGCTGTGCTGGCTACTGTCTGCCAGGCTGGAGGGAAGAGATTATATACCTCAAAGCTGTTGTCGCTCACCTCTGGTTTCCACCTGCAGGTCTGCGATGCAGTCGTGGCATCCGGGGAGAGCCTGGCCAAAAGGAGGAACTTCACAGCCAAGAGCCCGTTGATGTATGAGTGGTACCAGGAGTATTACATAGGGGCCGCCCATGGCCTGGCAGGAATTTATTACTACCTTATGCAGGTGAGAGACACCTGGAGAGAAAAGGCCTTCCCAGCAGTTTCACTTCTAATGCCCTCCAATTAGAACTTGAGACACCTGGGGAGCTTTCTGATTGGCTATTAGTGATGTCACACTGGTGTCAATCATGGTCAGCTGTCCATCAGATGCTCTCTTTTGTTGGGTTTAAATCCTATTTCAAAACAGCACTAAAATGCTCCAGACTCTGTTTCTCTAGGAGGCTACTACACTTCTGAGGTGGCTAGTCACTTAGAGCTAGATTCATAAAGAAACTTAAGTGTCATCATGCCTAACTTTTGGGTACCTAGAAAATCATGGGGATTCAGAGAGCCTGATTTTGGCATTTTGGCTCCCTATACAATGAAGTTACAAGCTGAATCTGGAATACATGGGATATAGAAAAGAGCAGCCAAACACCATATGCTTACAGGGAAAGTGTACCAGGGAAGTTACAGAGGAGGACATCAGACTCTGTGCAATTCTTTATCACTGGTGGCTGTATAGCAAAGGTATTGATTTTCAATTTGCACGTTAGCAATTTGGGTATGATATGATTCTTAGCTTAAAATGCTCATTCCAAGGGGCTCAGAGCTGCCAACTTAAAAGAGAACTCTGTCTATATAGTTTTTGGCCAATGCGGTGCAATTAGAGGAGGACACAGAGGATCCACTCCTGCTTTCAGTGAGGTCAATGGTGAAGTTGCTCCCTTAGTTTTAAACTCATTGTTACCCTTGAACCTGTTTACATGGTCTGTGTACAAATAAGAATTGAGATCTTCAAGTTGGGCTGGCCTTGCAGCTCACTATGGGGTGGTGGTGCTCTGCATGGGTGACGTGATTTGCTAGGTCTTGGTGTCTGGGAATCATTCCTGATAGTTATCCTGAGTTTTTCTCTTTGCTTCATTTCATTTCATTAATCCTGATCATATCTTCTAAGCAATTCCTAACCACTTCAGATTTGTAGGATAGGCTTTTCCTTGCCTCTTAAAATCCAAAGGGATCCCCTTATTTTTCTCCCTGTAACAGTGTTCACTCACCAGTGGGTGCACCCCCTTGTGACTGGATCTGGGGATCAGCCCTTGTCGAGTCGAGCACCCCCTTCTGTTGCTCGCCTGCCCCGCAGTCCCTCTCACTCTCCGGGACTGGGAGGTGCTCTCTCTTTGTGACCCAGCCCTTCATCCAGGTGACGATATAGTTTTCCCCTTTTGGTGTATCAAAGTCTCGCCAGACCAACTGTCCAGATGCCACTTCACCAATCCTGCACCATTTCCCATTGGCTGGTGGGAAACCTGGGCCCACCCAGCAGACAAGGTCTACACACTCTCAACCCTCACTGCTCCATCCTTGGGCTTCTTCCTACTCTGCCTTCTACAGGCTTTCTTCTCCACACCTCCTCTGGGTGAACCTTTCTGTCAGGGACAGGAGCCCAGGTCTTTTGCTCTCACCAACCCCTGAGCCCCCGGGTTTCCCCCTACCCACCTTTCTGTGCCCAGAGAGCAACTGCAGACTCCCTCCCTGCAGCCCCTTTCTGCTGCAAACTTCCTGGCTTTATACCTTACCCAGCTTCTCCCCAAGCTGGGCTTCAGCAATTAGTAATTTATCAGTCAAATCTGACCCTCCCTGAGGTGCAGCCAAAAGGTTCATTTGTCCCTTCTGAGCTACTCTAACCCCTTCAGGGCTAGTATACAGTGAACACCCCCTCACACTCCCCTTGCTGGGGAACCCTCTGGAGCCAGTCACTGTTGCTGCAGAGGAAGAGGCACTAAAGGATGCCCAGGTGCACGCCCGCACCCGAGGCATTGAGCAGCCTGCCCCCACCGTTCTCCTAGCCTGTCTGTGTAGGAGGAAAGATATGAGCCGACATAGCACAGCTGAAGAAGCTGGAAGGAATCGGTAACGCCAAACTCTCTTGTCATCTTTGAAGCATAAATTGCTTATGCCTCTAAAACTAGCATTGCCAGCTGGGGGAGGGAATTGTACAGTACTTCTTTCACATTTTAACAGCCTATCTTGTCTGTCTGTTTCAGCCCGGCCTTGGCGTAAGCCAAGTGAAGTTGCATAACACAGTCAAACCCAGTGTGGATTATGTCTGCCAACTGAAGTTCCCATCAGGCAACTACCCCCCTTGTATTGATGATGCCAGAGACCTGCTTGTCCATTGGTGTCATGGGGCACCTGGCGTGATCTACATGCTCACACAGGCCTACAAGGTACAAGAGGTCCTGGGAAACAGTGACAGGAGAGCTTTACACATGGAACTTGATCTCAGAGAATCCTCTAGCCAGGAGTCTCTGTCAGGGCATGTAATATTCTAATGAAATAACCCACCAGCGCCACCATGCATGCCCACACTTACACACCAATCAAAATGCAAATTAAACTTTTAATGAATGATTTCTGAACATGTCCCAAGTGTCTTGTCCCAAGTGCCGGATGCTCTCATTGCTTGTGGAGTCAGCCATGTGTTGTATTCATTCTGTGGCATGTGACTAATGGTGACAGCTCATTGTGAGTTAAATAACGGTGACGCTGCTTCATTTATCACTTTAAAAATCTTTGACAGTAGAAGGCAAAGTCACGGTGCCATTGCTTAAGTAGGAGAGGTCACTCTCGATAGGAGCTAATTACCCAAGAAGGTGGGGGCCTGCTCCACCCTAGCGTGGATGCTGAGAGGATAATTGCACTGAGTGGAATCTCTCTCTCGTCTCCACAGGTGTTTGCTGACCAGCAGTATCTGAGTGATGCGCTGCAGTGTGCGGAAGTGATCTGGCAGTGGGGATTGCTGAAGAAAGGTTATGGGCTGTGCCATGGGACAGCTGGCAACGCTTATGCCTTCCTAATGCTGTACAACCTCACTCAAAACATGAAATACTTGTACAGGGCCTGCAAGGTGAGCGTCCATATGAGCAACAGACACAGAGGAAAGACTCCTGCCACCGGGTCATGGAAAGATTGGATGCTGACTGGGATAGCTCACCTTTTAAAAAAGTTATCCGATAGAAAATCATGGGACCATCTTTTGTTAAGGAGAGGAACTGGTCAGGCTAGTGTGGAATGTAACTAACATTCTAGAGCCAGTTACCTTGAAGGATGGTTTGATTCTACACTCTGTGTGATGGTTCTTTCCTTTGTAATCTAACTTCTAGCCTGGCAGAGATGCAGCTAGCACTAACCAGTTCATTTCACATAGACCAGTATGGTCCTTAAACAGTCACTCTCATCACTGTCCCTCAGACCAACAGCCTGCTGGGCTCTAGTCAACAGCAGTGCCTGGCAACAGCCTGTTTTCTGTTCAATTGTCATGACAAGATGGAGATCTGGAGGATGCTGGGCGGAGTGTCTGTATTTTTAATGTCCATGTCAGGTCTCCTACAAAGTTTGGACACTTTGTTCTTCCTTCCTCAGTTTGCAGAGTGGTGTTTGAGTTATGGGGAGCATGGGTGCCGGACTCCAGACACGCCCTTCTCTCTCTTTGAAGGTAATCTCTGTCCAGCCTTTTCTACATAATACGTTCTGAATCCTGAGTCTGATCTCACACCGGTGTAAATTGAGAGTAACTGCATTAAGACCCCCTAAAATCAGCGTCAGGAGAATCACACCCACTGTTTTGACCCTCTCTGAATGAGATTTTAACAGCAGTGGATAATGGCTACAACTGGAATTCCTTGTTCTGTTGCAACCCCAGCTGGGAGGGCTGGAGGCTGGCATAGCACCGAGTCCTCCTGCGCTCAGCTCTGGTACGGTTCATAACTCTCACTGGAGTAAGTCTTTATTAGGGACAGTTTAAACCTACAGTAATTGCAGGCTGCCTGCCCAGCCAACCTCTGCACTCTGTGTACTTATTATTTTGTGCAGGCCCTTTTCAGTTTGCCTCCAAAGAACAATGAAGAAATGGACAAAAAGAAGCCATAGATCTAGCCCATGATTGGGCAACAGATAGCTTTCTCAAATGCTGATACCTATGCTGCTCCATAAATCTGCCAGCAGGGGGAACCCTGGGCCAGTTCCACCGCCACCATAAATCACAGAGCCACTTACGTCCATGGAACTAGGACATAAGGTTGCCAACTTTCTAATTGTGCAAAACCAAACACCCTTGCCCTGAGGCCCCACCCCCATTCACTCCATTCCGCCCTACAGCTGTTGCTCGCTCTCCCCCACCCTTGCTCACTCACTCATTTTCACTGGACTGGGGTAGGGGCTTGAGGAAGCTCTGGCTGGGGATGCGGGCTCTGGGGTGGAGCCAGGGATGAGGGGTTTGGGGTGCAGGAGGGGGCTCCGGGCTGGGACTGAGGGGTTCGGCGTGCGAGAGGGGGATCCGACTCGGGCAGGGGGTTGGGGTGTAGGAGGAGGGTTGGGGTGCGGGCTCCAAGAGGGAGTTCGGGTGCAGGAGGGGGATCAGGCCTGGGGGTTGGGGCACAGGAGGGAGTTCAGGGTGCCTCAGGCGGCTCCCTGGAAGCAGTGGCATGTCCCTCGGCTCCTAGGTGCAGGGGCAGCCAGGCGGCTCTTCGCACTGCCTGTGTCCACAGATGCCGCCCCTACAGCACCCATTGGCCATGGTTCCCAGCCAATGGGAGCTGTGGAGCTGGTGCTCAAGGGGCGGGGGAGGGCAGCGCACGGAGCCCCCCTGGCCGTCCCTCCGCCTAGGAGCCAAGGGACATGTTGCCACTTCCACGAAGCTGGGTAGGGAGCCTGTCAGCCCCGCGTCAAACAGACTTTTAATGGCCAGGTCAGCAGCCCTGACCGGAGCTGCCAGGGTCCCTTTTTGACCAGGTGTTCCAATCGAAAACCAGATGTATTGAAAGGCCAGATGTTTAAAGGTATTTCAATGCTTACAACTGCAAATGGGCGCTTAAGGAGATTTACTTGCATCTTATTTGCATCTTAAGCACTTGTATACCTTTAAAAATCTGGCTGTAAGTGTCTACACCACTTTGGAAAAATGGGCTTAGATTCCTGAGTCAAGTAGGTGTTTTTGAAAATGACCCCTGGTTCCCTGTCTTCCATGATGCACACTCACAGACATTATTATTTACTCTAGAATAATACTGACGTGCAATGAGAATCTCCCTGTTATATGCTTCGAGAAATAACAATTTTCTTTTTTTCCTTCAGGAATGGCCGGGACAATATATTTTCTTGCTGATCTCCTGGTACCAACAAAGGCCAAGTTCCCAGCATTTGAGCTATAAAACCCTTCCCAGCAGTTCCCTGCACGATTCCCACTGCACTCCACATCCGTTGAACAAGGAGATGGAGCTTGCTTGAGTCTCTTTTCAAACTCATCTCTTGTAAAGTAAAGGCGTTCTGTTGATGGTTTCAATGCTTTTCCATATTTAAAATTTTTCTAGTGCTCTTTTTGCTTTGTTTAGATTTAAAAAAAAACGTGGTTTTTGTTATTGGTTCCTAAAGATGGGAAATGTACAGTATTTTGTTGGATATGCAAACTCAGAGCTTTGCTATTTTACGTATCTGAATTCCAGGGAGAAAGTTTTTTCTATTGAATGTAACTTTGTCCATTTAACTTTGTCATGAGTAACAGTGATAGAAGCTTAGAGTATTGTCTTTGGAAAACAAAAGATGAAATCTTATGACTATTACCTCCTGTTGGCACCTAAGTATTCTCTCTCCTAATCATGGAGTTCTAACTGAACTGCTGCTTGGGCAGTTGACTGTGATGGACTGTGGAGACGGAAGTTATTTCTTATGCCATCCTCTTGGCAGACTGCAACTGTCACAGCTATCACTGACATGCCAGAGTCCTCTCTTAATCCTCACACCTTTCTGCTTTGTAAGCAGACTGTGTTTCACTCTTTGTGCATTTTGTCAGCGACGAGAATACATAATCTATAACCTATTGTGCAGATTTCACCATATTCTGCTAAACGCTGCAGGAGAAAGCCTTCAGTCACTGAAAGTGTCAGTTCAAAAGAGTTAAGTTACTGCCAAGTGTGATCTTTCATGTTCAGTTTTGAAAAACTTTCTGCGGTCTTGACTTAAAATTATATGTAACATTGCAGTTGTTAGCCTGGTGAACCAGGCCTGGAAACAGAAGTTGTGGGAAAAGAAACCTATTTCGTTAAGTTTTGTCAGTGTTTAATCTGTTATATTTGTAGCTCTACCGGCTTCTTAATCCCTCCAACTTCTTTAATCAGCTTCCATGAACCTTAGTAACTCGGCTCGCTTGTTACTACTCATTGCAGCCTGATACATGAACAAGAATCCATCTGAAAAGTAGCTGGAAAATCTGCCCCAAATTGGTACTGATCGAATACCTTGTCCAGTCAATGGGCTAGATCCTTGTTGGCTGTAAATCGGAATTAATCCATTGATGGAGTTTCACTCACTTACACCTGCTGAGGGTCTGTCCTAGTAAACTCTTGTCCTGCTAACGAATGTGCTTGGCAAAGGAGCACGCTCCATTGGCTGCTGGAGTTCCTGAACCTGCTTCTTGGCTCTTCCATTGGCTGCTGGAGGCGACCTCTTATTCCTCAACTTGCCCCAGGCCTGAAGAAGGGTGGAAATGGTTTTGATATTTCAAGGCTGCGGACAGTGAGTAGCTAGAAACACTAATAGAGCCTAAAGACTGCATCTCGCTTAGAAAATCATCTCCAACTCACTTACGTGAACTGCCTGAGCAAGCAGCGTAAACTGTATTCTGCACAGACCCCTTTGCCATTGCAAGCAGTGCTTTCATTGACTTTCTCACTACAGGTTTCAGCATTGATTGTGTGGACAGCTAATTAGAAAAATTGGAAACACAGTGCAGCTAATTTGCTGTTCGCTGGGTGTCCCTGTTGAAAGCATCAAGCTCATTTGGACTAGCTAAGCCTCTCACTGCTGTGTTTCTGAGCTTTTAACACTGCGGTGAATAACCCAGAGGGAAAAAAAAAAAGTGACCTCCAGGATTTGAGTAATTGAATAGTTCTGGGGAAGTCCTATAGATGAAGCCTACTGTAAGTTAACTTGAATCTTGCCTGTAGTGACAACTGATTTGAGACCCCTGTCTTGGTTTTTTGGATTTCTGTTAAACATAATTCCTATTAAAGAAAAAGTTCATGCAGTCTGTTGCACAGAATATTCCAGCAGCATATATGCTACTGTGCTTGTACATGTACTACTTGAAAAGCGCAGGGGACATGATGTACAAGTCTTAGGTTGAAAGCTGTTTAATAAAATGCTGAAACAAACAAGGTGTAGGTCCTTTTTTCTTAATCCTGTTCACTGATAATGCCCCATAATTGTATCTTGAGAGGGCAGCGTATGCCAGCAGCTGCTGGGACTCTTACTTTGGTGGGCGCAGTCAGAAAGACCCAAATGGAACCTGTTTGTAGCATGCTGCAGACATGGTATGAATGCCTGCTAAGAGAAGTCCACCTGTGGCTTCACAGAAGTGTGTGAATTTGTCAGTTTTGCCGGCTAAATCCCATCGCCGTGGCGCTCTGGTCACAGCCATCAAACGTTGTCTTTATTGCGAGCCTCTGAATACAGCATTTCCAGCACTCACAATTATCTCGCGTCTCGTTTCCTTAAAGCCCCAGCTCCTGTAGCTGAGAGATCTCAGGTTTCATTTTGAAAAGTTTCTAGCCCTTGTGGTTTGTCAAAAAGCCTGAAAACATGACTTGAGTTTGACCTAAGGGCTCAGAAAACAAATAAAAAAGGAACCTAAAACTTATGTTGTGAATCTCACGGTTTCAGCGCTACTGTCCTGATTTGCTAGGGGGAGGAGAAGGTGTCTGACTCATTTTTGAACATTTGGGGTGGTCAACACTGTGACCGTAACAGCGCTGGTTTGTAGATACAGCACCCACATGGACCTGCGTACCAGTCCCCATCACTGCCACTGGGGGCCCAACTACAGCTGACAAGAGATTAGCATGGCTGAGCTACAACTCCTCTTTCCCCAGTTTAGTTTGGCTTGCTCCAGTAACCATAAGGCCCATTGCTGGTTGTTGCTTTTTGCAATCTAATCTGGAGAAAACAAAAGCCGAGTAGTTCGTCCTTTTTCCTGGGTGATAAATAATGTTCTGGGGCTTTGTTTTGCTTACCTCTTATCCAGCCTGGCCTTTTCTGTCCTGTTTGTGAAGGGGGAATGGAACTGCTCTCACTCTGTCTCTTGAGCATCTCCTACCCTGCCCCCGCCAAATAAAACATGGGTTTTATTTTATCCTTAAGACAACGCTCTCATTTCAGCTCTGTGTATTCTGTACCCCCTGTGGCTTTCACATAAAATCCAGGCCTGAACTAGTCTTTATTCTGGCAAAACTCCCTAAGCAGCATTGGTTTTTACAGACTGGGTGTGCTCTATTAAAGGGGCTCCATCCATTTGAATAGCCTGTTCCCATTCTAGTTTAAAGTAGTGCTGTTGCTGTCAAGTGATTAAAAAAATTAACTGCAATTAATCGCACAGTTAATAATAGAATACCATTTATTTAAATAGGTTTGGATGTTTTCTACATTTTCAAATATACTGATTTCAATTACAACACTGAATACAAAGCGTACAGTGCTCACTTTATATTTATTTTTGATTACAAATATTTGCACTGTAAAAAAAAAAAAATAGTATTTTTCAATTCACCTAATACAAGTACTGTAGTGCAATCTCTTTATCATGAAAGTTGAACTTACAAATGTAGAATTATGTACAAAAAAACTGCATTCGATATAAAATTTTAGAGCCTGCAAGTCCACTCAGTCCTACTTCTTGTTAAGCCACTCGCTGAGATAAACAAGTTTGTTTACATTTGCAGGAGATAATTCTGCCCGTTTCTTGTTTACAATGTCATCTGACAGTGAGAACAGGTGTTCCCATGGCACTGTTGTAGCCAGCATCGCAAGATATTTACGTGCCAGATGCATTAAAGATTCATATGTCCCTTCATGCTTCAACCACCATTCCAGGGGACGTGCGTCCATGCTAATGATGGGTTCTGCTCAATAAGAATCCAAAACGGTACGGACCAACACATGTTCATTTTTATTATCTGAGTCAGAGGCCACCAGCACAAGGTTGATTTTCTTTTATGGTGGTTCAGGTTCTGTACTTTCCGCATTGGAGTGTTGCTCTTTTAAGACTTCTGAAAGCACGCTCCACACCTCGTCCCTCTCAGATTTTGGAAGGCACTTCAGATTCTTAAACTTTGGATTGAGTGTTGTAGCTATCTTTAGAAATCTCAGATTGGTACCTTCTTTGCATTTTGTGAAATCTGCAGTGAAGGTGTTCTTAAAATGAACATGTGCTGGGTCATCATCCGAGACTGCTATAATATGAAATATATGGCAGAATGCGGGTAAAACAGAGCAGGAGATATACAATTCCCCCCCCAAGGAGTTCAGTCAAATTTTTAATTAACACTTTATTTTTTTAAACGAGCGTCATCAGCATGGAAAAATGTCCCCTAGAATGCTGGCCAAAGCATGAACGGGCATACGAATGTTTAGCATATCTAGCACGTAAGTACCTTGCAATGCCGGCTACAGAAGTGCCATCCACATGCCTGTTCTCATTTTCTGGTAACATTGTAAATAAGAAGAGGGCAGCATTATCTCCTGTAAATGTAAACAAACTTGTTTGTCTTAGTGATTGGCTGAAGAAGAAGGACTGACTGGACTTGTAGGCTCTGAAGTTTTACACTGTTTTGTTTTTGAGTGCAGTTATGTAACAAAAAAAATCTACATTTGTAAGTTGCACTTTCATGATAAAGAGATTGTACAACAGTACTTGTATGAGGTGAATTGAAAAATACTATTTCTTTTGTTCATCATTTCTACAGTGCAAATATTTGTAATAAAAAATAATATACACTTTGATTTCAATTACAACACAATATATATGAAAATGTAGAAAAACATCCAAAATATTTAATAAATTTCAACTGGTATTCTATTGTTTAACAGTGCAATTAAAATTGCTATTAATCACAATTAATTTTTTTTATCGTGATAAATTTTTTGAATTAATCACGTGAATTAACTGCAATTAATTGACAGCCCTCGTTTAAAGTAATGCTTAAGATACCCGTAACTGAAAGAAAGGAGAAAACAGACAATATTAGTTAACTTGGTGCTTGTCAGTTGTACTTCCTGTGTCATGCCGTACCACAGCATTGCTCATGCCCTCTTGCAGGGCCTACGGGAAAGTGTGTAGCGGTAGTTTCAGCAGCAAAGCTGCACGCTGGGCAACAGGGGCTGTTTAAAATATTTTTTTCTGTTTTCTCTACAAGCTACTTGAGGAGCATGCTGGTCAGATACACAAACTTCAACAAGTTAGTTTACAAACAAATCAAGTGGAATGTCCCATTCAGAAAACTCAACTGGTTTTCTGGTTTTCACTTGGCCTCCATCCTAACTTAACTTGTGTTCAGCTTATATGTATAACCAGTGCTGTCAACATGAAAAATGCATGTAGTATTGTTAGCCACAAACCAACCTTGGTTGTCCAATCCCCCATCAAGAGCCAGCTATCACTAGCTCTTAGACTATCACTGCTGTTAGAAAGCAGCAAGCACAATTATGAAAGAGGTGAAATAAAGATAGAGGGAGCATCTTTGGGGGGAGGGGACAGACCGATTGCTGCTCGTGGCCAACTAATTTAATTTCCCATTTCTGCATTATATTAACTTTTCATAGGCACATAAATTACAATCTCTACTGACAATAAGTCAACTGTTAATGTTCTAGCACCACATGAATAAGGGTTAGAGAAACGTTTGTGAGGCATCATATCATTATGCAGTCAAAGGTATAGCTCCTTTGATAAACTAGTTTATAAACCAGCACCACAATCGTGTAATATATTTTAGGTGATGAAGCTTGACTCACTTTGAAAACACTTAAGACTAATATGGTCTTAAATTTGTGCCTTAAATTTTGTACAATCATATTGATATATTTACCAATATGAATTCATATTACACACCCAAAGCTATGTTTAAAGGACATAAAGGTTACAGAGTCAAACACTCAAAAGTTAGGAAACGCCTGTGCACCCTTAATTCAGCCCCCTTTGTGTATGCATTATGACACAGTCTTCAATTACATGGTTACATACTATTTTTTCCATCGGACCCCTGCCTCATTCAGTGCATAGGCTGGACGGTGCTCCCGAAATAAGCAGCGATTTGATATTCTGTGTTCTCATTGTTCAATATATGACTTCGGGTCTTATTTACTGCTCACTATTCAAACCCTGGCTCTGAAGACAGAATTATTAATTTCCTGATGGGCATTTCTCTGGTGCACAATCACTACAGTATCTTAGGGCTTCACAAACATTAATGTATTTAACTTCAGAACACCCCCATGAGATGAGTGGGTGGTATTATCCCTATTGCACAGATGGGTAACTGAGACAGAGACTCAAAGCATTCAAAAGTGTCCACTAATTTTGGGTGCCCAGCTGAGATGCTCAAGTCCTGATTTCTCAGAGCACTGAGTATTATTTAGCACTTTTTATGTTCTACTCCTGGGGGAATTCTGTGCCACTGTGCAAGCGCAGAATTAACGTCCCCCGCACAATAATTGATTCTGATGGGGAGGTGAAGGAAAGCTCCAATTACACCTTTCGCCCAGCAGGGGCAGATGTGGTGCCAAAAGAGAGGGCAGCTGGCTCACTGGCCAGAGCAGCCAACTGTAGAGAGGTAGGGAGCAGAGGCTGCCTTCCTCATAGCTCCCTGCTCATGGGGTCAGGCAAGGAGGCATGGGATATGGGGGGGCACAAAGGGCTGCTGGGGGGAGTCACACAGACTGGGGTCCAGAAGGGCTAATGGGGGGACAGACTGGGGCAGAGGCACAGGTGCTAGTAGGGTGACAATAATGAGTCAGGGACTGGATAGGAGGTGGCTGAATGGGGGTGCAGGGCCACATGGGGACAGGGATAGCTATGCCTGGCTGAATGGGGAGTGGGGTGCAGGGACACACGGGGATAGGGTCAGCTGTGCCTGACAATGGGACAGACTGGGGTCAGCCAGGGTCTGCGTAGGGGAGACTCTCCAGCTACCTAACAATCCCTCCCCTGCAAAAAAAAAAACCTGTTCCATACATCTCCCACCCACATCCAACAACCCTCCAGGTTCACTCCCAGGCTCCATCCCTCTCCCTCAGCTCCTCCAATACCCCTGACTCCCCCAAGCCTTTGCACTGCTTCTGTATTGTACATTTACTGTATTGTAGCTTTACTCAAAGTAGAATTACTCAAAGTTCTCCTCCCAGCTAGGGAAGCCCTGAGAGCCCAGGAGAGACTCCCTGCTCTCAGTTCTGTGCCCGATGCCACACTCCAGAATCTCAATTACAGGGTAAGTCCTGCTCAGCCCCTGCAGCCCCGGGCTGCAGCTTGCACACTGCAGATGGAATCTTCAGAGAATTTAGCAGCCTACCTAACAAGTCTCTACTTATCACGTAGAAACCGAGATTTTTCAAACGCTATAGCTTGGTCAAATGTGAGTGGTTTTTCACAGGAACAACAAATGGAATATCCCTGACACCACAGCAACTACCCTGCCAAATTAAATCCCTACTCCAAAACATGGGGGTGCTAGACCTTCACAGCAAAAGGTTGCAAGAGGTTTGTTTTTAGCATGAACAAAGCAACATCCTCCTTCCCCCCTGCCCATTAATTCTCTGATGTGGCTGAACTATTTTAGCTGAAGCTTTCCAAACAAAGGTAAACCTGAGGCAGTCACCCGGCATGGAAAATATCAGCCCAAATAGTTAAAGTTTGACAAAGGCAACTGAAAACAAGGTCATATACTGGGAAATGCCATGAAATCTTAAAACTAGACAATGATACCAGCTCTGGCCATAATATGTATGAGAAGTTAAAGCCTGAACTGAAGTCAATGAGAGTTTTGTCATTGACTTCAGGGGAATCATGATTTCATCCCCAGTATTGAAAGCACCCTGTTGAGGTGTTAGAATTGTGCAGCTCAGCCTCTTGGAGAAGCCTTATTAAAAATAGCGGTATGTATATCATTTGCCTTTTTTTTGTGTGTGTGTTCATATTTCTAGTGTGCTGCATATTTGTGTACAGCAGTAGCTTAAAAATCTAGAAGTATTATTTTTAAAAAGATAGAAGCTCTCTCTTTCTTACCACAGTCTTAGCATATAAGGTGAGACTGGAAATTGATGCACGTCAATATTCTGCAAAAGAGCCAAACTTCGAAAGACATTTTAACCTTTGTTTTATTTCACAAGTCAGCACACACTGGGCATGCAGTTATGAGGCTTTCTACACAGCATGGATGCTAAGGCCTCAAGCCCGTATATTGTTCTTAAAATGCAGAGGAGAATGGAGAATTGTTTGTTTTGCTCTGCAAACGCATACACCCCTTGTACGTGGGGGTATATCACAGGTAAAAAGGCATATTTTCATGGAAGGCATATTAAAATATCAGCAGGTATGATTATAGAAGACAGAAGTTTTCCTTCCAGTAGATGGCAATAGAGTTCAATTGTTTTAGCGCTATGACTGAGCACAAGGACAATGTTTGTTATTCTGGTTTGCAAATTTCACAATTAAAATTAAAGAACTTGCCACGTTCATTTGGCTTTTTGCTGCAAAAAATACCCTGTGGCACTGGAAATAATGTTTGTGCATTTGTGAATTCTGTAGAAAGTGCTGCTATCACTAATAACCACCGGGGAAAATCAGCTGTGGTGTAAGCCGGTCCGATGCCATTGACTTCAATGGGAGTTTTACCTCCTTCCAGTAAGGTTGAATTTATCCCACTAACTGAAACAATGGATCACCATGAACCAATTTATACATTGTTTGGGTCAGTCCTAAGCAGGAAACATGTCAACACAGATTGGTGACACATGGAAATAAAAATTTTGCTGCAGGGAAAGAGTGTCTATTACATGGCTTAGAATGTTCATCTCTCTAGTCTGTTCCATCCAGGAATGTCCAAACCATTTACAAATATTTAATTAAGCATCAAACCATGGTTTGCAGAGGGATAGATGGCATGATAGAGCTAGCAATATAACCTATGAGTTTTAAATCCTAGTTTCTTTTAACCACTGTATACCACTCTCTTCTATTTTGATAACACTAATCAAATTTGCTCTAACTCGGCCCCCTAGCAGCTGTCACATTGAAAAGAAAATTAAAAGAAACTAATTTAACAGATTAGATATACAAAGGCAAAGGCCAGGCTATGACCCAATACTGAATTGTGCAAAAATAAGAAGAGTTGGGTTCTCTTTAAATCTTGAAACAGGATTAATGCCTGCTGTCTTAAACTGGCAAAAACAATTGCTACATGCATGCAAGATTTTTCCTGTGCTGCCATGAACATCCTCCATCTCAAATCCCTGAATTCTTCCGATTGTTCTAACAAAGGATGACAACAGGCAACCTTGATGATACTCCTTTGAAAATGTCTGTACTTCCTAGAGAAAGACTGTTCCCATCTTAATCTCGCTCTTTCTCCTTCCCTGCCTTTGCACACACATGACGGGAATGGGAGTTCTGTTGGGAAAACATACCCCTAAGAGGGAGAATAGTGAAGAATGTAATTACTTTGTTATCCTGGGACCATAATATGCCAATTGCTACATTTAATGAGGAATTCTGATGGCACAGTTTAGCCTCTGGTTACCATACTTTATTTTTTTAAATTCCTTCTTCTGCTCCTTCAACACTGATTTCAGAAACTCTGAGTCCTGATTTCTTGAAAATGATTACAACCCTCAAAATATTAAGGGCGGAGAACTAAAACCAATAGCACCGACTGAAGAAATAGGTAGGAGCACACTCATATCTGTCTAGTTGAAAGGGCCCAGATAACTAGAGTAAATGTTCTTTCCTGTGTTACTAATTCAAAGGTATTGAAGTCTACTGTTGTTTTCCCACTGATGTTATAGAAGTGAGGCCCCAATTCTGCCTCAGGATCCACTGGTATAGACCCCCACTTCATGCAGTTGCATTCACTTCATTGAGGCTCTGAAGTAACCAGCATCACAAGATCCCAATGGAGAACTGGGGTCTTTGTCATCACCGTTATCTCTGAGAGTATAGGAGAGTTGAGAAGTACAATGGTGACTGGCATTATTAGTGAGAAGAAACACGTTACCAGGGAACATAAGAATTGGAGGAGCAGCACTAACTAGGCCTGACTCTGCTCTCATTTAGGTCAGTGTAAATCCTTTGATTTCAATGGAGTTAATCCTGATTCAGGTTCTGATTCAGCAGGGTACTTAGCTTTCATCAAAATCTCTCTGTCACACACACACACAAAATATTCTATTCTCATCATGTGACTCCCAGAGTTGGGGCCCTACGCACATGCCTATATACCTTTACTTTAATCCGTCCTGATTTCAGACACCATTATTTTCTGTTGAATCAATCTACACATTTAACCCTGGGTGAGTGAGCCTGGTCGATCCATAGTGACATCTACAAGCCGAGCTCATGCAGAACCCCAAAAAACGTCTCTGGACAACTGGAGTGCACAAGGGCCCTGATTCTCCACTGCCTGGCACCTGGTGTAATTATTTACACCTCTACTTAGGCTGAGCCAGCTCATCAGCTGATGCAAAGTTACTGGAGCTACTCTGATTTACACAGGCTGAGGATTTGGCCCAGTGAGTGCAAAGTGCCAACCCCAAGACTTCGGCTATCATGGGAATGGCTTCAAAATCACGAGTTCTTAAAAATAAATGCTTTGGGGGGTTCTTTTGTATTTGACTTCTAGTTTCTGGGACTCACAGGTTCATGTTTTCAAGATTTTCTCCTCAACCAATAGGGATGGAAACTTTTTTTTTTAAGTACAAGGAAAGAAAGCTGAGATTCTTGCAAAATCACATGACTCCAGGCACTGGGGCTTTGAGAAAAATACCAACTATCACAAGACGCACAATAAAGCCAGGAGAGTGAACAGCACTGAAAGTGGGTGTAAAACAGAATGGTAGTGTTGTTGACCCCACTTTGCCTTGTTATTATACTCTCCTATACTCTCAGAGATAACAAGACAGGGGAGAATTCACTTCAAGGAATTCATGAGCAGGGCCCTGGTAGGCATTGATAAAATAGTTATTAATGGTTTCAAATGGGTCTGTGACATGATTTTCCTGCATTAGATTATTATGGGTTAAGGGATTGATTTAATCAGTCACCCCAAGAGGGCCCAAATCTAGCCCTGCCATTGGCTCTGAGTCGGTTGATGTTCCTAGAACTGCCAGGAAAAATAGGTATATTATCCAATGGCTGTGGGGTAGCCCAGGTGCAAGGAGTTTCAGGGCTTAGTCCACTTCCTAACGGATATCACAGAAACTACTATCACAATTAGCATCCATGTTAGTAACCTCAGCAAAGAGGCCAAAGATTCAAACAAGGAAATAGAGCCTGAATGGCTTCTTTGGGCCAGGGATTGTCTCTCCAGAGGAGATACAGGCCCATTGAGTGGGATGATCTGGGGGAAGCTTGAACGGCTATTCCCTGTGCTGCTGCTGATCAATAAGCAGAGATTCAGTCTGTTGAGCCAATGCCTTTCATAAGTGTGCCGTTCACATGTGACAATTGCTGAGTGGCTGGCTGTGCGCTCTGTAAATGCAGCAAGCATTGTAGGAGTTACAAACAGCCTGAGACCTCTGAAAAGGGACCTGGGAACTCTTTGCAATCCTGCTGCCCATTTTGATTGTAAGATTCACTAATCAATGTTCCCGTGTCTCACAAGGCAGTGGTCTCGAAGATCTGCAGAGAGCCACTTCCAGCTGAGATGAGCTTCTCACTGTTTCTACTGGTCTGACTGGGGGGAAGCTTGGCTCGGCTTACCTGCTAGCTACTGCCTACTGCACACCATAGTCCGTCTCTGAGTCTTAGCGGCAGGAATATACAGAGCGCACATGGACTGAGTCCCGTCACCAGACAGGCGCCTCCACTAATTGGCTAAGTCTGCTAAAGTGTCTGACCATGAGGTGACAGGCACCATCGCTAGTGAGGACAGGATTAGCTCCCACTTGCTACTGCCAAAGGGGAGGCAAACGTAAGCTATGCTGACAGCCATTTCCAGTTCAGACAAGCTCAGCCCTGCTGCAGCTACCTTAACTAAAGGGGGGTTCCCTTTTGGGTTAGGTGAGGGGGCTTGTGCCTTTAAAACACATAGGGGTCCCCACCAGAGCCTTGGCTAAGGCAAATGTCTTATACAGACAAATAACGAGTCAGATGTGTATGCCCAGCATGGCCATACAGCTCTATGTAACCACCAAACACGGCTAGTGTCCAGCAATTAGTTGGCAGATACACCATACTCCTTCGGTAAAAGAGAAACCTCGGATAAATTAACCGGGTGACACAGGCTGATTCAGTGTGTTGATAACAGCAGCATTTCCAGAAACTGAGAAAGGATGATCTTGTGGTTACGGCACTAGAATGAGCCTCAGGCAATCTGGGTGCTAGACTACCCCGCTCTGCTACAGGCTTCCTGAGTGACTTCGCGCAAGCCACTTCATCTCCATGTGCTTTACTCCTCTATTTGTAACAGTTACTTATATTTTCTCTCTCTATGTAGATTGTTCGCTCTTCGGGGCAGGGACTGCCTCATAGTACGTGTTTGTACTGCTCCTAGCACAGTGACTCTCTGATCTCAGTTAGAGTCCCTAGGCCCGGCTGTATTACAAATAATTAAGCTTGGAAGGAGTAGATGTTTAATGGCAAATATTGATAAATGTCGATTTCACTGTACAGACACAAGCTAACTAAAATATTTCCATCAATAAGCAAATTTTACACGGGCGAAGTAAGGAAAATGGGGCTTGAGAACTTATTAGAGTTTGATTTAAGGCTATTTACTTTGCACATTTTGACATATGATGTTGACAATTTTAATGGTTGTAAAGCTTCAACGTTTTGAATCTCGACAGCTACTGTCATTAAATAGATATTGTCCAACTGGCACCACTGTCTGACCCCCTATGATATCCCACAACTCTGAACATTTAAAATTGATAAAAATAAAACAAATGCTTAAAAACAAACATTGATGCATCTTGAAATTATAAAAAAAAAAATTGAATTCTGCCAAGCTTCCAAATAATAATGTTCCAGATACACAGTACCATTTTATCAGATAGTCAGTGTCTCCACCATTGCCTTCTCCATCGCACCCTGGAGAATGGCCACATGACCTCTCTTACATGGACTGGGTTAGGGTTCCAAATGAATGAGATTAAAGCAATAACTGGGGCTCCTTGGAAGGAAGGTTGCGAGACAGTGTCTTGCTAACTGCTGCTCTCTGACCTTAGTAGTGAGATTTTACTGGACAAGCAGGGCAGAAGGAAACAGCATTGCTTTAAAGCTGATGGACAATGTCCGTTATTCAGAGTAAGGAGCATTCAGAAAGGTGCAGAAGCTGTGATGACCACAAATGGAATCCTGCCTGAAGCCCACTTTACGGAGACAGGGGACCATTCCTAGGGAGAGGAGGAGTCTCATTTTAGGAAGTTAACTGGTACTAGACACCATCTATTTTGCTAGAGTCCTTAGTTTTAGAAGCTCCAGTGGGAAACCTTCTGTGGCCTTTACAGTCCCACATATAATCTCTCTACTTATCTATATGATTTAGGAGGTAAGAGTTGTAGCAAAAAGATGAGCTGCCTTCCCCCACATAAAGCTCTAAACCTTGGTATTTTCTCAATATGAACTCCAAGGGCCTGATTCTCCGTGGCCCTGAAGTTTGTGTAGCAATTCACACTACAGTACAGCAGGTGCCATAGGCTGCCAGGTTACCCTGGTGCTGTTCTGCACTCTCTTTGCATCAGAGTACATGACTACACAAAGTCAGGTCAGTAGAAAAATCCAGCCCCTAATTTTTAGGGATAGGTTAACATCAGATATGGCCCAGATTTAATCAGGGACTGAGTCTTGCTTGTATATTTCCTGGGAGGTTGGAGTTGTGAAAATATGGAAGCCCTTCAGAAGTGCATGACCTCCAAAATTACTCATGTATATCAATGGGAGTGCAATTACAAGATCTGGAAGCCTCAGCTGTGGGGAGGCTTAGACCATCTTTCCCAGTCTATTCATTTCTGCTTTAGTCCAGCACGGCCAATCTGCACCCCTTAATGCCGAGAAAGCCTACAAAAAGGGCGGAATATTCACAGTTACCTGCATGCATGAAAACAGATTTTCAAAAAAATTCTCCATATTCTGCCCGGCGTAAAACGTAACCGCTTTCTCTAGCAAAAATAACTGAGATGGTTTAAACAAAAAAGCGAACATATTTGCAAGCCACCCTCCCTTCCCAGGCAGCAGCTACTAGAGAAACTGCAGGCTGACCAGTTGTTTATAAGGAATTTCATTGCTGAGCAGACTCCACTCAGAAAGAAGACAGCCCCGGATGCCTCTGGAGCCAAAGGCTTGGGGGGCGGAGGATGGGCTGCTAAGAGCAAGAGCTTCTAGAAGACCCACATAGACCCATGTGGGAGGGTGGCAAAGATTCTCCCTAATTAGGTTTAAAATTAAGAATAAGGCAAAGGCACAATCCAGGGCTGCAACTGCCTTTGGAAGAACCCAGCAGCCCCTAGTGCCAGTCCCTTGAAGGGACAGGACAAAGCCTGAAGGCTGAGTGACATCAGAAGCTGATTCTCCATTCTCCATTCTCCCCTTGTGAGATCATCCTGGGAGCGCGTGACACCCACTGGACACAGGTGTGAAGGACGGCATAAGGCAGAGGGGAATCTGGCCTGCCAGGGAAGGCAGGAGTGCAATTAACACCAATGTGTATCTAATTAAAAGCCCAGTGCACCAGAGCTGACAGAAAGGGATAGTGGAAGATCTCCTAGCAATACATTGTACCTAAACTAGAATAAAAGGTGTTGGGGTATTGGGGGTTTTTTTTTGTTTTGTTTTGTTTTGTTTTTGCTAACGTTTTAAAGCCCTTGTGTGAACAGGGCATGTTGTATTTAACCTGTACTGGCTCTTTGAGGTAATTGCTTACAAGAGCCTAGGGTCCACCCTGACCAATCAACATGTATTAAAATACAACCTACTCTGACTGTAGAAAGGTTTTTAAATGTTACCTGACATGGTGTCAAAGAGCACCTTAGACCCCAGAATAGAGGGGAATCATAAGGCCGGCTTCTCCATTGCGCCTTGTGCACTCATCTATATCTGTGCAAAATTCTGACTCACTTTGCTCTGGGGCGAATGACTGCAGAAGGCAGTGTAGGTTCAGGACAATAAACTATTATAGTTGAGCTTCATCACTAAGGCCCTACCAAATTCACAGTCCATTTTGATCAATTTCACAGCCATAGGATTTTAAAAAATCGTTAATTTCATGATTTTAACTATTTAAATCTGAAATATCAGAGTGTTGTAACTGTAAAGGTCCTGACCCAAAAAGGAGTTGTGGGGGGTCACAAGGTTATTGTAGGGGGGAATTGTGGTACTGCTACCCTTACTTCTGAGCTGCTGTTGTCGGCGGCGCTGCCTTCAGAGCTGGGTAGCTGGAGAGGTGCAGCTGCTGGCCAAGAGTCCTGCACTTAGGATGGAAGAATCCCATGCACTGCTATAGATTAGGGACCGAATGGCTAGGGCAGCAGTTCTGCAGAAAAGGACCTAGGGGTTACCATTGACGAGAAGCTGGATATGAGTCAACATTGTGCCCTTGTTGCCAAGAAGGCTAACGGCATTTGGGGCTGTATAAGTAGGGTCATTGCCAGCAGATTGAGGGATGTGATCATTTCCCTCTATTCAACATTGGTGAGGCCTCATCTGGAGTACTGTGTCCAGTTTTGGGCCCCACACTACAAGAAGGATGTGGGAAAATTGGAAAGAGTCCAGTGGAGGGCAACAAAAATGATTAGGGGGCTGGAGCACATGACTTCCGAGGAGAGGCTGAGGGAACTGGGATTGTTTAGTCTGCAGAAGAGAAGAATGGGGGGGGGATTTGATAGCTGCTTTCAACTACCTGAAAGGGGGTTCCATAGAGGATGGATCTAGACTGTTCTCAGTGATGGCAGATGACAGAACAAGGAGTAACAGGCTCAAGTTGCAGTGGGGGAGGTTTAGGTTGGATATTAGGAAAAACTTTTTCACTAAGAGGGTGGTGAAGCACTGAAATGGGTTACCTAGGGAGGTGGTGGAATCTCCTTCCTTAGAGGTTTTTAAGGTCAGGCTTGACAAAGCCCTGGCTGGGATGATTTAGTTGGTGTTGGTCCTGCTTTGAGCAGGGGGTTGGACTAGATGACCTCCTGAGGTCCCTTCCAACCCTGATATTCTATGATTCTATGGTATGGTATTGCCACCCTTACTTCTGCACTGCTGCCTGCAGAGCTCAGTCCCCAGTCAGCAGCCACCACTCTCTATCTGCCCAGTTCTGAAGGCAGCAGTGCAGAAGTAAGGGTAGCATGGTATGGTATTGCCACCCTTACTTCTGCGCTGCTGCTGGTGGGGTGCTGCCTTCAGAGCTGGGTGCCCGGCCAACAGCCACCGCTCTCCGGCTGCCCAGCTCTGAAGGCAGTGCAGAAGTAAGGGTGGCAATATCGTGACCCCCCCGAAATAACTTTGCGACCCCCCCTTCAACTCCCTTTTGGGTCAGGATACCCAATTTGAGAAACCCTGGTCTCCCCTGTGAAATCTGTATAGTATAGGGTAAAAGCACACAAAAGATCAGATTTCATGGGGGAACATCAGATTTCAGAGTCCGTGACGCATTCTTCATGCTTGTGAATTTGGTAGGGCTACATTCATCACTGAAGCGGATGGTAGTTGTGTTTAGTGTTGCTGGTTTATGACTATGTCTATTTAGCTCTCCAACGGCAGCTCATTTAAATTTTAGAAAGTGAAAACAAATCTGGGGGTTGACTTTATCGACTAATCCCAAAAGTTTCTCATTTAAACCTCTTAAACAAGAATTATTTGTTTGTTCCCCCCTCCCCCTTGGTTCTGAATCTAGCCTGTACCTTGCATTAGCTTTTTTTGAAGGGGAGATGTTCTAGAAAGATCACTTACAGAGCCCAGATTCTCAGTTGGTGTAAAATCAATGGATTATGCAGATTTACAGCAGTGTTGCACCTTTTGCAACAGCTGAAAGTAGGAGTCAGTGGGAGTTTAATTAACTCTGAGTGGATGATCAAAGTCCAACACTATCTATTAAATCTGGTTGTGTTTGACCTTAACAAGTGTCTTGGTATATTAATTAAAGGCTTCCACTAACGAGGACATGACAGTATTTTTCTTTGGAAAGAATGGGCACATTTTTTACCATTGAAACAATAAGACATATCCCCATTTAGCACCTCCTTTTAGAGGACCACATCTGTGTTCTCTGACAACAATTTGGAAGGTTGGTAGAAGTGCATCCTTCTAAAATATATGGATTTATAATTAGTTTGAGGATCCTTTTCCTTCTCAAGTTACCAAGATAAAGGAATTCAGGCCTGGCCAAGATCTGACTTTAGAACTGATTTAAAACAAGTGATTTTATGAAAGACCCGACAGTAGCTAGTTTAATTGCCTAGGGGGTGCTAGCCCATAACACAGCACTGCCTTCCACTAAAAAGGGGAAATATATTACCGTAGAACTTGCATCATTGCAGTCAGCCGGGGCTGATGCTGAGCAAGTCCAGGTAGGAAATCTGGGCTAGATTCACTGTCATAGCAAAGGCAGAGTGGCTGAGAGAGTGGTAGGAAACCTGTGTGACCGTTTTGGTGGGGGAAGGAATGTGTTTGCATACAGCATCCTCTCCAGCTAACTGAGGAGCAGAGTGTGGCAGTGTCACGAACACAGAGCATGTGTTGATGGTTGTCAGGGGTAAAGGAGGGGCAGGGAAATTGCATCAAGGATGAACTCTCCCCAGTATGGTTCAGATAATTAGCATAATGGGCCCTTGAGAATGGGCATGCAAGTCCAGTACTGTCTTTCCCTCCCACTGGGGTAGTATAGCTCAGGTCTGTGGCAAACACTGCCACTCCTATGGTCAAAGAGCACCATTGCATTATAGTACAGCTTCATTTTCAACAGCTTCCTTCATGGGTAAAACACAAAACAAAAACACAGCTCTGTGTCCCAGATACACCTGGGGAAAAGGCAGGACCAACACTCTGCCAACATTCCTTCCAGCTCAAAATAGAGCTTGCTTTGACCTCATTCACAACCCTTCTCATTCACAATGCAACAACCTGGAACAAACCCTTCACCCAATCACAATCCCTTAGCTATAAAGCAAGTTTCCAATCAGAGCTGGAGGAAGAAGGCCCTTTCTCTACAGGGTCAGGAGTTATCCCCCTTTGTCAAGTCCACTGGCACCCTATTCACTAGAAGGAATGCCCCTCAGAAAACCCTTACTGTTTGAATGGTCTGGGTTATATAGGAGGTTAAGCTAGGTTATCACAGCGGTCCCTTCTGATTTTGGAATCCACGAATGCCCTGCAAAATGAACCTCAAGATGTTTTGCCCAATGGATTTTTTTTATGGGAGGGGGCAATCTGGCCAGAGGAGGGCAAACGTGAACTGGATCCTGATATAAATGAGCCATCAGTGCAGCTTGTGTATGGCAATGGTGTGATTTTGCTTCTCTTATTGCACTGAAGCTAATGAAGTGCTGGAGAAGGAGCCTGCGATGGCGCAGGAGCCCTGGTGCTATAGATCAAAGGCAACTGTGAAAGTCTTAAGAGGGAAAAAGGAGAAGCTGGGTAAGGATGCCTTTAACCCCTGCAGTATGTTTCCTCATGGCTCAAAATTTTCTGGCTGGCGGGGTTAACAGCCTTAGCACGAGAGCCATGCAATCTGAATTCACCCGGCCAGCCAGAAATTTTTGAGCCATGAGGAAACATACTGCAGGGGTTAAAGGCATTTTACTGTTTTGCAGTGATTGCAGTTTGCCGCAGTTTTTGCAGTGATCCCAGTCTGTAATTGAATCATAATCATCCATAAATCCAGTTGGAGCCGGGCCCATAAATAGTTCCACTGCAGTATGCAACAGCATGTAGAACAGGAACAAATGTTCCACATAGCGGCTGTTGATCTAATCAGATTAATTGAGGAGTTGATCATGTTTCCAGCATTTGGCTTAGTTTTATTATAGCCCCGGAGCCTCTTTTCCACTGGTGAGGCGGGTGCAGTTGTGATGGATTGATTCACCATTTACAGCAGCCTAGCAGTGAAGTTTTACAATGATCTGCTATAATCGCTCAGATGATATGTTTTCCTGCTCCCTGAGATTAGTGGGACTCGGAAGAAAAACGTGGTGGCGGTTTGTCAGCTGTTATGGGTGACACAAAAATAAGACTTGTATACAGAATGAGAGCTTGAAGCCTCAAATCGAAGAATAGTCGTTTGGGCCCAGATCCTCAAAGGCAGTGATACTCAGACTGAGGCTCACAAGCCACAAATGGCTCTTTAGTGTGTCTCCTGCCGCTCTTTGCAGCACATATTAAAACCAACCTAAGTTACTAACCAATCAGGAGGCTTTTACTGTGTTATTAACCAAATGTAGTTGATAAAATAATTATACTTGGTAAGTCATTTTGCTGTGAGATTAATATATTATATATAAAATAGTAAATGAAGCAATGAATTCACACTACTGTGCCTCTTTTCGGTAATGTTGATTGCTAATTTGGCTCCTGAACCACTGAGGTCTGAGTATCACTGCTCAAAGGTATTTAGGCACCTAACCTCTGTTGAAATCAATGAGTTAGGCACCTAAATACCTTTGAGGATCTGAGCCTAAATTCTGTGATAAGATCACAACAAAAATCAATTTCTGCAATAATAAGTGTCCCCAAGTGCCCTATTAGGACTTAAAAGCTACAGACCTGACTCTGATCCCAGTTACTTTAGTGGGAAACAGGAGTAACTCACTGAAGTCAGTAGCATTACAGCTGCGTAAAACCAGTTCAGGTGAATGAAGAATCAGCACATATTTAAAACACTGAGTGATTTAATTATTAACCAATCTAAGTTATTAAGCAATCAGGAAAGTTTGGAAATGTCTTATTCCAATGGGTTTGGCTCAGCCCTTTACAAGAAGCCAGCCATAAAGGCCAGGTACAGATCTGGAGACAAACAAACCCAAAGTTCCAAGGTGAATGGATCAGAGAATTTTGGTCGGGCCGTTTTAAAACAAGGCATTCGATTTCTAGCTTGTATTACAACAGCAATAATATCATCTTCCCTTGGCTTTCATCAGCAATTAACTGATTCATTCATTCTGATAAATTACTTAGCCTTCCACTTCCATGTCTATGCACTCAAGTATTGAGTTATTTCCTTGTAAAACAGAGGGGCAATAATATTAGCTTTACTTGCAGTATCCTTGAGTTGCGCCATGAGACATCAGTTAGGGAACAAAGGGAATTCCTAATGATAAGGGGGAAACGTGGCCAGCTATCCACTCAGTTCTCCCTGCTCTATGAAACGATAAAAAGATAGGCCCGCTGCTATGACTAGGTCTCACTGCTAATCTGTCCAGCCAGCCAAGAACTGAATATTTGCGAACTCCAAGAACCACAATCTGCTTCTCCCTGCTTCAGTGGGGAAGTAATCTGTTCTGTCCTTTTTGCTCCTGCAGATCACCCTCTACATCATCTTTGGCGCGCTAGTGGGTGGATTGGTCTTGTGTTGGACCAGATCCAATGCTCCTCCCTCTAGCCATCCCTTCCCATCCACTCGCTGTCCCCTGCACAGGAGGGGAAGTAACAGCCTGGCAGTGCTTGCTCTTGCGCCCTCGTGCAAGCTCTGGCGATCCAGGTAGCCCGTAGAGGGAAGTAAGAGAGCCTTCAAAATTGAACCTTTAATTTGCATAGCCCCTATGTCTGAATTCTGTCCTAGTTGTGAGAGAGCAGTAAAAGCCAGTTGGCAGCATGCTAAGGTAAACCAGGTGAAACCCAGAAAACCACACATGTGCTAAGTATGATGAGCTCTTATTTAGATGGTAATAATGCCCATCTTGTGCTAAGTGCTTCCCAAACACAGCCGGTGCCATGAAGTCAGAATTTTAAAAGGAGAAATGACTCAAACTCTGCAGCAAGTACACAGTGAAAAGGTCATTGGCCTGCATGGAAATTGAATTGTAATGAATACACTCTATTTATTGGCCAGACTGCAGTGGGGGTATTAAAAGCAGCAGGAGCTTGTTGGCCATCCAACCCAACCCCAGGCCAGATGCCCCAGGAGATGTGCACACTTTATTCAGAAGGAAGTAACCGTTAAGTAGGAATACGAAGCTGGGTGCCCAATGTATGTGGGTCCTCAAGCATCCCAGGCAGGAGATAGGAAAATCAGATTGGTAGTTGCAGGGCCTCTGGCAAGGCAAAAAGCTACAGCAAACAGAATATGAAAAAAGGAGAAATAAGCCACGTGCCTGCAATCCCCTCGGATCCTGAAACAGAGAATTAGCAAGTACACTCTGAATTGTGAGCCAGTGCCGTCTAACGGAATGAATGTGAACCTCCTAAATTGTAACCCTGGATCTGCCACTGACTCCCTATGTGGCCTTGAGCAAGTCTCCCTATCTGTTAATGTAGGACTGGCAATATTTCCCCACCTCTCTCGCAGGGGTATTAGCAACAACAAATATTTATGGCAGCATTCAAAGCCCCAAATTGGGATCAGGTCCCCATTGTGCTGGCTGCTGAACAGAGGTAAAATACAGACAATCCCTGCCCCTCGGGGATTAGCATCTGCGAGGTCTCATTAATTAGTTTGTGTTAGTTCAGTGTCTGATCACGGACAGTGATGACACCCTTAAGTGCTAAGTACCACAACTGCCTCTGTCTGTTTTTTCACATTATCCCTTTTGTCTTGAACTCCCTCCCTTGTCCTGTCTTGCCATGCCTGCCCCCATTGTCTTTGCCTCTATCATCTCCACATTCTTGCCTTCCATTGCTTCTTGTCTTAAGCCCTGATCATACAACCACATCACACATACAAGTAACTTCACACAGGTAAGTAGTTCCATGGACTTCAAATGGGAGCAAAGTTGGTCCAACGGTGGCTGCTTTTGAAAATCCCATCCATAAGAGCAGAGATTTTCAAAAGTGACATAATTTGTGTCCCCTTTACTTTTTAGTGTTCAGCTTCACATACATTAGAGAGGCCTGATTTTCAGTGCATGGGTATTGGACACTTTCTGATAAGTGGGCTCGAGGTGGGTGCCCAAAATCATTTGTGAAATCCTTGGCCAATAAATAAGAATTACCATCTTCATTACTGATGTGAAGGAGGACAGAGAACCCAGGCAGTTGCTATTCTCCAAACTGAAGTGTACAAAGGGGAAAAGCAATCCTAAACCAACAAACGTTCCAGCGACACGTTCCTCCTGACAGATGTCTTCTTATCCTGAAAGCTCTCACCACTGTTATGTTTGACTGTTCCCTTCATCTGTCTAATTCGAAGTTGCTGCTGCAGAAAGACCACAGCTTATCTGATCCCAGAGCACAGAGAACAAACAGACTGAGAAAACAGTAGTTCAGAACTATTGTGCTGTTTTATGCTTTAATACCCAGACAAGCAGCTTTTGTCCTTTCCTTTGAAGACACCGTACAGTAGGACACTTTTACACTTAATTACAGAAATGTCACTTTTAAAGTCTTGTGAAATAAAACAAATCTTCTGCTAAATTGCTGCGTTTTTTTTTTTTTGTTTTTTTTTTTAAGGTACTCTTCACCATTCATTGCCTTCAGGTAGAGGAGCAAATGCACATGACAAGATAAGCTTCATACTGTGTATTTAATCTCAAGACCCACAGCAGGGCTGTCAGACTTTACACTTCATCTGTTAAATATCATTAAAATCAAATAATAAAAATAATATAAAAAAGATTTTGGGAAAATTTGGTTTAAAACCTTGCAGTAAATGGAGATGCAAATTCTGTCTCAAAAAGAATTGACAAAACCAGACAGATTTTTAGGAGTAAATAAAAGTTGGGTTTTTTTAACCTGGAAAAATATGTAGCAGTGAGTCATTACTTTATTTGTTATCAAATAAGATCCTGATTCAACAAAACACCCTTTTAAAAAGTGACTTAGGAACTTAAGTTCTACTTGCCAGATGCAATTTACAGCTTGAGCAGACATACCTGCGCTAGCTCTGGTCGAGCTAGTGCGCTAAAAATGGCAATGTAGCTGCTGGGAGCGAGCAGTGGTATTGGGCTAGCTGCCCTGAGTACGTCAAGTGTCTCTGACAGGATCAGACTAGGGCAGCTAGCCCCTCCCATCACTCACACCACCACGGCTTCTTTTTTTAGCATTCTAGCTCAATCAGAGTTAGCACGGGTACGTCTCCTCCAGCTGGAAATGACACATCCAGCTCCAGTGTAGCCATACCCAAAAACTCTCAAGTGACTTAGGCACATGAAAAATGGGACCTTAGCTACCTAATGCCTGTTTGTGTCTTTGACAATCTTTGAAGCCTAACTCCCACTGACTTTTTTAGGTGTGGGACCCTTTGAGCCTCTGAAAATCTACCCCAAGTCACTGAGGTGCTTCTGAAAATTTTACCCTTTGGCTGAGATTTTCCAGGCAGTATATTCATTTAGATGGGAATTGAGCTTCTAAATCCCTTACAAAGCTTTCAAAAGCTCAGCTTTAGCCATGTGCTTAAGGCCCATCGACTTCTATGGGATTTAAACCCTCTTGCCTAAGTGCTTTGGTGAATTGGGGCCTGAGCAAACATCTCCCTTTTCACTACATCTTCTTTTTGGTTCCCCTTATGTTCCCTTTGCCCTCTTTCTAAAATAATGGCTAATTCTCCACTGAGCTAGAAGTCTAAATACTAAGATAGGTGAACTTGAGTGCCTGGTATTAAATGAGGATAATGATATACTAGGCAGCACATAAACTTGGTGGGATGACAATCAATGGGACATGGTAACACCAGAGTATAAAATATATAGGAATGACAGCGTAGGTCGCACTGGTGAGGGAGTGGCACTCTATGTGAAAGACGATCCTGGCAATTACAGGCCAGTAAGCCTAACTTCAGTACCAGGCAAAATAGTTGAAACTATAGTAAAGAACAGAATTATTAGACACATAGGTGAACATAGTATGTTGGGAAAGAGTCAACATAGCTTTTGTAAAGGAAATCATGCCTCACCAATCTATTAGAATTCTTTGAGGGAGTCAATGAACACATGGACAAGAGTGATCCAGTGATATAGTGGTACACCTCTACCTCGATATAATGCTGTCCTCGGGAGCCAAAAAATCTTACCATGTAATATTGAACTTGCTTTGATCCACCAGAGTGCGCAGCCCCGCCCCCCCGGAGCACTGCTTTACCGCATTATATCCGAATTCGTGTTATATCGGGTCACGTTATATCAAGGTAGCGGTGTACTTGGATTTCAGAAAGACTTTGAAAAAGGATCTTAAGCAAAGAAAAGAGTTATGGGATAAGAGGGAAGGTCCTCTCATGCATCAGTGAGTGGTTAAAAGATAGGAAACAAAGGGCAGCAATAAATGGTCAGTTTTCAGAATGGAGAGTGGTAAATACTAGTGTCCCCCAAGGATCTGTACTGGCATCTGTGCTGTTGAACATATTCATAAATGCATGGGCGGCGGGTAGCATAGGCAGGGGAAGGCTGTGCCTCCCCAAAAAGCCTTGAATGGCCTTGCCCATGCTCCGCACTGAAGCCCCCTTCTGCCGCCTGCTTCCAGTTCCCTTCCCACTCTTCTGTGGCCAAGAGGCTGGGGCTAGTGCACACAAGGTCAGTGGGCTGGGGACACTGTGACTGGGGCCATGCCGTGCCATCCGTCCATTCATCCACCCAGCGCCGGGGGCTCTGGGACCACACTGCCCACCCAGCGCTCCGGGGCTTGGGGCGCTCCAGCTGTGCCGCCTGCTTGGCGCTCCGGAATTGTGGTTGCTGCAGCTGCTCCGCCCGCCCGCCCAGCACTGGGGCCGGGGGTGTTCTGGCTGCGCTGCCCATCCAGAGTGCTGGGGCCAGTGGCGCTCTGGCCACACTTCTTGCCCAGCACTAGGAGCACACGGTGGAGGGGAGGGGGACAGTGGCTGCATGGGGGTGTGTGCGCTCTAGGCTCTGGCAGGTGAGGAGGGGCAGAAGGAGTGGGGCGGGGCCTCAAGCAGAGGGGGAGGGTCAGGGACTAGCCTCCCCCAACAGCACATTTACCCACTGCCCATGCATAAATCATTTGGAAAAAGGGGTAAACAGTGAAGTGGCAAAGTTTGCAGTCGACACAAAATTACTCAAGATAGTTAAGACCAAAGGTGACTGCAAAGAGTTAAAAAGGGATCTCACAAAAACTTGGTGAATGGGCAAGAAAATGGAGGATGAGATTCAGTGTTCATAATTCCAAAGTAATGTACATTGGAAAACATAATCCCAAGTATATATACAGAATTATGGGGTCTATAAAATAACTGTTACCACTCAAGAAATACCTTGGAGTCATTGTGAATAGTTCTCTGAAAACATCTGCTCAATGTGCAGCAGTAGTCAAAAAAGCAAACAGAATGTTAGGAACGATTGGGAAAGGGATAGATAATAAGACAGAAAATATCATAATGTCATTATATTAAATTTGAATAGTGCATGCTTTTCTGGTTGCCCCATCTCAAAAAAAAAAAAAAATCAGAAATGGAAAGAGTATCGAGAAGGGAACAAAGAAAACTTCCATATGAGGAGAGTAAAACCACTGGACTGTTCAAGCTTAGAAAAGAGAGACAATTAAGCGGGCATATGACAACGGTCTATAAAATCATGAATGGTGAGGAGAAAGTGAATCAGGGTAGAGTTATTTACCTCGTCACATAAAATAAGAACCAGAGAACAATCAATGAAATGAATAGGCAGCAGGCTTAAAACATACATAAGGAAGTACTTCTTCACCCAATGCACGGTCAACCTTTGGAATTCATTGCCATGGAATGTCGTGAAGGCTGAAAGTATAACTGGATTGAAAAAAGAATTAGGTAAATTCATGGAGGATAGGTCCATCAGTGGCTCCAATGAAGATGGTCAGGGATGCAACCCCATGCTCTGGGCATCCCTGAGCCTGTAAATGGAAGAAGTTGGGCCTGGATGACAGGGGATGGATCACTTGATGAATGGCCCTGGTCTGTTCATTCCCTCTGCAGCATCTTGCACTGGCCACTGTCAGAAGGCAGGATGTTGGGCTAGATGGACAATTGGTCTGACCTAGCATGGCCATTCTTATTCCTTACCTCCTTCAACAGGAAGGGGGACATTCCAGGCCAAAATAAAACAATTTCCAGACAGAATTAAGAACTCTAGTTCTGTTGAGTATTTCCGTATAAATAGGAGCGTCAGATGTAAGACATGGGAAGTAATTGTCCTGCTCTACTCACACTGGTGAGGCCTCAGCTGCAGTAATGTGTCCTATTTGGGACACCACATTTTAGCAAAGATGTGGACAAACTGGAGAGCGTCCAGAGTGATAAAAGGTTTAGAAATCCTGACTATTAAGGAAGGGTTTTAAAAAAATAGGCTTGTTTAGTCTTGAGAAAAGTAGACTGATGGGGAACCTGATCACAAGTCTTCAAATATGTGAAAAGCTGTTATAAAGAGGATGGATATCAATTATTCTCTGTGTCCACTGAAGGTAGGAGACGAAATAATGGGCTCAATCTGCAGCAAGGGAAATGTAGGTTAGGTATTAGGAAAACTTTCTGATTATAAGGGTAGTTAAATTCTAGGATAGGCTTCTACGGGAGATTGTGAAATCCCCATCATTGGAGGTTTTTAAAAACGGGTTGGACAAACACCTGTCGGAGATGGTGTAGGATTACTTGGTCCTGCCTCAACACAGGAGGCTGGACTTGATGACTTCAAGATTTCTTCCAGTCCTAAATTTCTATGATTCTATGATAAATCATGAGCACTAAGTAACACTATTGATTTCAGCTCTGATATCCTTGATATATGCAGAGGAACTACCATATCTCCTCCCTCCTCCCCCCCCCCCCCCCCCCCGACTTGTAGCTGATATGATACTATAAGCTAAGATAATGCCATGGAGATTATGCAGACAGAGTAAGCTTCTCTGGTATGTTTCCCCTGTAGAAGGATGACCTTCATTTGATTTTATTGCATGGTTACTTGGAGAATGTTAGCCTAATTCTGATACCTTGGGCTGATAGAGGAATCACTGCTGAAAGCTGAAACAGCAGGCGAATAACAGTAACAAGTAAAAACAATTCAAAATTATGCAAATAGCACTGGATTCCCTCCCTTTGGGTAACAGAGCTGAGTGAATAATGCAAATATTACTGCAAATATTCATATTAATTTTTAAACAAGTTCACTTCAACTTTGTTGAAATCCCTCTGTCTTTGCTGTTTATGAACAGGAGGGCAAATGAGTTTATTGGCAGGTATGTTTGCCAGAAGAGCTCACTTTCAGTGAATACTGCAGAATATTTGCTGAAAGCAAATTATGAATTTGTAATCACAAGACTTTTCTCTGGGCAGTGAATTCAATGGCTCATGTGTCCAATCAAAACAGCCTGAGTTGCAAATACTGAATAATCGCAATGAACCACTCATGACATATCTAAAGGCTAAAAATCATTACTGGGCAAATAAACTTCGACTAGGATAATTCTTAAATAGAAAAAGAGGCACACTTCATTAAATAAGTTATTACTTCTGAATTAATTATTTGCCCAGTTCTATATCTGAGGGTTAGGAATTTGGGGTTCATGTTGGTGTTGACTTGGAAGAAATGCAGATCTGTTGTGTACTGTCCTGCAACCCTTTTATAATGAAGTTTTCACAATGATAGAAGTGATGGAAAATGCCACTGTGATCTCAAACTCCCCTTTCCATATACATACACCCAAATTATCTCCCTACACATGCAGGGCAACTGTATTCGTTTTGCCCAGTTCAATAGTCTAAAACTTCGCCAGGTAGAAAGCACTTGGCACAAATAACTGAAATACAATTTAAAAATAAAGGGCAAAATTTCACCCCTGTTGTAGCTCTGTTGACTTCAGTGGAGTTGTCCCCAGGATGAATTTGGCCCAAAGTATTTAATAATTAATAATTATATAAATAGACACTTCTGAGCTCCCCTTCGGTGGTAGCCATCTTCATACAGAATATCACCAGCCTCTGAAATTGGCAACTTTGGAGCCATAAGACATTGGAAAGCATTTTGTAGTTTGGTTTGACAAGCAGAAGAAAAATTTCAGTGTTGAATATTTAAGCACAAAATGAAGTTCTCTGATTGTGTAATTGACTTGGCCTATGTCACTTCCTTCAGCATCCCCCCAAAGCCCCTAATCCTGGATATAGTGTGGGAAATAGTCACTTTCATTTTAATTAATAAAAATGTTCCACATGACAAAAGCTGCAGCTTGAAATTACCCCTATGCAAAAGGTAAAAGTCATTTCTATAGTGGAGAGATATATGAAACACTTCATATGATCCCTGACTCTGGAGTCTCTCCCCAACCATGTTTTTAAATACTGCCTGATTCACCAAGATTTACAGATCTCTGCTTCAATAGAACTTTCTATCAGAGCAGTTATATGTCTCTATAACAACCTCTGATCTCATAGGTCATATGAGACGCAGAATGACATTCTTAAGCTACACATCATGTCACTTGACTCCCTAATCTAAATAAGGGTCTCAGGGCCTTCTGGCCATTTAAAGAAAGTTAACAGGACTTCTTGAAGGAGATGGGAGGAAGTTAAAAAAGAGGGAGGAGGAAAAATATTAAAATACAAAGTATTGAAACTACTCCGAAAGCAGAACTTTGCACTTGCATAAAGCCTTCCATCTGAGGATTTCGAAGTGCTTGACAAATATTAATTCTCCTAACATGTGTGAAGCACAAGTGTTGCTAAAAACATTTACAAATGGGTAAACTATGTCACAACAAATTGAAGTGGATTGGCCAAGGCCACAAAGTGAGTCAATGGCACAGCTGGGACCTGAACCCAGTAATTCTTCCTTCCCGTTTCCTACCCTAAGCGCCAGGTAACACTCCTAGGGCTGGATCCTTTAGTCCCCCAGGACAATGGGGCCCCAGTCTTGATCAAGGCAGCAGAGCCTCCACTCCCTATGTCAGTAGTGTGAAAGAGACAGTTCTTTTTCCCTTAGACCTCATTGATTAGGGACAGGCCCTTCTGCCACCAGAGCCCTGGTTGGCTAGAGGACTGGGGGGAAATCCCACCCTTGACTTCTTGCTGCCAGCCCACCTCTCATTGGAGAAGAGGAATGATTCTCCAGAGGGGGTGCTTGGTTATGCTCACGTGGGAACAGGCGATTGGTTGCAGGTCATCAGATTGACTCTGGGCCAGTCAGCTGGCATAGGGGCCACGCTGGAAGAAGACCAGGTGGGTTGGTCAGTGAGCCCACACTGACCCTGTTAGCAGGAGCACAGCCTGAACCAGAGACCAGGAGATTGGTCCAGGGGACAGGCCAGGGGCACAGCCAGGTTGACAGAGCAGCTCAGGCCCAGTGGCTTGACCAGCACAGTGAACATGAATATAGATCTCAGGGACCAGGATTCTCCACACCAAGCTAGGTAGTCTCGAGGCCTTTACAAACTCATCACTGTTCACAAATGCCCAAGTGGTATCAGTAGCCAGAAATGCCTTTAACCAGGAAGCTTCCAGTTAGAAGAGGACAACCACGCACTGCCCCTGCAGGAGAGTGTAGCTGGGGCTGAAAGCACATTCCATGAAGAAGCTTCACATGGTGCAACTTGCAAAAGCCACTCAGACCCACCTCTTCCATTTACACTCCTACAATAAATACCCTGTCTGCAGGTACCAAATACATAAATTCAGAAGATACAACAAATGTTCTCAAGCATGCTGTCACCATGTTACACGAGGAAGAGTCGGACAATAAGGTTAACACATACATAAATCTGTGCTTTACATACATCTGTGTGCCATGATCGTGGATGTGTTCAAAATACCCAAATAGACCTTTATTCGTTTTTGTTGGGGGGTGCTAATTCCAAACACTGTGTATGGTACCTAGACTATAAGAGGGAGCTGCTGAGCAGAGCAGAACGCAACAGATCATTTACAAGGGTAGAAAATTCTGAATAGCAAGGTGTTACAAAGGAGCCTCATGTAGGCATTTTTAGAATATCTCCCCTATGGACCTTCTCCAAAATACAGTGAAATCAATTGAAGCCTTATAAGCAGATGTTTGCTATAACCAGAATGTCAATACGCATATTGCAATGCATAGAAACAGCTGAAGAATTCCAATCTCCATCACCTTGGTTCCCCTGCAAGCAGGTTCTAATTTATGCAAACTACTGTAGCTATAGGCATACTTAAATAAATGATCTAATATAACACCAGGAATCAGGCATACTGCTGGAAAATATGGGGTTCAGGCCGTAACTCACCACATTGTACTTGGTTATTCCAATATATTTTGAGAGTCCCATGTGTGCCGCTATACTTTAAGCAATGTACATCCTACATTTGGCAGAACTAGGAGTTTTCATTTGAAAAGAGGGAGAAAAGTACATTGGCAAAGTCTGAGATATGTATCTCTTAGCTTTGGGTTTGAAATGTTGTCAGTGCTACAAGTCACTGGAAAGAAGGCTTGCGAAGTGCTGGAGAGGAAACAGGTTTAGATGGTAATGATCCTAGATTTCCCCAAAGCTCCATAGACTACCGCACAGTCAAAAAGGACGCATTTCCTGAATTTTTAGAGTCTTCGGGCCAGATCCTCAGCTGGTGTAAATTAGCAGAGCTCCACTGACTTCAAATGACTGCTGATTTACACCAGCTGAGGGTCTGGCCCATACATTCTGAATTGGTTCAAAACCTTTTAGGGCTGTGTTTGTCCAGAAAAGGTTGCTGTGCCATAAGTCACATTGAAACTAGACTATTCAGGTATTTGGGGACTTGGT
Organism: Trachemys scripta elegans; assembly: GCF_013100865.1. Classification (NCBI taxonomy): domain Eukaryota; kingdom Metazoa; phylum Chordata; order Testudines; family Emydidae; genus Trachemys; species Trachemys scripta. Next base: position 63,291,731 of record NC_048308.1, on the reverse strand, counting down.
GCTATTTACTTAGCCATCCATTCATGCCCTTTCCAATTCTGAAGTCATTCTGTTTTCTAGCAGATTATTGAAATGGGACTCGAGAAAGACACAGCTCATTTAAATGAACAGTAATATTCTTTCATTACACATTTCAGCAACGAGACAAGAAAGGAAAGGCAGTGAATCTCTACAGCTGGCGCACAGGTTGTGGGGCATTGACGCTACAAGAATTCTAATTGCCCAAAGTAGCACCAAGGGGATTTTAATATGTACACGACGAGTGACTGGGAATAGCATCTTGTGTGGTGCTTAATCTTTATATTTAAAACCCAGTAGTGAGAATTATCCCCACCGGCCCTGTCAGCTCACATTTTCCTCTGTAAAGAATCCTGCCTGATGAGAATCGATACATGTGTCTTGCCTTAACTACAGAGCTCGCCAAAGGAGCTATGAACAGGTGTAGGGCGAAGTTGCTGTCACTAATTTTTCAGCCACATTTTACCAGCCACCTGCATTTTGTACTCTTGTTTCCTATAAGCTCAATTTTGCACAAGCATAAAAGATCTTCTTTCAATCTCCATCAGAAGGATTTCAAAAGCCACATAGGAGGATGGAAAATGAACTGAAAAGCAGGTGAGCAATTGGATTTCTTTTTCAGAGGCCTGAAGATCAGGGGAAGTGGCCTCTTGATTGTTCTGTGAATGTCAAGAGGCAAATGCAACTTTAGGAGACTATTTTTTCCCCTGGCAGGTCCCTCTCACAAGGGGAGAGAAGCTAAGGTGCAGGAGAGGTCTCAGAGGAATGTCTCGCATGCCTCACTAGTGGTTGCCTGGAGACTCTGATATCGCTCTGCGACAGAATTAGAAAGCCTTAAGCAGGAGGGCAATGAGCCACAAGTGCAAAGTCAGCCATAGGCTATATGTGGCGCGACAGTTGGTGCCCTTCTCCCCCACTGATGGACACAACATACGCACTTTTTCTAACACTCCTTAAATCTCTTGTTTGGAATTAAGGCCAGTCCTCTCTCACTTTTGCTTTTCATAAACTCGCAAGGTTGATTTTATTTCTCTTCCTTGCTTAAAGAATAATTCCTCCTCCCCTTCTCTTTCTGGCACCTACCTTCAACCCTGGGGTGTAGCCATTGCTAGTCTACTGCCATGGCTAGAGACTAGCTGGCAGGGAACATATAAGAGTTGATAGAGCTATTGGGCAAATATTCCCTGAAGGACACATACACATTGCCCCCTTCAGTGTATCCAAAATGTTCCTGCTAATGTTGTCTTCATTGCCTGACATTTGGATTAGAACAAACAAGGGTTTTATTTAATAATTAAAGAGACCTGAAATCAGCCAGCTCCATCGATTTCATTTACAATATTGTTATTGGATGTATAACAGAAGAGTCTATACATATGATTTTTCTGGAGAGCCCTCTTTATATATATATTTGAACATCTGTTTATCTGTCTGGTACATCAGATTTTTGCTAGTTTACGGGTCTGCTATTTATTTGTTAGGACCTCTCTAAAAATTATATCCCTTACCTAACCATTATTATAAAAGTTGTCAAAACTTTTATTGATAATTCGTAGCAAGCTGTTTTCCTCAGCATGATTCCCAACGTATTATGGGGAAGTCTTCCTCATAGTCAAGCTATAGGCCTTATAAAAATCTGGCTTATAAATAATTAATCATGATAATGCAGCACATTCTTGATATCCATATAATTATCCAATCCCTTTTTGAGTCTTTTTAAGTTCTTGGCCTCAACAACTTCCTGTGGCAATTAGTTCCACAGTTTAATTACATGTTGTGTGAAAAAGCATCTATTTTCATCAGTTTCGAATTTCCCACCTTTTAATGTCATTGACACTCCCCCCATGTTCTAGTGTTAAGAGACAGAGAACAGAAGCTCCTGACCTACCTCCTCTACACAGTTTATTTTATAAACCTTTATCATATCCCCATTTATTCATTAAATGTATTAATAATAAGGTTGATGATGTTGCATGTATACAGTTCCAAATGGATCCTAATGCTCTTTAAAACTGTATTAGCATCACAAATATTCTAGGCTTCTAGATAGAATGTTTTTTGTTGTTGAAATACAAACCACCTAACCCTCTGGAGTGGACCACAGCAAGTGTTTAACAGCACACCACTTTGAGTAACAGTTTAGGAGAGGGAATGAAGAATATGCTATCCACTTTAAGTGACAAGAGGGAAATATAATTATCCAAGTTGGGTTTTGACCAGGAAACTGTTCTTTCCCTTGTAAAAAAGTACCATAGAGATTTTAATAATCTCATATATTCAGGATCTCAGCATTATACAATCTCATCTGAAAGTCTAATGCTGAGTATGATTTCTAGCAGTGCTACTGGTGGACTAGTTCAGTAGAGGCAAACGGTTCCTTCTGAATTACCAGCATCACTTCCTGCAGTACCTGAGCCATACTTCTCTGAGGTCTCACAGATAAGTGCCAGCCTGGTCCAGCTCACTAAAGCTTCTGACAGCTGACAAGACTGCAGCTTGAGGTAGTTTGGCTGCAGGCCTAATACTGACACAGGGGCCCAGCTGCCCACAGCCCTAAGGGGCTGTTCTGGGCAGTCAGGGATTGCAAGGGCATAGGGACTACCCAGTTATGCCCCCTTTCTCCCAGTCACACACCCTATCTTGTAGACTGGGAGATGGCATGTCATAGGAGTTCAGGTGGCAGAGTTGCCATAGTGGCATTCCCTGGCACGTGGGTTATCCTCAGTGTGGTGTATTGAAAACCGTGTTAAAATTGCAAGCTATCATGCTAATGAGTAAGGGTGTTTCCTCCTCCTGCTTGCAGGCTAGGAGGCTCCATAGGGAAGCGTGCAGCCTGGGTCTTCAGCAGTCAAAGTCAAAGTCTCCTATAACGTCAAACATCTAAATCCTTCAAACTCCTATAACTATCTGAACATCCCCTTTGAGGGGTTTGGGATTCAGCATCTGAGTTCTGATTTGTCTTCTAGAGACTGGCTCAAGCTACAAAGATGGGGTATTAACAAAAAAGACTAACAAAGTTTTTCAAATCTCAGTTCAAGAGATGAAAGCAAAAGGTTTGGATTAGTTCCAGTTCTAAATACACCCACCCATCTCATCCCACTCTGCTGGGGAAGCACTTTAGATTAAACAAAATGTATATGTTTTAAAGAAAGGTCAAGTAACTTCAATTAAACAATGCCAACCCTGCAAATGTGGCGAACTGCTTATCAAAAGAGCTAGAGATATAGACTCAAGGAAGTTGGAGCTCAAGGCTTTAGAACATCCTTCCAAAGAGATCAGGAAGAGTTCTTCCCTCAATCACAAGTCTTGAGGTGACACTCTCAGACATACCTCTTTGTCACAGCATCCCCCAAGCATCAGAGACAAAGAAAATTGGATTGGCTCACTCAAAAGCAACTGCACCTAGAGCGGATCACCTTCTCAATGCACATTCAAAATGACACCAGAACAGACATCATGGTCAAATTACAGAACTGCATCCAGAATAGGACAGAGACCCATTTTCCACTCACCAACTTGGGCAACTCTCAGTGTACTTTTAGTCCATATAGGGCACTTGGATATCAAGGTGAAAAGTGCTTGATAAAAGGCAACAGGAAGAGGGGAAGTAGTGAAGATCTAGCAAATGCATTCCAGCCATTTTATTATTTTTAACTGAGAAGGAGATTATTATTATTATATTATACATACACACACAGCCTTATAGGCCTAATGTTTATGCTCTACACTTTTCAGGAGGCTTGATTGTAAATCCTGGAGCCTGATCCTGCTCACACTGAAGTCAATGGCAAATGGGAGCCAGGTGGGTTCCTGGTCTCTCTTCCCCAGATGGTCAGTTGTTCAGGGATAAAGAGTGTCTTGTATTGTTCTACAGTGGCCCCTCTGGCTGGAGCTGGGCTCTGAAGAGAGTCCTAGCTTGTTCTTGCTAGCCGGATAGATCAAGTTTTGGTGTAGGAGTGGGGGTGAGGTTAATGGAAGAAAATGTTAGATTCTTCAGAGCTCAGCTGCGGAAAGAGAGGATGTGTCCTCTGGGAGGGGAAAGAAGCACATTAGAGAGCTGAGAAAGGCAACCTTCAATTAGGAGGATGTAACTTAATATCCTGCAAGTCTTAATTGTGGTGAAAACAGCCCTCTTAAGAGTGCAAACTAAACCTCAGGTGGATGAATTGGAGTAAATATTCGGAACCTGGGGTAAAATTCCTCCCTAAACACACCTAAAGTGGCTCGCAGCAAGCAGGACGGGAACCGAACACTGTCTAGAAGCTGAACATGTAAAGCGACAGCTGCCACTAAAAGCAAAAATCTTCAGCTGCTGCTGTTGCTTTCCCTCACAAGTGGGCCTTGTCAATCCAGTGCTAGGGAGCAGCAGGAGAAAGATCGCTCTGACACGGACAACCACATCGGGTTATTCAAGGTCAAAAGCAGAAGAGGAGCCTTGTTGCTGTAACACCTGGAAGTGGAGCTGCGTCTGCCACTATTGACTTAAGTGTAGCATGAAACAATGCTGTCAGAGTGTACAGACTCATCGCCAGCCAAACGTACGTGAAATGCAATTCCTAAGTGTCTCTCAGACTTTTGCTCCATGGCATCGGCGTATCTATGGTACCAATATAGCCTTCATTACCAACTAACTGAGCACCTCTTTAATGCGTTTATCCTCACAACATCCCAGGGGGCCATATCATCATTACTTTACTATTATCCCCACTTTACACATGAGGAACTGAGACACTTGGGGAGTTGCCCAAGGTCACTCAAGAAATCTGTGGCAGAGCAAGGACTTAAACCCAGGTTTCCCTAACCACTGGACCACCCTTCCTCTGTATTAGTTATAGCTGTTTATCTTCTTAAGTTCTATCTATAGTATTATTTTGCATGAACTCCTGACTAAAGCTAACCTTTTTGGGAGGTGGGGGGAAGAGGGGCCTGAGGAAATATGAAACCTCTCTAGATCAGTCCTTTTTTCCACATAGGCCCTGATCTGTGGAATTGGGCTCAAAATGTTACCACATTCCAAAGTTTAGCTTTTCTTTTTAAATGTGTTTAGTTTTCATCTCATTTTGTTCTAAAGTCTATGGGCTTGTAGAAGTGCTGGTGCCCTTATGAATACCTGATTGGCATAGACCTTATGGGGTGAATTCTAACAGTCCTAGAAATGTGTGTCCATTTCAGTGGGTGTGTTTCTGTGCTTTAAATTGTTCCCGCATAAACAAGTGACGCTGCCTTGGTTCAGGGTGGTGAGTGGCCTTCACTACAGTTGTGCTTCTACATCAAAGGTAGCTTAGTCACTGGAGACCAGGGGCGGCTCCAGGCACCAGAGCAGCAAGCGCGTGCCTGGGGCTGCAAGCCGCCGGGGGCAGCCTGCCGGTCCCTGTGAGGGCAGCAGTCAGTCTGCCTTCGGCAGCATGCCTGCGGGAGGTCCGCCGGTCCCGCGGATTTGGTGGCAATTCGGCGGCGGGTACGCCAAAGCCACAGGACCGGCGGACCTCCCGCAGAAATGCCGCCGAATCGGCGTGACCAGCGGACTTCCCGCAGGCGCGCCGCCGAAAGCCGCCTGACTGTCGTGCTTGGGGCGGCAAAACACATAGAGCCGCCCATGCTGGAGACTCTTGCCCTTCGGCATGTTAAGCAGTACAGAAAACCTTACAGTATTTTTTTTATACTGTGGGGACACACAACATTCACTATGGTGCATATACCAGAAATGCAGACACTGCTTATGCAACCCACTGGTGTGTTACAGTCCCCCGCTGTGCCCAATCCACAGAGGATAAGAGCTGTTACAGCCCTCGCCTCCAAAGGCCTGACTCTTTAGCTCAAACTTGAGCATCTCATACTTTTAGTTCTGGAGATTGCCAATTCAATCCTGGGTGTGTCGACCAAGAGGGTGGCCATCACCCTTACTACACACGTGTGTATATAGATGAAAGATGCATGCATCTATATACACGGCTGTTAGCAGTACCGGGTTTACCATAGTGCCGGGCCCACACTCCAAAGGGGCCCCAGCCCGGCCTGCTCTTCTCCACTCCCCGCCCACCACTCTCTCCTGTGGGGGCAGAAGCTTGGTTCTGCCGGCTCCTGAGGCTCCTGCCGCACCCACCGGCAGCCAAGCTCCCCCTTCCCCCGCCTCTTCCCCTGAATGTGGCGTGTTCCCGCCCCTCCCCCTCCCCGCGCTTCTCCCGCCGCCGAACAGCTGTTTGCCGGCGCAAAGGAGGGGGAGGAGCGGGGCCGCAGTGCCCCACATCCCCACCCTGAGCACCAAACGGGAGCTCCTGCACCCCCCCACACATACATTCCCACCTGCATCCCTTGCACCAAACAGGAGCTGCCCCAGGTAAGCACTCCACACCCCAACCTCCTGCCCCAACCCTGAGTCTCCTCCCTCACCCTAACTCCTGGCCAGACTCTGCACCCCTGTCAGCCATTCTCTATGTCGACAGTATCACACCTGCCTAGGGCTCTGCAACAATCACACACCTTTATCCTACCACCTAGATACTTAAGAAATGCATAGGGGAAACTGAGGAACCCACACAGTATTCAGAGAAAACGTTAAGAACATTCCCACTTCATCACACTGGCAGAGGGGCAGCTCAGTGCAGAGAGAGACGAAGAGAATGGGCTAGAACCAGGGAGAAGGTAGGTACCCGCTCTATGTGGGCAGGGGCGGGGGGGATCCTGTTTACCCCCTTCCCAGCCCTGCTGTGCTTGCAGTTTACCCCCAGTCCCTCCCTTGCTCCAGGGACCAACCCTAGCTCCCGCTCCGCTGTGTTTTTGCCCCCGGCCCCTGCCTTGCTCCAGGCCAGCAGGGACTAATCCTCCCCTCATACCCCACTGTGCTTGTCTTGCCCCTGGCACCTGCCTCGTTCCAGCTGGGGAGCAATCCTTCCCTCCCCCCATGCCCTGCTGTCAGGGTGGATAAAAATCAATGATTTAAAAGAAATCAAAAAAATCGGATTTTTTTTATTTAAATCGGATTTTTTTGATAAAATGCTTTTTGAGGAAAAAACCTATCTAAAAATAGTTTTAATTAAGATACATTATATCTCATCATGGAATAGGGATTATAAATTTTAATTCTATAGTATGAGACAATATATTCATGTAATGTTTAAGAAAAGTTTTGTAAATGAGTTCTAATAGTTCATGGATTAGGGACCCAATCTTATGGGTTTCCACAGGCTTCGGTATAGATTATTTAGGTTAGTATTTTTATCTACCCAATGGGACTCAGTGCTCAGTCTAGAAGATACCATCAGAGATGCTTGGTTTTTCAGTTCTCAAACTGTGGATTTGTGTCTCCAGCGGTAACACACTTGTTAACAGCAAAAATGTTTTAAATAAATAAATAATATATAGAGGTGAGAAATAACAGACCTCAACCCTATTGTCCCTCTGCAAATTTGTGTACAAAGAGTCAATCCCTTACCTCTCTCTAAAAGTGAAAAGTTTCAAAAAGTTCAATGAGTAGAAGATTGTTGGGGGGTGGAATAGATCTGGACAAGAAGAAGAAGTCTGGAGGTAAATGTGAGAAACAAGGGACCTATGCATTTTTGTTAAAATATTATGTTTGCTGTTGAAGAAAAAAATCCAGAATACTTAACATTGTTGTTTTAGTTAAATGAAACAATTTAAATGTCTGTCTGGGGATGTTCTCCTCCTAACACACATGGCAAGAGAATCCTCCAAATATTAATGATTAACCTGTTGAACTGGAGATAATTCACCTCCCAGTGACTTCATAAATATCTGCTTCACTTACCTTTGATAAATGAAATAACCAAACAATCATTTATTTTCTGATATAGCTGTAAAACTCATCTGAAAAGTTTTCTAAATAAATCACTGTTTAAAAATGTATAGTGTGTACCTTCTAAAAATGAAACCTACATCTATCTCTGAGTTGTGAAGAATATGTATTAAGGTTATAATAACCAACAATAATGCACTTTTATGTAGAAAACCATGATTAAATCAAGTCTTCCTGACTAGTGATTTAAATCATGATTTAAATCAAATCCACCCTGCCCACTGTGCTCTTGCCCCTGGCCCCTTCATTCCCCAGGGGGCCCCACAAATATATTTGGTGCCGGGCCCACAAAAAGTTAATCTGTCCCTGGCTGTTGGTAATTATAACAGAAGTATTACAGTAGTGCCTATCGGTTTAAACCAAGACCAGGGTTCTACTGTGCCAGCGGCTGCATTTACACATAGTGAGAGAGAACATAAGAACAGCCACACTAGGTCAGACCAGTATCCTGTCTTCCGACAGTGACCAATACCAGAAGCCTCAGAGGGAATCAGCAAACCAGGCAATCATCGAGTGATCCATCCGCTATCCTGTTGTGATAACTGGGCCAAAAAAATGTACCCAAATTATGAGCACAATTGTAAAAACCATGTGAAATGTTTACAAGATAACACAATAACCTATAACAACAAATGCTGATGGGAAATACTCAAGTTGCTTTCAACAATGAATGCTATAAACAGGTGCAACAGAATCAGAGAGACACACTAAATTAGCCCAAACAAACAAACAAACAAACATGCCATGTTGAGATGATTCAAGAACTATGCTGAAATCACATTTGGTTTAAAAAAAAATAAAACAGCAGAACCAAATTTTCTGTGTTGGATATTAGACCTAATTGGTGGACAAAATAATGAGGAGATGGGCTAGTCCACCCATCACTCCCTTTGGGGGTTCTTAAAGAAAGAGACTTCAGAGGGGAGAGTGGAGGGAAATATAGAAGAACAGATGGAGGCTACTGGAGTAAGGTCCATCATTGTCTGCCAGCCCCACTGTTTCCTGGGACCCCAGGCCTTCGCCATCTTGATGCTGAGAAATGTCCTGATCAGACCAGGCCAGAGAGAGGGACCCAGATGACATCACCACCTCTACTGGCTCCGGTTGAATCCCAACCACTCCATGGGATGAAATGGGATCAGACCAACAACAGCAGCAGCTCCAGCCCATCTCCACTAACTTCTCTTTTCCCCGAAAGGGACAGTTACCACCATCTTTGGTACCATCTAAGAGACTGTCAAACGGGGACATATGTGGGGGGGGGGTTCCTTCTAAAACTCTATAGCTAAAGGGAAAGGGAACAAGCAATGTTGATACAATGAAAGCCTTACTTAACAATTTACATTTCAAAGGCTTTAACTAGGTTTCCTGCTTTTCCATATTTTTAATAAAAGGTTAAAAGGTTGTTTAATAGTGTGTTTGCTGTGGTGACTGGGTTATGTTAACACCTCTCGCCCATATTTTTCATCTAAATACAACATTTTCTGCTACTAAGAGTTTACAGACTAACACGATAAAGACAGGAGAGAGGAAGTTTGATCTCCATTTTATAGACGGGGGCCTGACGCACAGAGATTAAGGGTCACATCTTCAACTGGTGTACAACAGCCTAGTTCTGTTGACTAAAAGGAGCTGATCCAAAAAAGTCACTTGCCCTGGATCACACCAGAGGTCTATGGCAGAGCCAGGAACTGACCCCAGATTTCCTGAGTCCCGGCCTGGTGCCAACCTTCTCCAGCTCTTTGTTGGTTTTCTTCTTATTGGTGTGTCTGTACATTTATCTTTCTGAAAGTCCAATTTTAAAATAACGTAAGTGCTTCCATGGCTGACAAGATGAGACAAGGAGCTAGCAGCAGGGCCGGCGCTTCCACTAGGTGACCCTAGGCGGTCGCCTAGGGCGGCAGGATTTGGGGGGTGGCATTTTGCCGCCCTCAGCGGAAATTCAGCAGCGGGGGGTCCTTCTGCTCCGGGTCTTCCACGGAAATTTGGCGGTGGGTCCTTCACTCGCTCCGGGACTCGCCACCGAAGTGCCCCGAAGACGCGGAGTGGAAGGACCCCCGCCGCTGAAGACCCCAGGCCCCCTGAATGCTCAGAAGGGGAACACTGCTGCCTAGGGCAGCAAAAACCCTGGCGCCGCTCCTGGCTAGGAGGATTCTGTAAGAGCCTTGGATGATTTCTAATTATAACACTCTCCAACCTGGAATCCTCAAGGACATAAATAATGGCTCTGTTAATAGCCTTGCACTTATTAGTATAAAACTGCAGGAGTCTGACGCCTCTATCAGCAGGAGTTTTCTAGACAAGGAGAAAAATATTCTACCTTTGAGGTGGCTGCAGGAATTCTAAATCCCATGGACTTGGAGGTGAAGTAATTGAATTAAGCATAAATGGGAGCCTTTTTGCTCTGCTGAATAAAATATCAGTGATCCAACAAAAACTCAGTTGTCTTCTCCACCGTGAAAGAAACCGGAGACCATGGGAAGAGGAAAGGTCTCTATGGAGACTGAAGTGTGGAAAGATAAATAAGAGACTTAAGATGAGCAGCTAAATTAGAAGAGAAAATACAAATGCTTCCTTTGAGTAATAGCTTGTGATTATAAATAGGGGAGGGGAAGCATCAGCATGGGAAAACATATCATGCAGAGAATCTTCATTTTATCTGAGGCTCAGTCCATCAGCTAAAATATGACATTGGATTAAAGGAAGTGATTTTGAATTTTAGACACAACTTTATCATAGCTTTTTAGGATAAGGAGGAAGGGGCAGAGCAGCAGGAGAGCTCCTAGGGGCTGTTCTCTCTGGGGAGAGAGGGTGGCTGAAAGCGTGAGGGGTTTTCCATATACGTCTGCTTTATTTTTAAACACCCGCCAAGTCTTCCCTTGATCAGCACTTTCTGGCAGAAGAAGGAAGCGGAGGAGGAGTAAAGGGGGCTGCAGGAAGGAGGTCAAGGAGGATGGAAATTGGTGATCTTCCCAACCCTTAAATTAAAAATTCCAGCTTGAAACACAATCCTCTCATAGTGACACACAGGCATGGGGGGATGGGGGAGATTTATTACTTCAGCAGAACGGAAATTCTACCAAGAAAGAGTACAAGTCAATCTGTATTTGAATGTCAACATGTCTTTGTCATATTTCTCTCTCCTTTTCATGTATTAAAAAAAAAATGCAGGGGAGGCTTTAAAAAAAAGGCCACTGAAGTCCCCTGATCTGACGTAGCCCTGACCCTTTATATTCCATTTATAGTCTGAGTGAGAATGACATCCCCCTTACTAGCAAACTGTCCAATCCAGCTGCATGTGTCGAGATTGTATTAGGCACTAAGTGAAATATATATATGACCTTTTAGTGTTTTACACATTGGGTCCTCCTCTAAGGCTCTGGGCTGTAGATCATCTTGACCACTGCTCCTTACCCAGGAATCACTTTGAAGGGTTTTTTGGGGTCCTTTACTTTTTAAACAAACAAAATGGCACCAAAGAAGGATGTTAAGAAAGCTGCACCAGCATCAGCACCAGCACCGGCACCAGCTCCTGCCCCAGCGCCTGCCCCAGAACCAACTAAACCCAAAGAACCAGTAATTGATCTGAAGAGTATCAAGGTAAATGGTTGAACTTGTGTGGTCACTGAAAGAGCTCCCAGAACACAAGCTGGAAAATTTAGCAGATCCCTGCAGTAAACATTTGCATTTGTTTGTGGGTGTGAGACAGCAGTGAAATGAATCAGTAACCTGAATGGATTTTCTGGTTTGTCTGAGGTTTTATTTATTTACATTGCTGGAGATATCTAAGGCATGGCACACATTTTAAAGCAAAAGCAAAGCCTGGCAAGCTCAAAAAAAAAAATGTAACCAAGTGACCAGTATAGCTGTTATCTTAACAACATCAGCCTGGCCCTGAGTCATTGTCTATTCAGTGGAGCTGCATGTAAGGAATTTTTAATGGAAAAAGACACACACACAATTAGATGCATGAAAACTAAATTAGTAAGACTAGAAACTCCACTCCTTCATTCCCGCCATTTCAAAGTGACTCATTACTTTGCAACTTTCACTCTGAACTCCTTTCCAAATTTTTGGAAGCAGCTGTTGTCTGTTTAGTCCTGAGTGCATTTATTTGACAGCTGCTTTGCCTATCCTCCAACTTCGGCAATTCCATCAATTTCCTTTTAGCTTTGCTACTACAAACATTGATACTATAGTAAAATGAGATCATGAGGTGAAAAACCTTTAAGAGAAATGTTTCAGTGGCTATATTTCTCATCTACATGTTTTTGTTCAGAATTTGCTAGTTGCTGCAAAGTGAAACTAACAAACAAGAAAAGCCTTTCAGAGCTTTTTCTAAAATTGCAGATTAATCTGAATTCACGTTTTCTTTGGCTTTTGCATGCTAATATTAAGATAAGTTGAATGTTGTTGATTTTTTACGTGACACTCTGAAGAGAACTGGTTGCAAGGAGGAATTCTGTATTTGGGAAAGGGGAGATGGCAAAGAGAAAGGAGATAGATCAACCTGTATCTCTGAGCAACATTATAAATAGTCATTCCCCACCTACCTGGGAAGCTTCTTGTCAGATTACCAATTTGGGAAACTCTACATAAGAAATCCTGCCTAATATGGAGAACTGAAGTGTAGGAGATACAGAAACAATTCTGAGAACCCTTCTCATTTTAGCCACAAAACCCCATAATAAATTCTGTTTAGGTTAACTCAACACATACAGCTTGGTGTTTCCCTGGCACTTGACTATTCAGACACTTTCAATGTGATGATCTATTTGTTTATTGAAATCGTTTAAGTTTTAATTTTCACAGCCTGACCTTAAATGTTAAGTCAATATTAAGTAATAAAAAAGTTCCATACAGGATAAAATAATACACACCTACTACATTCCTCAAAATATGGAGTCTGAGTTGATCAATGAAACAAAAATTGCAAGCCATTTTAAAATACTCAGAATGGTCATAATAGAGGATGAGAATACAGCCCCACCCTCTTTGGCAATATTTTCTAAAACTAGATTAAACCTTTCACTTTACAAACATCCAGTTATGAGGAGGAACGTGGGATGGATTTTCTGCTAAATTATTTAAGTTGGTTTGATGGCTGCATGTGTCCAGTTCATTAGGAGAAAATAGAATTTTCAACCTCAGTGATCTTAGCTAAACTATCTGCATAAATGGACAATAGCGTATTGCCATATAAAAAATGGAAGCTGCACTCTCAGGCACCACAGCAGTTCAGCATGATCCCGTTCTTTGCTCATACAGTTCTGTATTAACACTGGAGATAAATAGTTATTGGTAATGAAGCAACGGCTCTGCATTTTGTCTGACTGGTATTGGTAACATAGTATGGCTCATTCGTACTCGGCCTTGTTATGTTTTAGAATAAAAGAATTCTATCTTTCCTCCTAGTGACTTTGGGGCACCTCAAAGTGGTTTGGCTTTCAGAAAGTGCTGAGCACCCACCCTCTAAGAACCAGCCCCCTTTAAGATGTCCTAAACTAGACACCTAAAAATTAAAGCACCCCAAAATCCCTTTTGAAAATCTTGGCACACATTTCACCCCATTCCTTAACCTCAGCAGTCCTTTCATCTTACATTAACTCAGTTAAAGGCAAATATGTAGCAGCTCGTTTGAGCTGTCTGGGGCTGGTGCCAAATTTACTGCTTTCTAGCACCACCTATCGACTACAAAATTGATTAGCACTGATGCTGGTCTAAGATGGGAATATTCCTTAAACTCTGCCCTATTGTTGACTGATAGCAGGTTAGCGTATGATGACCGAGGGGAGAAAGATTGGGAAAAAATGGGGAAGTAGGGTTCGGAAGATGAGGACATACTTTGTTCCAGCTCAGATGTCGGAGGTTCTATTTGTCCCCATGCAGAGAACAACAAATATTCAGGAGCCCAGTTTCCCAAAACCTTTCAATGATGGAGTTTTATTAGTTTTTTATTATTACCGCACTTATGATTTTATTTTCAGGTGTACAGGTTGATACAGCAAACATAATATGAATGTATACGCGAAGGCAGAAATACTGAGTGATGATGCATGTATATGAGAATTACAAGAGTGTGCACAAAAGGAACCAGTAGTGATTAAGGAAAAGAATGTCCCGTTTTGACATCAGGGCCGCCCAGAGAATTCAGGGGGCCTGGGTCAAAGCAATTTCGGGGGCCCCTTCCATAAAAAAAAGTTGCAATACTATAGAATACTATATTCTTGTGGGGGCCCCTGCAGGGTCTGGGGCCTGGGACAAATTGACCCACTTGCCCCCCTTCCTCCCCCGGGCGGCCCTGCGTTTTGTCAATTCCATAAGAATACCAGTAACTTTGCAGTCATGGATGTGAGGACAGATATTCAATATTCAATTATTGCAGTGGAAGTAGAAGCTTAAATACTTTTGTGGATCTGGGCCTGGGTGAGTAGAGGTACTCTAGCTGACTCATGCTCTCTCTCTTAAGAGGAGAATATATGCCTTAAAACAAATACAACCAACCAGACTGCTTAAATACAAAGAGTAGGCTTCTGCTACATCAAATACTTTCTGTCCTAGCCATTCCAATGAAAACAAGGCTTGAATCGTGGTTTAAGATGTGCGGCATAACATTATGCTTTGCTTATGTGTACACTCACTGGCATGGTATTACAGTCTTTGCAGTAGTGGTACTTAACTTAGCTCAAAATGCCTTTCTAGTATCTAAAGTATAACAGGTGCCAGATAAAATCAAATTCTTGTCTTGTATATTATTACACTGCAAAAAAATGGAAAAACTGCACATATTGTAGCTAGTCCTCAGGAAAGTGCAGAATTGCCAATATGCTGTTTGATAAACCCACTGTGCCCAACTCAGCAACCCGCTCCTACCCAGGACAGATTTTGGCCCTCTTTGCAGGTAGGGGGAGTTCTATTTGTGCAGCCTCACCTTCACCTGCCTTAGTGTTCTGACTTAATGGTAATTGTAAATGCCCCTCCAAGAGTGTCTCAGCAATCAGATGCTGAGCTGGTGCAAACCAGCATAGCTCCCAACTTCAATATTTTTTGTATCCAGATGCTGGAGACCGTGGGCTTGATTCTCCATTTTCTTGCACCCGATGTAAACATTTCCATTTGTGCAGAGTGAGCATAAAATGCTACCATTCTCTGGTAGTATTATACAAGCACTCCTTACATAAGGTTCAAGGCAACTGAGAACCAGCCCCAGGATCTCCACTGTCTGAATGGAAAATCAGGCTCTCTGCTGTTATAGCATTATAAATGACCTCTGTTTTGGAAATATGGCTTCCCAAACATGACATTATCAGGACTGAAACCCCAGCCTGGTGAGCATTATTATACTGCACATCTTCAATTTTAAAAAAACAACAACTCATCCTAGGTAACTGGTTACTGCATGACGCATGAGAAAACCTGTTGCATGGATGTGAACTGTGAATTTATTTATATAGATGACGCTTAAGATGGTATAAAGTGCTTCTCAAATTTTCTTTATCTCTTGTTGCATTCACTACTCAAGCAGGTCGTCTCTGAATGGACATTGCCAGGGGTATAACAAGAGAGGTAACTGCTAAATGCATTGACAGAAAGCATCTAGGATGGAGAACTTCAGTACATCAACCACTACGTGGTTAATGTGATTGCAAATGCCAGTTGAGTGAGAGAGTGTACACTGCAGACTCACTGCCTTTGGTGCTGCAGATTAAGGAACTGGAATCTTAATAGCAGTGCAGGATTTCCTTTGCAACTACACCTCTACCCTGATATAACGCTGTCCTCAGGAGCCAAAAAATCTTACCCGCGTTATAGATGAAACCGTGTTATATCGAACTTGCTTTGATCTACCGGGGGGCGCCCCCCCCCCCCCCCCCCCCCCCGGAGGCACTGCTTTACCGCCTTATATCAGGTCGCATTATATCGGGGTAGAGGTGTAGTAGATTCTGCACTCTTTGTCCAAGTCCTCAGCAAAGACCTGATCCAATGCCCACTGAAGTCTATGAAAAAAACTGCCACTGACTCAATTGTATATCGGATCAAGCCATTAGTGCCTAGTGCTACTTGCTGGGATGGGAGGAGTGGGGGCGGATGTTCAAAGGTGACTAAGCCACTTTTGAACTCCCCAATCCTATGCTAGCTCCACACCAAGCCAGTCCCCTGGTATAAGTCTGACCACGGGGATGCTGCAGCATATAGGGACCACTGTGGGGCAGGGAAGACTCAGCCATGCCCTTTCCCACACCCACACACCAGGTTATAACTACTTTATACGCGCAGAGGATTCTCTATGCCAGCTTTAAGTCTGGTTTGTACTAGTAGCACTGCACAAAGCGGCCTTAATGCAGAGGATAACCTGGACATCAGAATCAAATAGATTCTGAAATCCTGTCATGTGAAAAACAAAGTTTACTGCTGGTGACGTGTTGACAGGAGCGGCGCCAGGGTTTTTGCTGCCCTAGGCGGGGGTCCTTCTGCGCTCCTGGTCTTCGGGGCACTTCGGCAGCGGGTCCCCGAGCGCAGAAGGACCCCCCGCCGCAGAATTGCCACCCCCCAAATCCTGGCGCCCTAGGCGACCGCCTAGTCTCCTAAATGGAAGCGCCGGCCCAGCGTGTTGAAGACTACCTAGTTTTGCCCAAACAAAAGTTTATCTGACAATACTATTAGGAGGGGGGCCGAGTTCAACTCAGATTTTTCATAATTTCATCTGTGCAAGAAGCCTCTAGTAGGTGAAACCTAGCTTTACTTGTAGCAAATCTCTCATTCCCATGTTTGCTAACCTGAAAAACTGTTTGAAAAGTAGTTTGTGCCATGACGCACAATTTGCATACTTCAGTGGTGTTTAAAACAAGAGAACAGTACCAATTGTGAACTTCTGAAGACATCTATCACATTTTTTTGCCAGGAATAATGGAAATTAAGGCAAATTACACAAAGGGCTAAATTGTCCAAAACTCAAAATAGCCTGTTTTGCTGATAATAGCAATTAAAGCAAATCAGTAGTTTGAAACAGCTCCACTCACTGGAATATTACTGTAACACCCTTTGTGAGAGAAGCAAAAAGAATGAGATGAGCGCACATAAGCTAGTTGAAGGAAGGTTACTTATTTAGCCCATGAGTAGTAAAGAAACAAGTAATCTGTAAGGAGATATGAAATAGCCACAGCTAGAAATTCTCCCTCAACTTCCCTGATGTTATATTTGGATCTTACGCTAGTTACCAAATAGCAACGTTCAATTATCTGGCTTATTATACAGGACAGCTGCTGCGGGAAGTGAAGATTTTAAAGATTTTCACATCCCAAATGGGGACACAAAAAAAATCTCAAAAGTTTTCACAAACTGAAAATCCACGAAAAAAATAAAAAAAGTTTTGTTTCAAATTTGACTTAAAAAATTATATTAGCATCAGCTTACATTTTGAATTACAAAGCCATTTTGAATGGGAAAGTTGGAATTTTTCATTTTGAAAATATCAAAACAAAACATTTCAGCTATTTTTTCAAAATTTTTACAAGTTAAGAAATATATCAAACGTGAACCTTCCCCATAAGAAGTTTCGGTTTCAACAAATCAGAATTTTCTGACACAATTTTTTTTTGTCAACAAATTCCCGACCAGCTCTATTACATAGTACTTTAATGTCAAGCAGCAATAGCTCAAGTAACATTAATATACTAACATGATCACTGGGAGGCATATTAAAACAACTAATCCATTTGAGACTATCACTAGATGTCAACAGCATTGAATTTCCTACTCACATCCTCTAGATTTTCATGCAGTGCCAAATGCAATTAGAAAAGGGACACTTTTACAAATTAGCCCAAATGAATGCTACTTCCCTCCGGAAAGCTAATGGAATCTATGCAAAATGATACCATCAACACTGCAGCTGTACCACATTTCGCTTGCAGGCATTTTAGGACTGCAAATGAATTAATCAGTTAGCTTCATCCAAAAGTTGCTCCATAACTGCCAAGTATTATAATATGCAGTGTTGTTGTAGCCGTGTCGGTATTGTAATGTATTACTGACTTAACATGAAAAGACTTTAAAAAATAAATTCATCTGTACTTAAGTCCATTAGATTTAAGGATGCATCTGACCTTTTATATTTATAGAGGCAATCCTGATGATATAATCAGATGCATTCATTTTTATTTCCTTCTTTTATTGTATTACCAGGGACTTGTTATAAAACCAGAACCTTTGTTCTCTGGGCATTAATCTGCTCCTGATGTTTATTCCCCAAATAAAAGACAAAGAGCTAAATCCATTGGGGCTAATTCTGCTCTCCCTTGAACTGGTGAACTCCACTGAAGTCAACAGAGTTATGCCAGTTTGAATCCAGGGTAACTGCGAAGAGAATCAGAGCCTTGCTCTTTAGTGAGGCTACTGTGGATTTAGTAAGGCTTGTAATCTTCTGTGTATCTGACAATTAAGTGCAGTGGAGGGGATAGTATTTGCAGATACACCAGTTAGTGTCAAACTTTATTGGTGATTGGTTATCATGCTACAGGGCATTAGCAGATTGCCAGCTGATGTCCAGTGAAATTCCCTCCGCCCCCCAATATATGGTGTTGAACAAATAATATATTCTGAGGGCTTTAGAACTTCCTCTGAGACATCCAGTATATGGTAGGCCATTGCCAGACACATGGCATTTTAAACTAAAATGATGGGCCGCCTATCAAATCCTGTTCTAGTGATTTCAATGTCTCCGAGTTTTATGAGTTTGTTTCTCCACACCTTAACACTCCTGGAATCAATGAAATCATGCTCGTGGAAAACCAATGTCACTGGTCTATACTAGAAAATTAGATTTCAGAGGTGTGAAATCCACACCTTTGAGCAGCATAGTTAAGCTGACCAAATTCCCCATGTAGACAGCGCTAAACTGACAGAAGAATTCTTCCATTGACCTAGATACCGCCTCTTAGGGAGATGGATTATCTATGCCATCGGGAAAACCCCTCCTGTGAGGGCAGATAGTGTCTACACTAAAGTGCTACAGCACTGCAGTGGCAGTGTCTCCAGTGTAAACCAGCCCATAATTTCTAGTGGCCTCAATCAGGGTTCCTTTGTGCTAGGCACCGTACATCAATATAACAAAGAGATGGATCCTGCCCCCAAAAATGGGGGAAACACAGGAGGAGTAGATGAACTCTCCACATACAAAGATCTTAGCCTCATCCCCCAGGACTTTGCACCTTGTGCAGGCATTTATCCCTGTGCAAAGTAAAGCAGGTGCTTCCAGATCAAAAATGGTAGAGTTTCTCCCTCACTCTGCACTAGTGTAAATGGCTTTGCACGGTAGCAGCCACGGGGCATTGGGTTCCCTGCTTTCATGCCAATAGTTATTTTTTATTCTTAGGAAGTCAGAAAAAAGCAAACCCTGCAAATATGCTATTAGCGGCCATTGTGCCTGTAGAGAATATCACAGACATTAGAGATGAAAATGGCCTATTGCATTGGTGTAGCTTATCTCTCCACCCCCCTTGGCCAGTTCAGGTTTGTTCCTACAGCACTTTGTCCAATCTGGATTTAAAATTATTTAAGTGGCTGGGCTCCCATTGTGCCTTGGGGAGGGTATTTCCCAATCGAACGGACCTCAGTGTTAGGACTTTCCTTTGCTCTTTTTCATGCACTGTAAAACCCCCACCCCCACCTCCTCTTTGGAACACTGCGCAGGTGGTTCCTAACCTTTTCTACGCTGCATCCCCCTTTGCACTCCCACTCTCTCAATATGGGATCTAGTCAGGATCTCACATTGGAGTGGGCGATCACAAACCTCAGGTTGAGAACCCCTGACCTATACAGTGTCCTTCCCTTTTTTGGTGTTAAAATCCTTCATCTATATCTAGACAGTGATCTATTAATATTTTGAGTAAACTAACCACAATTCAGTTCCTTTGATCTTTCCATACATTGCAGTCCCTCCAGCCATTCATTATTTTTGTTGTTGTTTTCTGAATTTCCCTGCAATTTGAGTATCTTCCCATGGCTCCTGTGGTCATCGCATAGTCTGACAATACAGAAAGAGTCATTCATGAAAGTTCTGATCTATCAAAAGCCAGAGAACATTTTGCAAACCTTACCAAGCATCACTACAGAATTAGAAACAGGACCACAGAGCATGTTAAGTGAAGAGAAATAAACTAAAAAAATCAATGTTTAATTTGTTTTAATATGTTCTTGCAATATTTTCACGCTAAAGGCCATATTCCATTGCCCTTCCCCACACAGAGTAGCATCTTACTCCTGGAGCAGTCCAATTAAAAAGTCAGGTGAACTGACCCTAGCATAAGGCAATACTCACTATAAGTGAAGATATCAGAATCTGTCTCTAAATCAAAAATATTCCTTAGTTCATTTTAATCTAGAATCTGTAACAATATGGGGAACGTCTCTGGAATACCAATATTTCCCCTTCTGAGCCAAAGCCTATTGAAGTCAGTGAGAGTCTGTTCATTGACTTGAAGGGGCTTTGGATCGGGCCCTATTCCACACACATATCAACCCATGCCATTCAGCAGCATCCTTCAGAGCCCATCAAAGCCAATCTGGTAGTCAGTTCCGTAAGATGCCACCCTTATGCCTCCATTGATCTGATTGCAGGATCAATGGTTCCATGTGCATCCATCCCCTCTCCACATAACTCCCAGCCTCTGGAAGTAGAATGGATTGAAAATAAAATGTAATACGAAAATTTATGTCCAAAACTATTTTAGTTTTCATCAAAAATATTTTAGGGTGGAGTTTTTTAAGCCAGCTGTAGGTCAGGTCAGAAAAAGCAATAATGTTTTCATTAATATTTTCACTGAAAAAACACTCCATGTTTTCCCAGGGCAAAAATATTTTCAGTGGAACATTTTCCAGCCAACTCTGCTAGGCAGTGAAGGGCTAAGATTGGAACTGAAATTTACATGCCATACGTGGCAACACACTGCATTGAGAGTAGCTGAGGTAACCCACTGAGTAATATTTAGGGGTTGTAATAATCTTTTAAAAGTTCCCATTCTTCCCCACCCTGCCCCATCCGCATTAACTAATCAGAATCTACAGCTAAGCTCTGTTCACAGCTTTCTCTCTTCTTCTCCCATATCCTCAGCCGGTGTGAATCAGTGTAGCTCCACCTCAGAGATACGCCAGTTTACATCCGCTGGGGATCTGACAGCAACTCAGTGCATCAGAAAACTGTGCTAAGCTAAACAAGAGCATCCGCCCAGTGTACAAGGGCAATCCAACCTCCACACTTAGGATTCACAGAGCTGATTGGCCATGGGAAGATCATGCAAATGAGTTCCCCACAATCCAAACACTACTACTATCTATCATGAGTATGTCTCTGCCCCCCGACCCCACTGATATAAAATAAATAAATAATATACCATAATAATTCATAGTAACTGAGTATGTGTGTAGCACTTCTCATGTTCAGGAAACTTTTCAGACACAAAGTCACACTCATCATTAATGTAACTAATTAACTCCCTGGTGAAAAAAGGCAAATACCGTTACCACATTTTATAGGTGGAGAAGCAGTGGCACAGAAAGCTCAATGGACCAGCGCCATACAGCAGGTTAGAGTGAGAGCCAGGATTTGAATTTAGATCATCGGGTCCCATTTGTCCCATAACTTTACCCACAGGACCTCCCATGAGGTGAAGGGAGAGCTTCAGAGCTAAATTTCCCTGTCTTTTTAGGGCACCTCAAACTTTCAGTTTGGAGGTATAGGCTAGTCTTTCCTCTGGTTATGGAGACAGTCATAAGGGTGACTAGACCGGTGCCACTTACCACCCCTTCCCAGTACACATCTAGGACTGCGCCACTGGCTAGCCTGCCATGAGGTCCTCTCCTCTCCTGTCCATTGTCCATCCCACCATTAACAAGCACTCCACTAGTTTCCAAAAATCTTACTCAGACCCTCATCCCCATCACTGGAAAAAGTGTGTTAATTCCCCCTGCATACAACAAAACTTTCCCGAGCTCCCCTCACTCCCATCAGCAGAAGACCCTCTCCCCTTTCCCCACAAGGGAAATATACAATTTGCTTTCTGGTGTTCCTCCTAATAGATGGAGGGATTCCTGCCCCCACTCAGTGGGGGAGGCTCCAACCCATCATTGCTGCCGTGGGTGGGTGGAATCTCATCAGGTTGATTTTTCCCCCTTGTCTTTTCTTTCCTCACACTCTCAAGCATCATTTTCCCAACACAACCGAAGACACTGGGGGAACCTTCGTCCTGATGTCACCTTTATCTAGCTTTTATCTAGTCAGGAAATATCATTTTCGGGGTTTAGGGTCACATAATCCCTTAATGTTTTCTTCATGGCCAACAGATACAACGAGCCAGAGAAAAATGAACCATCTAGTCTTCCCATTCCCTCCACATTAGTGGGTCAGGCAACATACTATATACATCCATCACATCCTGTAATGTCATTAGGAAGGAGTTAGTGCAGCCATGCAAGCCCCAACCTGGCTTCACTCTGCTGTGCATAAAGAAGAAGTCCTGTAGAACAGTGCTTCTCAAAGTCGGGCCGCTGCTTGTTCAGGGAAAGCCCCTGGCAGGCCGGGCCAGTTTGTTTACCTGCCGCGTCCGCAAGTTCAACCGATTGTGGCTCCCACCTGCCACGGTTCACCATCCTAGGACAATGGGGGCTGCGGGAAGGGCGGCCAGCACATCCCTCGGCCCGCGCCGCTTCCCGCAGCCCCCATTGGCCTGGGACGGTAAACCGTGGCCAGTGGGAGCCACGATCGGCCGAATCTGCGGATGCGGCAGGTAAACAAACCTGCCCGGACCGCCAGGGGCTTTCCCTGAACAAGTGGTGGATCGGCTTTGAGAAGCACTGCTGTAGAATACAGACCTCAACAGAAGCAGAGACTGGGAAATCTGTAGTGCCTTAAAAACGAATTACCCATTGGCATGCAAACAACTAACTTCAATTACAGCCTCAGCAATAGAGAAGGTCCAAACATTCTGATAGTTTTTCCATTAAAAATGTTTATCGAGATACTGGGCTCAGTGGGTCAAGTCAACCTTTCAAGGGAAGACGGGGTGGATCAGCTAGCCATTCAGAATCAACATTTACATTGTTAAAGTCAGAACTAAATCAATAATAGTCCTACAGACCAGTCCTCTTTTCACATCATAATGGCCACCTGCAGCACCACACTGGCATAAGAAAGGCCTGATCCAAAGCCAGTTCAAGTCAATATCAGGGCTGTAGTCCACGAAAGCTTATGCTCTAATAAATTTGTTAGTCTCTAAGGTGCCACAAGTACTCCTGTTCTTCTTTTTTCAAGTCAATAGGAGTCTTTCCATTGATTTCAATGGGCTTTGGAACAGGCACCAAGTCTGCTGGCTGGAAAACCTCAGCCAGTCAAGTACCCACAGGTTCCTGGGGGGTCAAGAATCCGTACATGAAAATGTAAAATCAGCCAGATGGACAAACACAGAGCTCCTCCCTCTCTGTGGCTGACTTTATAGCCTGTGGAACAAATAGAAGCGTCTCAGAAAGAGGAGCCCCAAGTAGGTTGAGAAGGAATATTCCTTCTTTACATTACAGCTCTAGAAAGTGCTGACAAGAGTCAAACCTCACTGAATCTTGTCACTCCCTGCCCCTTTTTGCCACCTAAAAATAGCCCCAGTAAAATGTCTGTCAAGAAATGGATCTATCCCTTTGCCCTAAGAAAGCTAAAGAACTCTACAAGGGGAGTGGCCGCTTCATTCTGACACTTGAGCTGGTTGTGATGTCACACCCTTCACATATATAAGAAGAAGAAAAGGGAGGGAGGAAGGACCACTCTCTCAGGGACTCAAGAAGCCCTCGGCCAATTCCTCCAGCCCATCTGCTCTTCTTCTTTTCCAACCATCTCAATCATGGTGGGTCCGCAGGAAAGATAATTCTTAATAGTGAGCCAATCATTTTAATTGGTGTATCTAGCTTCTAGTTTGGGTTAGTCATACGAGGAAAGAAGGCCTGAAAAAGTGTTTAGTTTGAGGCAGGGAGCCAAGCAAGATGGAACCTCTAAAGTTTTATTTGACCTAGGGGGAAAAATGAAGCTTAATGGATTTTGCTAGGCTGTCCAGTTGGTCTCGTCTCTTACACTAGTTAATGGTAGCAGTGTAGTTCCTATAACTTTACACTGAATAGATACTATTGCAGCATTCTATGCTAATTTTTTTGTATATGATGCACTCTGATGTGGTTGCAAAGGAACCATATAATAAATTATTACCTTAGGAACAAAGTGCTGATAAACAACTAATTTAAAAACAAAGAGGCTTTAATGTATAGGTTTATTTGTTATCCTAATGTTGAGCTGCTGGTTAAGCAATGATACGTCAAATGATCTTAATGTTGTATGTCTGTAGTAAAATGATAAATGGCCTGGAAGTACATTAACAACTTCTCTGTTTGTTAAGAGACACTTGATTCATTGCTTAAGCTGCAGCCCTGGTTTTGCCCTAGATATACATTTCAACGGAATATTGAAATAGTCTTATGATGCTTTAAAAAAAAAAAAAAAACCACCAAGCAGACACTTGCTAATATGACTTGTCATGGCCTAGTTACATTCAGCAGGACAGGGATGCTAGAACTCTCATCTACCTTGTGCTATTTTCTTTCTTCTGTCAATGCATTTTCAACAGTACTAGTTCTCTTTTTCTCTCTCTCTTTTTTCCCTCCCAACTGCAGTCCTTCAGTGCTGACCAGGTTGCCGGTAAGTGGAACAGGAATTTAACTGCCATAGTACTGAGGTAATAGACTACCAAATACTAGATGTACCCTAGTCTAACCAGAACTTTCTCCATTGCTAGCCCTGTTGGTATTCAAGCTACTCCTGAGAATTGGACAAACAAGCTCATTTTTTTGCCCCTTTGAAAGATGATTCATGGAGGTAGTTGGCTGCTTTAAAATCCAACAGGTCCCCCGCCCCCTTTTTTTAAAAGCTATTTTTGTGATTGATTTCTTTCCAACAGATCGAGTTCTCCAAGGAGCAGCAGGATGGTAAGTCACAAGACAGCCAATAATATACCTGCACATGCATTCTGATAAAGTTTAACCGTAAGGAAGACAGGAGTCCAGATCTTCAGCTGATATAAATCAGTATAGCACCACTGATGACACAGGAGTCATTCTGACTTCTACCAGCTAAGGATCTGACCCTAGATTTCCAGGTCACTTATTTGAATGCTTACATTCTGCCTAATCTGCCAGGTACACAGACCCAAGAGGACTTCTCATATTGCCAGCTGTACCTGGTATATCTTCTTCAAAGTGTGTCACTGATGTGTCAAATGGATGCTGAGAAGCAGTTTTTAATCATAAGGAACTAGGCTGACACCAGGAGAGGGGGAAAGCGAAGCTGAATCAACTTAGCTGCAGTTACACGGGGATTGTTATTTACATTAATGGAAGATTAAAAAGCCCTATGAAATACCTGCTTGTCACTCTTGGCTGGGAGATATGGGGGGGGAGAAGAGAGCTATATTGCTGTAAATACACTTATGAAGCGTGGAAATAGTTAGCAAATTACTCATGTATACTGGTGCGTATAATCTGGATGTATTGCTGTCCTATGCTTGCTGCTGTATTTCCTGCTTCTATATCAGTAGCTAGTAAGGTAGAGGATTATTCAGTTAAACCTGTAGTCTTCCTAAACAGGTCTGGCTCAAATAGGGTAACCAGACAGCAAGTGTGAAAAATCGGGACACGGAGCGGGGTGGGGGGGAAGTAATAGGAGCCTATATAAGAAAAAGACCCCAAAATTGGGACTGTCCCTATAAAATCGGGACATCTGGTCACCCTAGGCTCAAATCCTGAAGTTTTAGAAATTCCCCTTTGAAGAGCCTAAAATCTGCTCCAGGGGTGTTTTTTAAATATCCTAATGGATTCATTTTGGTTATGTTACATAATATAATGTAGGCTAACAGCAGCAAAAACCCAGTCCGGAATGAATTTGATCCCTGCTGTGACTAGCTTCTGTTTTGAGGAGAGGTACAAAGGACCAACTAGAAATCAAAAGTCACAGAAAGGGAAAATTCATCAGAGCTTTCAGCTAAAAAGACTGACCTAAATCATGAAGTCTCAGTCTGAACTTCCAGGGTCTGATTCCGCTCTCAGTTACTCTCATTTAACTCTGGTTTTACCATCAAAGTCAACGGAGTGACCCCAGCGTGAGATCAGAACTAGGCTCCTTGGTTCCAAACACTCCTGATCATTAAGTGGGTTGATTTGGACTCGTCTCTAATTATAACTAGGGAACTTTCACAAAGGGGTTGGGAATGGTTATGGGAAAAATTGCGTCAACTAGAATGCGTGTGTATAACAAAGCAGCAGCTTTTCCAGCCTCCATCCTGCTATTTCAAAGGAGCCAGCTGTTGCAAAGTTGTGATGACTGATCCAAGTAAGGGAGCAATTAAAGGCGACTTGAGAAACAGAAGAACTCACTTGGAATACATTAACCCTACCCATTACAACTATTCAGAGATGTTACAGAATCAGCATCTGAGCAGAACACTGTTCAGGGCCAGATTTTGGACGTGCTTACACCAGTATAAATCAGGACTGGCTCCATAGAATTCAACGGAGGAACACTTGGGGGGGGGGCAGTCTCAGTGAGCGATTATAATTGGACCTCTTCACTGAACTGGGAAGCTGCATCAATGAATATTAAATCCTTTTTACATTTAAAAAAAATCATCAAGAGAGGAAAAAAATTGGTCTTGGAACACTCTGTGTGTTCTTGCTAAAGGCAAAAAAAGTGTCACGTTTTAAACTTAGCTCTGGATAAATATCTTTAACATACAAGATGAAGGACCAGATCAGCTGGCATAAATCGGTCAAGTTCCATTGACTTCCACCTCTCGGAAACAGCCAATATAAAGTCTGTAGATTGCAAGATGCTGTTTTGTACATCTCTAAAAGGCCCAAATTGTATAGCCTGCTGTAAAAGGGAAGTAACGGGAGAGGGCTAGCAGCAATGTGTTGTAGGTCTCAACACATCCGACAGTAAGGGGATTAATTCCAGACGTGTTATATTACAGTCTAGCAGAACCACATACTGCATCAGCAGTTTTACTGGGTGGCAAGACTCCTCCAGACAGACTGTATATGGAGCTAGCACCAAAATACATCAGTTTCACGTGTCCCCGAGAAAGATGAATGAAGACATAATTTGGCACTTGGCTTATTGACCTAAGTCTGTCCCAAGGCAGAAAGGACAGCCACCTACATACACAGTACAATTGATGCCTTCCTCCAAAATGTGTTTTCAAAATGAATAAGCTGCTGTAGTGAAATACACAATTAGTCCACATTGCACTTAACACACAGGATGGTCAAACTTTTGGCTGTTAAACTACAGTAGATCTATAGCATAGACGATGCGTTCTTGACAAAACAAAGTCAACTGAGATGGATCTTTAGCTAAGTTCTTTATTACAATGCTATTAAAGTACACCATAAAGATTATTAAAGCAGAGCATAGCAGTTGACTATGAAGATGAGAATTCTGTGAACAGGATTTTTCACATTAATTTTTAACGGAAAAAGTGTCGGTGTTCCAAGATCTCAACTGGCAATTGGAAAACAAATGGACATCTGTCATCTTGGGGCAGATTTGATTCAGTCAGAATGTACTGGCATGAAAAACTGTACAAGGGCTGCCAAATAAATAAAGAAAGACTCCTTGGGTATCTATTATATGGGAATGACCCACCCAGGATGGGTGCGATAGAATATGAAATGACAGATGTGGAGAGACATTCATAGCAATACAACATTGTGAGAGAAGGCAAGGGGTAAATTTCAGATGTGTCAGATTTCATGTTAACAACCATACTGCTGAATCACAGCCTGTGTTCTTCAAAGCAGGCAGAGCTCTTGTACCGCAAGGAGCTTTTGCAAAAGGTTTTCATCCCTTTGGTGAAATAAAATCAAATAGATTATTCAAGAACTTTTTACCTTCTACTGATTGGCTATGTTAAGAAACTTGTTCATGAATGGAGACACTTATAGCCAGCTTATCTTCCTTGGCACTTAAGGTAACCACATGGGGCAATTACAAAACTACTGTTGACTATTAGAACCAGGAAAGAGATGAAGGGTGGACAGAAGGTTAAAAATAGTGTTACTAAAATGTCATAGGATGTAAAGTTTTGCTTGAGACCATGGACCAAAGACTCTGCGGCCTAACTCCATTGACTTCAGTGGTGTTACACTAGCAGAGAATCTGGCCCCATGTCTTGGTCAATACTGGCTAGTTAATACTGAGCTACCCATCTCATCTAACCCTCTCATTTTCTCCTTGCAGAGTACAAGGATGCTTTCCTCCTCTTTGACAGGACAGGTGAAGGCAAGATCGTCTTAAGCCAGGTTGGTGACATCATCCGTGCTCTGGGACAGAACCCTACAAATAGTGAGATCAAGAAGATCCTGGGCAACCCCAGCAAGGAAGGTAACTATCCTACAGTCTGTAGGCGCCTAATGAGGAAATGCCATCCCCACCCAGTTAGGAAATGCCACTGGTCACAATGGTTGGGGGTGGCAGCTGTCATTCTGCTAGTTGGGTAAAAAAACCTCTTCACCAGAAAAACTTGAATTTTTCCTAGATCTGTTTGAGGAGGAAGGTGGGGAGTAGATTTACAGAGGGGGGTGGGGTGGGATTTAGGCTTTGAGGAGAATCCATTTTTGATCATTTGGATACCAGGTTACGGTAGGTGTAACCCACTGGTGAGAATGTGTTCCAGGCCCAACTCTCTGTCCAAACACAAGAGTACAGGAGTCTGTTACAGCGCCAGCTACAGAGCTTTACCTCAAGCTTTACCTCATGCTTTGAGCTTTGGTGGTTCTCCAATTCAGTGCCTGTGTGTCGGCCAAGATGGAGGCCCTCACATGGGCATCGGGCT
This sequence comes from Trachemys scripta elegans, assembly GCF_013100865.1. Lineage (NCBI taxonomy): Eukaryota > Metazoa > Chordata > Testudines > Emydidae > Trachemys > Trachemys scripta. The sequence continues at coordinate 63,262,982 of NC_048308.1, read as the reverse complement.
AGATCCCCAGCATAACCCCGCTGATTTCAGTGGTTGACTTACACCAGCTGAGGAGATGGCCTGTAGAGTTTAGCATGGAAATGGTAAGTCTTATTTTAACCAGCACTCAGTGAAATGGCACATTTCTTTTGTTAGGCATCTCTGTTAGCATTGCTCATCTCACAAAGATAAAGGCAGCAGTGAATATGAAAGGCCATCTCTACTTATTAATAGCCTGGCTTAAGGTATCATTTAGGTTACATTGAATCTCAGAGTGGTTTTAAATTACTTTAGCAATAAAAGATAGTGACTTACAGTGAAATAGTAGAACAGTTTCTATTACACTGCTGTATTCATATGCTCAAAACTCTTGGCTATACTGCCATCCGCCATGTTTCACCTGCATCCACATGTTTTAAAGTTTGGGCAAAAATCTCTATATTACAGCTATGCTTTAATTAAAAACCACTTGATGTGGGCCTCACTGAGGACTAGTGCTTCTGCTTGGTTTGAAAAGAGATTGGGTTTAATTTTCTAATGTTGTGAGAAATTTAAAATGACGTATTGAGCATAAACTTAAGTAGATGTGCTGTGTAGGTGCATGTTCATAAGACTTTTTGAAATTAACAAGCTCTGGTAGCAAAGCCAGCAGAGTCTGTAATATGGGCAAACTGAACTCTTCCAGATTGACAAAAAGAAAACAAATCTTAGCTCTGATCCTGAAGAGACATAAGTATGTGACTAACTTGAAATTAACGGGACTACTCCTAAATGTAAAGTTAGACACATGCTTGTGTCTTTGCAGAATTGGGGCCTTTGACATTAGATGCAAAATGACTAGCAATAATGTTATAATAAGGTTAGCTTACTCCAGCTACACTAATTTGGACTCATTGCACATGTAATACATGGAATCTGTTCTCTTATTAAATGTCAGCTTTCATTTTATACCATAATACACACAGGATTTTCAAGGTGAAGAAGAGGGGCAAACTAAGGTCGCTGGAGCATCCTTTACTTGTGGAATTTCCTGATTGAGACACTAATCTCACAATGAACTCTGTGCTGACAACTCTGCCTCAAGTCCCACTGTAGGCCCAGGGGATATGCCAAAGCAGAGCAGTTTGCAAGATTGGGGTCTAAATGCTTAACGCAGCACCATTTGGAAATCATTACAGTTGCTGCTTTGCGTCCTTTCTATTTTTAATTCTATTTGGCCCTTGAATATGTAACCACACTCCAAGCACACTGGACCTTGGGCTACAAATATAAAAATTATCAACCAAAAGCACCAATCCATTCTTTCAATTATAATTAATATGTAAGCATTCTGCAAAAGTGAGTGGTGTTTTCTCCCCTTGTGCGTATTGAGAAACTTAAGGACAGAGGTGCTGTGCCCCTAAGAAGGGCACCGTAGAACTCACAGGCCAAGGCAGGGTTGGGGTATAAAGTGACTTTAAGCCACCTTTGCGCCCTCCCAGTTTTGGACTGATCTGGGGACTGGAGAGGCCTCTGGCATAATTTAGACAACCCTGGGGGCCTGTGTAAGTTACAGCTGCCCTATCAATTGCAGCGCTGTCCAGATTCTCTACAGTACTGTGTCCTGCAGCCCTGCTCCCAGAACACTCTTCCTGCCCATGCCAAAATCCACCACTAGCTGGAAATCTTCCATTTCACCTTTAAAAAAGTGAAAAGAAGGGTGGAACAGTGGTCTTAACAAACACCAGACTGTAACCTTAACTGGAACTTCGATGATAGTGACAACTAGAATCCATATGGCAGTGGGATTGTTAAAGGCATGGGGAAAGAAACAGGATTAAAGACGAGAGAGGGAATGCAGAAAGAAGGGATGCTTGAGATGGGAGGGCCGTTCTTATTCCGGCATGGGTATTCAGGAGAATTCTATAGAACGGCTCTGTCTCCAGTAGTGTTATAACTAACACTTCTTTTCCAGAGATGAATGCCAAGAAAATTACATTTGAAGAATTCCTGCCCATGATGCAGGCAGCTGCCAACAACAAGGAACAGGGTACCTTTGAAGACTTTGTTGAAGGTCTGCGTGTGTTTGACAAGGAGGGCAATGGTACAGTCATGGGTGCTGAACTCCGTCATGTACTGGCTACTCTGGGTAAGGGATTTTCATTTCAGCGAGGGACTCAGAAAAGCTAGCATTGTTTGTAGGGCACAAGACAGAGAGGGAAGGGGTGTTACAATCAGTGCTGAGACAGGCATAGGACTACAAAGTGAGACTAGCGAGTATTCTACAGTAAATGGTAGCATAAAAGGACAGAAGATTAACAACCCAGTCTAGAGTCGAAGGCAAAAATATCTTTTACTATTTCTAGGCTCAGTCTAAGAGATTTAAAAAAAAAGGACATGAGACAATGCTGTAGATTTCAGGGACAAAATTATTTGGCCAATGGCAGAAGCTTCCACGTCTTATTGGATAGTGAGTACAATCTTTTTGAGTGTGTGGATGGAGACCTTACAAGGAAAGGTGAACCACAACTGAAACAACAAAAACAAAAAACATTTTTGAGGATAGAAGGAACTCATGATAACAGAGCAAGAGAGCAAAGAGGATGCATGGATGCAAGTTTAACATGATTTATGAGAGTCTACGGAATGTGGAAACAAACCCAATTCTGTCTTTGCTTCAGGGGAGAAGATGACAGAGGAAGAAGTAGAAGAACTGCTAAAAGGACAGGAAGACTCTAATGGCTGCATCAACTATGAGGGTAGGTATTAACAGTCAATAACTTCAGCACTCTCTTCTTCTATACATTTGGTACTTCTTTCAGAAAGTTTCATAAGTGATTGTTTTTAATGGTGAAATCCTTTAAGCCAATAATCAGTGAGTCAATGAGCCTTCTAGATACATCAGTTAGACAAGGTACAATGAAAAGGATTACTCCAAAAGACAGCTTGTTTGCAGTGATTGCTAAACGGTTGCACTCAACATGCTCAGCCAGAAATCAGGATATGAAAATAAAGGGCTAAAATTCAACAACGACATAAATTGCTTCTGTTTGGGCCAAGACTAAACTTGGCCCAGAGTCTCTTATTTACTTTGGAAGAGTTCTGACTGCAAGTACAGTTAACCAAAGCCAATGCTTCAAGGCAACTCTTGATTTGGAACTTATTCAGCTGTGTCACGGTGTAGTGGGAGGGGAGTTTGACTTGCACAGCATTGAAGACTAAGATAATTGTATTACAATCTATCAGCAACTCAATCTGATTAGTACTACATTTTATCTTAAAAGAAATGGAGCATTAGTGCCTTGCGCTCCTCGAAACTGTTTAATCTGTGAAATACCTTTAAAATAACACTCCCCCACCCACTAACTCTCTATCAAATCTGCATTATTCCACAGCATTTGTAAAACACATCATGTCTCTTTAAATGGATTTCACAAAATATAATACGGTATGTCCCTCTGAGATGCATGTTTTACCTTCTCTCCCTTAAGCGCTTTGTTTAGTGGCTTTCCATCTGCATGCAGCCAGCAGTAATGGATAGTGGTTCCCAAGTGATGATAACTACCAGTCTCCTACTATACAAATAAGGGGAGGGAGTGTTGTCCGTGGCAGGAGAAAGGGACTGGGAGTCAGAATTCTCTGGTTCCAGTCTCAGCTCTATTACTGACTTGTGGTATGACCATGGGCAAGTCCCCTAACCTCAGCCTTCCCAATCTGTGAAATGATTAAATATCAAACTTATCACTTAACTTAAAACTGCTGAGGTTTAAGTAGTGACCTGTATCTTCACTGAGACATACAAGAGCTTAACATATAAAAACAGCTACTTGAGGCTTACTGTCTCCTACCTCTTCTTTCAACAAATGTGTCGATTAACATGAAAGGGAGGGCAGTGAACTTTAAATACCTGTATGAATTACAGATAATAGCTCCTGAAGCTAAATGAAACAGTTATTTAAAAACAACTTTTCCAACGGTTATATCATCATTGGAGAGAAACATTTCCAGTTAGTACATGAAACTTCAACATTACCACAAATAACAAGACACTTTGAGATCTAAAACTAAAAAATAAAATGCATGGCATGTCAGTTTGTAAGTCTTGCTTCTAGAAGAGAAGAGATGTCATGGAATCTAACTCTTCCTTCTCTCCTTACCAGAAAAAGTCTAGACTCTGAAGACCAGAATGCACTTGAGATTTGCCTCAGTAAAATTCTTCTTCCATCAAGCACCATCAATATGGAAACCACACAGGACTGTACTATATGCCTCCCACCACAGCAATTCTTTTTTTAATCAGTAGGTGTCTCCCTCTCGATCATACTCATGCTTCACAAATCGAACATTTGAGGCAAGCTAGATGGAATAAATTGTACAGGTATCAAGCCCGATTATTTCTCTTTCCATGTTGTTTGCCATGAAGCAATGTATCCCCTTGAAAAATGTGACAATAAATCCCTGTGGTCAGTCTGTGGCTATAACGTCTTTCCTTTCTACCAAGCTGTTCAAATCCCATTCACAACACTACTCAAGTCTTAATTTATTTTCTCTGTATATTGTATTTCATAAAATAAAGTGTTATGAAAAAATAGTTCTCTTTGGGGGTTGGTTTGCTTCATCTGGATCAAAGTGGTTCTCTCTTGGGGTTGGGAGACGGAGAAATTGGAGAGACACTCCCGTGTGTTAGCACCAAGTCACTCTTTGGAGAAGAGGAGTCATGGTTATTGTCAGAATGACTTGAATGGTGGCATCCAAATAAATCTTTGAGCAGTTTAGTCTACAATAGACAGGTGCTCGCTGTTGCGCCAGCCTTTCCATCCTCCCTCTCCTGCCCATACACCCAAGTCTCACTCCTAGACATGTCCAACATGACCCAAGAAGAAACAGGAGGATAATGGAACAGTAATTTCACAAACAGAGGAGAGGTCAACAAGCAGGCCCAGAAATACCATTTAGAGAGGAAGGGAAGTGGTCCTCCAACCAGAGATCAATTGGTGAACAGAACAAGTGATCAAAAACATCAAGGACTGTTCATGGCAATGTATCAGTCAGATTAACTTCATATCATTTATAGTATATGGCTACACACTCTGCACTGACAATTAAAGTAGTTAAATCCGAAAGCTGCTTCGCTATTGGCATGCCTCTCCCTTAAATGTAGCTCCTTTTCCTTGGGCACTCATAAAGCTGCTTTAATACCCCATTGGAGTGTCAGCTTGTTCTATTACAGTCTGACTTAACCTTATTAAGTTACTATGTATGAAATGCCCATAATTCAAGTGATAGCAGGTGCAACAGGGAGGAGGGGGGAGTGGAGGGTGACAATAATCCTTAACATGCCAACCAGCTAGAGAAATGACAGGTGCCTGGTTGCTAAGTCTTCAAAAAGAACTTTTGTTTAACCCTTAACATGCAGACCAACATGGACAAATTCATCTCTGAATTATTTTTGCATGGAGACTTCAGTCAGCAGGTAATTTAGTGGATTTCCTGCATGCACCAGAGAAGAAGCCGCCCAGCTCACTTGTGCACATCTGATGAGTGAAAAGACAAAGTTTCTTTATTTAACTTTGCCCTAAAAAGGCAAGGGGGGAAAAAAGAATTAGACAAATTCTGGCAAGTTATTTATAACTACAGGGTTGGGGGCCTGTCATTCCAGAGAACTGCTAGCACTAAGGGCTTTTAAAAAAAAATAAAGACCAGACATTTAAACACAATTCCTTTCCTAATAAGCCCCCTAAACTTAATTAAATCCAAAGAAATCTTAAAATCTAACTAATTTTCACCATGTATGCTGTTGGCTTACAATAACATGAAAGAGAAGTGAAAAAAGAATTTTACTGTCTTATTTTCACGTAGTAGCTAAATGCTTGTGTGTTTGGGTTTCTAACACTCCAGGGAAATATCTAATTTTTTCTTCTCTTTTTTGGAGAATTATCATCATGATTTAATTTTTTTAATTACTTTGGGCCTTATCCTGGCCCATGTGAATAGTGTTACTGAGGTGCACATAAAGTTAAGCACGTGCAGAGGTGCTGGAAAATTTTTATTGCGGGGGTGCTGAGAGCTCTTGAACATAACTGTAAACCTGGTATATAATGAAAACTACTTCAAGCCAGGGGGTGCAACAGCACCCCCAGTTCCAGCGAATAAGCAAGTGTGTATGTGTTTTACCACCAGGGCTTTGATTTTGTGCATTTAAAAAAAAAAAGTCTGTTTAAAACAAAACCTAGATTTTGAGGTCTAATCAACTTGGCAATATCTCTTTAAACATGAGTTGTAGGCAAGAAAATGATGCCATTACTGCTCCTGTTTCACATGGCAATGGGCAGAAAGAATTTTACCAAACAGAACAAAGATTAATATAGATAACATTCCATTTGTATAAATCAGTTCAAGTCCTGAGGTATTTTACAGAGCTGGGTTGGAAAACGTTTTGGAGTCTGGATTTAGAAAATGTGTTAGACTTTTGGAGTTCTGGAAAGTCAACATTTTGAAAATTTTCACAAATTGACTAGGCAAACAAAAAACAAACAAACAATTTTTTTGATTGGGTCAATCAAAATGCTTTGTTTAGACTGACCTTTTAAAAACCTCTTTTAGTAACAGTTAACTAAATTGTAAAAACAAAAAATTTCAAATTTTAAATGAAACTTAATTGCATTATTAAAACTTCATGTTTTTACACGTTTTCAAATTGAGAGATTCATCAAAACAGTTTAAGTTTTTATTAATTAACTCTTTTCAGTGAAAATCATGTTGTCAAAAAATCACCAATCAGCCCTTGTACTTTATATATTGAAGAAGGGGAAAAATTTTTGCTTGCCATTGAAATGATTTAAAGCTTGGACTGCTTATTTAAGTACATTTGTAATCCCTCTATCAGGGCTGCCCAGAGGGGGGGCAAATGGGGCAATTTGCCCCAGGCCCCGCAGGGGCCCCCACATGAATATAGTATTCTATAGTATTGCAACTTTTTTTTTATGAAAGGGGTCCCCGAAATTGCTTTGCCCCAGGCCCCCTGCATCCTCCACCGCCAAGGACTCTGAATTCTTGGGGACGTGGGTTATCCAATTCAAGCCTCCCACTCTTATTCCTGCACCCTGTGGACAATATAAAACCACCACTTGCAATTAACATAGTCAGTAGAGAGGCCAATGACTGAACGGCCACAGAGACTGAATTACCTTCTCACCCCCACCGCGGTCTCTGCAGATCAAGATAGGGGCACATGGCTGGGACACAGGATGGGGAAGTTTGTCCCGTGTTTGCTCATGTTGTGAGCAGAACAAGAAGCTACTTATCCTGGTAGTCTGACACGTCTCGCAACCATTAAATTCACTGTATGTTTTAAATATAATGTTGTTAATGAAATTGCTTTCCATTATTCAACGTCATTGACCATTTAACTCCTGAGTACCAGAAACAAATGTCCGGTGATACTTCAGCTGCAAAATGGGGATTGCAGGTGTGCAGAGCTAAAGGCAATGGTCAGGCAGTCAGACACCACAGCAATGGGTACAGTATGAAAACCTACACAGACAGGGAGGACTATAAAAGACTTCTAGAGAGTAGATGAAATAAGTATCACTTGACACAGGATGTACAGATCCCATTGTGACAGTCTATACCATTATGGTCACCACTTTTACAAAACTAAAATACATTTTGTACAAAGTATGCCTCATGATGGATCACTTGAAAATGCATAGTCCGCTGAACATTATTGTCCTGCTAAATATGTGTATCATCATTCTATGTAAAGGTATAGGATTCTACTGTATCACATTGCTGTAACATGCTCCAAGTTTAAGAAAAGCAGGCCCAAACCAGTTTCTCAGGAACAAGGAACAGACCAACTCCCAGCCAGGTGTTAGAGGGCCATCAGCCCAGACCCCGTTCTGCACCCCAGCCTGGAGCCCCCTCCCATACCCTGAATGCCTCATTTCTGGCCCCACCCCAGACCCCGCATTCCCAGCCCAGAGCCCAAACCCTGTTCCACATCCCAACCCCCTGCCCAGCCTGGAGCCCCCTCCAACACTTTGAACCCCTTGGCCCCAGCCTGGATCCTTTTCCCACACCCTGAACCCCTCATTTCTGGTCCCACCCTGGAACCCACACCCCCAGCCCAGAGCCTGTACCCCTGGCCACACTCCTACCCCATCAGCCCCACCCCCTAGCCCAGAGCTCACTCCTGCACCCCAAACCCCTCATCTCTGGCCCCACCCCAGAGCCCGCCCCTCCCAGCTGGTGCCCTCACCCCCTCCTGCACCCCAACCTCCTGCTGCAGCCAGATGAAAATGAGCGAGTGAGGGAGGGTGGGGGAAGAGCGAGCGATGGAGGGAAGGGGGGGATGGCGTGAGCGGGGGGCAGGGCCTTGGACAAGGGGCGAGGTGGGGGCGGGGCCTCGGGGCAGGGGCATTCTGTTTTGTGCGATTAGAAAGTTGGCAACCCTATGCTGCTTATACTGGCATTACAAGAACAACTTTACCAGTTTAGCTTCTCTTGCAACAGACCTACATTTTAAAATGACCAGTTCAAACTACCCTCCCCAGGCAGCTGATTTTAAGGGCATTCTGTTCTAGCTTTAAATCTGCATCCTTCTCTTGTCATGAAAACTGACATATAGAAATATGAGACAGTCTTTAAATGTATAAAGAAGAAAAGACACTGCCACTATTTCTAATGTATCTTGCATTGTAAAATACAATTCTTCTCCTTTCTCCATGAAGTTATACTTCAGAATGAAGTCTGAAAAGTTGCTGAAAATGTGAGATCCTACTCCCACATTAACCTTCTAGATTAATTAGCACAGTGTATATCAGACTGTACTTGATTAGAGCATTAAACTGAACTTTCTATTACCAAAAATCTATGCTTCAGGAGGACAGTATAGATTAGTTAATAAACATTTCATTGCTCTACCTAATGTAGCAATGATAGGCAACTGCAGTCCTCAATCAGACTGTTTGTTGTGAGGATATGCTATTGCTGGTCCTGTAGAAGGAATATGCACTAAGCAATGAATGAAAGATTGATAAAAGCCATACAAATGCACTTTGATATTGCCTTAGTAGCAATGTGGAGTACAACAAGGGTTGTTCACTTTGGTTAAAAGAAAAAAGCATCATAATTAATCATTCTAATTATTTTTAAAACAGAGGAATACATTTTTATTGGGTCTTTGAAGTTGATGTATATTATTTGCAAGCAGTTTATTTTAAGGGGTCTATTCCTTCCTAGAGGAGGAACATTTAGGCATGAAATTCACTAAGCAGCATTCCACTGGCAGGCAGAATGGCTCCTGAGGAGTGGAGCGTCTCTGAATCGGGCCAGCTCTGCTTGTACTATGATGGGTGAAACAGAAGAAAGAGGGTCATGTTTGAGGCGTGACCTAGACTGGGCAGGGAACAGCAACTCAGGAAGGCAAACTGAGGCCAAGTGGCTACTAGGCAAACAATTAATCCAGGGTGTTTAACACAGGCTGCTCAGCATGTTTATGTTTCCTATAGTTCTACCTGTCTGCTGCGATGCTTATTGCAAATGAAACTAGAGAGATCATTCCACCGCCCTGCTCCCTACTCCCCCCCTCCTCCCTCCACTCCCTCTTTAGAGTAGCAGGCACTCCCGCAAGCAGTCCTTATGCTCAAGAGCTCAAACACTTTCTTTGTGCACCAATGCAATGGAGTAGATCTCTTTGTGCAGCTCATATGCAATTTGCAGTCTTTCAATAGGGCTCCTTAAGAGAAATGAAGAGGTTGCCAACTTTTGCAATATTGATGTTTTTCTAAAAGCCCAAACTGTTGGCCTCAAGAGATTGCATGAGAATCTCATCTTTCATTTTTTTTTAAAAAGTACATTTCTAGCTGACATGGATGGAGAGAAAAAAAAATCTTAAAAATGTGAAGCAAGTGCACCCTCAAGGTTCAGAAACTGGAGGATAGAGAGTCCATCAGTTATTTTTAAAAACTCATGATTTTTGAATGTTTTGGGTTGATAGCATTGCTATTTAAAACTGGATTCATTACTGGAATGAAATCAAAACTTCATAAACAACTACTGGCAGAATAACTGTTTACTAGCAGCATAGTCTGCTTTTTATTATTTTGTTTTGAGTCCTTTTGGAACTGGCAAACTTTTATGAGTTTCTTGTTCAGAGTCTGTTGCCATATACGTAGCTTTTTCATTTGTACAGAACAAGCCTATTAAAAACAAAACACAGAAAAAACCCAGCATTTAGCATAGCAGCCAGTTGCAGGAAGCACTGTACGGTTCTGTTAACACAAGGCAAATCACCCTCTTTAAGTGTCGTGAAAATGCATTTTTCAGTCACATAAAATCATGCAACTTTGAATCCATTGCATCGTGTGTTTTAAAGACAGGTAAACGTAAAGGGTTAAGCTCACTCCAGACTTTAGCATGGCAGCGTTTAGCTTTCCACTAAATCTAATGATAATTTAGCTCTCATCCACCCTTCAGTGAGTCCATCTGGGGACAGCAGCTACACCCATCACAACACAGGGAGAGGACACACAGCATTGGCTGGGCAGGTTGGTTTTAGAGCATCACTGAAGAACTGCAACAAAACAGGACCCTTTCAAGCGCAAACTGAACAAGAAAACTCCCTCCAACCTATAGTTAAAATAAAGAGTAGTTTATTGGAGCTAGTTCCCAATACTGGGCTCTGTCCCCATCTCAGCACTAAGTTCATAGGAGATCTGCCTTCTCTCAGCTAGTTAACTCCCATCTTCTCAATCGCTTCTCCCACACCAACTGCACTCTTATAGGGCAGGTACTCTCTCCACTGCCTCCTGAGTGTCTCTGCACAAAAGGACAGACAGTTGGGTCCCTTTTCAGGTTAAAGGGATTAACTATTTCCTGTTAGCCTAGGGACAGGGTTTCTTCATCCTGTCACATGTTCCAAAGTAGATTCCATTCACACAGACTGACTTCTGAATGTCAAGGGACAATATATACACTGTCTATATTAATATATCACTCTCAGGGACCAGGTGTGAGGAAATCAAGTCTAGGCACATTACCCTGGCTCCTCTGAATTATTAGACTGCATAGCTCTATCAAATCAAAGAAACAAAGAGGTTTCCTTGAATAACTCATTGACCTTTTCCATCTTTCCAAACATTGACCCTCCAGATTGAAAAAACAAATTCCTTCCTGATCAAACAATCAGTGTTTGGCTCTTTGTTGAAGCAAAAAAACAAATGGAGCTGTTTGGGGTTATTTGGTACAGCATGGGATGATAGTCAAAGATGTCTCAAAAGCAATGGTCTTATACTAAAGTTTCCAAGGCATAATACATATAAATATATAGACAGCTAATTTTTGTTTTAGAAAAGAAACCCTGAATATCTTTTACTTACTTTGATGAGATTTTTTTTTTCTGCTCCATAGTTTCTTCAAGTTCATATGCCATCTTTTGTGTTGGGGATTGATTTGGTAATAGTATCTCTTGCATTTCCTAGATGAGATAAAAAATAAACTTTAATTCTTGTGGGCCAGATCATTTGAGGCCAGAATGCAGCCACACAAAGCAGGAAAGAGACCTCTCTTTCACTATCCGGGCGGCCTGCCTGAATCTTGAGTTCAGGTGTGCATGGAAAGCAGGGTCTATGGCACAGCAAACTCCTTAGGTAAACCCCAATCACAGTTAATTGTTTAATACTGTAACAGTAAAACAAGGGTTCTAACACATTTTAACCTCTTCAGCCGAACACCTGTAAATACAGGAAGATCCAACCAATACAAACTCCTAAAGGCAAGAAAAAGCCAGTTAAGGACTCCATCTTCAATACACGTTCACCACATTCATTTGTCCAAATCAATGACAGATTTTACCGCTCCACTTCTACAAAGTTTTATACAGTTCCATGTGTGACACCCTCGCCAAAAGAATGACTGTGAAGAGATCACCACACTGGGATTCAGGAGACCTGTGTTTTATTCTTGGCTCTGCTACTAGCCTGCTGGGTGAAGGCACGTCACCTTTCTGTGCCTCAGTTTCCCAATCTGTAAAGTGGGCATGATGACACTGGCCTCCTTTGTACAGTACTTTGTGATCTGCACATGAAAATGGCTATATCACAGCTAGGTATTCTTATTATACGAATAGGCTCTTCCTCTTTGTATGGTGAATTTAGTGCTGACAAAAGGCAGCTTGATAGCTCTGATGAATCAAGTCCTGTTTATCTACAGGGCAGCAGCAGAGCAAGTTTTCCACACACACCACCCTGCCAACATGCCTTAGCCATGATCTGGGGGTGGAGATTCTTCCTCAGGGGCTAACAGGGGTAGTTCAGTCTCCATGGCCAGTGTAGCTGTTGGGTTCACTGGTGAATCTGCCAATCAGTGCAAAGCATGATGGTGAGTTTGTGATGTGAGAGTTGGAATTGAGACCCACTAAACTCATCTCATAGGAGACACCAAACATCCATTCAGTAGGAACATCTTTTATTCCTGACTAAATGGGGCTGGATCTAAACTGGTGATCTACAGATGAAAGGCTGTGAAGTTCATTAGAAAGACCCTGAGGAATTTAATCCCCTAGTAAATGCTTAGTTAAGAGGGGGAAGGGTGTTGAATAGATATATTCCACATACAGAAACGCCTTTGTTAAAAGAAAAGTAGGTTACAAAAAAAATAATCAAGAATTCAGTTAGGAGATGCCAGAATTAGGCTTGTAACACATACAGAAGGAAAAGTATGTGAATAATCATTTTAATGTTAATTTATAATTTGGCAGTGAACCAGACAACTGATACAGCTTTCCCTCAAAAAAATTAAACAGAAAATGAACCTACTAAGCATGAAACGCCAGTGTCAAAACTGTTTGACTAGTGACTCTTCAAAACACCATTGTGAGTTCCCACATTTCTCTGGCATTTCTAGGTCAATTCTGCCTAGTTTCAAAATAAAACAGTGTTTTTTCTAACTTCTACCCCTGCAAAAATCAACCTTAGATACGAACATCAGCACCTGCGTTCTTTCCACTCTTGCGTTGCTGATACAATAAAGATTGGGCAGTCAGAAGTCCGTGCATCATCAACAAATTTGTTTATTAATGAAAATACAGAATGTCACTGTGTTGCTTCCCAAGATACCCAATGTTACGGGGCACCTGGCTACCACTTGCCCTTAGCGTGAGTGAGCTGTGTCCATGCCTGCCTGGGGTCAGCTCCCTGACACCAACAGCTACTGGCAACACAAGCATTCCCCTCCAGGCCTTGCTCTCTTTTCAAGTTAGCAGTAGGCACATTTGCCCCAACCCCAAGTCCTCCAGGTGGCATCCAGACCCTTATCTACTGAACACTTCATAGAATTAGCAGGCCTGCTGTTCTTAAAGGAAGAATACACCGGAGCTTAGTACTTCACTCAGAATGCAGCTCCGCTTAACACACAGCACTTATTTGCTTTCTCTATAAATAAATCTAAGTTTATTTAACAAAGAACAGAGATTCATAGAAGCAAGCAGAAATATTGGAAACAATGGGTACATATAAAGCAAAGTCATAATATGCATTCTAGAGCCTAAACTCCACTAACATGCTCTCTTGTGTTGTAAGATACTGCTTACCTCAGAGTTCTTCTTACAATATTTTTCCAACCAGGATATCTGAGACCCTTCTCTCATCAGGCCAAGTTTGCTGGCAGCCTGCCTCCTCTGATGAACGATATCTGGGTGGCAGAAGAATCCAGAGATAAAGCTCTAGAAATTAACTGTCTTTACTCCCAAACAGGATAGCCTCTGATTTTTTCAATTGATTAGCATTTTCCTCAGACTGTAAATGGTGTCCATTATGAACCATACAGTCCTTAGTTTGCACATGACCAATCAGAGAGAGATAAGTGTCTCTTCCCCTCTGCCTGACAGCAGTATATGGACCACCTTTTGGTAACCCGCCTGATTTACAGACCTACAGAATATAATTTTTAGTGTATACATATAACTCCTCAGATATTTTCTATACATACATCTGTCCATGATTATGGGAACCAGAGTGAAAAAGGTTTTCATTAGAGACCTTACATGACACTCTTTGGCAAAATAGTACGTTGATCCCAGACCCAGGGAATCCCTGTAACACTAGCACAAAGAGGTCCCTGGGTCTCAGTCACTCACGCTCCCAGAGCTGTCTTGGCTCTGCAGTACTAACAAGAAGGAAAGCTTACTTTATTCTCAAAAGTAAGCAGATACAAGGCTGACTACACACATGGAGCAGATTTGTTGAGTAAGAAGGTGCCTTTTCAAAGCACAACCATATTTTAAATGTTATGAAATACAAAGCTCAGATATTAATGGATGCATTATTTTAGTTATGTGTCTTGCTGTATTTTGAAGACACTTTTGTAGCTTGTTACTTGTCATTCTCCAATGAACCATACTTATAAATAGGGTTCAATGTTTGGCTGATTCATCTAGAACAGGGATCTAGGGGTGGGCAAACTACGGCCCCTGGGCTGGATCCATCCTGCCAGCCATTGTAATCCAGCCCTCAAACTCCTGCTGGGGAGTGGGGTCTGGGGCTTGCCCCGCTTGGATCCATCCTGCCAGCCGTTTTAATCTGGCCCTCAAACTCCTGCTGGAGATTGGTGTCTGGGGCTTGCCCCACTCCGGCGCTCCAGCCAGGGAGCAGGGTTGGGGGCCGCTCTATGCAGCTCCCGGAAGCAGCGGCATGGCCCCCCTCTGTCTCCTGTGCATGGGGCAGCCAGGGGGCTCCGCTCTGCACACTGCCCCAAGCGCCGCCCCCACAGCTCCCATTGGCCGGGAACCACGGCCAATGGGAGCTGCAGGGGCGGGTGCCTGCAGGCGGGGCAGCGTGCAAAGCCACCTGGCTGTGCCTCCACATAGGAGCCAGAGAAGGGCTATGCCGCTGCTTTCAGGAGCCACTTGAGGTAAGCACTGCCCAGAGCCTGCACCCCTGAGCCTCCCCCTGCACCCCTTGCCCCAGCCCTGATCCCCCTCCTGCCCTCTAAAACCCTCGATCCCAGCTCGGAACACCCTCCTACACCCCAAACTACTAATCCCCAGCCCCACCCCAGAGCCCTTACCCCATCCCGCGCCCCAACCCCAATTTTGTGAGCATTCATGGCCCGCCATACAATTTCTATTCCTAGATGTAGCTCTCAGGCCAAAAAGTTTGCCCATCCCTGATCTAGAACATTAGAATTGGTGAAAATATCTGATCAAGAGACACTTCGTTAAAACTCTGATTTCTTCTTAGCTGTGCTTGGGAAACACCCATTCTTCTTCTGCATTATTGTATGGGAAGGTGAACACAAGCCTGGCAAACTTCAGACGTAGATTAAACTTGCTTCTCTGAGTACTATGTATAACAAATCCTTTCTCAAGATGAAAACACAATACATTTAGTCTGTATGTGATAACATCTCCACCGGCAATCTTTACTCTAAGGCTGCTTCTTCAGGCAGAAGTGTCTTTGATATCATTTACTTGATAACTGACAAGTTCCTGCTCCAAACCAGTAATACCATATGTCCAAAACGTTGTTGCTTTTGTTGGTCGAAAGGTTCAACAACTTACGGTGTTACATATATCTCTGATTTTCTAATATACTGAACATCTTTGTATGCTTCTGAACTGCATCCTGGACTGGCAGCACCTTTATCATATCATACTCCAGCAAACTGCTCAGGAAAAAAAAACTCTCATCTCCTGGAGAGAAAGAGAGAGAGATCGCTTGTCTCTATCATCTTGATACCAGCTCTAGCAAGCTAGCATCTGGGTTTTTCTTGAAAGAAGGAAACACATGAGCTTTAGGCAATCTACTGAGAAGCAAAGCCACTAGGTCCATCATATCATCAGAGACGAATAACTGGGACTTCCCTTTGCAGCAAGAGATTGAAAGGTTTTTTTTTTTTTTTTAAAGCAAGGAAAGATGCATGCAAAAAAAAAAGTGCAACATAGTCTAGTCATCATGTTCTCAAAGCTTCACATAAATCTTTGCAGTCTGGCTTTGTTGGCTCTATCACCATCAAATGTTGATAAAATACAGGAATGCAGTACATCAGTGTAAAGAATGAGTCAAGTCAAATTGTTGCCAGCTGAAGCCATCTGACAGGACTGATTACTTCAGCATGGGTTGGTGCACCGAATCTACTTACAGAATTCAGCACAGAAATCCTCCTTTGGATGAGTAATCATACCAAAAGAATACATCTATAAGCACCTCCTCCACATCACATTTCTTAATTTGGATATAGAAAGTAGATGGAGCTTGTAAAGCTGCATTGGGTGCCATATGGCATGGACAACCCATAAAACAGACATTTGCTGTCAAGGAATTTTGACTACATTAATTTCTGCTTTCCCACATTCACTGATGCATTATCAAAGCCAACATACTTACCTCATGGGATAGAACGCTTTTCTATAGTATTTGACATTGCAGTGATCATAGTAGCAGCAATGCTCTCCTTGCTTAAGCACATTTAGAAACGTGTAGCAGACTTATTTATTCGACATCAAATGTGCAAGTTGTAATAGGATTCATTTTTCAGTGCCTTGATCATTGCCTCCGCCCACAAACAGGCTGAAGAAGAAGGACTTCATTCCAAAATAAGATGACTGAAGGATGCATATAGAGCAGGGGCGGGCAAACTTTTTGGCCTGAGGGCCGCATCGGGTTTTGTAAATTGTATGGAGGGCCGGTTAGGGGAGGAGAGGGTCGTGGCCTGGCCCCCACCTCCTATCTGTTCCCCCCCCCCCGGGACTCCTGCCCCATCCACACACCCCCGCTCCCTGTCCCCTGACCTCCCCTGGACCCCCACCACCCCATCCAACCCCTCTTCTCATTCGTGACGCCCCCCCCCGGAACCCCTGCTGCCATTCAACCCCCTGGTGTGTCCCCCAGCCCCCCCGACCCCATCCACATCCCTGCCCCCGACCACCACCCCAAACTCCCCTGCCCTCTATCCAACCCCCTCTGCTCCGTGCCCCCTTACCGCGCTGCCTGGAGCACTGGTGGCTGGCGGCACTACAGCCCCGCCGCCTAGCTGGAGCCGGGCGCTGCCACCACCACCACACAGCTCAGAGCACCACGTCAGGCCAGGCGCTGCAGCTGCGCTGCCCCAGGAGCTCGCAGCCCTGCCGCCCAGAGCATTGTGCCGGTGGAGGAGAGAGCGAGCTGAGGCTGCGGGGGACAGCAGGGGAGGGGCCGGGGGCTAGCCTCCCGGGCCAGGAGCTCGGGAACTGACCAGGATGGTCATGTGGCCTGCGGGCCGTAGTTTGCCCACCTCTGATATATAGGATGCTTTGGTTTGAGCACACATATGAGCTTCTAGTCTTCAAGTCTAGAAACCAATCTCTTAGGAGACACCCCAAATTATCTATGGCAGCAACAGTATTATGGTGTTCAGCTAAAGAGAAAGTGAATGTTATGTCAGCTTCTCTTGCAAACAGGTTCTCACTTGAACTCTCCTTTGTCAGATAGCACAGAACCCCTTTATGTTTTAACTTTGCCTCTTGCAAGGTGTGGTGTTTTAAATCAAATTCACATTGATGAACACATGAAATATTCTCAGACAGCAGGCACCAAAATGAACATGGATCATTTTCAACGGGAGCAGTCACCCCGTAAGAAATTGGAAGTTATAAAAAGAATACAAACAGGTGAACAAAACAAAAACAGACTTGCAGCCAAACAAATCCAAAACAAAGCCCAAATCCTCCCAAACAATGTCTTCACATCAGGGCAGCAACAGGGACAGCTGGATTAGCCTCTTAGGTCATACTGGTAACACTCCTAATATGAGAGAAGTGGTGATGTTTTGTTGAGTTTGACCTGGAGGGGGTCAGGTGTTTACAAACATAACACCTTAAATAAAGCCCTAGCTATCTAGAGGTTTCAAAAGAAAAAGTCTGAAGCTAACCAAATAAAGCAAGAAGAATGATGTAGCTTAGTATACTAATACTGAAAGGACTAGCCCTATACTGAACCCCAAGTTTTTTTTGGGGGGAGGAATAGATGGGCCAGTGTGTCTCCATTGGAGTGGAAACAAAATGTGTGAAGGAGAGAGTGACTCAGAGAAGAGGAGATCGCAGAGAGGAGAGAAATCAGACTCATAGGCCATGTCTACACTTCAGAAGCTTTTGTCGGCAGAGCCTCCTAGTGGAGATGCAGCATAAGCCAACTGAAGGAGTTCTGCGGGCATAGTAACCTATGCAATGTTGCTGCTGTGGTTTCAGGGTAACTGCACCCTCCGGAATCTCTCGAGGGCACCCAGTTAATGTTTCCAGCTCCCTGTTAAGGTTACCCTGCATCCCTTGCTATCCTGACTAGGATTTTAAGGCTG
The DNA here is from genome assembly GCF_013100865.1 of Trachemys scripta elegans. NCBI lineage: Eukaryota > Metazoa > Chordata > Testudines > Emydidae > Trachemys > Trachemys scripta. Next base: position 63,244,694 of record NC_048308.1, on the reverse strand, counting down.
CAAATCACCCTGCCTTACATGGAAATATTCCCAGCAAGCTAGCCTGCCTAAAAGGCCAGTGTCTGTGCTTTGCTTCCTTCTCTGAGGGCAATGAACAATGTATTGTCAGCTGTTAAAAGTTACCACACAGTTCTTTCTAAGCAAGCACCTTTATTCTCAAGATAAAAGCATTACAGCGAAAACATGTACAAAAACAAAAGTTCCTATGCACATACTAAAAGCTTAGCACAGATCATCCCTAAGTCGCTCCACTCACACAGGGCCCTGTCCTTTATGCTTTCCTTCAATCTTGCAGGATATCACATAGGATCACGCTCATCTTAAAGAGACAGTATCCATTTTCATATTGCAAGTGGTGTTCTAATGAGGGTGCTTCTGATTGCACCTTAGAAAGTATATTTCTTAACCATCAACATGCCCCATTGATAGAAGGGGAAAAAAGATACATTCAGGGAGATGCAAGATTTGTGTTAGGTGTAATAATATAAAGCATAGTCCTGTGCTGCCATCTTGTGGTTTCATGTGTAAGAAGCAGCTTATTAAAGAAGCAACTGATGAGAAATTTGACTCTGCTTGTGTTAAAAAATATTACACTTAGTTTTAGCATATGGCAGACTACACAAAAAGTTCAGCTATGAAAAATCTTTCACCTTATCATTGCATATCTCAGTGTAACAATGTCTTTGTCCTACAGATACATTCATGTTTAAAGGTAATTCTCTGCTCCCTGCACTGGCTGCCACCAGCCTACTAGACCAGTGGTTCTCTCACTTTTGTCCTGGTGACCCCTTTCACATAGCTAGCCTCTGAGTGCGACTCCCCCTTATAAATGAAAAACACTTTAAAATATATTTAACACCATTATAAATGCTGGAGGCAAAGCGGGGTTTGGGGTGGAGGCTGACAGCTCACGACCCCCCATGTAATAACCTCATGACCCCTGAGGGGTCCTGACCCCCAGTTTGAGAACCCCTGTACTCAGGGCCGGCATAACCCATTAGGCGACCTAGGTGGTCGCCTAGGGCACTACAATTTGGGAGGCGGTGACCGCGGCGGCATTTCGGGGCGGGACCTTCCGCCATCTAGGGCGGCAGAAAAGCTGGCGGCGCTCCTGCCTGTATTAGATTAAATTAACATTGACATCAAAGGGAGCCGTGGCTGCTCGGAACTTCTGAAAATCATGCCTTAAAGATAATGATCACTTGCCACAAAAGCATAAGAGGTCTAAATTCAGGTTGCCTTAAAAACTACATGGGGGGGAAGGGGTGGTAGGAAGGACGGTCTTTGAGTTAAGGAGATGTTGGAGATCTGGGTTCACTTCACACAAGTGTCTAGTGTACTTAATCTCTCTGTGCCTCATTTCCCAGTGCTGGTGTTTGTCCCGCAGGGGCTCACCGCAAAGCTCAATTCCAGGGCCCCCACAGGACTGGGAGGAAGATGGGGATTGTAGAAGAGAAGGGAGAGGCCCAAGGAAGTAGGTGGTGACTGTCCCAGAGCCTGTCCCATCCCTGGCTTCCCCTGCCTGTGCCTGACTCCTGCTCCCAGCTGGGAGATCCACTGTCTGGGCAGCCTGGCTACTCAGCTCTGGCTTTGCCCCAAGATCCACCCCCGACTGCTCCCAGCAGCTCTGGCCTCTGTGCTCCCCTGTCCAGTCTCAGTCTGCAGTCTTCCTGCACTGATCCACCTGTGCACAACCCATCACCTCCCCACCCAGGCCCAGCACTGGCACCTGGATGGATCGGAGGATCCTCTGCGGGAAAAGGAAGCACAAGGGCCAGAGCCGCCCATGAGGGCCTTCCATTTGGCCTGCCGAGCATCACCTGTTACTTCTTGCTCCCCACTGAGGGCTCTGCTGTAAAGGCAGCTTAGCTACCTGGCTCTGGCTGGCCCCAGGCTCTAAGCATTCCTAGGCCTTGTGGCCGTTTCCCTCCCGGCTGCAGAGCATCCTCTAAGCTGGCGGGTGGGGAGGGCGCTCAGAGGCAGGCCAGCACGGGGACACTGCAGACAGGACTGGGCATCAGAGAGCATGGGTGCCGTAGTGAGGGGAGCCCAGAGTGGTGTTGGTCCAGGTAGTAGAGCTGGTCTTACAGCAGAGCCCCCAGAAGGGAGCAGGACAAAGCAGCTCACACCTGGTGGGCCAAACGAAAGGCCTTGCAGGCCGGATCTGGCTTCACGGGGCCCTCTCGCTGCAGGTGCCACTGTCAGTTCCCCTATTTGTTAATTGGGGACAAAGATACTTCCTTTGTCTATCTCGTGTATTTACAGTGTAAGCTCTTCAAAACAGGGAGTGACTCTTACCACGTGTATGTACACAGCCTAACACAATTAGGCCCGGATCTTGGCTGGGGCCTCTAGACTTGCAATGCAAATTCAGTACTGCCAACCCTAAGAGTTCAAAAAATCATGAGTCAGGTATGAGACTTAATTGAAAATCATGCGATTCTGAAAAAACAACAACATTTCTTCATCTTCTTGTTTTTGAGCCTTTTGGATCATGTTTTTAAATTTTTTATTTCTTTTAAAATGAAAGCTCAGATTCTAATGTAATCTAATGATACCAGGAGCTGGGGCCTGGAGAAAATCACCAAATATCATGAGACTGGTGATAAAATCATAAAAGTTGGCATCACTGCAAATTATTATTATTAATAATTATCATCACTGTCTTTATGAAAATGTATTGGCAAACATTCAGCTTTGGTGATTAATGTATATCAGTTTACTTTTCTAAGGGCCAGATGCTTACTTTTTTTAATGAAAGGTATATTTCAAAATTCCCCAAAACAGGATCCCAGTGGCTGCCTCTGGTAGGATTAAACATACAATTACAGCTCAGCACCTATACAGCACCCTTGTATTCTGAGTTCACCATGCAAGCACAGGCAAAGAGAACCAAGACAGTGCAACATTCAGCCGTTATGCCTTCTTCTACGTATTCTGTCTTCTCTCATCAAGCACTTCCTGAAAGTATCAAGACAGTGCAACATTCAGCCGTTATGCCTTCTTCTACGTATTCTGTCTTCTCTCATCTAGCACTTCCTGAAAGCATCCTTCTCTCAGTTCCTGGACATGACCCTTTACACCAGAGGTCTCAAAGTCCCGGCCCGCAGGCCATCTGCGGCCCGAGAACCTCCCCACTGTGGCCTGAGGAAACTTTTTAAAAAGTTCTTTCATCCGGCCGGGGGAGGGGCGCTGGAGGGAAGTAGGCAGGAGAGATGCAGCCAAGCTGCTGGCTCCGTCTGCTGCAGGCGCTGCCTCCTGCAGCTCCCATTGGCTGGGGGAGAGAGACAGCAATACCATCACTAGTCGCCAGGCAGAGTCAGCCATGGAGGCAGTGTCACTAGTCGCCGGGCAGAGTCAGCAGGGGCGGCCTGAAGCCAAGGGAACAAGGGAAAAGTAGGAAATGGGCTGGGAGGTGACTTGTGAGGCTCCAATGACAGTGCGAGGGGGCACGCTGCCTCCATCCCCCCTCCCTGAGCACTGACTCCGTGGCCAATGGGAGCTCTGGGGGAAGGTGCCTGCACAGAGGCAATGTGCCTGGTGCCTGCAGATAAGATAAGGTGAAGATAAGAAGAAAGGGAAGAGGCTCTTTCTAGCTATTGGCACTGCAGGTCTGTGTAATGAAATGGGGCCCTTTATTTACTTTTTTACCCACTGTCCCATGTAATGTTGGTAGGCTGTGTAGGAGAGGCCAGCTCAGCAGGAGCACCAGGAGGCACTGAACCTGATGGGAGCATAATCCCAGACACGCAGGGAGGGTTAGAGCCACCTACTGCCCCATCTCTTTAGGGTAGTAGCCATGCTCCTCACCCCCTGCATCTGACCAGTGGGCAGACCATGACTATGCCTCCTCCTCAGCCACTTTTGTGCCCAAGGAGGCCCAGCCCAGAAGGTCCTGCTGTCAGGAGAGCATGGGAAAATGGACCGAACACAACTATCTGATGCACACCTTGCTGTAGTACTGAAGGTTTCAACTGCTCAGTCACTGAGGCCAAATATCAATGAACTGAAGCGTTGCCAGGTGTCTGGCAAACACTAAAAAGTCTCTGGCAGGCAATGAAATTTCTAAGAAATTCAAAATAAACAATACAATATAAACTTTTTATTTTCTGAACACCATCTTCAGTGACATTATTGGCCCGCTGGGAGGATTTGAGGACTGGCACTGGCCCTAAGGTAAATTGAGTTTGAAACCCCTGCTTTACACAATCATGTAACATCCTCACTAGGAAGCTATTTATCGTAACACTGATTCATGGGCTGCAGAAAATGCCTTAGCGTGAGACTTAAAGAGCTCAATCTGTTTAATTTATCAAAAAAAAAAAGATCAAGAGATGACTTGACTGTGGCGTGTAATCTCATGATACCAGGACCTGAGGCTTTGGGAAAATCTCCAAATATCACAAGGCTTATGATTAAATTGTGAGAGATGGCAACTCTGCAAATTAATTAATAATAATAATCTTCATTAAGATTAATTGGCAAACTTTCAGCTCCAGTGATTGATGCATATCAGTTTAGATTGGAACAATTAAAAACAAGAGGGAAGGAATGCACCCAAAAACAGGGAAATAACAGATTAAAGAATATTTAGATAAGTTAGATGTATTCAAGTTGGCAGCGCCTGATGAAATTCATCCAAGGGTACTTAAGAAACTAGCTGAAGCAATCTCGGAACCATTAGCATTGATCTTTGAGAACTCCTGGAAGATGGGTGAAGACTGCAGAAGGGCAAACATTGTAATTGTCTTTAAAAAGGGGAACAAAGAGGATTGGGGGAATTATAGACCAGTCAGCCTAACTTTGATACCAGGAAAGATACTGGAACCAATTATTAAACAATCCGTTTGTAAGCACCGAAAAGAGAATAGGGTGAAAAGGAAGAGCCAACATGGATTTGTCAAGAATAAATCATGCCACACTGACCTAATTTCCTTTCTTTGACAGGGTTACTGGCCTAGTGGATAAGGAGAAGCAGTAGATATGATCTATCTTGATTTTGGTAAGGCTTTTGGCACAGTCCCATGTGATATTCTCATAAGCAAACTAGGGAAGTGTGGTCTAGATGCAGTTACTATATGGCAAGTACACAACTGGTTGAAAGACCGTACTCAAAGAACAGTTGTCAATGGTTCACTGCCAAACTTGGAGGGCGTGTACAGTGGAGTCCCATGGGGGTCTGTCCTGGGTCTAGTATACTATTCAGGATTTTCATAAATGACTTGGATAATGGAGTGGAAAGTATATGTATAAAATTTGCAGATAACACCAAGTTGGGAAGGGTTGCAAGCACCTTGAAGGACAGGATTAGAATTCAAAATGTCTTTGACAAATTGGAGAATTTGTCTGAATTCAACAACATGAAATTCAATAAAGACAAGTGCAAGGAAGAAAGGAAAAATCAAATGTACAACTACAAAAAGGGGAATAACTGGCTAGGTGGTAGTACTGCTAAAAAGGATCTGGGGAGTTATTCTGGGTCACAAATTGAATATGAGTCAACAATGTGATGCAGCTGCGAAAAAGGCTAATGTTATTCTTGAGTGTATTAACAGGAATGTTGTATGTAAAACATGGGAAGTAATTGTCCTACTCTCCTCAGCACTGGTGAGACCTCAGCTGGAGTACTGTGTCCAGATCTGGGTGCCGCATTTCAGGACAGATGTGGACAAATTGGAGATAGTCCAGCGAAGAGCAACAGAAATGATAAAAGGTTTAGAAATCCTGACCTATGAGGAAAGGTTAAAAAACTGGGCTTCTTTAGTCTTGAGAAAAGTAGACTAGGGCCTGGTCTACACTGGGGGGAGGAGGGGAGGATTGATCCACGATACGCAACTTCAGCTACGCTGGATCGAATTACCTGGGGTCCACACGGCGCGGGATCGACGGCCGCGGCTCCCCCGTAGACTGAGCTACCGCCGCTCGCTCTGGTGGAGTTCCGGAGTCGACGATGAGCGCGTTTGGGGATCGATATATCACGTCTTAACGAGACGCGATATATCGATCCCGGATAAATCGATTGCTACCCACCGATATGGCGGGTAGTGAAGACGTACCCTAAGGGGGGACCTGGTAACAGTCTTCAAATATGTTAAGGGCTGTTATAGAGAGGACAGGGATCAATTGCACTCCATGACCACTGAAGGCAGGACAAGAAGTAATGGGATTAATCTGAAGCAAGGGAGATTTAAGTTAGATATTAGAAAAAAAAACTTTCTAACTATAAGGTTAGTTAAGTCCTGGAATAGGCTTCCGAGGAAGGTTGTGGAATCTCCATCACTGGAAGCCTTTAAAAACATGTTAGATAGGGCTACCATACGTCCGGATTTCCCCAGACATGTCCGGCTTTTCGCTCTTTAAATAGCTGTTCGGGAGGGATTTCTAAAAATCTAAAAATGTCTGGGATTTCCCCCCGGTCGGCTATTTAAAGAGCGAAAAGCGGCTGACAGGGCGGCCGAGCGCTGCTCGCATTGGGGCCTCGGCAGCCAAAGCCCCTTCCCGGCTCCCCCTATCCCCTGCAGCCTTAGCACGCCGCCCGGCAGTGCTGGGGGGCGGGGCTGTGCGTCTGTGAGGGAACGCGGCGGCGAGGCTGGCAGTGGCAGCCAGAGCCCCTCCTCCACAGCCTCAGCATGCCGCCCGGCAGTGCTGGGTGGGGGGGCAGACACCTGCTCTAAGCCGAGCGGCACGGTAAGGGGGGGGGGAGTTGGAGAAGGGGGGCAGTCAGGGGACAGGGAGCGGAGGGGGGTGTTGGATGGGTCGGGAGTTCTGGGGGGGGCTAACAGGGGGCAGGGGTGTGGAGAGGGGTTGAGGCAGGCAGGGAGCAGAGGGGGTTGGATGGGTCAGGAGTTCTGGGGATCCTGTCGGGGGCGGAGGTGTGAATATGGGGTGAGGGTGTGGATAAGGGTCGGGGCAGTCAGGGGACAGGTAGAGTTCTGGGGGGGGGCAGTTAGGGTGGGGGGTTCTCAGGAGGGAGCAGTCAGGGGACAAGAAGCAGGGAGGCTTAGATAGGGGATGGAGTCCTAGGGGGCAGTTTGTGGCAGGGGTCCCAGGAGGGGGCAGTCAGGGGACAAGGAGTGGGGTGTGTGTGTTGAGGGTTCTGAGGGGGGCAGTCAGGGAGTGGGAAGTGGGAGGGAGTGGATGGGGGTGGAGCAGGGCGGGGGCGGGGCTAGAGCGGGGCTCCCACGCCCCGTCCTCTTTTTCGATTGTGGAAATGTGGTAACCCTAATGTTAGAGAAACACCTGTCAAGGATGGTTGAGGTTTATTTGGCCCTGCCTTAGCACAGGGGGCTGGACTTGATGACTTTTCGAGGTCCCTTCCAGATGCTTATTTTTTTTAAATGAAAAATGCGATTCTTGTTTACATTTTAAAATTCCTCAAAACAGGGCCCCAAGAGCAGAGTCTGGCAGGTATTCTTTATCTGAGGAATAAATGTAAAGTTATGGCTCGGCAAGGTTACAGAACCTTTGTACTCTAATTGCCTGAAATAATATATTTCAGGTTAACTTAAAATAAAAAACCCTCCCATCTGACTCTTATCCTCTCTTTTCTTCTCACCTCTGTGTGTCTCGCCTTCTGTGTCTCTCCTCCTTTTGTCATTCCTTCTCAGTTTAACAATGTAAAGTTTAAAAATATTTACATTACAAAAACATACAGATGTTTCATTATAAGCCTATTATAGGCTTAGATGTACTAGAAAGGATTTGTAGTTACAAAAGCCTGCAGTGCACTTGATTACATGGATCCCTATTGTGCCAGTGGCTTTGGTAAGTAGAAATCTTTTATTCTGCAGGAGTAATTGTTAGAAGGAATGCCTCTAAATATTTTGTTTTTTTTTGATATTGCAGCGGATTTGATGACACATAACCAGGAAAGAGGCATAAGCTTATTTAACAGAGAAGCTTTTAGTAAGTGAATTAACATACGTTCCAGCTCCATTTCTGGAATTATAATGTAGTCCAAGGAGACATTATAATGAAATACATTTATAAACCACCTGTCAATAAAATAAGTACAATGCACATGGGGCCTGGTTTTCAACAGAGCTCAGCACCTAATAGCTCCCATTTAGGCACTTAAATGAAGTGGCCAGATTTCCAAAAATGCTCAGCTCAAACATCAGAAATAACAAGCCAACAAACCCCAATAGATCACCAACCAGAGCTAAAGGGTCTGGCAGTAAGGCGAATCCAAGAGCTCTTGGCAAACCTTTCAACAGACAAAATGGAATAATTCCCAATTAGTACAAAGAATGGGGAAGGAAATGAGATGCATCTGTGTTTACGTACTGCACACTCTGGCAGGGAAGTGCTGTGTGTTGAGTTGTATTCTTTCTCTGTGTGTGTATTGTGGCTCTCTGTGTGCCTGCTGCCCATTCTGGCAAGGAGGTGTCATGGCACAGTATAGGGATGTATATATGTTTGCACTGCACACTGGCAAAGAGATGTGCGTGGCTGTGTGTGCAGCATACTCTGACAAGGGGTGCGTAGTGTACATTGTTGCTCACTGTTTCTGCTTCCAACTCAGATAGTGAGGTATGTGCCTGTGTGTGCTGCACACTCTCTCAGGGGTAAGTTGTGTGTTTTGGCTCAGTGTGAGGGTATATATGTATGTATGTGTTTCACACTGATAGAAGAGATACGTGTGCCGTGGCTCTGGATGTGCTGTGGTTGTGTTGTGGTTCTTGCCACCTCCAAGAAGCAGAAAAACTGGCCTCCTCCCCCACTAACAAGAGGATCTTAGTGTTGACTGTAAGTAACTATTACTGAAATGTTGTTTTGACCATTTTAACACACACACACACAAAATTACACAATATGCGTATTTTTATGTTGTCATTTTTTCTTACCTTACCGTAACATGGCACTGCCGCCTGTACTATGGGAGTGTGAATTGAAGAGTGCTCTAATGTATCACAAATGAAAATAAATCCTGGCACATTAAATCTTTTAACCAGCAAGGCAGTGCAATAAGCAGCTAGGTGCCAACCCTAGTATGTGGCTGTGTGTGATGCACACTGGCAGGGGGTGTAGGTGTGTGTGTCACAGGCTGGCATGGGGTGTGGATGGCTGTGTGTGTTGCATACTGACAGGTGCTGTGTGTCACGCTGGCAGGGGGTTAGTTATGTGTGTTGCACTCTGGTAGGGGATGTAAGTGTGGGTAGCTGTGGGGGTTGCACACTAATAGGGTATAGGGGTGTGTGTTACACACTGACAGGGTATGTATGTTGCACAATGACAGGAGGTGTAGGTGTCACCACACTGGCAGGGAGGTATTGTGTGGTTGTGTGTATTATACATTGGCAGGCCGAGCAGGTGTATGTGGCTAGGTATATGTGTGTTGCACAGTGGCAGGAGGTGTAGGGGATGTGTGCCTGTGTGTATTGCTCACTGGCAGAGGGTGCAGGTGTGCGTGGCTGGGTGTGTTACACACCAGCTGGGCGGCAGTATCTGTGTGCATGGCTGGGCATGTTGCATACCGGCGGGCGGTGTAGATGTGTGTAGCTGGGCATGTTACACACAGCTGGCGGTGTCAGTATGCGTTGCTGAGCATGTTACACACCAGCTGGTGGTGTCAGTGTGTGTGGCTGGGCGTGTTACACACAGCTGGAGGTGTCGGTGTGCGTGGCTGAGCGTGTTACACACCAGCTGGCGGTGTCGGTGTGCGTGGCTGGGCGTGTTGCACAACAGCTGGGTGGCAGCGTGGGTGTGCATGTCTGGGCGTGTTGCACACAGCGGGCGCTGTCGGTGTGCGTGTCTGGGCGTGTTGCACACCAGCGGGCGGTGTCGGGTGCGTGTCTGGGCGTGTTACACGGCGGCGGGCGGGGTCCGCGCTGCCCATTAGAGGGCGCCCCAGCGGCTGTGCTGCTCCGGCTCCGCGCGGGCCCAGTCCGTGACCCAGCCCGGGGAGATGGCGGCGAGGTGGCTGCTGACCCGAGCCCTGCGGCCGCTCTGCCCCCTGGGGGCCCGGCCGCCGGCCAGGTGAGCGCTCCCGGGGCGGGGGCCGTGACCGCGCCTAGCCAGCGCCGCAGCCGGGCAGTCCGGGCTGGGAAACCCCGAGCCCCGGCGGAGCATCCGCCTTGGTTGGGCGGGAGGGCGGCTGGGGCGGCTCCGGCAGCAAGTGAGTGGAGGGTGCCGGCCAGCCCGGGCTCTGTGTGTGTCTGTGCACAGTGTGTATAGTCTGTGTATACACACAGTACAGTGTTTTGTGTGTACTAGCTGTACTGTGTGTGTAGTCTGTACAGTGTGCTCTGTGTGTAGTGTATGCATGCTATTTGTGTGTATAGTGTACTCTGTGTGTACTGTCTGTACAGGGTGCTCTGTGTGTATACACACAGTAGTGTGCTCTGTGTACAGGGTGTGCTGTGTGTACTACGTACAGTATGTGTGCACTGTTTCTGTGTGTGTGCTGTGTATGGTGTGTGTGCACTGTGTGTGTAGAGTGTACAGTCTCAGTGCAACAAGGCCCAGACTGGGGTCTTTGAGTAATACCATAAATAATGGTATATTAATGGACATAATAATGCCAGGGATCTAGGCTCCCCCAGATTTTGGACAGGTTTGTATCAAAGTTTATATTGGGGTGATCTGTGCTTCCCCTGGGTTTGGATGGGTTTGGATCAGGTTTTGGCTTTGGCTATGACCCAACTGTGAAGTCCCTATCCAGATCCAAACTTGCCCTAAGTTTGGGAATGCTCAGGTCTCAGCTCTCCTCCTAATGGTGCCTGCTTGTTTGGTGGCTCTCTCTCTGATTCTCTGTCACACCCATCTCTTAGGGCTTGTCTACTCTTGAAGGTTAATTTGGATTAAGGTAGGGGTGTGAATTTTAACAGGCTCTCTGGAATAACTCCCATGTGAAGGCAGTTCTTTAGAAGGAAAGTAGCTGTGACCTTTGGTCCAGATACTGCCAGCATGGCAATTTCAGATAATGACAAAGCTACACGCAAGCAAACTTTGTTGTTTTCATAGTCAGAATCAGATCATGAGGTCTCATCCAAAGATCTTGCAAGAAGCTCATGTCCCCAAGTTATTTGATGAGATTTTTTATTTCTATCATTAAACTCTTGAGTGTGCCTACCTTGAACTCTGTACACACTATGCATGTCTAAAAGGAAAGAATTAAAAAACAAAAACAAAAAACATTCAGTATATCTTTAAAGTTGAAAATGTAGTTGTGGGTAACCTGCCAACATCTCCTTTTATTTTAAAGTTTTGTGATTTAGGCTCATAGGAGAGAGGAGAAGACCTATTAGATCCTTGAGACCATCCCATGACCTTGCAGAATACAGCCTCTGTCCCCCAGCATGACTCCCCTGGGGGGAATTAGTTTAAAAAATGTAACCCTATAGTTTTAGTGGGGGGTTCTTGGTTAAGGGGTGTGTGTGTGTGTGTGTGTGTAGGGTTGAGGTGTATTTATTTTGTGTTTGGGAAAAAAAATACAAAATATAGAATAAATAGATTGCAGTAACATCTTGAATACTAATCTCATTACAATAATATGTATACTACCTCCTTCATTCCAAATCCTGTGTAAGGCTTGAAACCAATGTCAGGATGAATCACTGCATTACAGGTTTGCCAATAAGGGCATGATCCTACAAACACCACTGAATGTCATGCTTCAGAGGTGTGCGACTGCAAAATCTTGAGCACCATGCTCGGTAATAAATGTTTGGAGGGTTGAGCCCAAGGTGAACAAACTAGTCTGCATTGGAGAGTCCATTCTGCTAATTGTAGCTTGCTTTTATTGATGCAGTTTCTAGTGTACTTTGGCATTTGTACTTAAAAAGAATCCCAGCATTAAAATACAGAACTTCACTTCAGCCATTTGACAAATAAACCTTTGCTGTGAAAGCAGCAAGATTTCTTTTTAAAACTGTGTAAGTTAGCAAGACTGTACTGTAAAACAAGATACTGACCAAAAAGGAAAATCTCAGAAGAAAGACTAATTCATGGGATAACTACTATAAAGTGACAGGTTTCAGAGTAGCAGCCGTGTTAGTCTGTATCCGCAAAAAGGACAGGAGTACTTGTGGCACCTTAGAGACTAACAAATTTATTAGAGCATAAGCTTTCGTGGACTACAGCCCACTTCTTCGGATGCATATAGAGTGGAATATATATTGAGGAGATATATATACACACATACAGAGAGCATGAAGAGGTGGGAGTGGTCTTACCAACTCTGAGAAGCCAATTAAGTAAGACCACTCCCACCTGTTCATGCTCTCTGTATGTGTGTATATATATCTCCTCAATATATATTCCACTCTATATGCATCCGAAGAAGTGGGCTGTAGTCCACGAAAGCTTATGCTCTAATAAATTTGTTAGTCTCTAAGGTGCCACAAGTACTCCTGTTCTTTTTACTATAAAGTGATGTCTTCAAGATAAAAAACTTATTCATAATCTTTGGAGGGACCTTTATTATTTTGGTCATTTAAACCCCGGATATTGCAGTTAGCCTCTCCTTGATTAGTGTTGTTCGGGCGCGTTGGTCCCAGAATATTTGAGAAACAAGGTGGGTGAGGTAATATCTTTTATTGGACCTACTTCTGTTGGTGACAGAGATAAGCTTTCGAGCTACAGGGATCAGGGAGCCTTTCTTCGGGTCTGGGAAAGTTACTCAGAATGTCACAGCTAAATACCAGGTACAATCTGTATAAACAGATTGTTTAGCATAGGTAGTTAGCACATAGTCTAAGGCAGGGGTTCTCAACCTTTTTCTTTCTGAGTCCTCCCTCTCTCCCTCCCCCACACATGCTATAAAAACTTCACAGCCCACCTGTGGCACAACTGGTTTTCTGCATATAAAAGCCAGGGCATGTGTTATGGGGTAGGAAGCAGAGCAATTGCTTGGGGCCTCCCGTGAAGCTAAACTGCTCAGGCTTTGGCTTCAGCCCTGCGAGGTGGGGCTTAAGGCCTCTAGCTTCAGACCCATGCAGTGGGGCTTCAGCTTTCTGACCTGGGCCCCAGTGAGTCTAATGCTGGCCCTGCTTGGTGGACCCTGAAACCTGCTCATGGCCCCCCCAGGGGGCCCTGGTTGAGAACCGCTGGTCTAAGGGACCGTTCAAGGTGGACTGCCCCATTAACACCTCTGCAGTCATAGGACAAAAGGCGGGGAGGGTAGTGGGTTACAGATTGTTGTAAAAAGCCATAAATCCAGTGTGTCTGTTCAGTCCACAAAATTTTAGTATCTAGCAGAGTTATGAATTTAAGCTCTCAAGCTCATCTTTTGAAAGTGTTGTGCAGGTTTCTTTTGAGACGAGGACTGACAGGTCAGGTATAGAGTGATTACTTTGTGAAAAGTGTTAACCCACAGGTGACAGGGTGTGTTTGTCTTTTATAATTTTCCTATGTGAGTTCATTTGAGAACATAGTGATTATCTGATTGATCCACGTAGTTGTTACTGGGACATTTACTGCGATGGATGAGGTATACCATGTGTTGCAATAGGCATGTGTAGGATCCATGGATCTTGAAAGGCGTGTCGGGGGAGGGTGTTGATCATTGTAGCAGTGGAGATATGTCTGCAGTTTTGCATCTGTTGTTCTGCCAGGGTCTGGTGTCACTTTGAGTTGGTGGGTCCTGGTCTGTGGGGAGCTTGCTTCTGATGATGAGCGCTTGGGGAGGTTGGGCAGGGGAGTTGTTTCCTTTCTAATAACACCTCATAACAACTATGTGGGTGAAACCAGACAATCACTATGCTCCTAAGTGAGCTCACAAAGGGAATAAGAGACAAAAACACCTTGTATTTAGCTCTAAGTACCTTTCCCAGACCGGAAGAAGAGCTCTGTGTCACTCAAAAACTTGTTTCTCTTTCCAGCAGAAGTTGGTCCAATAAAAGATCTTTCCTCACCCACCTTGTCTCTACTTTTTAAAATGTATTTGTAGTTGTGGGTTTATCTGCTGAGGTTTAGAGCTGTTTCATTTTTATCTTTTTAAAAAGATGACGCCTCTTATTTTTAGAGCTCTGTTTATCAGAGAGGGAAGAGGGGATGGCTCCTGCTGCACAACCCAACTAGACTCATCGACTTTAAGGTCAGAAGGGGGGACCATCATGATCATCTAGTCTGACCTCCTGCAAATTGCAGGCCACAACCACCTGCTCCTGTAATAGACCCCTATCCTCTAGCTGAGTTACTGACATGGTCAAATCATGATTTAAAGACTTCAAGTTACAGAGAATTCACCATTTACACTGGTTTAAACCTGCAAGTGACCTGTGCCCCATGCTGCAGAGGAAGGCAAAAAAAACCCCAAACCCCAGGGTCTCTGCCAATCTGACCCCAAGAAAAATTCCTTCCCGACCCCAGATAGGATGATCAGTTAGACCCTGAGCATGGGTGGCAAAAGAAGCAGAAGAGTATCACTGTTTTTTTTTTTTTTTTTTTTTTTTGGAAGGATGATGGTATTGATTGAATTTGAAAGTGAGGGACTACTGCTGCTGGACCTTAGCCCTGCGTCAGTGTGTTTTTTGGAATGGTTCATTCAAGCCTGTCTGTGCAGCTGTGCCGAATGCATGTCAAAGTTGACCTGAAACACCTCTTGCTGTACCGATCTTGGGTTTTTTTTCTGGTAGTCAATCATGTCAAGTAGCATAATGGACAAATGTCCATGTCCATTAGGCTTCTGCGTTTGAAAATTTATGAACAGAATTATATGCTGGTTTGCCTGCAATATCAGGAGACTGTACTCGATGACCCAGGAGTTCCCTTCTGCTCCTACCTTCCTTTGGAAGGCTAGTGCCATTCATTGTGCCCACAAGTATTTGACCAAGATAGGTATTCACTGTTTAAAAAAGTGTTAGGTAGCATTGCTTATAAATGCTCTGTCTGTCTCTTTTTAGGTATCTGCAGACTGAAAATCATGAGTTGGTACGTCAAGAAACGTCTTCTGCTAAAACGTTAATGGATATTGGAACTCGAAGGATCTTCTCTTCAGATCATGATATCTTCAGGGAAAGTGTGAGGAAATTCTTCCAGGAAGCAGTGCTTCCTTACCATGCAGAGTAAGATATAGTTTGGATATTTTATGTTGCCTACTAATTCCAGGCTGTTTCACAGAACTCTCTGGGAATGATATTCTGAATATAACAAGCAAACTGTAGAGTTTATTTTAATTTTTTAAAAATTGTATTAAGGCTTGTATATAATATATATCTTGATTTGCATATCTCCTACATCACATGTTTGAAGGAAGAAAAAAAGTACATGGTTATATTTGTAAAGCAAAACAAAAGAAAGTGCTTTCTATATTTCTCACGAAAGGATGCCAGGTTGGTTAGCTAGGAGCTCATTATTTACAGGAGCAAATGTAGCACAGACAATAAAATGCAAACTTCTGTAGAAGTTTGCCTTGCCTCTAGGGACAAAAAGGTAGTTTAATCTCTTTGTTAGCTTTGCTAAGGCTCTCAGGATTATCACTGTTTGTTATTTGCATTGTAGTAGTGCCTAGGAATCCCAGTCATGGACCAGGATCCTAGACACTGTACAAACCCAGAACAAGAAGACCGCTCCTGCTCCAAAGAGTTTACAGTCTAAAGGCGTTAGTTGTGTTGGTTTTTATGTTGTGGCTATCTGTCCCCTGAAAAGTGGACTTAACGGTTGGTGTATACACAAACTTGTCCCAAAACAGCTAACTTAGTTTTAATTCACATCTTTTATTTCTGTGCAAGTCTCTGTGTGGGCACTCTTACTTCAGAGTAAAAGTGTTCTATTCTGACTGAGTTAAAGTGGGGTTTTTGTTGTTGTTGTTTTAATAGCTAAATTAAAATAGGATGAAGTTGGTTAAAGAAACAACAACCCTGTTTTAGCTCAGTAAAAATAGGACCCTTTTAGTTGAAATAAGTGTCTACACATGCACGTTATAACAAAATGTGTATTAAGAGATTGTTATTTTAGTGCAATTTTGTGTGTAGACTAGTCCTAAAATTAGCTCTTCTAGAGGTCACAACCGAGACACCAGATGGTAATGGTTTTGCATTGCTTCCAGCCAGGGCTGGAACAGCAATCTAGAAATGAAAGATTTCAGTTACCAGTCCCCTGATCTATTCATCCCCCTGACAGTTCCATTGCTATATTTGGTGTAGCTAGCTTGTTTCAGGCATGATCCTTAGTGTATTTTTGTTTTGTAATCTCCTAGTCCAAATTCCGGTTTTGAAACCCATTATTTTGCAAAGAGTTATGGTTGTCATTCTACATCTAGGAGAGCAGTTTCATTTCAGAATTAATTTCAAGATAATTGAGACGTAGCACGTTAATATCAAATAGTTGTTTTTAATTCTGGTAGTGAGGGTAATGCGATGAAATATGGTATGGTGTTCTTCCACTTAAATTTAGCCAGTTAGCTCAGAATGGTAGCTGTACTTCAGAGATGGTGATCGTTCTTTCTAGGGCTACAGTGCATGTCTACAAAACCATATATTGTCCCATTCTCCAACAAGGACCATCTTCCAACTAAATATTTAAGCAACTGTATTAGTTCTGGACTGGGAAAGCAAACAATAAAAAGGTGAATTTAATATGTTTCACCTTTTCACATTTATTCCATCCCTTCCCTCTCCTCTCTTCAACTCCTCCACCTGGAACTTCTCTCTTATGTCTGTAATAATTGTTCTGTTTCTGTACAATCTCCAGAAGATAAACATAAGAGAGAATGCTACAAACTTTCACAACCAATTATTATTTATTTGTATTACCATAGCATCAAGGGGCCTTACTCGTATACCAGTATCCCACTGAGATAAGCCCTGTACAAACACAAACAAACAAACAAAAAGATGATCCCTTCCCTTGGGGCTTAATATAGCTTCTCTTCTTCCATTTATAGTTACTGAGCAATGCCATTCAACCAAACGAAATAGAGACTCTAAAACACCATCAACTTAAAATCATTCTTGTGTCTGAAATAATTTTCACTTCTTACTGTTATAAGTAAGACTTATTGCTACTATAACTGAAAGAGATTAGAAGAAAGACTTTTCTAAAATTTACTTTGTACGTTTGAGAGTGCTTTATGGATAGTCACGTTCCCCTTCTCTGTAAAGTCAGTCAGTTTCCTTCTGTTGTTAGCATGGATCTTTTCACAGAGCAACAGGGGAAAGAGAAACACTTATAAAGTAGGAAAATGTCTGTAAAGCCAAACAAAAAAAAAAAAAAAAAAAATAGCTGTGGAATTATGGCAGGTGTAGAATCTGACACTACTTTAATTATTATTATTATTTTTTTTTTTTTTGCAGCTGACTAGATTTCAAGGTGACAATGTCCCTTTAAAACTTATATGCCAATCCCTGTAACCTTCAGCTATTATTCATTACTTATGTAAAACTATAGATGCACGTGGCACTTTCCAGTAGTGTAATAATTAATTAGTGATCTGGAAAAGAGGGTGAACAGTTAGTGGCAAAGTTTGCAGACAATACAAAATTAGTCAAGTCCAAAGCAGACTGTGAGGAGTTAGAGGGATATCACAAAACTGGGTGGCTGGACAACAAAATAACTTTGAATTTCATATGCCAAGTGCAAAGTAATGCACATTGGGGGAAAAAATAATCCCAACTACAGATTTTAATGGATTCTAAATTAGCTGTTGCCACCCAAGAAAGAGATCTTGGAGTCACCTTGGATAGTTCTCTGAAAACTTCCAGTCAACACGCAGTAGTGGTCAAAAAGGCTAACAGTATGTTAGTAACTATAGGAAAGGGATAGAAAATAAGACAAAATATAATAATACCACTATATAAATTCATGGTGTACCCACACTTTGAATACTGTATCCAGTTCTGGTCACCCCATCTCAAAAAAGATATAGTGGAACTGGAAAAGGTTCAGAGAAGGGCAACAAAGATGATCCAGGGTATGGAATGGCTTCCATATGAGGAAAGACTATAAAGATAAGGACTAGTCAGTTTAGAAAAGGGACGACTGGGGAGGGGGGTATGATAGAGGTCTATAAAATCATGAAGAATGTGGAAAAAGTGTATAGAGAAGTTTTATTTACCCTTTCATACAATACAAAAACCAGTCATCACCTGATGAAATTAATAGGCAGCTGATTTAGTGCAAACAAGAAAGTACTTTTTTTTACACAAGGCACAACTAACCTGTGGAACTTACTGACGTGGGATGTTGTGATGGGCAAAAGTGTAACATAGTTCAGAAAGAACTGGATAAGTTCCTGGAGGATAGATCCATCAATGGCCATTATCCAGGATGGGTAGGGATGCAATCCAATGCTAGGGGCAACCCTAAACCTCTGACTGTCAGAAGCCAGGAGTAGAAATCAGGTATGTATCACTCCATAATTGCTCTGTTCAGTATATTCCTGCTGAAGCTCTGGTACAGGCTTCTGTCAGAGACTGGATACTGGGCGAGATGGACCATGGTCTGATCCAGTATGGTAACTTTTACGTTCTTAATACACAAAGTCTCTGCCCTGAAGAGCTTGGTGTCTGATTTTTCAAAATCACCTTGTAGTAGGAAGAGAGCCTGAGACATAAGCCCTTGTATCAGAGGCCTGGTATGAGGCAGGACCTGCTCGCAGAATTTGGTAACAGGGCTAATATTGCAAAAATACACATTCCTAAGAAGTGCTAGTCAGAAAGTACTCTCACAAACATATCCAGATATCAAGTGGTACCAGAACATCCTGATATCAAGTATGGTACAAAAACATTCCCCAAGGATAACAGGAACACACTGATGCCTCCTAAGAGATAAGGTCAGGATAACAGTACGAAATAAAACTGTTTTGATCGAACCAACATGTACAAGGTAATAGGTAATAGCTAGCCATGTCACAGGGCAGTAACTAACTATGTCAGAGGATCAGTACTAACTTGTTTGTATTGGGGTATAAAGATGTATCTCAGAGGGAGTATCTTTGTCTGGCCTAGGGAGGAGTGGAAAGTCCCGCTGTTCACTGAGCTGGTCCATTGTTACGGGCATACGTGTATTAGTGGTCTGGTGGAGTCTGCAAGATACTAGTACCGGGCTTCGTCGACAATAAGCCCGGCTAGGTGCCTTTGTCCCTTAACGGATCTTGTGCTCATTGGGTGGTTTGCTTGAGGTCTGCGCAGGGCTGGGGCAGCACACAAAGAAACCACACACATGCAGGTAAACCTCTATCAACATCTAATCACACACTAAGTGACTTAAGATTATTGGTTTTCAAAGGCTGTGTCTTCATTGGGGGGAAAAGTGCATTCTTAACTCAAGCTAGCTAATGCATGGTAAAATCCTAGGGAAGACAAGTCTTTAGCTTGTGTAAAATTTATCTACTGCCTTGTTTTCCCTAGGATTTTACCTCAAGTTAGTAACATTCCCCCCCCCCCCCCCCCCCGAATAGAAGGCCAATTGTACTTGTGCGCCTGCAGCATTTAGATGCTTTTGAAAAATCCAACTGTAAAGGAACAAATGGGTGTAATGGTAACACATAGTAAGTGGCTGGGCAGACATGGAGGGGTGAGTGTTTATGTTGGCAAACACAGGCTTTGTGGAAGACATAATTTTTTTAGGGCTGATTTGGAGGTATGAGAGTTCATCGCAAATGTTGCTTGGAAGGAATGGAGTTCACAGTGAATGGAAAAACACAGGGAGTGTTTGGGAGAGAAACTTACATGGGCTATCTGAGATGGGAGTGGGATTGAAGAGAAGTTTTAACTGCCTGGATAAAGAGCCAGTGGGACAGCCCAACCATGCGTGTCTCTCTCAGGCAGTGATCCCCAAACTTTTTACCTTGCACCCCCCCGCCTTACCTATAATGTAATCTGTCTCTCCTCATAGAGCCATGGTTGCGAGCCGCAGCTTGGAGTGGGGCCGCGGCTGGGCCGGGGGCTAGGGCCTGGGGCTGGAGTTAGGGCTGGGGGCCGAGGCTGGGGTCTGGAGTGGAGGTTGGGGGCCGTGGCCGGGCACTGGGTAGCAGCCGGGAGGCAGGGGCCGGGGCCAGGGCCAGGAGTGGGGCTGGGTGGCACTCCCTCCCTGGCCCCTGTGGGGCCTGGCCCTACCCTGCCACACACCCCTGAACGTTCCTCCGTGCCTCACAGTTTGGAGACCTCTGCTCTAAGGATTCATGTATGCGCTCTCAGTGAAGATGTATTCATCCTTCAAATATAAACTAATAATCCAAGGAAAAGTATCTTCCAAAGAAGTAGGAAGGTGTGGATCTCATTAAGTCTTCTAGCACATGCAGTGTTTTATAGTGTAATATATCTTGCTATTTCAAAGCTCTGATTCTTTGATATTTCTTCTAGTATTTTCTCAAATTGCTTGCTCGGTGAAGTGTTTGTTGCTTACACTTTACATCCATTTCAATTGCAGCTGATAAAAGGCCTCCAAACTAGTCTGTGTGGCTGAAAAGATGAGCCTTGCACTGCATCCTGAAGGCCATCCAACTCTGGCTCTAGCAAACAACCTGAGTGAGAAAGTTCCACAGATAGGGAACTTCTGCCATGAGTCTCTAATTCTCCTTCCGAGTTAAAATCTAAGGACTATCACCAGAAGCTCCTCTGCTGTCAATTTACCAAAGTACCACAAAAATCAACTCATCTTTGGTAGTGTTCACAAATTTCAGGTATAAAAGTTAAGGAAATTGCAGGTTATACATTGGAAGCAGAAATTAGCTTTTTACCACCTACCATACTGCATGTAATTCTGTGGTGGCAACTTAATCATTAATGCATAGACTTGGAGACTACAAATCCTAAGTACGTTGCATGAGTCCAAGTTGCCTACCTCTCCCCAGCTGGCAAAACACACATGCCTGTTTTATGTTACCTCCTGTGTTGTAGGTTGGTTTCTGAGACTGAAAGTCATATTCTTAAGCACTGAAACTTGGTAGCAGATTTTATGGTGTAAAGCAGCAGCTGTGGAAAATCACAAATAATAGGAGGGGAATTCCACTAACTTCTCGTTCCTGTATCATTTGCAGATGGGAGAAGGCTGGCCAGGTGAGCAGGGAGCTCTGGGAAAAAGCTGGACAACAGGGACTGCTTGGTGTCAATATATTGGAAAAACATGGTGGCATTGGAGGGGATCTGCTCTCTTCAGCAGTGGTCTGGGAGGAGCAGTAAGTACAAGACACTGCAGCAAGAATCAAATTGGTACCGTTATAAGATTGTATTTGTTCATCTGATTTCCTGATTCCTATTGTAAGGAGAGTGTGTTCACAGACAGTAATAGTCTTTTCCTTCCACAGAAGTGATAATTTAGACATGCATAAGTACCCCCTACTTTAGATATTTCAGATGATTTTTTTTTAAATAATAAATATCATAGTATTATATATTTAGGACTGCCAGGAGAGGAGGGGAAATGTTCTCTTTAGACTGGTGGGTGATCCAATAGTCTGACAGTGAAAGTACATTCTATAAATAAATAAGAACATGGATGTAACAAGTTAAAATTGTGTGTGTACGTTTCTTTCAGTTTTGGTTCTCTGGTTTTAACAGTATAAAATTCAATAGATCAATCACTGTCACACTTTCTTCTAAAGTTTACTTTTATTCTTTTCTCTTCAAGGATGTATGTTAATTGTACTGGCCCAGGATTCAGCCTTCATTCAGATATTGTCATGCCCTACATCGCAAACTATGGCTCAGAAGATCAGATTGAACGGTTTATCCCTGAAATGTCTGCAGGCAAATGTATTGGCGCTATAGCCATGACAGAACCTGGGGCTGGCAGGTAAGCTGAAAAGGACAACAGATGGGCTTTACATACATGTTGCTTATCTAATCTTGCTGTGTAAAAACTCCGAGTTTCATAGTTACATGGCCATCTTACTGATTAGGCAGTAGCCCGGAATAGGTAGAGCCACAGAAATAACCTTTAATTATAGATTGCTGTTTTACAGCTTTGTCATTTCCGGATGCCTATTCCAAACCCATGATCTTGCCATCAGTCCTAGGACAAATAGGGTTTTGTATTTGTTTCAGATTCTGCATAAACAGCCACTAGCCTACTTGTTGCATGGACATTCTTTAATGTGAAATGTAATAACTCAGTAAAGGAGGCTTGACTTAGTCCATATAATGCTGTCTGAATTTGGCAAGAGGGCCTATTTCCTTGTCCCTGAATCCTGTATAGAATAGAGTTCTCTTTCCTGTACTCTCGTTCATATAGTATAAGGGCAGACAGTAGGATTATTGGGTAGATTACTGATTCAGGATCATTCTCTTCAATCTGCTAAGCAGAGGGGAGTACAATAGGGAGCTGCACTTTCTATACTGTCTCGCCACTGGTCCTAGAAACAGCAAAAGCCTCTCTGCTTGAGAACCATAAGCTGACCTCTAACTATATGTGGAGGGTGCCAAGCTGAGCGGCTGATATCTGCTTTCTGGGGCAGCCCTAAATTGATGGGCCATGTCAACATAAGATGCTGCTGAGCTAATAGATATTATTTATGCACATGGTACTTCGGCTGTGAGCAGGTATGTCCCTTTGAAAGTGAAGTAGAACCATGTGCTGTACTGAAGATGCAGAGGTTCATCATTCATATACATAACACACTTGTGGTTTCCATAATTCTCTAGCCCCTTTTTAATACATCCCTGAATCCTATTTGAGCTTTTGACTACTGTTGTACATAGCACTATCCACAAGGAGTTGTAGGCTCTATGCTCTTCATTATTTTATACTAGGATTATTTTTTTAAATGTGAACTTCATGCCACTGCTGGATTGTTCTCTTAAATAACTCTCTTTTCTCGCCAATCAATTTTAGTGATTTGCAGGGTGTACGAACATATGCAAAAAAGGATGGAAGTGATTGGATTCTCAATGGAAGTAAGGTATGTGAACGGATGTGCTCTGATTTATGGTGCTTAGGTACTGAATACATCCAGTTAGTGAGAGAATTTACTTTATTCTACAGCTGCTTTCCCAGCTTTTAGTGTCTCTACCCCTTTGTTTTTCCTTTTCTACGAGTTACATCTTATAGAAGAATTCATGTTACCCAGCTATCTAGCTTATGATGCTGACAATTTATGGAGCAATCAGCAGAGCAGACTCTTTTCTTTGCAGCTTTTATTGGAGAACAAAAAAGCAGCCCGATCATAAGATTTTGCTCTTTTCTTTGACTGGTATAGTCAGCCTGCACAATATAGCCAAAGGCCAGACTGTTTCTCAGTTCAGTGGAGTTGGTAGCAGAATAGCCACCCTGCTATGCCTTCCCCTGTCGGTCAAAGGAAACAAACTAAAACCTTTACTCCTTTACTATTTCAACACAAAAATGGAATCTTTATCCAGTGACTGTATTGTTCAGTGTATGGGATAAATTCCATATTAGATGACAACCACATATTGAGCTGCTATAAGGGTACCCATCTCATTTAACCCCTAATACAAAGAATTAAGAGGATTGAAATAGGGGATTGTCATTCTAAAACCTTTTAAATGACACTGTTGTTAGTTGAAAACTTTTAAAACTAAAAACCTCTTAGAATTACAGCTCTGTCCTGGTACTTGATTTTTTTGAGTATTGGGATGGTTGGGTTAGTAAAACTTTGTTTTAAAAATGATGAATCATAGGTGACCACATGGTCTAGTGGTTAAAAAGAGAGACCAAGAGACTTCAATTCTGTTGCTAACTCTTCCACTAACTCTTTTTTTTTTTTTTTTTTTTTTTTTTTTTTTTTACTTTTGAGAAAATTTCTATACCACCTTGGGCCCTCAGTTTCCCTATTTGTAAAGTGATGGTGATGATTCTTGCCTGTCTGGGTAAAAATGCTTTGAAATCTTTGGATGAAAACACAAAGCAGTAATAGTATTTTGATTTCAGTATATTTCAAAGATTCTTCCTGCTGTGAATTGCCTATTACTTTTAGACTTTTGGGCATATTTATGGGCTAAATCTATATGTGTTTGCAGAGCCTAGTACAGTGGGGCCTTGTCCAGATTGTGGCTTTTGGTCACTGCAGTAATAAAATAATAAAACCGTAAGTGTTTATATGTATTTGTCCATAAGTATGTAAAAGATACTGTTTAGATAGATAAACGTAATGGTTGCATGCCTGAACCTAGGCAAGACAAGGCAGTTCAGTCATTTTTTGGTTGGCATCGTTAGGAATCTGAATCTAATTTTTATACTTGGCATGTCTGTGTCTATGTTCTGCCTGTCGTGATATCAGAATTTGACTTAAAACATACGATACAGTGAAGGCAACTGTACGTTTCCACCCACTGTAGCATGCATCAGTGTTTCGTACAATATTAAATATGAGCAGACAGCATATTGTACAGAATTATAGAGATTTGCTATAGTAATGGAGAATCTCCCAATGATTTTCCATTTTATACCTTGCCATTTTAACTTTTGAAAGAGGTCATCTGCATGTTAGTTGACATGCTTGTTCATAAAAGGAATCTTTATAATAGAGATTGAATTAAAAATCTGAATTTAAACTTCAGGAATATTCAAAATAAACAAATACAAATTTGGTTCCTTTTTTTTAAAAATCTGTCCTCTGTCTTTATAATAGGTTAGAGTCGACCAGAACCTCAGACCCCAACACCCTTTAACTTTGGGGTGTTAGTTTGCAATCCAGATCCGAATTATGCCGCTTGAACCCATCTCTCCTTTATAGACTGTTCTGGAGCACTTTGGTTTTTTATGCATCTGGACTTTTTAAACTTTTTGGACGCTTACTTACAGCTTTAATCTTTTATATACTGTTTACTTGTAGAAGTGTGTGAAAGTTCGTGTACTACTACTTTATAATCTTCCTAGCTACCTGCCAGCTAACATGCAGCATTATTCCATCTTGGTTTTCTTACAGGTATTCATCACTAATGGCTGGATGAGTGATTTAGTGATTGTGGTTGCTGTTACAAACCGTGAGGCCCGCTCCCCTGCTCATGGGATCAGCCTTTTTCTGGTGGAGAATGGAATGAAAGGATTCATCAAAGGACGCAAGCTGGAAAAAATAGGCCTGAAAGCACAAGTAAGTCATACGAGCCTTACCATGTGATGGACTTTGAGGCAGTGTAAAAGGACTTGTTATTCCCTGGGGTACTTTCAGTAAAGATCAAATGTAGCTGTAGTAATACTTCAGTTCACAGTTTTAACTGCAAGAGCAGGATATTCTAAATTAGACTGCAATGGTGGGTTGCATTTGAGTGAAATTTATATTGAAAGCAAACAGCCTCCAGTGAATATATGTAATTTGGGCTGTAGAAGTTAGGAACTGGATAAGAGGAAAATCTTTGGAAGAGAGAGTTTGACATCAGATATTTTATTTAAAACCATTTTTAGGACACAGCAGAGCTGTTTTTTGAGGATGTACGTCTGCCAGCCAGTGCCTTGCTTGGACAAGAGAACAAAGGGTTCTACTATTTGATGGCAGAGCTCCCTCAGGTAAGACTGACACAAACACACACTGTGTGCAGGAAAAGCACAAAGACTTTATTTTGGTTTTTGCTTGGAACCGCCACCTGCAGTTTATGGATTATGGTGAGACGCCTCAGTTTCAGAGGTAGGATGCCTACAACCACAGTTTGCTGATACTTTTGTTTTTTAGTGGTAGGAATTCTGCACTGCAAATCAAAGTGAAGCATCTTGGAATATCAGTGAAATAGCTTGCAATCTAATAGTTTCTATTCAAATAATTTTATTATGATATCATGTTAAGGTACTATTTAAGGGATGGTATAATAATTGCTACAGAAAGGATATTACGTGTATCAAGTTTTTATATCCGATTTCAAGACCAGATCTCTCAGTCAATAGCACTGGTGTGAAGAACACAAGATTAAAACAGAATTTAAAAATCGAATGCTACAAACAACTGTGGTATTATCTTAACACTTATACACTAAGCTCAGTAGTTTTAAATAGGCTCTTTTTGCCCTCTATAAGCCTCTTCGTGCAGAGTTGACTTTTCTTTGCGCTAATGGCTAATGCAAAATGCACACCTGCAACTCTTCTACCAGTGGAAATATGTTATAGATCAGGGGTTCTCAAACTGGGGGTCAGGGCCCCTCAGGGGGTCGTGAGGTTATTACATGGCGTGTCGCGAGCTGTCAGCCTCCACCCC
The DNA here is from genome assembly GCF_013100865.1 of Trachemys scripta elegans. Taxonomy (NCBI): domain Eukaryota; kingdom Metazoa; phylum Chordata; order Testudines; family Emydidae; genus Trachemys; species Trachemys scripta. The sequence continues at coordinate 63,218,665 of NC_048308.1, read as the reverse complement.
AAACCCCGCTTTGCCTCCACCATTTATAATGGTGTTAAGTATATTTAAAAGTGTTTTTAATTTATAAGGGTGGGTCACACTCAGAGGCTTGCTATGTGAAAGGGGTCACCAGGACAAAAGTTTGAGAACCACTGTTATAGATAAACTACTTTCTCAATCTATTTAATAAAAAACTGAAAAGTGGAAGCATTTTGTAGAGCCTGAAGTGGCTTGTCGTCTTAGTAGAACTGAACATAGTTGACCAGTTAATGCAGGTTTGGAAGAGCAGAGGGGAAACTCAGGTGCCAAAACCATGACTCTGCTTTGTCATAAAGCATAAACTATGACTTTATGGTTGCATCATCTAATAAAAATCACGTTTACTTAATTTTATGCTATATGTGAAATATGTGACCTACTCTTCCACTGTGAAAATTCCATACATTTAGTTCTTTCAAAGAAAATATTTCAGTGGTTTGAAAAAACACAGAGCAGCAGTGCTCATGAACACCCCTACAATAGTGAACCAGACTATTTAACTATTTACATGGTTAAGCAAAAAACACTTCTGCAGGAAATGGATCTTAGTTTAAATCTTTTTATAGTTTATGAGAATGGGGAGAAAATTATAAACTTTTAAATGTATTTAGACCAGTGGTTCTCAAACTTTTTTTTCGCGGACCACTTGAAAATTGATGAGGGTCTTGGTGGACAACTTAAGGATCTTTCCAAATGTTTTTTGTACCATTAGCTAACTATTGTAAAGCGCTTTGGATAAAAGCGCTATATGAAAAAAACCCTTAATAATTAACACTTTTTTGTTCTACAAATAAAAGCACACAACTCATTTTAATATCAGTAGTCTTACCTTTCAAATGCGATGGATGTGCCCTCTCACCCCTGCCGCGGCAGCCCCCGAGTTGGGGCTGGGAAGGAGGTGGGTGTCTCCTTCATCACAGAGCTGAGGCTGGAGGAAGGAGGGCTGTCTCTCCCCGGCAGCCGCAGCCCCGGAGCTGGGGAAAGTCACCTCTTTATGTCTGGTTGCCCCACCTCTTCTTCTCACCCCACTGCCCCTGCCCACCTACCCTGTATTCCCCCCAAGGCCACCACCTCACCTTACATGTGCATCTTCTCCATGGTCCAGGCACCTAATTAGTGGAGCCACACCTGTGCGGCTCCACTAATTAGATGGGTGGTCCTTCATTCTCTTGTGTGCAGTTGCCCAGGCGCGCACCTTAGAGGGAACTATCTGTGGACCACCGGAATGGAGCTCGCGAACCACTGGTGGTCCACACACCACAGTTTGAGAACCTCTGATTTAGACAGTGTCCTTCTAAAACTTGTTTACATTACTGTTTTATTTGAACTGAAAGATTAAAGCCAAATTGTTTCCATTAAGTCAAAGGAGTATTACATTTCACTTTTGATTTTTTTTTTTTTTTTTTTTTCTTTCTGTAGTCCTGTTTATGCAACTTTGGAATGTCACTAAGAACTTTTAAAATTGGGTCCCACCAAGACAATTGTGTTCATTAGAGTGACAATATTTTCAATTATGCAATATGTCTAGTTAAAAACTTAATGGAACAGAACAAAACTAACACTAACAGACATAACTAAACTTTTGTTTCCCAACCTATGTTTGTATCTATGTTTTGTGTAGAGAAATTTGAGATTAGTTGCATTGGATAAGAACTCTGATTCTTTATCACTTCTTTCTCCAAGGAAAGACTGTTGATTGCTGATATGGCACTTGCCAGCTGTGAATTCATGTTCGAAGAAACAAGAAACTATGTTAAACAAAGAAAAGCTTTTGGGAAAACAATTGCACATTTACAGGTGAGCTTAAACCAAGAAAAAGAGACAGAAATGCTTCTTTTTGTCTGTGTCTTGTATGTAATTTTCATTTCACTAGAGGTGTTAGGCAAGCAAAACCACTGGACTGTTTTCAAAGGTTCTAAAGTTGGATTAGGAGCAAGTATCTGGAATGACTCCTCTTTCTCTCTCATGTTCAGTTTTAAATTAAACATGACTAAGTGCTCTTGAGATAACATTGCTGCTGCTTCTTTCAGATTTGAAGTCAACAGTGCATTGCTGACCTGGTTTATGAATATATAGTGAAAATAGTTTTGTTTATAAAATTGCATTTTACTGTCTAAGGCTCTTATCCTACAGTGCATTGTCATGGATGGACCTCTGCAGGTGAGCTGAGTCCTGTTGACTTGGGTGGACTTCCAGGCATGGGGGTCCACCTGTGCACAACACATTGCAGGATCAGGGCCTACCTGAGATTGATACTATGCAAGTTTTTCACAGCAGGGAATTTGTTGTCTTAATGCCTGTGAAGTGTTAAGCAAATAATTATTTTATATAGTCTTCAGTTTTATGGATATTGTAAATGATTCCTCAGTTGCAAGGCAACTAAATGCACAAGTGACTCCACATAAGAAGTTGTATATGGTCCATATTATATATGGTCCAGTGCATATTATTCTTGCTGCCATCAATGAGAGTTAGGTGTGAGTTTTGAGACTATCGCTAGTCTACTCCTTGTTCAGAATCATGAAAACAGGCTCTGCTTCTCACAGTATCTTTTTTATTTTTTTTAAATCAGGGTAACTTTTGTTAACCATATTCTAGTAAATACAGACTCTGGGATTCTACATGCTAATGTAGCAATTTTCAGAAGATACTGCTTATTTTTTTCTTAATACAGGAGTGATCTTAAGAGTTTCAGTGTAAAAACCCTAGGTAGGGGGTTATTCTGAAAACAATGTTTAACATTTAAAAAATGTTAAACATTTTAATGAGAATGTTGGCCAAGTTCCAGTGTTTGTGATGCATAGAAATGGGATGAATTATACAGGTTGGAGATTGGTAGCCTTTTTGTTAATTGAAATGTGCCCTTGAGATCTAACTAAAAACATCAAGATTCCCAGTTTTGAGTCCTGATTCTTTTCCTGTTATCTCAAAGGCAGATCTACCATTGATTTCAGCAGGAGCAGGATTGGGCCCTTAGAAGTAAGACGTCTTAAGTATCAATTCATAAAATTTCCAGGTGTGATTTAGCATTTCCAATGTCTATACGTAGCTCTATTGAAATACCTCTTTTAAAAAACTATAGTTTTAGTGCAGAGTTAGCGTTAAAGCAAGACAACCACTCTCCAGTAAAGTATTTTTATCAAAACATTATGCACTCTGTGCTTTTCTGTGTTTCCTTTCATGGCTGATTGCTAAACTGTGTGGAATCAAAAGCTGACTGCTTTCTAATTCGCCTGATGTCTTGCCTAATTCATTTATTACAGGGTTTGAAATCAGTCTTTTATTTGTTTCTGTAGCTTGGATAAAGGAAATGATACACTGATACAGGAGTTTAAGAACTTGAGAAGACTTGACTTGTATTTTTCATTCCCCCGGCCAGTGTAAGGACTACTACCACGTAGTTGAGTTCTTGCCCAGTCTAGCTTTATGTAATGCTACAAGTGGGCTTTTTTTCCACAGTATAACAGATCTCAATGTTAGGAAACTTTCCCTGACAGCCAGTCTTAAACTTTCCTTTGTTCATTTGAATCCAGTTATTCCTACTCGTATCTCTTTGAACTTCTCTTCTCCCTCTGTGGTCTTGAATTTTAATTATTCTTTAATAAAAGATACTTGATAAATAAAAGTGTTTTGGATTGTGACATTATACCTTTAAAATTTTTGCATTTAAGAAAATAGTTAGTACTTTATGGAACTGCTAATAAACTAGGGAAATTACTGTATGCAAGTATAGTTGTACTTGTCAATCCCAGGATATTAGAGAGACAAGGTGGGTGAGGAAGTTGGTCCAATAGAAGATATTACCCTCACCCACCTTGTCTCTCTAGGGAAATTGCTGGCTGTTAAGAATGGAAACACATTTTTACCAGAAGGGGGAGCTCAAGTTGCTAAAACATTCAGTAAAGGGCTAATATGTTGTACTATCTAGGAATTTATGAACTCAGACTTCTGTTATCTATTTATTTTTAAATAAGAAAAACACATGACTTTGAGTTAAAGACCAGAATTTATAGCTTTTCTTTGATTCACAGGTGCCTTGACTCTGAGCAAATCCTATTTGATTAGACAGGCAGAAATGTGAAATGTTAAAAGAAATGGAAATTAAACTGCTTTTTGTTTTATAGAACTCTAGCTCCTGTATTGGTGGTAGTCTTTATTGTGGTGGTGTTTCCTCCATGCACAACATTAGTTGTACCCCCCCCAAAAAAGCATTTCTTTGCAAAGACCTTATTGGCATATTTTCCTTTCACTGGTTTGTTTTAAAATATTTCCTGATTTTTAAATACAAAACATTTTCCCCTTCCAACAAAAATCAGACTGTGCAGCACAAGTTAGCGGAACTGAAAACTCAGATTTGCGTGGGCCGGACATTTGTGGACAGCTGCCTCCAGCTGCATGAGGAGAAACGTCTGGACTCCTCCACAGCTTCCATGGCAAAATACTGGTATGCATGTTAAAACCATCTGAAAATGTTACTTGTATGAACTTTTCTGGACTCTAACATTAGAACATTGAAGTAACCAACCCAAATGTTTAGCCCAAAAGGTAACATTATATATGATTAAACATCATGTGCATCTAACATCAGAATTTATTAGCCCAAACTACAGTGATGCATGTGGTATACATAGAGACTTGCACTGAATATTGGTATCGGTTAATCAGATAATTTCAAAATTAGTTACTTAGTGTTGGCTTTTAGGAAAAAGGTCTCTTGAGCAAGGTGATCCAAATTCAACTTAATTAAATAGTTTCACTTGAGAATTATTTTATTGAGTTTTTGAAAAACATTTAATTATACAGCTGAAAAACTTTAAAAACCAAAGGTTGGGATTCCCTTGCATAATATTTATAACATATGAAATAAGTTTTGGATATATTATTTGATAAATCCTGACATAAGAGCTAGGTATTTCAACCAACCATTTTCTGAGAACTATCTGATTTCAGGAAGAAATAATTAGCTAGCTCTTTATTGCTGTTGCTGAGATTGAGCTATTCTTCCTTTCATAGTTCCATTTTTTAATTGGACAGAAAAAGCCCCAGGAACTTTTTTGCAGTTATTTATTAACTTGCATTTAACCAGACAAAGTTAGACAAGTAGAAACATCTAAGGTAATACATTTGTCCCGGCGCCAGATTAAGTTAGCTGCAAAATTTGGGGAAAAAATGAAGACTAGAAAGTGACAGAACATTTGCAGGAAATGTACAAGTTTTAATCCTTAAAAAAAAAATTCTACATAAAATGCCACGGGAATCCAGATAGAACATTTACATTAAAAGGAAGGATTTTGATTGAGTGTTTCTTGGCAAGGATTATGTTGAAATACCTGGTATAGAAGCACAGGCATTCAGCTTTGTGGAGGAGGATATAACTAATGCCAGCGTAAATATTTTCATCAATTGATTTTTCCAAAGCAAGAAACTTGCAAAATCACCAACATTCCTATACCTATAATATTTAGTGGCCTTCTCCATATAGGTAATGGAATTTCTGTAACTTTTCCACAGAGCTTGAATAGGTTTAAAAATTGCTTGAACAGAGAAACTGCTTCTTTCTCTAGTACCAGTATACTGCACTTCATTTGATTATACAGTAGTTTATATTCTTTCTTTCTTTCGTAAGATTTAACTGCAATTTACTATTTTTGAGGTAGATGCTTAGTTAAATGAGGTAAATTTTTGGAAAGCGTTATACATCTTTACTGCTGATTTCTGTTGAAAGACTTATAGGTTTTATTGTGATAATACAGTTACAGTATTTGAATTAATCTGAAAATCTATTTAGGGTGGATAGTTTCATCAAGACCTCATTTTAAGGTTAAATGTGGTATAATATAATTCAAGAGAAAACTTGGCAGTGGAGCATGCTTGAGAAGAGAGAATTTTATGTACTCTTATATGAAAAAGAAATTAACTTGACTAATCATTTTTCATATTCTTTTTGCTGTTGAAGTTACTTGTTTGAACAGTATTCTCTTCCAAGACTTAGCTATTACCTTTAGCTTGATCCCAAAGTGCAGTCAAAATCCTGAGCAGTTTTATAAAATTTGTTTGAGTTTTTTATATAACTGCAAGCATGCAATCTTTTAAAAGATAAAATGCAGGAAACAAGTTATAAAGCCCATGTTGTCTAGGATAAAAAAGTGTATCAAATTATGCTAGGAAAGTCCACAAAAATTAACATAGAGACAGCTAAGTGTGTGTGTGGGGGGGAATACTTGGAGCATTTACTAGTCAGCATTTACATTAAAAAATGCAATATAGAGATTCTTAGCATTAAAAAAAAGGCATCACCAGATATTATTGGTGTACAGAGAGTATCCTAGTATGTTGCCAAAGGAAAAAGGCTGTGAACAAGTAACATTATGAAGGATTCAACAGGGGAAGAACACCCATTGTTTTAAAAAATAAATCTCTTTGATGATTGGCATATACAACATGAATAAGCAAAATGTAAACAAACTTGTCTGTATTTGAAAGCCCTCCTTTGTGAAAGTTTTATAAGAAAAGCCAAATTCTTGAATGTTAAAAGTTAAAATATTTGCCAATTACTGCTTCTTTCTGGTCCTCTTTATAAAAAGACCAAACTTCATCACAGTTCATCATGGGAATTCCTAACATTCTGGATATGGCTATTATATGTAAGAAAATTTGTAAGTAAAACAAACATTTAACTACCTTACTTTATACATTTAGTAGCATAATGCTTCAAAACCAAATTTCTGTTCTTGCTATTTTAGGGCTTCTGATCTCCAAAACAGCGTGGCTACTCAGTGTGTACAACTCCATGGAGGATGGGGGTATATGTCGGAGTATCCAATTGCAAAGTAGGTGTAACATTTCAGTGCTGAATTATGAAAGATATACAGCAAAGTAAAATGCTGCATTTTCTTCATATGTATTTGTAAACTGGGAGAACGAATCACTACTAATACAAAGCAATTTACCAATACATATAAAGAAAATGCCTTTGTGTAGTTGTTTTTACCATTTCCCCTGTACAATCAATTAGTTAGGCAGCTTTTCCTCTGTTTGTGTCTTTCTCACAGCAAAAAGTAGAGAGTAATTTAAAAAAAAAAAAAAAGGCTCATAGCAAACCCCTCCAAAATGGCAGGACTTTAGGGCAGATAAATTGTCAGAAATTACTTCGGTTTTATTAAACTGACCTGATTTCAAGTTGTTGTCCCTTTAATAACATTTTACCCTGTTAATGCTGCTTCAAGGTAACTTTTTTCTCTTTTAATAAAAAGACAACAAGGAGACCGGTGGCATCTGAAGAGGTGAGGTTTTTTTACCCACAAAAGCTTATGCCCAAATAAATCTGTTAGCCTTTAAGGTGCCACCGGTCTCCTTGTTGTCTTTTTGTGGATACAGACTAACATGGCTACCCCCAGATACTTTTTTCTCTTTATTATTGTGCATAGTAGCCTGTTCACATTTTGAAATGATTGTTCCATCCTTTGTGAGTAAATAGCAACTCTAAAGTACACTGAGCTCTATTATATCGGCATATCTAGCAACCCCTATGCAGGTTTGTAGGGCCCCTGTTGTTAAGTACTGGTAGTAACTATCTAAGTATGGATTTTTAAATGTTGCAGGGCTGTGTGAGTCGTACATTTTCCTGGATACTGAATTTTAAAATTACTTTCTGGGGAGAGTTGTGGTTGTGATGCTGTGTTTAGTGCTTCACGGAATGAAACTAGCAAGGATTCTTATCCATTTCCCTAATCTGCTGCCCAGACTATAGTATGCTCAGGAGCACAGCTCAGTCCCCAACCCACTGGGAGGGTAGGGAAAGGGGAACTGGATGGCTTGGGGATCAAGAGCCTTTCATTGTTGAGTTCAGTCACCAGTTCAAATGAAGCTGAAGTTAGTAATGATTCAAAGCTATAGCCATCAGATAGCTGTTCAGTGGCCTGTGTGAAATGAATTGATAGTTTCAGTTCATTTCCTAGTGGGCAAATGTTCACCTCTCAGAAAGAACCCACCGCACAATTAGAAACCCTTTCAGCAGGGAATGGACTCAATGAGCATGGCACCTAAATTACTACTTTGGACCTAGAGATGGTCTCTTTCTCAGGGCACAGAGGCACACTAGTAAGTGTGGGCGAGCTTACAATTTGTATGTTGTACATGTGCTATGTATAAATGAAGGGTTTCAGTCTCCAGCACTGTTAATCGAGCACTAAATTAACTGAAAATGGAGAAGGGAGGAAATGATAAAAGAATTGGGAAAGGGTGAGCAAACACCAGCAGGTATTGCTTCTAGACTATAAAAGACATTATTTTGAATTAAAAAAGGATGGGGGGCATAGAAAATAATAAAATAGAAATTTGCAAGGCAGCCTACGGAAAAGAAATATAGCAAATAAAGGGAAAAAATGTTTAACCACAAGTGACAAGTTTGGGACACTTCCCCAGAGATGTACAAGGTTTCAAATGTAAGCATGCTCTTACTCAGAGACTTGGCATAGGCAAGCAGCAACCATACATTGTTCTTATGAATCAAATTAAGGCATGTTACACAGCAGGGGATTGCAGGGTAGCAGGTGATAACAACATTTGTGTCAGACATATTTCTAGAATTAATGTTATTTTCTCCAGAGTTTCTCTGCCCCAAAGACTAACTGCAAGTAAAGTGGATTTAAGATGTCCAGCCTCAAATTGTAAATTAGTCTTTATTAAGACCACCTTCATCAAAAGTCTTTAATCATATTGCCTCCAACTTACATGCAAAATGGAAGGTTGGCAGAGGATAGGACAGTGTTTAGGTGGTTTGATTTATTTTATTTATATATTTCCATACTTTTTAATTTCCAGGATTTCTAATATCTGTTTGTACCTAGAATGAACTTTTTAAAGAAAACTACAATATTCAGTTTGCCTTGCCCCTTAAGTAATGTCTAGATATATACAAACTTAACTCCATCCGAGGACATTTTTTTTCTGTGAAATCATTTACCACTATAAAAAGGAATGATAGGCCATTTTTAAAAGAGCAATTTGTATTGAAGTCACTTGTAATCTTTTCACAACATGAAACTTGGGCTCATTTTAACTGCCATGTTGTTATCAAGGCATATAGGTAGGGCCCTACCAAATTCACAGCCATGAAAAACACATCACGGAGGGTGAAATCTGTTCTTTTTGTGTGCTTTTACCCTATACTATACAGATTTCAGGGGGAAGACCCGAGTTTCTCAAATTGGGGGCCCTAGGGGTCAAAAGGTTATTTTAGGGGAGTCACGGTATTGCCATCCTTACTTCTGCCCTGACTTCAGAGGTGGCAGCCGGATAGTGGCGGCTGCTTATTGAGGGCCCAGCTCTGAAGGCAGCCACCGATCTCCAGCTGCTCAGCTCTGAAGGCAGCGCTGCCGCCAGCAGCAGCACAGAAGTAAGGGTAGCAGTACCGTAACCCCCCTACAATAACCTTGTGACCCCCTCACAACTCCTTTTTGGGTCAGGACCCCTACAATTACAATGCTGTAAAATTTCAGATTTAAATAGCTGAAATCATGCAGTTTACGATTTTTAAAATCCTATGACCATGAAATTGATCAAAATGGATGGTGAATTTGGTAGGGCCCTACATATAGGGTATCAGCAAGTATATTCAATTTTAATTTTTTTTATTAGTAAAAATTTCTAGAATTTGACTTGTTGGATTTTGAACACTTCTATTGAGTAAAATTCTAATTTCCCTATTTCAATTTAAGAAACTCTGCCAAACTCATACGTGCTTCTGAGTCAAGTGTGGTTTTTTTTTTTTTTTTTCCTTCACTTAAACTTAGATTATAGTCACTGCACATGTTTTCTCTTCTCTACCAGAATAGTACTGACAAACTGCAACATGAGAATTAAAGCACAAGTTCCTTTATTTGGAATTTGATGAATCAAATGATCACAACCTGAGCAACCCAGGATGATAATTGCATCATGCTTTGTGTTTTCTCATTAATAAAATACCTTGAAAGAGGGCTCTGAGTTATCACTGCAGACAGATCACACTTGAAATATGCTGGATCTTTAAAAAGAGTTTTTCCCGTTTACTAAGAAATTGTTATTTCATATGGTTATTTTCAAGAAGTATATCTTTTTCTAACCATTCACTGTCACTACTTCTCACTTTTTCAGAGCTTTTGTGGATTCTCGTGTGCAGCCAATCTATGGTGGAACCAATGAAATAATGAAAGAGCTCATTGCTAGAGACATTGTGATTGACAAGTAGGCACATGGCTACGTTGGAGACTGCTTCCTGAATCCTATCACAAGTAATACGGTATTACATCAGGCACCAGAATGCAAGTAGAAGAAGTACTGTGTTTCCTTGAGGAAAAAGAACCATTGTTAAAAACTATTGTAGTTACAAACATCCCATTTTGTTACTGTAGTTTATCTGTGGTCTCTAATATTTAATGAATATTAACTTGTAACACTCTCTTTCCTGGTGGAAACACTAGGACTAATTCTCTGAATGATTCAAAAAAGTCTGAGGCAAGAAGATCGTATGTATTGGTAGTGAAAAGTATGGTCACTTTGGAACGTTACAATTAACTTTAAATATTTGAAACATAATGTCATTATATTAAATCCAGTCCTAACTGTTCAGAATTAAATCGTCAAAGAAACCACTTTCTTCTTCAAAAATAAACAACAACTGGGGTGTTTAAAAAAACAAAACACCAAAACCACAACTTTGGAACTACAGTGTTAAATGTAACTGTAGAACTTGGACCTATCACTGACTCACTGCCACCCCGGTTTAATAATTTATCTGTTTGAGAATGTAATAGATTTTCCTCCTATAATCATCTGGCTTTTTGCAGTGCATTCATCTATGATGAGAACAAATGAGTGAGTAACTTTCATTTTTGAGCTGTATAATGACTTACAAAAATGTAATAAGCTTTACAATGAAACTCAATGTGCCTTATTTGAATATGTACTTATTTTGTATAAATAAGCTTAATAAAAATTTAAAATGCAAAATATCAATTTTCTGCATTACTTGAAAAATCAAAGTCAAATACTATAAAATAACTATTTGGAAGTGCCCTAGTAAAATCCATATTTTGATATGGTTTGTAAGAAAGGGCACACTTTAGTTCAGAGTAGCACATGGTTTGATTGTTGTTAATCTGTGTGAATACCTCTGTAAAAGGCCTATTGGCCAATTCCCAGTAAGTCTGCAGTCATCAGTTGGAGGTTTAGTATGTGAGTGGAGTGTGCTGCTAATACAGGCTTTTATAACTTTTAAATATTTGCTTTTAATTAGCCTAATTACACATTTGGCTTAGCAAAAACCACAATTCTATAGTTGTGTAACTAGTGATTTGACTACTCTGCACTTTACAAATCTGTTATCTTTTAGAAATAAGCTGTGCTAACATTATGGTTTCTATAATATGATTTAAAAGGACATTGCCACAAGTGGTAAGCTTACTGGCAGCTTCAGCAAGAGAAGTCAGGAACTGAATGGAGACTGATCAACCCATTTACTTTAGAGGTGAACTTGTCATATTAGGATTGAAAAACGTTGGGGCAGTAGTAAGAAAAGCTTATGTCTGTTTCTGTTGGTGCTAAAATTACTGTTTGGATTAACAGACTTCTGTCTCTAGGGCTGTCAGTCCACAACCATTGCATTAATTAAATTCTACAAGTGCTAAATTCATTCAGAATTAAAGGCGATGGACCAAAAACTCGACGAAATGGATAAACATGTACCTTATTACTTCCATCTTGATCACAGTGTGTATGTCCTTGCAATGTAGGTCTGTTGAAAGTCGAGAGGGCTATATCAACACATACTTAAGTGAACTTGGAGACCTTAGCTGTTGCATTTGCACACACCCTACAATCCCTGCACTAGTGTTTCTAGGGAGATGCTGTGGCAGCCAGTGCAAAGGATGCTGGGGTGCACGTTTGTTGCTCTCCTCTCCCCCCCGTTTTAATATTCCAGAAATGGAGAAACACAGCTGGAAGATTCTTGCAGGTGCTGTTGCAGGATGGTAGGAATAAGGGAACCTTCAACTACTGGAGGTGCAGGGGGGCACGTGAGCCTAGATCCAGGCGCTGCTAAGTGGGCTCCCTCCACGTGGGTGCCGGAGGAGCTCAGGGGCACAGCTAGGCATGGAGTCCTGGAGCCCCCTCCCTCCCCAGACGTTCCACACGCCGCCTTCAGGGCACGCCCCCTCCCCAGTTTTGCATAACCCCACCCACCGCGCCGCGGATTGGCCGGTTCTACCCCCGGCCGAGGTCCCGCCTCCGCCCGCCGCCTTGAGTTGGGAGCTGACTGTTAAACAGCGGCACAGATTGAGGAGAGCGCAGCCCGGGTGGGAGGCGGGCGGCGCCGCCGCCCCTGTAGAGAAGCCGCCGAGCAGGCAAGTGTGCGTGTGGCTCCGGGGCCGGCGCGGGGACCTGAGGCGGGCACGGCCGTGGTGGCGGATCCCCAGCCGGCCTCTTGGCAGCGCCTCCGAGAGGCGGTTGGTTCCCGCGGCCGCGCCACCCGCTCGCGCCCCAGGACCGGGCTCAGTGTTAAACAGCGAGAGGGGCGGGGCCAGAGCGGGCGGGCGAGGGCAGGCAGAGGCGGGTTGGGGGCGGGGCCTAGTGATGGGGGCGGGGCTTTGGCGCTGAGGAGAGGTGGAGGGGCCTGGGCCGTGGGGGAGCTGGAATGTAGAGCGTATTCGAGCGGCCTCTGGGCCCCTCCCGCACGGTCTAGGCCACGCCCCTCCTCTCCCTTCAGCGTCTGGCGGGGCGGGGCCAAAGGCCTGTCTGGGTGGGGGCTGTGCCTGTGCGGGGCCAATGAGAAGAGCCTGTACGCTCTGGTGGGCGGGGCCGGTGTTGAGCTCAGGGGGCGGGGCAGTCGGGTGAGGATAGACGGTCCGAGCCTGGCCGCCCTCGCCGGCACCTGCCCTCCCCTCTTTCCCAGCTGGGAGTCGTGGTCTGCCCCTGGGAGGGGCGTCCAACAGCCGCCGACGCAGCGGGGTGGGGTCGGGTCGCCTCCCGCAGCCCCGGCGGCTGGCCGGGCTCCGCGCCCGCATGGGGCTGCCGCCTCCCTCCGCACGTCCTGCAGGAAGCGATGGGGACAGGGGCGCAGTGGGGTTCCTCTGGGTGGGGGAAGCCACGAGAGGCCTGGAGCTGCTGCGTTGCGATACACGTCGCAAACGAGAAGGAAACCCCAGAACATAGCGGTGGGGGAAATGCGCTGGGGAGGTTGGGGCGCGATGCAAAGCTGGGAGCCGGGGGGGGGGGGGGGGGCTGGTTCCCTGCCCTGTACGTCGCCGTTGAACACACACCCACTGTTTGCCCTTTTATCCCCCTGGGAAACCTATTGCAGCCTGNGGGGGGGGGGGGGGGGGGGGGGGGGGGTCTGGTTCTCTGCCCTGTACGTCGCCGTTGAACACACACTCACTGTTTGCCATTTTATCCCCCTGGGAAACCTATTGCAGCCTGCCCACAGAGCCACTGTGGAGGAATACAGGCCCCGCCACTGCGGAGGAAATTAAAAACCTGCCTCTCACGTTGGCCGATGGCTGGCTTTTCTTTAGACAAAAAACAAACAAACACATGCAGATTGATTCAATTACGGAATGTGTTTAAATGTAGCTTCTTGAAAACAGTGGTATCCCCATTTGGTCTGTAAAACTCAAATTATGTTTTGGATTCGAATGAGTAATTCAGAGAGAGTGGAAAAAGAGAGTCACTTGTTCTTTGCAGGATACTTTACCAAGAAAAGTGTTTTTGAAGAGGGGAGCTGAATCTGTAAATGCCTTGAAGGGCTAAATTTGCTCTCTCTATATCTTCCTAAGTGCTGGAATTTACAGATGAGATAAAAATAAAACTGTTTAACATTACAAAATTCCAATTTTTCCATTAGGAAAATGCTAGTTAAAACATGAACTCTTTCAGATATGGGATAGAGTTGGATACAATCAGATAAAAGAGAACTTATTTTAGACCATGTTGGGGGAGTAAATTAAAAATAACACCGTTTAGGAAATATATAGAGAAGGATGATGTACTCCTTCCTTAAAGGGATAGACACTATACTGAAAAATCACACATCTGTCTGAAAAATCTTATCTAGTATAGTTACAGATAACACCTAAGATTAACTGAAATAAAGTAGAATTTTTTTTTCACTTGTTAGTCTGTTTGCTTTGTGCATTTCTTACTACTTTGATTATGCAAGAAAAACATTGAAATTGCCTACATACAGAGCCCGTTTCCCTTTTAGTTTGTGTGGCTCTTAGAAGAATGTGCACCTTGTAGTTTCCAGTGGTCTCTCTATGCTATTCTGCTTTCCTCTGTGATTTGGCCCCTCCCCCCATGAATATTGTTCTTTCCTTGGCTGTTTTACTGCAGTTTCTGTCAAGGCCTTGGATGAGGTATTAATACATTGTCCTTGTATAAGTCTTTCCAGTCAAGGAACTCAGTGATCTACAAATATTAATTGTTATATAGCATAATAGATGTGCATGATACTTCAAGTCTCCCACCAGTACAATGAAGAAGGTAGACATTGTTGCAGTGCATTGGTTTTCCAGTTGGGAAAATGGAAACACAAAGTTTGGGTCCACATTTTCAAAAGTAGCCTTTGATTTTTTTTGATGCCCCTTTTGAGCCTAATTATCAGATTCCATTGCCTTGATATGGAAGTTAGGGACTCAGCACATCTCAAAATCAGGCCCAGACTATCACAAGTTTTGTACCCAGAATTACAGATCATTTTTGAGGGGGAGTGGGGTAGTCTAAAACAGTGGATAGGGCACTGGAGTCGGACTCGAGAATCCTTGCAGATGTCTTGTGTGACCTTGAGCAAGCCATTTAATCTACCCTGTGGCTCAGTTCCTCATCTATAAAACAGGAATGATGCTTCCCAGTCTCACAGGGGTGTTTTAAGGGTAAAATCCATTAGTGAGTGTGAAGCACTCAGTTACTGCAGTGAGGAACATACAGTTACCTATGTAGGTATGTAACTTGTCTATGGTCATATGTGGAATCAGAAACAGTCCCCTGGTCTAATCATTAGATTCTGCCTCCTATTAAAAGGTAAATATTTCATAATATTGACCAAAAAACTTCCATGAAACTCCTTGCACAATAAAACTGGAAAATGTATGATGTCCCTGAGAGAGCAAGCACATAAACATAGAAGACTGATCTATTCATCCTAAAGGCTCGTTCATCCCATTGGTCCGCATTGGGAACTCCCATGAATGTTAATAGAATTGCAAGTATAAAGTCTCCACGTGTTAAGAAGAGAATAAGCACTAAGTTGGTCTTGTTTAAAAAACACTTTATGGAATTTCTTCAGAGGCTGACTGATTCAAAGGGATAATTGAAATAATTACATACAGTTTCTTTATGGAGCTTGTAATGTACTTAGAAGTAAATAAAATATTTATATTAGCGACATATGTATAACATGTTGAGCCTTGAGTGATCCATTAATACAAAAAACACCCTAATTTTAGCATGATAGATTAAAAAAATCTATTATATTAAATGTTCTGTTACAAATAAATGATTAAATAAATACATTAAATATTAGAATATCTGAACTAACTGATAGAGGGGTGATACATGTTGAAATATTGGAATAACATATGCTCCTGGCTTCAGTATCATTGAGGAACAAGGGGAAAAAATCTTCTCCATTCAGGGCTTTTAATAAGTTATGGATTTATCCTAAATGAATAGTAATGAGTTCCAGTTGAAGTATGTCCTTTTTGATGTTTTGTGTAATTAAAACAGTGTGGGTGGTCTGTTGTAAATTGAGTTCCCTTTGTGTTCACAGAGAGACCACTGTAGGTGTATGTTTTTCAAAGATGAGTAATTTTTTGATGTAGAACTGCTGGAGAGTACATAATGCTTGAGTTCGTAGCTCCCTTGTATAGTACTGACTGCACAGTAATAATATAATATATGGAGATATACCTATCTCATAGAACTGGAAGGGACCCTGAAAGGTCATTGAGTTCAGCCCCCGCCTTCACTAGCAGGACCAAATACTGATTTTTTATTTTTGTCCCAGATTCCTAAGTGGCCCCCTCAAGGATTGGACTCACAACCCTGGGTTTAGCAGGCCACTGCTCAAACCACTGAACTATCCCTGAGGGTAAGAGCTGTTGAAACACAGACTCCCCACTTTACCCTGTTTTTCAGAGTTACTAATAAAACAAAATTGTAAAATGTTTACATATTCATATAATAACTGTGCTGCTTCTGAACAAAAAACAAAAGCTGCTGACCAGGATTATACCTTTTCTTTTAGATCAGTGTAGAGTCCCAAGTGGTTAAGAGTGGACTTCTCTTTGCCCTTCGTAACTTTAACCAGGACATCCTGTTGGGCCAGCATCTCTTCAGTCATGGTTTCTGCAAACCCCTACTCCTGCAAGGAGTCCCAATGATTAAGCGGCTAGTGCTTGAATTATGATTTTCAGGAACAGGTCTTAAGGACACTATCAACTTGAATTCTAGTCATTTCAAACATTGTATTAAATGTGGGTTTGGATATTATACCAGGTCCTACCTCCTGCAAACTTTTGTTTTTACAGTCTCATTTTCCTGTTCTTTTTAAATGTCTTCTCACTTTTAAAAATGCCACCTCATGTAGAAGAAACAGTGTAAGTTTCTATACATTAAATACTGCCGATTTCAAAAAGTAAATGAACTGAAAATATTTTTTTCTTTAATCTTTGTTATAATAACTTGAAGTGTTACTGGTAAATAAGGTAGGTACAAAAGAGAGAAAAGAAGTTGTCAAGTTGATAGTGTCCCTTTAAGCAGGTTAGTTTGAGTCTAAAAATTTGAAATCAAATTATAAACTGTGGTAGGAAAGGTAGGAGTGCACAGATGGGGTTTACAGGACTCCATTGTGTATAGAAATTTGCTTTCATTTAAAAAAAAATCAGTAAAACATTACTATTTGAAGGTTTTCCTGAAATGTGGAAGAAAAGTCTGTGGAACTATGTAAGTTCATGAGAATCAGAAAGTGAAAGTAGCTATAAACAAAAGTGAAACTGACCAGTCTTCTTACATTGCTGCTTCTGAGAAAAATACCCAAAATAAACCAATATCTTCCACACGTAAAAGTAAATAGATTTTAAAAGTTCTTTATTTTTAATAATCCAAGATGGTGTTAGTAACCAACATGACATTTTACCTAAGTTTTGAATGCATCCCTTTAAACACATTTGAAAATAGAAAGCCAGGGGAGTCTCAAAGAGGGAGGTCAGGAATGGATTAGAAAAGTAAAGGAATAAGGGAAAGAAAATGAGAAAATAAGACAAAAGTGAGAGAGGAGTAGAAGATAAGTAGGATTTGGTGGGGTGTGGAGGAATTGAAGAACAGTGACTTTTAGGGGGATTGGAGAATATTAATGATCATTTAATTAGTTTTTTAAAATGTTATTTTGTGTGTGTTTATAGTAGGTGCAAGGGTGTGGCTCAAATGGGGCACTTATGCTGTATACAAAACTGAAATTCCTGGCTACATCTTACTGTGTAATTAAGGCTCTAGTGAGGATAAACATAGAGTCACTTTAAACACTAGTTGCTCTACTGTGCATATACGGTACTTTTGTTTCTTTAAACAAAAATGTTCTCCCACTTCTTTCTTTTCGTTTAAATCAGATTCTCAGTGTCAAAAATGAACAGTTAAATGAAAGTTGAACTTCAAATAATTAAAAATAACTTGTTTGCTAGTCTAGTAGAATTTTTATTGGTCTAGTTTGGAAACCTAAAGTATTAGACAATGGAAAAATATCTTCAGAAAGTATTACCTTTGACAAGAAAGCTCTTTCCAGTGTAAGATTTCAGCCTTTTCATAAACATCATATTACAGTACTTGCTTCTTTGTGAGAAGCAAAGGGCTTGGCCATAGCAGTTTGCTTCCAATGAGGGTGGAGTGAAATTATTTTTACTACTTGATGCCAGAATGCAACTAAATACCCCAAATTTGTCAAAAGGAAAAATGGGCAGTTTCTGTGGAGCTCAAGACAGTTTTAATGAAGAACGTTTAGTCTTGTGGATGATGCTTTGTTTCAGTCCTATATCCCTGACAAGGCTGTCTTTGTTTTTAGTGCATGTTATGGAGAGATACTAAACTCTCCATAGTTAAGGTTGGAAGTATACTGGTTTATAATTCTGACTCCACAAAAACAAAACAAATAACCTGAAAGGGTTATTGGACAAGGTGTCGATCAGCTTTGACAGTTTGAAAAATCAGGAGTTTTCTCCTTTGAAAATGATTTTCTACCATTTTTAACCACATTGTAACTCAAGTAGCTTGCTTCAGGAACTCCAAATCTGTGGGTTTTTTGTTTTGTTTTCTGTTTTGTTCTTTTTTTTGCATTGTCCTCCATCAGGAGTATTACCTTCCGCTACTTTGGTCATGCTTGATGGATTAGTTTGAGTTTTCAGTTTCCCAAACCTATGAAAATTTTTGAATTGTATTTGTTGGAATTTAGGGAGTTTGCAGCTCAGCTGGAAGGATGTGTTGTTTAAAGGGACATGATCAGTTTCAAACATCACATTTCTGTGTGAAAATGTTGTACTATGTTGTTCCAAATAGCACCTTAGAGTATATAGGTATATATGGATTTATTTTTTCAGTTTGTTTACTTTCTGCGTTTGATTGCTCTTTGTGTGTAGTCAGTTTCCCTGCTGTTTTATATGGGTATTTCACAGCAGTGGAGGAGGATATTTTATTTAGAAAAGGAAGATGTAATTATAAAACTGCACAAATCGTCAGGTTGGATTCAGCGGCAAGTATAGTAACTGAAACTGCTTTAAACTTGCTGTATAAAATAGACTAGTTTTCAAGTTGACCATGTCCTTTTAAGAAATCCTCTGCTGAGAGCTCAAAGAAGGTCTAATGTGGGGACTCCCTTTGGGGCTCTAGTAAGCTTGTAAACTCTGTAGGAAGCCTGACTTCTGCCCCTGCTTTAACTTTTAGCACCTCCATCTACATCTTTTCCACTTATCACAGTTATTTCACATGCCTGTCAAGGAAAAAAACTAATCTCCCAAACCCCCAAATTAAAGGATATGTCCAACAAAAGCTTTGTTATGATGGACTTAATGTTGTAAAGACTAATTACTTTTAAACATTTTAATGTTGTAGCTCTAAAAGAAGAATGTAGAGAAATCACATCTCAGCCCTTTACTAAAAATGTTGACAAGTCTGGAGATTCAGGGCCCAAATCACAACCTGGATTCTGATTCAGTGCATCTCCCAGGCAGTCCCTTATAACAGGTGTTCTGTTGAGCCCCAGTCAGGATTTATAGCCACCCTCCTCAGGGGAAGGCAGTGGTTAGAGTGGACTAACAATAGGTGTAGACAACAGAATATCTCATTCTCCAAAGCTAAAGCTTGTATTTTAATTAATTATTTATTTATTCCTATGGTGGTAGCACCAAGGGCCCCCTGAACAGGTCTCAATATGCGAGGCAGTATACAACCCCATATAAGAAGGAAGACAACAAATAGATGGGAGGGAGCACAAAGGAATGATGAGATGATTATGTGGCCCTTCAGACTTAAATTATGTGACAAGACCCAAGACTTAAGGAGAAGTGAGCTAGGCAATGGCTGTGAAGGCCAATGAAACTGAAGACAGTGGAGGGAGGCTAGTGGAGAAGGCATCCATCCAATGGAACTCCTAAAACAAGGGAATAAACTAGGACCACTGCCTTATAGTCACCTCATCAACAAACCTATTGTTTCCCATGGGTTTTTTAACCTCCCTGCCACTGTCTTGTCTCAGCTTGCCCAAGACCTCAAGCTGACCATAGACTCTCTCCTCCTAATCAGCACAACAGAGAAGCCCTGCTCCTGTGAACCTAAGGAGCTGGCCAGTTGGGAAGGTGCCCACAGTGAAGAACTCCTGCTGGAAGGGGAAGCCTTTTATTGCATTAGAAATAAGCCATGTCCGATACTGAAAAACTGACCTTGTTTGGCTCTTTAGGGAATCCAGTCAGGCCCTGTCGATCAGATGAATTTGCATTAGTTGGGTAGGTGTAAAGTGATTTTAAAAGAATTAAAAAAAAAAATTACATTGAATGGTCTTTTATTTGTATATTGTAATTAAAAATTAGACAATTTATATATCCCCTGTTATTTTCAGGTTTGCTGTAAACTATCTACAATAGCTATAATGACACCAGCCCTCAGAGAGGCAGCAACAAAAGGTCATGGTATCCACTTGTCACCTTCTTTGTCCTCTAGAGCTATGGAGTCTGATACAACTTTGTGCATGGAAAATTCCAGAGCAGTCGAAGAGACGATAAAGGAGGATTCCATCACACAGATTACTTGCTCAGTCTTGGGGTTTCCCACTACTGAGCCCAACCTCAGTAATGATATCTTCAGTGTAAAACACTTTGGATCTCCACAGTCTTCCAGACATTATCAATCTGTCTTATTAATGAGCACAAATTCTCCATTAAACATAAAAAACAAAAACACTAAGCAAAGGAATTCAGAAGAGCACAAGTGCTCCCAGATGAGAAATCTACTACATAATGGTGCTACCACACAGGTCAGTCAGATTAATAATTCAGAACCTGAAGAGCAGGTCAGAGGGGAAACTTTATCGGAAACCATGACCCAGAGTTTGGCAGAAATGCAGAGACTGTTGGATTCAAATGTAACTGAATCCAATAATGTGGAAGAAATGCAGCTTACAAACTGTAAATGGTATCGGAAGAATGGCTTTTTGGATAAGGGTCTACTAGTACATGCTGAGACAAAAAAAAGGAATTTATTGCATCAAGTTGTGCATGAGCCTTTGAAAGCAATTGTGAGCTGCACCCCCACTAGTAAAGAAGAGGAGTTGAATGCTCACTTACTTCAGTGTGTCAGTAAGCAACAAGTTGTGCTCAGTCGAGCCAAAAGAGCTCAGAAACGTTTACAGATACTCCTGGCAAAGCATGTTGTCAAACACTGTGATCACCAGCTGAAATGCTTTGTGAAACATCAGCTCCAAAGAATGAAAGTTTTTCATGATCCAACCAGATTTTTGGACAGTAGCTCCCTTGGATGCACTGAAATTAGGGCAGAAAACAGTATAACTAACTTGGAAAATAATTCAAATAAAGAAACACAGAATGGATTCGGCATTGAACCTGGTGAAATCTGGGGTTTTGCACACTCTGCTACAGGGCTGCTGTCTCATGTGGAGAAAGATCTGGACTCTGATGCCACTTGCAGTAGCTCAGATGAAGATTGTGATGAACAGACTGTCAGAAAAACTGTGGAAGCGTAAGTGTTAAACTATTGCTAGACTTTTTATGTATTTATTTAACATCTGTTACAAACCCAGAAATTGAAGGGCCTGGACCTACAAGCTCTTTTGCATGTGAGTAAGAACATAAGAACGGCCATACTGAGTCAGACCAAAGGTCCATCCAGCCCAGTAGCCTGTCTACTGACAGTGGCCAATGCCAGGTGCCCCAGAGGGAGTGAACCTAACAGGTAACAATCAAATGATCTCTCTCCTGCCATCCATCTCCACCCTCTGACAAACAGAGGCTAGGGACACCATTCCTTACCCATCCTGGCTAATAGCCATTAATAGGCTTAACCTCCATGAACGTATCTAGTTCTCTTTTAAACCCTGTTATAGTCCTAGCCTTCACAACCTCCTCAGGCAAGGAGTAGCCTTACTTAACAATTAGTCTTACTGAAGTCAATTCGATTGTTCATGCGAGTGACCATGATCTAGCCCTCAATTTGCAGTTCTCTAAATTGAATATTAAGGGAACAATTATTTTATTAGGTTATAGCATGCAGAGAGCAATACTTTGCATTGCTGTGATATCTATTTTTATATGATAGGCACAGCATTGACAAGAGTGGTAATTAAGCACTGCACCTGAGTAACTTTAATGAATTCAGTGCTGTAAATGAGAGCAAATTTTGGCATATATTTTGTAAAATCTAGATATTTAATTTTATTCTTTTGGATTAATAACACTGATAACTTTCACTACAGTTAGCTAGTGAATTGACAAGAATCATGTCAATTTCATGCTGCCCTGCATTTGGAAATCTGTGAATACCTGCTTCTGTCTATTAAAACTATTCTCAGGGGAGGAGAAATGAAAAAAATGGGGGCTGGGTTTAAGATAACATAGACATCTTGCCACCTTGCAGCATCCAGAGTTATGTCTATACAGCAGCTGGAAGTGTGATTCCCAGCATACGTAGACATACATGCATTAGTTCTGCTCCAACTAGCACCTAAAAATATCCGTGTTGCTGTCCGTGCTGCCACAATCACACTGCTATTTGTAGGCGCTAGCATGGTCTAGGGATAGCAACTTGGTAGGAATCCCATCACCCTCCCCATTTCCAGCATCTGAGATTTGGATTGGGCTTTTCATAGGGGGTTGTCCTTGGATTTGCTGGTGGGGTCTCCAATCCTTTGTAATGGTCTCTGATTAGGAAATTTGTTTACTGATTAGTACGTGTCTGATAACACTTTTTCTAAGTCCTAAAGTTAATGTGTATTAAAATATTTGTCTCCTGTTCTGACCTTTAAAAACCACAACATTCAGTAAAAACCAGGAAAGTTTCATCTTAAATTGGATTGGCTCTCAGCACCTGTTGAAAAGGCTCTTTGTCCTTTATTATACATTTATTAGCTCCAGTTATGAAAGCCTTAAAATAGTACAGTAGTTACAGAATAGCGTTTAATATAGCATGTTACTATTGCCTTCTGTGAAACTGTATTTTGAGTCTGGAAAGGTGATGGGAGAGAAAAATATACAAAGTGTATTTGAATTTGTTTCTGTCTGTTGTGAAAATGGTATGTGCTGTATTAAATACCAAGCCAAATGTAATGAATTGCCAACTAACTTTTCTGTTTGCACACTCTGATTTTTAAAATTATTACATTTTATGCTCCCTTTGAAATGTTTGAAATGGAAAAATATCAACTCCTCCCAGTGGAAAAGAATCAACATACATGTTCTTAGCTGATCTTTTTGAACTTCTGGATAATGGTGCTGCTCTGAGATTCTTATTTCATGATTACGTGAATTGAATAGGGAAAACTGATGACAAACTTACACTCTGATTTTCAAAGGGAAGGGAATAATCTAAGATTTGGAGTGAGCTTCTGCTTGTTATTTTTTACTTGCAAAGAATGAGCCAGTTCCTAATCCTGACAGTCCTTCATCTTTCTTATTTCCTCTTTTCTGTCTTCAGTTTGTTCTGCATTCACAGCTATCTGTCGGGCTCATTTTCACTCCGATTAACTCCTCTTGAGTTAGCTTAGCTCCAGTGAGAGCAGAACCCACAGCAAAATAACACTGAAGCAGCACAGAGTGATTATATTAGCAGCACAGAATGGCTTAGTCCCACTTCATTACTAGCTCCAGCAGCACTCAAGCTTCAACCCACACCCTGATGAGCCAGCTAGAGTTTAATAATAATGATAATGTCTCTCTCTTTTATATAGCACTTTCCCTTAGTAGATCTCAAAACACTTTACAATCTCTAATATATTTATCCTCACAACTTCCCAGTGAAGTAGGCAAGTGCTATAATCCACATTTTAAAGGTGGGGGAACTGAGGGGCAGGGAGGCTAAGTGATTTGCACTGGGTCACACAGGAAGTCCATGGAAGAGCAAGGAATTGAATACTCCTGGGGGAATTCTGCACCAAAAAATCCAAAATTATTCACACAATATTTTACATTTCTGCATATTTTATTTGTCAGAATAACACAATATAATCACACATTTTCAATTATTTTGCTAATTAATTTCAAAATATCTGTCAACAAGTATGTTTGTAACAATATGGACAATAAAAAAGATTTTCAGGAAATGTTTTTTGACAAATAGATTCCTTCTTAGGCATATTAATACAGAACTCTGAGTAATTATTCATTTCAACTATAGAACAGAACTGTATTTCCCACACCCCTCAGAAGTTGTGCAAAGGCTTGGGGGAGTCAGGGGTAATGGAGGAGATCAGGGAGAGGGAAGTAATTGCTGGGAAGGAACATGGATATGAACTTGAAAGGTTGTTGGCTGACCCCTAGCCTCTCCCATTCAGTCAGGCACATCTACTCCTATCCCTGTGTGTCCCTGCACCCCATGTGTCCTTGCACACCCTGTTGACATGTGTCCCTCCACCCCCTCAGCCAGCCCCCTTCCCATATCTCCATGTCCCTGCAACCCCTCAACCGGCCCCCTTCCCTCATCTCCATGTGTCTCTGCCCCAGTCTGTCCTCTCCCTCCTGCCCTTATAAGTCCCTGTCTGACACACATCCCCAGCAGTCTCATGCTCTCTGACTCCCCATATCTTCTGACCTGGCCCGACAGGTGCGGTGAAGAAGGCAGGTTCTTTCTCTTTCCTATCATAGTTTGGGTTGGCCAGGAGTGGCTGCTGTGTTCTAGCACCACAGTGACCTCTAGTGGGCAAAAGGTATAACTGCAGAAGTTATTTTCTGCTGGAGGAGCTGCTGTGTTCTAGTGCCACAGCATCCTGTTGTGGGCAAAAGGCAGAACTGTAGCAACTTTTCAGCAGAAGCTATTTTCTGCAATAAAAAAATATTTGAAATGTGCGCATGCACAGTGGCACAGAATTTCCCCAGGAGTAATTGAAGCTAGTTTAAACCAAAACTTAATTTGAGCTAGAGATCTTTATGTGTGGATGGGAGTCAGGTTGGGGTTAATACTTGAATTATGAATTGAGCTAACACTACAGTGAAGACTAGTCACGTATCTGTCTTTCTCTATCATGGGAATTCACTGTTATGCCAGTCGTAGAACTGCTGACTTTTTTCACCTTTCCTAAGCTTCTTGCAGATACAAGATTCCTCCCTTAGCCTCCCCTATCTCCCCCCAAGGTTGTCTTCCTTCTGCAAACCTGTCTGGTGAACTCCACTGACATGGCCATAAAAGCAGGGCCAACAAGCTTCAGTGACCGAAAATACACTTCATGTGAAGTTCCCAGGAGTTTGTGTGAATTTCCTCTTACAGTCTACAGCTCTCTGTTGTGGAGAGCAATGAGACTTGCAGTGCAACCAATTAAGATTTGCCATTTTCTCTTCCATTTAAATGGCTTTAGGTCCTTCTGGCTGTCCTAGACTAAAGCAAATACAGTTTTATTTCTTCTAGATCAGAGGTTCTCAAACTGGGGGGACAGGCCCCTCTGGGGAGGGGTGGCATGTATTCTGGGGGGGGGGGGGGGTATGAGAAGTTTTTTTGGGGGGGGAAATAGGATGGTGCACATTTTACCAACAGCAATGAATAACTAACAACGCTGATTCCTCCAGACATATCAGGTCCTCAGATGGCACTATGCATCTAGATGATGCTGTGCATTTTGGTGGATTTCTGTTAAGCTTGCATAGCATTATACAAAGTTGTTGCCATCTGTACATTAATCCATTTGCTATGACGCAATGTGCACATTTAATTGTAAGCATTGACCACAATTGCAGCTTTGCTTTTTGCTCTTATTACAATGGATAGTTAGCTCTGTTTGAATCAATGCCCTACTGGTTTTAATATTTAGTGAAAGTTGCATGTTGTGTTTTTTTTTTTTTTTTTTTATCAGTATACTTGTGTGGCAGGGGAGGAGGTGACGTAAACTACTACAGACACAAAGAAGGGGCGTATGATCAAATAAGCTTGAGAACCTCTTGTGACTGGTTCCCCCTGGGATGCCTCCTGGAACTGGGGTACCACTGAGCCCCCCTGACCCACCAGCCTGGGCTCCCTTTTACACTGTACTGCTGTGACAAGCTGCCAAGCCCTCTCCAGGCTGCAGCCTCTACTTTCACCAGCACACATACAGGTAGAGACACACCCAGCTGCAGTTACATGCAGATGCTCTGACCAATCCCTGCATGGGAAGGCTCCAGGGAGGGCACCTCCCAGTTCCTAAGGCATACGCCGTCTCTGGAGAATAAACCCAAAATTATACCGTTTTAGGCTGCACAAGGAACTGTGCCGCATAAGCTCATAAAATTCACCCCCTCCCTCAATGTGGAGAGGGATATGTAACAGCTTTCTGCCCCGAGTCATGATTCCCACAGACTGGTTTTAGATAAAGCAAAAATAAGTTTGTTTAACTACAAAGGATAGATTTTAAGTGATTATAAGGGATAGCACACAGATCAAAGTAGATTACCTAGCAAATAAACAAAAAACACAAACTAAGCTTAATATAATACATAGATAGGGTGAGAATCTGCTATTTATATCCAAAGTGATGATACAAGCAAGCTGCAGATTCTTAAGGGGAAGCTGCACTTGTTTACAGCTTGGAATCCCCAGGTGTTCCATTCACAGCCTGGGTCCAGCACTTCCCCCAGTTCAGCCTGTGTTTCCAAGAGTCTCTTTGAGTGGGGAGTCAGTGAAGAACCACAATGATGTTACTCCCCTGCCTTATATAGCTTTTGCATATGGCGGGACCCCTTTGTTTCAAAGCTTGGTTCACACGCCAGTCAGTGGAAAAATACTGACATCCCAAGATGGAGTTCAGGTGACCTGGTCACATGTCTCTGTAGTGTCATAGCAGCCATTACTCGGAGGCTGTCTGTAGCGTCCTCCCAAAGGTTCCCCAGGTGGGAGATAAGCTTCTCCTAAGGCCTATTGTTCTCTCTAATGGCTAATTAACTTGAATGGGCCCTTCGCAGCCAGCCATCTAGACTAGGATAGCCTTTTGCTTAGTGGGCCTTGCCCAGGAATAGCTACACGTGAAATAAATATATAGTCAATATTCATAACTTTGGACACAAAAATGATACATGTATACAAATATGATTTGCTGAATATGATCTTATTTGTATACATGTATCATTTTTGTCATTGGAAAGGTTAGGATCATATTCAGCAAATCAGAATCTTTCCAATGACATTTCACGTGACATAAAATATAACTGTCATAATCATATCATAATATCGCTGTGAAGAATACGGGTGCAGTGTCACACATCTGTCCTAGATGGATTTGTGTTGCTCTTTATTTGAGATTTCTTAGTTCTCTAGGAACTGGCTCTTACAGCTTTCCATAAGTAATGTGATTGCTGTGTATCAAAAGAGCATTGGTTTCCTTACTTGTAATTTTTATTCCTCATAATAGAGGGCCTCCATTGATCTGGAAAGATTTTCCCTATATGTTAAGGTCCTTGATAAAACTAAGTTTGTAGCTGCTGTGCAACTTAAGACTTTTAATTCTGTAATCTACAATAGTGGGGTTGTTTTCTGCCCATTAATGTAGCTTCAACTTTGGTAGTCCTTTCCTGAGCTCATAGTGTGGTGTTGCAGCAGAGTGAGTCTGAGCTCTGGGGAGGACATAATGGCAAAGAAAGCTTAGTCTGTCTCCACTGTAGTGGAATTAGCATATCTAACTTGTGAGCAATGTCCATACCAGTCGGTGGTCTCACTATGAAAATTAATAAATTACACAAGGAAACTAATTTTTGCTTTCATCTCCTCTCTCAAGCTGATATGAAAAGACAAACATTTGTGGATTATATAGCAAGTCTCCCTAACACCAGAACAAATCTGTCTCATCAACAGAGCGGGACTCTGGTTTCAGCTCCAGGTTCTTCATGATGATAAAAGGATCTGGAATTGTTCCTATATAAAACTCATTTCAGATGGGCAACTTCAACTCTTGCAATCCAAGTAATAGTTCCCAAAAACTTCTTATGCTCCTTATATTTCAAGGAAGATTGGAACATGATGATGATCTATCTATGTTTCTAAGCTTTGTAATTGTGAATGACCAGCATCAGTCCCAGGCAACGTCCTTTGGCCCATTTCCTCTCCTCGTGTTCACATAGCTGCTCGTTGTGCTAGTTGCCATCCTGAGACAACAGGGCATCCAGATCTACCAGTACCTGAATGATCTCTTGGTGAAGATACCATTGTATGAGGTGACAGCTCACCAGCTTTACTGAACCATTGGCCTCAAACTGGATGTGAATTTCTAGAAACATAAGAAGAACTTCCTTATCCCATTTCTGAAGCTCCGTTCAAAACCAATTTGGCCCGTGTGGTATTGTCCAGATGTCAAATTTCTAAACTCTTATCAAGAAATTCCCCAACATCCTGCTTACATCAACTCACCAATGCTTTCAGCTGATTGACATGATCATAGCTTTTGAAGAAACAGGCTCCTAGGCACTGCTCAACTCCGCTTGCTTCAGAATCTCATATAATGCACTGGATCTAAACAGGATATAGACGTCCATCTGGCTGTTAGATCAGTTTAGTAGTAGTAGTTACTTATTCCAAGTCTACACTACCATTTATGTCACCAAAACTTATGTCTCTCAGGGTGTGAAAAAACCAACATAAGTGGTTGCTTGCACAGTGCTGTGTTGGTGGGAGAAGCTACTGCTGCTCGTTGGGGGTGGTTTAATTATGTTGACAGGAGAGCTCTCTCCCATCAGCATAGAGTGGCTACACTGGATCTTATAGCACAGCAGCTGCATCGGTACAGCTGTGCTGCTGTAAGCTCTCTAATGTAGACATAGCCTTAGTCTTTTGAAAGGGCAAACCTTTGGCAGATGTACGAGCCATCTGCGTAATAGCTACTGCCAGCCTGTCAGGATGGCGAGCTCAAATGAGACTTTGTGTTTAATGGTAAGTGGTCTCCTTAAGAATCTCCAGCTAATCATCAACCACCTGATGTTAGAAACAGTAATTGACTTCCTTCTCATAGCCACACAAGATTTCATTAACTGAGTTTAGAGGCATTTGGAGGACTTGGTGTTCCTTGTACACAAGGAGGAAGACATAATCCTCAGATTGTCCACAAAAGAGATTCTAGA
Source organism: Trachemys scripta elegans (assembly GCF_013100865.1). Taxonomy (NCBI): domain Eukaryota; kingdom Metazoa; phylum Chordata; order Testudines; family Emydidae; genus Trachemys; species Trachemys scripta. The sequence continues at coordinate 63,189,833 of NC_048308.1, read as the reverse complement.
TTCCTCACAAAATGGTTTTCAAAAAGGTCTGGTCTTGAGTTTCTCAGCAGTGCAAGTCTTTGCTGTGTGTGCCATGTATCCTTTCTCTCCAGTTGTAGCCTGGTGCTTCATTCACATGTCTTGTGTGATGTGATTAGGAGGGTAACGTTCTCATTGCATAGAAGTATACTACAGAGGAAGTCTGGTGCTGGAGTGGTGTTACGAGGGAAACTAGAAGGAGATGCAAAGCCTCAAAATCCTCTCTTTAGGTGGATTAAATCTGTGACCTTCCAAGATTACAAGATACTTAACTGAGAGTCTCTGAAAGGATAGCTGCTTATTCCACAAGTGGTACATCTTATTGATGGAGAGGCACAAAGCCTTTTCTGATGACATTTGCTGGGCAACTACACGAGTGTGTTCTATATGCTCATTCAAGAAACATGACAAAATTAATGTGCTTTCTTTTGTCTGATCCGCCTTTCAGACATAGGGCTAGTCTACACTGGCAATGCTAAAGTGCTGCCGCGGCAGCGCTTTAACGTGCCATGTGTGGTCGCGGTGTAGTGCTGGGAGAGAGCCACCTAAAACCCACCTCAATCAGAGGCGTAGCTCCCAGCGCTGGGAGCCCGGCTGGGGCACGCACTGTCTATACTGGCCCTTTACAGCGCTGAAACTTGTTGCGCTCACGGGTATGTTTTTTTCACACCCCATGAGCGAGAAAGTTGCAGCACTGTAAATTGCCAGTGTAGACAAGCCATTACAGTCCTTCACCTCCCTCAGGGCTCTTACATAATTCTCCCCTCCCTCGCCCGCAGGCATGGGCTCTTTGTCATGTGGGACATTTCTCTTTTTTCCTTCCAATGGAAGCTGTTCTTTACACCTTGTTACTTCCCAGCAATTCCAAGCCTGACTAAGAAGCAGATTTACTGTAATTTTGTCTTCTCTGAATGGGAATCTTGCTTTGTCAGGACATACCTTGGTTTATTGCATCTGGCAACTCTTCTGTAAGTCTGAATATACAGAGACAGTAATTGATCTTTCTCTTTGGGTTTTTTTGGTTAGAGAGAGAAGAGATGGTAAATCTGCTTTTAAATTATTCCCTACCTAATGTCTCCAGATCTAATCTGTTCTAGGTGTTTTTGTTAGCCTTGTCGTGGTTTGTTGAGCAACATCAATTGAGTTCACCAGGCACACTGCTTTAGGGTCTGGGATGATGGGTACATCTTTGCCTGCTTTTGAATCTTGGAAAAGGTAGAAAAAGTCAATTTTTTGCAGTTTTTTAACAGGATCAAGGCCTAATTTTTGCAAAACGCAGTAATATACCACACATCTGTGACGAGAATTGGGCTTTATTGCCAAAAGTCTGCTAGGACTGAATGCTGCTCTTATTTTTATTTGTTGGCAATTTTTCTTTTATCTTAAGGGCAAAAATCAACTGTGGTTTTCAGTGTTCAGCATTTAATTCATCTTTACTATACAAGTCCAGGAAATTTCACCTTTGCATAAAAAAACTACATATGTTTATTCTTGAGTACTCAAATCAATATAAATTCATAACTGCTAACATGTTCATTGTTAAAATGTTTATAAATTTATAAAATCTATTCTTTCTCTCTTACTGGCTGACCCTCCCTGAGGTATAGGAGGAGAATTATCATTAGCATAGAGGAAGAGAAAAGGCAGATTTCTATATGCTTGTATTCCAAATAGTAAAGTAGAATATAGTATTCCAGAATATAGTCTACTTTAATTGGTTTGTTTTCTGTAAGAAACTCACTAAGGTTTTACACATGTTCATTTTCACTTTTGCAGTTGACCTATTGCAATAATAACTTGTGCTTTGAGCAAGACTAATGTCTTATCATATGAAAGCAGGGTACTTGCAAGTAAAGATACTGATTCCTAACCTATAATTATATTAATATTTTCACAGCTGCTGGAAGCAGACTGAAAGATTTTAATGTAAGGGAGAAGGTTTGACATGTTGTGGCATGCAAGGATCTCAAACCAAGAATGTCAAAGCCTGTTAGATATGTTTTGAATGCACAATAAATAAAAACTTGGCATTATTGTTATGAAAGTGATGAATTAATATACAATCAGTTAACATAGTGTGGCAGAACAGAAAATTTAATAATTGCACACGTGTGCATACGTGATAACCTCACAAACCTAATTAAATAGAACACTGAAAACCGTTTTATTCCTGAAGTAAATTGCTGATTTATCATTGGCTTTGTATTTTACTAAGCTTTGTAAGTTAGCTATTTTAATTATAGGCTTTTTGTATGGTGCTCCTCATAGTAATTGATCACTTCACAAACAGTAATTAATTTATCTTTGAAGCATTCCTGTGAGATAGGAGAGAATTTTCTGTTTTATAGATGTTATTGGTTTCAATGGAAGCTGCACATGCTCCGCATCTTTAAAAATCAGGACAGTCAGGCCCTTTTCAGGAAAGCAATTAAGCATGTGCTTAACTTTAGTCATATGCTGAAATTAAAAATGTGTTTACTGCTCTCATGAAACAGGGCCTTATTTAGGCAACTAAATATGGATTTAGGAGTCTAACTGTAGATACCCACATTTAAATACTTTTGGTCTAGATATTTAAAATTATTTCAGTTTAAACAATTTTAAGGTGTTATTTAGGTAAGGGAAGTGTTGTTATAAATAATAAAAGCAACTACATCTATGAGAAAAGTGAATGAGTTTGCAGGATTTTATGGCTAATTCTCCCTTCATGCATTCCATAAAGAGACAGATTTTACTTCATCTAAATGCTTTACCTAGTGTCTGAATTCCTTTAAAACCAGACAATCAGTCTCCAAGTCATCTTCTGGAACCTCATTCTTCCAAGGAAGTAAGTGTGCTTCATACTCTAGGTATTTATTAAGGCTTTTAAGTTTTTATTTGGACAGAATAAAGATATTTAGGAAGCCAGCAAAAGTTTCTATAACATTTGGGGATAAGGGTAACGGTAATGCTATTTTCACTTAGTGCCTATTTTAAAATGTATTAGATTGTGTAACATGTTATGCTGTAGCTAGTCTGTCGGTATCTGATGGTCTTAGGGTTGACTTTTAGTAGGGCTAATGCAGCAGTGATGGCCTTCCTCTGTAATGTTTTCTGTTGTAGATATCTGTAGGGCTGCCATCTTGAGTTCTGTTCTGTCACTTGTGTCTTGACTTTGCATCTAGACCTCATGCTTATTTTTCAGGGGCAGTTCTGCAATATTTGTGTAATTGGAACTATTCAACCAACGTTCCTGGGTGTTATAGTCTAACTAGACTACAGGCATATGAAGAGGGCATTTCAAAAGCAGACAGAGATGTTACCAGTAAGTATGGTTCTCTGAGGGTGTTGCCTCTGCATATTCCCACTACCTGCTCACCTTCCCCTCTTCCTTGTAGTTCTAGTCTGAAAGATTCTAAGGTTTAGTGGAAGGCACTGAGGTGGTTGAAGCTATAAAAGGCCATATGATGCTCAATATTGAACTTTTGGAGCTAAAGATCTAGAGAGAGAGAGAGTGAGAGAGATGCATTTTGCATTTCTTTCTAAAAGTGACACGGTTAATGCTTAATTGTATTTCCACGGGTTGCTGATTCCAGAGGAATTAATGTTCAATCTGACCCCATGAATTGGCCTTTTACCATGCAGTGCTCTAATGTTATCAGAACTGTCTAAACAGACTAAACAGAATCCTGGGTTAGAGATGGAAAGGATGTATTGGGTCACCTAACCAATTACCCTAACAGTTCTGGAATGATCTAGACCATGGATTTCTGCCCAACTGGATGCATTTTTTGTATTGGGCCCTACTTCAGATTACCAAGCATTCAAGACATCTCTAGCCAGGTGATTATGTGCATTCAGGAATTCCATAGTTGCAAATACTGTCTTGTCCCATACTGTAGATAGTATTTGCTGCTGCAGTTTGTTAGGTTGGAAACTGGATGCAACATCTCAGATGAGGTGGTATGCCATTCTCCTTTTAAGCTTTCTCCAAGCATGAAAGGTTCAATACGTGTACTTCTGTAGGTGAATAAAACTTTTGGTTGCCAGGATCTCAGGGTAGTCATGCCTGTCTAGAGATCTTCTATTTTTCTTCTGTTTTCACTCTCAGATCTCTTCTGTAGCTTAGTTTGCTTTATTTGTGGGATTGCAGTTTACTCCTATATCTTCTGAACTGATATGTGAAGGTACAGAAATAGAAATCATACTTGATTGTTCTTTTTCCCCTGTATATCAATATTCCATCAGTTCCCTGAAAAGGAATTTTAATCTCTGCTACAGTTAATAATTTCAATATTGTGTATCAGTTGGCATTTACCCTCCTTAGAACTTGTGGCTAAATTTAAACTTTCAGTTGGTTGAAGTTATTCAAGTTGGAAAAGAAGTTGCGGCGTGTGTGTGTGTGTGTGTGTTTGAACACATGATTGGATGCAGTTCTGAAAGTACTAACTAGTAACAATAGATCTGGGATGGAGGAATAGGTGCCAGAAATTGTTGTGATAAGCAGTTACTGATGTCTGCAGATGATAACTCATCTGTTCTGAAGCAATGTACCATTATGCAGAAAAATCATCAGGTTAAAAAAGAAATCTATTAAAGTCCAGAAAAGATAATATTGCTGGAGGCTCCAGAAGAATTAAGTGATTACAGATTTTTATAGAAATAACAGTATATTTCTGAGTTCCATTGAGGCTTGATTGAATTGATATTCAGTGCATCGCTTTGTTTGGTAGTAGTAATCATAAAGCAACAGCATGTTATCCTGTTTTCTCTGTAGTCATTCTTCTGTGATGATCTGGGCAAAGACCTATATTGAGCTGTCAAAGTAAATGGTGTTTTGTTATGTGGTGGTGATTGCATATGATATCAGAGGGTGCTATTGGTTACAGTTTGTTTTCACATTTTTAAACAAATTTTGACTGCTTGGAATGTAATGTATGCAATACATTAAGCACATAAAACAGCAGTCTTTTTTTTTTTTTTTTTCAATTATGTGGTTATAGATTTAACAGTTAACTGGTCCAGGGGAATTAATGCTTCAGCAGTGACCAATGGTAGTTCATTCTGAAAACAAACATTAGGTAGCTGTGCTAGAAGACTTAGTCCTTGAGAAAGCATTTACAGGTCATTTAATAAATTGGACATGTTTGTTCAGCCGTGGCATGTGTTAGTTTTTGTTAGCAGTGGGCATTTTTATTTCATACCGAAAACCAACTGCTAATTTCATTTAAAATACATTCATTATGCAACATAACTATGCTTTAGTGTACACTTTAATTTATGCTGTCTTCAGTTAGCTTCATAAGTAATGTCTGACTTATTAAATATCATTTTTTGGAGGGAAATGAGATTTCACTGATGTACTGTTGAAATATAGCAGGAACCCTGCTTTTACCATAATGACCTGTAATGCAATGTTTATATTCAAGCTGATCATTTTTTGAGCTTAGCTGTGTGTTGGGGCCATAATGAAGCTGGCTGTAACGCTGGTGTAAAATGCCGCAGGGGACATCGGGGCCAGTTCAAACAGTTCTGTCAAACATGCCGTTTCAGTCATGGGGGCCTGCCAGTGCTAGTTTGATGTTTACTGTTTGTGCTGCAGTGCTAGGTGGTATGAGCTGTTTTAATCTGTGTAGCTAATTAGTCAAGGCCCCTAGGGAATCAGGATGCTTGTCACTTTCCAGAGTTGCTGTCTCTCATGATTTTATCAGTACTTGTGATATTTGGCTTATTTTTAAGGGTTCTCAAGAATTTCTGATTTTTATTTATTTATTTATTTATTTATTTTTTAACCTTCAAATTTGTAAAGATGTGCTCTCATCCAAAATGGCCATGTTCCTTTATTTTCAATGAGTCTGAAGTCTAGCTGTTGCCAGGAAAGACGATGACCCTGTGATCAGTATGTGAGGACCAAACGGGATAGGAGAACATGGAGTTGCCAGAAATGAGAGTATGGAGGCAGTAGGGGAAACATTATGAAACTGAAGTACCAGAGTGCGATGTTTAAACGAATATGAGGAGCAGGAGGCAGACTGAAGGGGGGTGCAAGGGAATGTAAAATGGCAGAAAGAGAAAAAGTATGAAGGGTAGGTAACTGAAAGAAAAGGAAGAAATAAGAGTCAAGTGCACATAGAGATGTGGGGGACCATGGAGGGATGCTCGAGGAAGTTGCCATTCTTCTTCGAGTGATTGTTCATGTCCATGTCCATTACACATTAGGTGTGCGCGCGTTGCGTGCACGGACGTCGGAAACTTTTTCCCTCAGCGGCTCCTGTCGGGCTGGCAGGGGTCTCCCTCCCCCCCCCTNGTGCAGGATCACGAACCGATGCCAGGGCACTCTGCACTGAGGCTGCCGGTGCCGCGGTCGGATGAGTCGAAGTGGAGGGCTATAATGCAGCCTCCATGAATGCAGCTGTTTAAGCCGAAAGTCTCTCTCTTTCTTAGTTCTGGGCTTGAAAGCCTTACAGATCTTGCAGCGCTCTTTCTGGTGCGATTCCCCCAGGCAACGGAGACAGGATTCGGGATCACTAATCGGCATAGGCTTGCGGCACGTGGCACAAGCCTTGAAGCCTTGGGCGTGCGGCATGCCCTGCTGTCCAGGGCCGGTGTCAGAATTTAACCAAACACCTAAAACAAAAAGAAGAACAGGAGTACTTGTGGCACCTTAGAGACTAACAAATTTATTAGAGCATAAGCTTTCGTGGACTACAGCCCACTTCTTCGGATGCAGTGGGCTGTAGTCCACGAAAGCTTATGCTCTAATAAATTTGTTAGTCTCTAAGGTGCCACAAGTACTCCTGTTCTTCTTTTTGTTTTAGGTGTTTGGTTAAATTCTGACACCGGCCCTGGACAGCAGGGCATGCCGCACGCCCAAGGCTTCAAGGCTTGTGCCACGTGCCGCAAGCCTATGCCGATTAGTGATCCCGAATCCTGTCTCCGTTGCCTGGGGGAATCGCACCAGAAAGAGCGCTGCAAGATCTGTAAGGCTTTCAAGCCCAGAACTAAGAAAGAGAGAGACTTTCGGCTTAAACAGCTGCATTCATGGAGGCTGCATTATAGCCCTCCACTTCGACTCATCCGACCGCGGCACCGGCAGCCTCAGTGCAGAGTGCCCTGGCATCGGTTCGTGATCCTGCACCGGTGGGGCACCCTAAGCCTACAGCACCGAAACAACAGGACCGCCCCCGGCACCGGTCGTCTTCGCCAACCAAATCGAAGGGCCAACCCAAGGCCTGAGGGCGCTCCCCACATAAAAAGCTAGCGCCCGTGAAGGACTCGAGTGCGCTAAAGGGCATTGCTGCCCCAGGACAGATCGCGGTGCCAGTGGCTCCGGCGCCGAAAGGCCCGTTGAGCCCAGGGATAAGCACCTAGAGTGAGGAGGAAGGGCTGGAGGAGCTTATGGAACAGCCCTCCACGCTGGACACGTTTGAGGGACCTCATCGAATTGTCCGCGGAGAGCTCTCTCCAGGCCAAAGACAAGCATCCGGGGCCGACACCGAGACTGCCATCCAGAGGCAAACGGGCAATAGTGCGCCGGTCCTGGTCGAGCTCCGCCTCGGTGGACTCCCGACTACCCTCGGCGCAGAGAGCCTCACAGGCGTCTTGCCCTAGCAAACGCCCAGCACTGGTCCAGCGTTTCCCGGCTCCTTATCCGAACAGGCACTGGGACGTTTCAGTCACGCGATCCCTGAGACCGACCACTGGCAGTCGTTCCCGGTCCCGAGGGCACCGGTACTGTTCCCGGTCGACAAGGCGCTGGTCCCGGTCAAGAAAGCGCTTCTCTCCGGTACCAGACCGGCACCGTTCCACGGCACCACTGTGGCTCTCAAGGTCGCTGTCCGTGGTTTCTGAGGCAGACTCGGGCCATTCCAGCAGATATACCCACAGGGCACCAGCCAGCAGGGAACACCAAGCCCCTTGGCACCCACAGTGGGGTCCGCCAGGACAGTGGCCATTCTGGACTCCATGGGCCTACCACCAGCACCAACGCCCCCCGTCCAGGTCCTCGAGATCCGGCCTTTCAGGACACCGGTCCCGTTCCCCGCAGGGGCACCCCTCCTCTCACAAGGAGGCCACGGTCTCCAGACCACCAGAGCAAGAGAGAGCCGACACGGCACCAAGCCCGGTACTGTCTCAGGCCCACTCAGCTGGACAGATTCCAGAGGAGCTCCCAGCCGGTGAGGAGCTGCAGGAAGGGCTAGAGGAGGAAGCACAGAAGGCTTTAACTTCTTCCTCCTCGCCAGATGAAGCCGTGGCGGGCACGGCAGTATCAGGCCCTCCCGCAATTGACCATCGGGCGCACCAGGAACTACTCCTCTGAGTAGCCCTCAATTTGGGGTTACAGGCAGAGGAAACGGTAGAGCAGGAGGATCCCATGACGGACATCCTAAGCCCTGAAGGCCCCTCCAGAATCGCGCTCCCGCTCATAAAAATGATACAGTCTAATTATAAGACAGTATGGCAAACACCGGCCTCCAGTGCACCAACTGCAAAGGGTGTAGAGAGGAAGTACTTCGCCCCCTCCAAAGGGTTCGACTTCCTTTTTTGTCACCCGACACCCTGTTCGCTGGTCGTATCCGCTGTCAACGAACGAGAGCAACATGGCCAACAAGCCCCGGCCCCCCAAGGCCAAGGAGGCAAAGCGCTTGGACTTGTTTGGTAGAAAGGTCTACTCGTCCGGGGGCCTCCAATTAAGGATCGCTAATCAGCAAGTGATCCTGGACAGGCAAAATTTCAATTCTTGGGCATCCGTCTCCAAGTTTAAGGACTCCCTGCCACAGGGCTCGCAACCTGAGTTCGCAGCCATCGTGAACGAAGGGAAGGCGGTGGCCAAAACCTCTCTGAAGGCCTCCCTGCACTCTGTGGACGCAGCTGCCAGGACAGTCGCGTCAGGAGTGGTGATGAGGCGCTTGGCATGGTTACAGGCTTCAGGCCTTCCACCAGAGGTGCAAAATACCTTACAAGACCTCCCGTTCGAAGGGTCAGGCTTGCTGTCAGACCAAACGGATGCCAGGCTGCATAGCCTCAAAGACTCCCGAGCAACCCTCAAGTCGTTGGGAATGCACACCCCAGCGACACAGAGGAAGCCCTTTAAGCCCCAACCGCTGCAGCAGAGGCAGTACCACCCTCACCCCAGGCAGGAACTGTACCACAGAAGGGGCAGAGACAACAGGCGTAGGTGAAACAACACGCCTAACCAAAACCAAGGCCAGGGCAAGCCGCAGCCTGGCAACAAACAAGGATTTTGAAGTTATGATAGAGGACAGCGTACCGACCCTCACACCGGATCCTCTCCTATGTTTCAGGGACCGTTTGTCCCATTTCTACCATGCTTGGTCCCGTATAACATTGGACTCTTGGGTCCTTCGCACGGTGGAGGTGGGATACACTCTTCAGTTCTCCTCGCCCCCTACCTCCCACTCCCCATCCCCGTCCCTCTTCAGGGACCCCCTCACGAGCAACTCCTTATGCAGGAGGTGCAGGCCCTCCTCAGGGCAGGGGCAGTGGAAGAGGTCCCTCCAGACCTAAGAGGGAAAGGGTTCTACTCCAGATATTTTCTTATCCCCAAAGCAAAAGGGGGTCTCCGCCCCATTTTGGACCTTCGCAAACTAAACAAATTCTTAGTGAAGGCCCGCTTTCGCATGGTCTCCCTTGGCGCTATTATCCCATCCCTGGATCCGGGGGATTGGTATGCTGCCCTCGATATGAAAGATGCGTATTTTCACATCGCGATCCGCCCTGCTCACCGGCGGTTCCTGCATTTCACCATCAACCAGCACCATTTCCAATTTATGGTCTTGCCCTTCGGCCTGGCAATGACCCCTCGAGTGTTCAGGAAATGCATGTCTGTGGTGGTAGCCTTTCTTCGAAAAAGAAAGATGCGGGAATATCCATACTTGGACGACTGGCTCCTTGTGGGCAGGTCAGAGGACGATGTTCGCTCCCATGTGACACTGGCGTTACGTGTGTTCCACAAGCTCGGTCTCTTGGTCAATATGCCCAAGTCCTCGCTGATCCCCACACAAAGACTGGACTTCATAGGGGCAGTCCTAGACTTGGTGGAGGCATGAGCAAGTCTTCCAGTTCCCAGGTTCCTGGCCATTCAAAGAGCTGTAACCTCCATTCAACAATTTCCCACAACCACAGCCAAGTGCTGTATGCAACTCCTGGGGCACATGGCGGCTTGCACACAGGTAGTCAAACATGCCCGCCTGAGACTCAGACCATTACAGCTGTGGCTAGCCCAAGCGTATCGCCCCAGCAGAGACCCCTTGGATCTTGTAGTGACAATCCCAGCTCAGGTCTCAAACTTCCTCCGCTGGTGTCTCGATCAACAGCAAGTTTGCGAAGGGGTCCCCTTCACTACACCGCAGCCCACCCTAACGCTAGTAACAGATGCGTCAGACCTGGGCTGGGGGGCACACTTAGGGGACCTACGAACGCAGGGCTTATGGTCCAGGGAGGAAAAGTTGCTCCACATCAATGTGAAGGAGTTAAGGGCATTTCACCTTGCCTGCCAGACCTTTCACGCTACCATAGAAGGCCACAGCATGTCAGTTCTGACGGACAACACTACCGCCATGTTCTACATAAACAAGCAGGGCGGGGCCCGCTCCTCTCCCCTCTGTCACGAGGCGCTCCTCCTATGGGACTTCTGTATAGTCCACTCAGTCCAATTGGTGGCAACATATCTTTCGGGGGTTCAAAACAGGTTAGCAGACCGCCTCAGCAGGTCATATCACATGCACGAATAGATGTTAAGAAAGGACATCCTGCATTCAATCTTCCGGAGGTGGGATTTTCCCCAGGTGGATGTCTTTGGCACCAAGGACAACAGCCAATGCCCTCGGTTTTGTTCATTCCAGAACCTCAGCCCGGGCTCTTTGGCAGATGCCTTCGCGATTCAGTGGGGCGGGAGCCTGAGGTACGCCTTCCCACCATTCCCTCTCATCCACAGGGTCCTGCTCAAGACCCTCAGGGACAAAGCGGCGATCATCCTCATCGCACCGGCGTGGCCACGCCAGTATTGGTTTATCACCCTGCTGGAACTGTCATTGACCGCCCCGATTGCCCTACCTCTGCACCGAGACCTCATCACACAGGAGCGGGGTCACCTACTCCACCCGAACCTACCGTCGCTACATCTCACAGCATGGAATCTCTGTGGCTAAACGCTACAGAGAATAGGTGCTCCCACCAGGTCCAACAAATTCTCCTTGGTAGTAGGAAGCCCTCCACAAGAGCGACTTACCTTGCCAAATGGAAGAGGTTCTCCCACTGGTGCGAGCCTAATCACATACAGCCTCTGAAGGTCTCCATCCCATCAATACTGGACGACTTGCTGCACCTCAAACATCAAGGGCTCGCCCCCTCCTCAGTTAAAGTGCATCTATCCGCCATATCGGCGTTCCACCCGGGAGAGTTGGGGCATTCGGTATTTTCCAACCCCATAGTAGTCCGATTTCTCAAGGGGCTGGAAAGGGTGTTCCCCTACTCATGCCTGCCGGTCCCTACATGGAACCTTAACCTGGTCCTAACTAAGCTCATGGGATCACCCTTTGAACCCCTAGCCTCTTGCTCTCTCATGCACCTCTCATGGAAGGTAGCGTTTCTGGTGGCCATTACATCGGCTAGGAGGGTGTCGGAGTTGAGAGCCCTCACTTCGGAGCCTCCATATACAGTTTTTTATAAGGACAAGGTGCAGCTCAGACTGCACCCCAAATTCCTCCCTAAAGTGGTCTCGCAATTTCATATGGGGCAGGACATTTGTTTACTGGTATTCTTCCTCAAACCCCATACAGACCCGAGTCACCGCAGCCTGCATTCCCTCGATGTCCGTAGAGCCCTGGCGTTCTATCTGGAACGGACCAGGCCATTTCGCAAGTCGACACAACTGTTCATTGCCATTGCGGAGAAAATGAAAGGCCGGCCTGTCTCGGCACAACGATTATCATCATGGATTGTGCTTTGCATCCGCACATGCTATGAGCTCGCCAAAGTACCAGCCCCGGCGATCAGGGTTCACTCGACTAGGGCCCAAGCATCCTCGACGGCTTTCCTGGCGCAGGTTCCACTCCAGGAGTTCTGTAAAGCGGCCACCTGGTCATCGGTGCACACATTCACAGCCCATTACGCAGTCCATCATCAGAGCAGAGAGGACGCAGTGGTCGGCAGGGCTGTGCTTCAATCAATTGTTGTTTGACTCCTACCCTCCTCCTATGGTAAGCTTGTGAGTCACCTAACGTGTAATGGATGTGAACAATCACTTGAAGAAGAAAAAATGGTTACCTACCTTTTTGTAACTGTTGTTCTTTGAGATGTGTTGTTCACGTCCATTACACTTCCCACCCTCCTTCCCCTCTGTTGGAGTCACCGGCAAGAAGGAACCGAGGGAGGGGAGGGTCGGCAGGTGTGTGTGTGTGTGTGTGTATGTATATATATATATATATATGCTAGAGCAGGGCACCGCTCTGGCGGGGGGGACCCCTGCCGGCCCGATGGGAGCCACTGAGGGAAAAAGTTTCCAACGTCCGTGCACGCGACGCGCACACACCTAATGTGTAATGGACGTGAACAACACATCTCGAAGAACAACAGTTACGAAAGGTAGGTAACCATTTTTTCTGTCCCTCTCTAGCCACCTCCCTAATTAAAGGATAGGAGGAGTGGGGATAGCGCAGGACAGAATGGAAGCTACCCACATCGTAGAGTGGAGGAGAGGGTAAGCTGAGTCACCTCTGAGTACTGAACAAGGAGGCTACATTTTTTTGTATAGGTATTTAAGTTTTAATTTTTGAATCTGAGGTGATCTCATACAAACTGGGAGTGGATGATATTAACCTAAAGGTGAAAAAATTAGGCAGGCAAAAAATTGTGATATTTAAGCCAGTGTTATGATTTTTGAAGTCTGATCTATGATTTTGTATAGTTGAGGTTGCTCTTACTGCTTTCTGATAACACTGGTGTGGGCACATTAAAGCTTGTGCTCCTTCTGTTTTATAGGAAGCTTCCATTCATTGTCCACTAACTCTTTCCCCACAAATGCATGTACCAGTCTGGGCACGCTGTTTATCCTCACCAGTACCTTCATCCCTGATGAGGCTCTATTCCCACAGTTTTCAGAGCATAGGTGTTCGGGACAGGTGGATGTAGGTCATCGCATACTGCCCCTTGAAAATGCATGGCCCAGTCTAATGTCTGCTCAGATGTCTCCAAATTTGGACCAGCCCTGCAAAACCTGATCCTGTGTTCCTTCTGTATCCTAAATTCTCCTTGATTTGCTTGTCCGTTACTTCTATTTAAGACCTGTTTTTCAAATTATATTTGCAGAAGCAGGAAACCTCTCAGAATAAAATATACATGCGTATCATGAGGCTACTTTTTATTTTAGTTAGCAGTTCCCCTCTCCATACAGTTTAGTTACCTTTTAGGTTTCTTGGCACTGCTGAATTCTAGATAATGCTGAAACATACTTCCCAGCTGACTGATGAATGGTAGCATTTGTAAAATATTTTTTTTTTAAAAAAAGATTCTTGCTGACTTCAGCTCAATATTTTAAAATATAATTGCAAATACTTTCCACACTCACATTCAGTTTTTTGTTTTCTTTGTTTTTTTTTCCCTTTGTGGGGGCTGGGATGCAGAGGGTTTGGGGATGGTTTCATTTAGTGCCAATCTAGGCTCAGGCTGCCTCTACTGGCCTCGGGAATGAATTTCTTCTTGGATTTGTAATGCACTGCCCCTACACCGCCACCCTCAAGTTCCTTCTAATTATAGATTTCATTATACTTTGACTTCTTGCATTTGTCTGAGCTTTTTGTGGTTTGGTTTTTCTTCTGTATTTATTTGTTGTTTTCTTCCATGCAAGTCACATAGGATTGACCTGCTGCAATTTAACCAACACAGTAGGAATTCAAACCAGTATTTCAGATGAAAAACAGCTTCTTTGAAATAGTCCTATCATGTCAGGGGATGGGGAACCGCGCCCAATGGGAGCTGCTGGGGGCGGTGCCTGAAGCAACAGCCACACACACCCCTGTGTCCCTCCTTCCCCAGGTTCCGTCCACTTCCCGGAGCGGTGCGGGGGCAGGGCAGGCAAGCAAGCAGGGAACCTGCCCTGCCCCCGGTGCGCGTCGGGCCGGAGCCGCTCTAGGTAAATGCTGGGGGAGGGCAGGGAGGCTGCGGGTCACGAGGAACTCCTGGGCCGCAGAAAATAACCCCGGCCCATGGGCCACATGTTTGAGACCCCTGGGCTAGATGGAACTTTTGTCTGAGCCAGTATGGCCGTTCTTATGTTGGCTTAATCACATTTAAAAAATATAATTTACTCTCTGTTTCAGCGTTGGCAATAGTGATGTTTCACCTTTCTAGCATACTGAAAAATGGAGAACCCTGAAAATGTAGCATTGCTAATTGTCTGGGGTTGTACAGAGGAGAAAACACTTGGTATTGCTGTCTATAAGTATATGAGGATAGGGCCAAATTCTCATTGCCAGCACAGAAACTGAGTAAACAGGCTTTGTAGTGAGGACATATACAGAAAGTATCTGTGTCCTTTATTTTTTCCCTTTCCCAATGTAGAACTAGAGCGTGGGGCTTCTACTCTGTAACATCTACTGTAATCTCCTGGTTTATAGTAGCAGCTTCGTACCCCTTCATGGAGCTTTGTTCTGTGGATCTGTATAGTTATTGGTCCTACTGGCCCTGCCTTGAGAGAGCTTCTCCCTGCCCATGCACATGTACAGTCACAGGGCAGAGTTCAGAGGTATGCATAGGAGTGCAGAGTCCCTCTGCGTGGTCTTATTACAGCCTTCCTTCCCTGTAGTATCACTGTAAGTATGATCCTCTACTTGCCACTTTATTGGGATGACTTAATATATTAGCTGTACACTATACAGAATGATCTAGTACTCCATCCTCACTATTATTTTATCCCATTCACTTCTGTTCTTTACACAAAAGGAATACGTGGATAAATTATGTGTGTTCTACTCGTATCCATCGTAAGTAGGCTTCACAGAATTCAATTTGTATTTTTTATCATTTCAGTGGATATCCGTGTTTATTTTTAAGCATTGTTTCTATTTTTATCAATTTCAGTTTTCACAATTGGGCAAAATTATGCATCTTAAGCGTGTTTTTTTTTTTTCCCTCTTAAATTTTCACCGTTGGGGCAATCCTGATACCCAGTGGCCTACTCTAACCACTGGAAACACTTCTTTACAGGGTGACCTAAGGGCATATATACTATAGTCTAATTTAATAGCGTTATGAAAACTTAAATGAATACAGTGTATGTTTACAGTTAAACTATTCTAAGGCCTGTGGCAAATTGCTGGCACTACGATGATGGGTCTCGTGCTGTCTCTTCTTGGGGCGGGGGGGGGTGTTCAGGGCGCCATTTCTTGCCCCTGAACTGGAATATTAACTGCCCAACTAGTGTCCTAGAGGAGGGGAGTGGAGAGGCCCGGACCCGGGCCCGCCCTCTACTCCAGGTCCCAGCCCAGGGGCCCTAGGGATAGTGGTAAACCACTTGAACTAGCGGTTCCTTCCCCTGGGCTACTTCCCTCTCCTGCCCTTCAGCTTGTGTGTGTGTCACGGGGGAGGACTTCCTGCCCTCCCTCTGCACAAGCCAGGTGCCCCTTTAGCTAGGGTCTTGGTCTTTTTAGCCCACCGCGGCATTTCTCCAAACTTTCCTCTGCTTCCCTCTAAACTACTGTAATACCAGTCCATTCTGTTTCTACTTCTTCAAACTGCTCTCTGCTCCAACTCCTTCCCCTGTCTGATTGAAGCAGGGGTTTTTTATCAGGTGTCTGACTTCAGGTGCTCTAATTGGCTTCAGGTGCTCTAATTAATCTATAGCAAACTTTCTTCCCTCTACAAGGAATAAGGCTCCCTTCTAACCCTCTCCTGCTGCCCTCTGGCCATGCTGTATCACAGGCCAAAGTCTGCTCTCAGATGTGGGCACGCAACTCGCATTGACTTTAGAGGGAATGATAAATACATACTTGATGGCAGAATTGGCTGTGAATACAGTTAGTCCAAGATCTGATACTGCAAAATAATAAAAATAAAATGCCCTTTTTTTTTTTTTTTTTTTTTTTTTCATGTGAAGGATAAGGGTACAGATACTCCACTACTGATAATGACCTGTTTTCATCAAATAATGTATTTCATAGTTTAACAAGCTCTTTCTTTATCCTTTGTAGTTTGGTATCTGAGCATGGATATCTTTACTGGCACGCTGTCTTCATACCATATAAGTGACATAAGACTAACTCTGGCTCATTCTTCCTCTTTCCAGCTGTGTAGGCACTTTCTCTTGTGTTTAGTGTTGTTGATCTTGGTGAAGAGGGTTTTTCCAAGTTCTGTAAACTAAACAGGATTTGAATCAGACAGTATCTCACCTTGATAGTACAAACAGGTTACAGATCTTCAGTACACAGGCTGCAATTCTCCTCCAGCCTGGATCACCTCCCCAGTTCAAAGTCTTTGTCCTCCAAACATGTTTCCAGGTGTTGAGTTGTGGGGGGAGTGAGGCCAAGTGGTGGTGATACTTTCTCTCTTTTATAGTTTCTTCCAGCTTCCTGGAAAGAACCTTTGCTACGATGTGGGTCAAGCAGCCTTCATTGTCTATGTGCTATCACTGAGAAGTCTCCATATACAGTTTCTGGGATAGTCCTGGGGAGTGTGGATTCCCTTTAGTGGACCATCAGCATATCTTGCTCCTCCATTGTTATACCTAAAAGGCTGGGTGTGGGTGTTCCCAACCTTCTGACATATTTCATTAACACACATACAGCAAAACTTCATAACTTCACGTACAATGATAGCACACACAATTCAACAGGATATTAATGTTCAGCAGATCAAAACTTTTAAAATGATACATCACAAGGCATACTTTGTACAAAACATATCATAATTATATGACAATGGTGAATATGGGGGTTCCAGGGTGTTGCTTTGAGGCACAGAGTACCACAGACGTTACATTTTGAAATACTGCTTTTTGTGACCCTGCAACTCAAATACATTTGAATGTTAAAATAACTCTTTGCGGGGTGAAGTACTGTATGCGATCTATTTACTTAACAGGCACATTGACCAAAATTCATTGACACCAGGGATGAACTTGACTTAATATCAAGAGGTCTGTTTAGAACTCTACTAGTCATTACATAAAATATACGGATACATATCACATTGTACAAGTAGGTAATTTAACAGTCCTGGAGAGGAATTTTTTAAAACATAACACTTGAATCACACAAATCTGTAATTGTGCTCATAAAATTGGTTAAAAAAAAATAAAATAAACCTAACCTACTGTACAGTTATAGCTTTGAGTAGCATGACATATATAATTGCTAACTGTTGAGTCGTGCCTTATCAGAATAGAATTGTCAGTGAGATGACATCTATGGAGGCTTGTGGAAGTCATCAGTATGACTTGACAGAAATAGAAGTGGTTTGGTTTTGCTAGTAGATTTATTGGAATTCTTTTAAAATCTGTAACTTGCTTTAATTGATCTAGTTCAGTAGTTACTCTTGCTTTTGGAGTATATAAGAGAAAAACAGCTTTATATAGGAAAGCTGCAATATCTATTGAATGATGAATATAATGTTGGGTGCAATAAACTTGTACCAGTTCTTAATTAAGGAAATGAGATGCTGATGTTGTATTGTGTTAACTTAATTAGATGTCCTCTGAAGGCAAGTGAGATGCTTGCAGCAGTTGAAAGTGCATTTGTTAAAATGTGCTTGTCCTTATTCTTGGACTAACCAGTATTTCATCTTCTTCACAGCAACTATAGTTCTGAATGGAAGTGGCTTGTAGACCGAGCTAAAGTTGGCTGCCGTTGGACATGGCTTCAAGCCCAGATTTCAGAGCTAGAATACAAAATCCAACAACTAACTGACCTTCACAGGCAGATACGAGCCACCAAGGTATTGTCTCTGTGCTCATAAGTGGGCTCTTCAAATAATCCATGTACAGTGTCTCCAGTAATTTTTCTTTCTTTTTTTTTTTTTCTTAAACAGTTCTGGTATCCAAGCAAAGTATTACAAAGGTTATTGAGAAGATGTCAGAAACAAGAAGCATGGTGATATAGAGGGCATGAGCACAGGTTTGGGAGTCAGGGACTCCTGAGTTCCAATCCCTGCTCTGTCACTGATTCACTGTGGCTTTAGGAAAGTGACTTTAATTTCCCTATCTATAAAAAAGAAACAGTAATTTTTTGTGCCTACTATATAAAAATATTTTGAGGACTAATAAGTTAATGTTTCTACAGTACAGTGCTTTGAATATGTCAAATGCTAATTATAATTAAAATTACAGTATGATATCAACTGTTTTGTTTGCACAGGTTTGAAATAAAAAGTAAGGAAGTCAAGATTACTAAACTCTGATAATGTTTTAGGAATGTTATGCTAAATCACGCTATTCTTAGCACTTCAGTTCTGTAGGCCAGCCAACTCATTCCCTGCATAGGAAGCCAAAAACTCATCAAGTTCCTGCTCACTAATTGTTCCTGTTGTAGTGGTGGTGATGGTGGAAATAGTTTCTAGGGCTTGCTTTGCCCCTCTCCCTCTGTGGAACTATCAAGAAGGTCCACCCATAGAACTCTTGAAATCCATGTAGTGCCTATATGTATGTCCTCTGTCTCTGCACTCCTTCACACCCCACACCTATCAGCATGACTGTGGGGGTTGGAAAGAAATATGCAACATGGCAGTGACTAAGAGCCAGTATTCTTAGTCATGTATTTCCTTAGTGGTAGGAGGTATGTTGCCATGTGTCCCAGCCCCATCCCTTCTGAGAGGATAATGCTGCAGAAGTGATACTTCCTCCCTCACATCTGGGTCAGTCTCCTCAGATTGGAATTTCTCTCTGCCCCTGCAAGTGGAGGGGATGATTTGGCCCTATATTTTTAATCACATCCTTTGCAGTTTTTCATCCCCTTTTATCAACAGTGTTGTTCAGGCTTTGGCTTTATATCACTTAGTGAATGTCGATATCTGTTTGCTTTGCCGTTTAGTGGGTTTATCCTGTTACAGTTTTTAAAATAATTTGGGATTTGATTTGTATAGTTTGAATATTGTACCAAGGCAGTAGCTATGAAAAGGCATGAAAGCTGATTGACAAACTCTTTCTTTTCGGTCTCTTGGCTGGCAGGTAGTACACTTAGTACACAAATTCTAATGCTAAATTTTTAATTCTAAATTTTAAGATTTGGGATTTTTTTTAATATGAAACAAATGTGAGTTTACAATGTTTTGGGGAGGTGAAACATCTAGTTTGAACACTAAACTAGAGTGGTATTGGGGAGATCCCACTCTGTTGGCATCCAGGGGTACCAGGCGAGAGCAATCCCTCTTCCCTACCCATATGGATTCAGAGGCAGAAGAGCAGGGCTCTAGGGAGCCGAGAGACTCTTCTCATTGGAAAACAGTCACCCAGAAAAAGTCATTGGAAAACCAAAAACTGCTCTGTTGCCAAAACTAAATGCTCTGGTTTTCAGGTTCTTGGGGTTTTTTTGGGGGGGCGGGGTTGACCAACAAAAAAAACATATTTCTTTTTTATTGTATTTTTCTGTGGCAACTCTCACTTCCATTTTCCAACCATTTCTGCTTACAGTCCCCCTGGCTACAGGCCAGCCTCCTCTCCTTACCCTCCCACCTTCTCTCCATTCCTCTTCCCCTTTCCTTTTTGTTTCTCCCAACCCCTAACCCTCCCCTGTTAATGTCTCTCATCTCTTCCTTTTTTAAAGTCTCTTGTTTCTGTTAACTCCTTTCCTTTCTTCTTTCCCCTCTCCCCCTCCAGTTCTGCAATATATTAATTAAAAAAACTCCAATGAAAAACAGTTTTTAAAAAATGGACTTTTGCCTGCATCATGTGGCTTGTGTTTTTTTTCCCCTTTCTTCTTCTCTTTTTGAATGTTGTGTTTAGATTGTAAATTCTTCAGGGCAGGGACTGTGTGTCTTCCTTTTTGTTTGTAGAGTATCTACTATAACTGAATCGTGCTTTGTGCCTTTTTGAGTACCACACAAAACAAGTAATAAATAAGCTGCATACTAGAAAATCAAGGGAGGATTGCCATAGCAAATATCAAAGTAGGCTCGAACTACGTATTTTTCTCTTGTTCTAAAAGTCTTTTGTTGACATGAATGGCAAAGAGACATGATTACTTTACAAAATGCAACAAAAAGGATTTGAATTGTCTTTTTCATCCACCCTGAACCAAGGTCTGTGACTGTCAGCTTGCATTAGAGAGATTCAAGGCTGGCAGATCATTCCTTTTGACCTAAGAGAAGGATTAGAAGAAACTGGATTTCTCTGGTCACAAGGCCTAGTTTTCATCTGCTCTGGCTGTGTGGACCTCAAATTATCATATGATAATGGTCAAGTACACTTATGTTTGGGATAAGCGTTAGTCACACCTGGACCATCTCCTGATAATTAGCACAGAGAAACCAGAACCAGCCTGATGGAGAGCCAGTATGTCTGCAAACATTTCCATTCAGTGGACATGTAGGTTATGGGGGGAGGGATAGCTCAGTGGTTTGAGCATTGGCCTGCTAAACTCAGGGTTGTGAGTTCAATCTTGAGGGGGCCATTTAGGGATCTGGGGCAAAAATCTGTCAGGGATGGTACTTGGTCCTGCTGTGAAGGCAGGCGACTGGACTCGACTCAATGACCTTCAAGGTCCCTTCCAGTTCTATGAGATGGGTATATCTTCATATAATTACCACACCTAGGTTCACTGCAGCAGTTCTTCCATTTTTAACTTTGCTCTTGGGTGCACAACTTGCTATTTAGTTTGAACAATACCTATCTATCTATACCTGTCTCATAGAACTCGAAGGGACCCTGAAAAGTCAATGGAAAGATTCAAGAAGACAAGGGCATCTCCATGTTGCTTATGTCCCTCCCAGTTTTCCTTCTTTAAAAAAAAAAAAATCCTTATTCTAGATTCTAGGGCTAGTTGCCACTGAGGCAGGACTCAAGGTATCATTGTGATGTTGAGGAGGACCATTCAATAAAATCACAAACATGGAAGCATCACAGGAGCCTCAGCAAAGGCAGAGACCATCTTCCTATTGGGTATTAGAAGCTATAGAGGCTTCTTGATTGAGTTCCACACCATACCGTTCCTTCTTCCTCCATAACTTTTAAGTGAGCACACTCATTAGAAATCAAAACATGAGAAGATGAAGTGGGAAGATCCCATCCTTTCATCACTGAATAGTAGCTCTAATTTATATTTGGATAGCTCTAAGTACCAGATTTACGCTCCCAGCTAATGCCACCAAATTCCAAGTTTCTGTACGCTTTGCTAAATGGAGAAGAAACACATAAGTTCAGGCTAATGGCAATTTAGCATGACCAGTTGAGGAGATAGGTTTGGTTGTCTCAAAGCTCTGTTTTGGTTATTGTTTTATTTTACTATATGCTATAATGTCTCTGACTTTGCAGTTTCTTATTTTAGGAAACTGATTTGAATGCTTTTTACACTTTATTTTTGTAATATTTCTTGTGGAGAACAAAGTAAAGTGTGTTGTTTTTTTTTTTTTGTTTGTGTGTTCTTTTTTTAAACATCTGGTGTTCATTACTATGAAAGGCGATATTTATCTTTTTAAACTATTTATACTCCAGATGAGATACCGCAAAAATACATTGAGGCTGATATCTTATTCCTGCAGATGGCCTTGAAGAACAATGGGATTCATAGAAAAATACTTTATATAGGATTGTTGCCTCCATAAATACAAAACCAAGAAAATGCATAACTCCAAAAAAAAAACAATTTATCTTGAATTATGATGAAAGGCTGTTTGTGTTGTTTCATGCTTTGATGGATTAGGGAGAGAAACCTTGACATTTTGCGTGGGTGGCAGCAGTGGGTGGGGGAGGGAGAAGGGAACATTTTAAAGACTTTCAGAGTAAACCTCTGAGCTGTAAAGATGTTAACTAACTTGGAAATAAAATGTTTTTTTTTTTTTTTCTACAAAGAGGAAATCATCGTAAAACATCAGGCAAAGGATCACATACTTGATATAATCAAGTATGGATTTCTAATTTGAATTTTGGCACAGGCTCTGAAACAGTCCTATGACACATTGTAGATTTAGCGCTGCTAAGGAAAAAAATGAATGTTACAGCTTTACTATCACTTAAATTCATTAAGTAGTATTTACATATTGTATGTACTGGGCATACTCAAAACTGTTCCAAAGAGTTGCTGTGGGCTTAAGAGGTATGTTCCAGGTTGACTGCCACTTGAAAATGATTTAGGAAGGTTAATTTGTTGTCCACCAACTGTTTTCAATTGCTGTTGTCTAGGGGATGGTGATCTTAGAAGAATTCCCACTTCCAAAAGACATTTTGAAGAAGCAAACACAATTGACAAACCCAGAAGCTTTATTAAACACCACGGGGAATTCTCAAGCTAACCTTGAGAGACAGGATTCTTTGCCGGAACACGATTTTGAAATGTCACCAAGCAGCCCTACTTTACTTCTACGAAACATAGAAAAACAGGTAAAGTAAAATAAGGACTGAGTGTCAAATGGAGCCAAGTGACCTATTACAGAATTAGGGCAAGCTACGTGGTATTTATTCACAGAACCGTAAAGATATTTCACATTCCTAACAGTGGTTGCTGATGAATTTAAGATCTTAAATAAATAAATTGGTCACTAGGTTTACAAATTAACTTTTCATTACTAAAGTGTCTATAATTCTGTTTTGGTTTAATCAACGTGGCCATCTTTTGCTTTAGAGAAATAAACATCAGGTTTCTGCACAACAACTCTAACCGATTCCCATGTAACTTCTTGTCCTTAACAATTTAGTTTAGTGCATTTGTGCTACTGTTTCTCATTTCACAAAATTGTAGTCCTGTAAATGAGAGCAACTTTTCTGTGAAAGTATGTTACATTTAAAAAAAAACAAAAAACACACCCCACCTTTGTTCACCTTCTCTCCCTAACAAATATAGGGCCAATTCTGTGAAAAGTTACATCTCTGTAACCCCACTAACTTCTGTGGCATAGGCATTGCTGAGAACAGAATTTTGATGCACAGTGTCCCAAATATTAATTTCCAAGTTGGATTTTAGGAAATATGGTGTAGACGCTAGAAGGTTTTCCTTTCCCTACAAAGTGTGCAATTAAAGATATAAGGGGAACATGGTGAATCAACTATAGGAAACTTGTTAGGATAATGTGGACTAAAACTTGCCTTTTTATTATGTCAAACAAGGAAAATATAAGATTGATCATACATTTAGATACATCACTGGGAAATCTAGTAAACTTTTTAAAAGTCAGATTAAAAGTACTTTCAGGTACTACATCTGTTCCATACTGCCCTTGCAAAGTTTTTGTGACTTTATGATAACATTTTCCTATTTTAAAAATGTTTCCTCTCCAGTTTACCGTGAAAGAGGAAACAATAAAACACAAAGTAAACTGGAGGGTATGTTTTAGAATGTCCCCTCTTAACCTGTTTACTTGGAGCATTCAACATGCAGCTCTGTGCAAAACACCTTTAAAGCAATTCAGGTTAAAGTAACATTTGAGGTTTTTTGAGGTGCCGAAAGACAGCTTTAAAAGTGTGCTATCATCTGAAAAATTCCTAAATTATGGTCTTCCTTATTTATTGATTTACAAATTCCATGTTAGATTTGCTCACATTATAAATAAAAAGATAGTTTATTTAACTGCCAGCTCTGCACATCAACCTACATTCAGAGACAAGCTTGTGGTTTTTTTTTCTTTCACATATCACCAGCAATAAAGCTGCTATAGGTCCGGGGTGGGCAAACTTTTTGGCCCGAGGGCCATATGAGGGTTGCGAAATGGTATGGAGGGCCAGGTAAGGAAGGCTGTGCCTCCCCAAACAGCCTGGCCCCTGCCCGCCCTCAGAACTCCCGACCCATCCAACCCCCCCCCCCCGCTTCTTGTTCCCTAACCACCCCCTCCTGGGACCCCCTGCCCTTAACCGCCCCCCCCAGGATCCCACCCCCTATCCAGCTGCCCTGCTCCCAGTCCCTGACTGCCCCCCTGAACCCTATCCACATCCCCACCCCTGACAGGCCCCCCGGGACTCCCACCCACTATCCAATCCCCCCTCCATGTCCACTGACCACCCTCTCCTGTGATGACCCCCCCCAACCGCCTCCTGGGATCCCGCCCCCCCATCCCCTGATTGCCCCCACCCGGGACCCCCTGCCCCTAACCGCCCCCCTGGAACCCCCCCCCCATCCAACCCCCTCCCCCCCCCTTTTGGAATGTGGCCCTGAGAACATGGGCGGAGGACTCAGGAGGAGCAGCGGCAGCTGCGCAGCCGGAGAGAAGTGGCGATTTCCCCTTTAAAGCGCTGCTTCTCTCTGGCCGGCTGTGCGGCCGCCTGGTACTCTTCCGGCTGTGTTCGCCATGCTCCTGCCACCTGCACCTCCCGCCTGTTCCCCTGAAGCTGTGGGTGAGCCTCCCTCCCTGCTCGCCCCTGCCCTCCCTGCGGGGGGTGCGCCGGTGCTGAGCTGCCCGGCAGCACAGTGAGCTGAGGCTACAGGGCAGGGGGAATAGCAGGGGAGGGGTCGGGGGCTAGCCTCCACAGCTGGGAGCTCAGGGGCCAGACAGGATGGTCCCGTGGGCCGGATGTGGCCCGTGGGCCATACTTTGCCCACCTCTGCTGTAGGTCAAACTATGGCCTCAGTTATACCTGTGTAACTTCACTGTCCAAAAGGATACCTTCATTTAAGCAAAAATCCTCTTCTTATTTGTGAACTGAAAAAAACTGATATGAATTGGTGAGACACCATAAGCCTGGAACCTTCTAATAATGCCTTTTTGCCATCACTTTTCAGAACAGAATCACTTTGAAATCATGGTTGTTTTCCCTCGTACTTTGAAACATTGGCAGCTATTCTTGTCCTTTTGTGTTCATTTGACTTCAGTATCAGTGTCGTATTCAGTCTGTTAATTTTTTTTGGCATCTTGTTTGGTTTGTTTCAGACTTTATAACTGACTTGCTATTTCTCTGCTTGAAGATTTTATTCACATACATAAAACCTTTGTTTTCACAACACTTTAACATTAATTCACAGAAGAGGCATGACTAAAAATGAAATGGAAAGTGTTTTCTCTCATATACGTTAGTCCTTGAAAGTACACCTCTACCCCGATATAACATGAATTTGGATATAACGCGGTAAAGCAGCACTCCAGGGGGGCGGGGCTGCACGCTCTGGCGGATCAAAGCAAGTTGGATATAACGCAGTTTCACCTATAATGCGGTAAGATTTTTTTGGCTCCCGAGGACAGCGTTCTATCGGGGTAGAGATGTACAAATAAAGGTTTCATGAGAAGAAGTCTTAAGAATATTTGCTTTAAATAATCTTACTTTTGGAATAGTGAATCCTAGTAAATAAAAAAGTTAGGTATGTGTCTGCTATTTCAATCTACTATGACAAAGCTCTGTCCTTGTCTCCCTGGGTCCCACACTTCCTGGTGGATTTCGCTACCCTCAGAGGCTCACTGTGACCCTCCACGTAGCCCTTCTTTCCCTAGGGGCAAGGGTCACAGCTTACTGAGCCATTTTCATCGTAAGCCACAAGGGAGGTGAGGAGAAGCTACTCTCCCTTGCACAGTCTCTGTTGTCCTCCAGTCTCAGTGATTAATTTGTGGGGGAGGAGCCCGGGGCTGCCCTCTACTCTGGGCTCTAGCCCAGGGATCCTAATAGTATCAGCTATGGTAGCTGACCTTTTGGAAACAGGATGCATACAATTCCCTGGGCCACTTCCACATAGTAGCCTCCACTTCCTCAATATCTACTTCATCCTTCCCTCGGGGCCTCCTTCCTTGTGCCTGATATGGTTTGTACTGCTTCGTTTCTCCCACAGTGCGGCTTCCTCCTACAGCTCCTGACACGTGCGCCCACCTGGCTAACTGGGAGACTTATAACTAGTTTCAGCCAGCTCCTGATTGGCTTCAGGTGTCCCAATCAACCTAGCTATCTTCCCTGCCTTCTCAAAAGATCTTAATTGGCCCCAGGTGTCTTAATTGACCTGGAGCAGCTGCCATTTGCTTATCGTGGTAACAGGGATTTGTTTAGCCTGTGGCTAATATCTCTGTCTCCCACTACTTACTACAGCCATCTGGCCTTGCCCCGTCACAATACATAATTTATATTAGCAAAATCAAATTATTTAGTACTAAGTCAGTTTCACCTAAATAAGCTAGTGGGTAGATTTAAAGACAGAGTAACCATTAAGGTTTGACATTTAAAGACACTGTGAAATGTTATCTGGACTCTGTCCACAATTCATCACTTTATAAGAAGGAATTCTTAGTCTTAAAGAATTAACTGCATCTATGTTTCACGCAATTCTTGAAGTCAAAATTTTTTATATGGGGTCTTGCAGTGTAGTTTTGAACATGCCGTTAAGTAAGAATAAAGCTATGGATTTATATCCCTTCTAGCATCCTTTTGTTTCCATTAGCTCTGACTGTACCTAAACTGGTCATTATTATACTTCGTCTCAACTAAAGTGAGCAACTAAGAGGATTCTTTAAATGACCAAACTATTTTGTTTTATCAACCAACAGAACATATGATTAAAAAGTAGGAAGCCAGATTTTTTTTCTCTTGAGTCAATCTTGAAGCCCAGTTCAGAAGTCGTGAACTGCATCTGTATCGTCAGCTGCAAAATTTCTTCTACCATTATTAATCATAGTTATCATTATGTAAGTTAAAATGTGTTCTGCAGGTTACTTAAAAGTTCAGGTTTAAGTTTTTTTTTTCTTAAATATATTGCTCTAAAAATATCTAAACTGTGTCCTTGGCAGTGGTTCAACAAGAGTATAACAAACATAATGTATTGTTTTTTAAAGTTCAAAATATGACTTGTGAAATAACAAGCATAGCATTTTTGATATGTACCGAGATCTTGTGTTTACTTGTTCATCATGGAGAAAACTAGATCAAGAATACTAAATGGGGGTTGGGGGGACACGTTTTAGATTGATGCTTGGTGTGAATGTAAAGTTCGGCTACTGTGTTTTTCAGAGTGCTCAGCTGAGTGAAATCATCAATAATCTAATTGCTCCACTCAATCTGTCCCCCACGTCCTCCCCTCTCTCTTCCAAGTCCTGTAAGCAGAAACAACTGGTCAATGGCATATCTCTCAGGTAGGTGACAGTGTGGTGTAATTTTTGTTTCTTGAGAACAGGCTAGTATTGTAACCTCAGCAGTTTTTTTTGTAATGTTAAATCAGTCGAAACTAGTAATTTTACAGTAATAAATATAAAAAGGAGAGAACTTTTGCTTCTGAACTTAATTAAAGGTAGCAGCTTTGCTTTTGACATAAAAATATTTTATCAGTTTTGTTCCTGAGGTTGCCATAAATTCCACAGACTATTACACACATGAAATCTTCATATGACAAACACAGCTGTGAAGTGGGGTGAAAATAACACCGTAGGTAAGATCATTCATCATTGCAGACTTAAAATTGTATTTATTGTGCCAGAATGAATTCTTCTGATGACAATGATATACCATATATACTCGTTCATAAGCCGAATATTTTTGGTAAAAAAGTGACTCATCAAAGCACGGAGTTCGGCTTATAAATGGGCCTCACCAAAATTTGATGATTTTTAAACTCTATGGCAGGGATCAGCAACCTTTGGCACACAGCTCGCCAGAGTAAGCATCCTGGTGGGCCGGGCCAGTTTGTTTACCTGCTGCGTCCACAGGTCCGGCCGATTGCAGCTCCCACTGGGCACGGTTCGCCGCTCCAGGTCAATGGGGGCTGCGGGAAGCGGCGCAGGCCGAGGGATGAGCTGGCCCACATTGGCCTGGAGTGGCGAACCGTACCCAGTGGGAGTCGCAATTGGCCGGACCTGTGGACGCGGCAGGTAAACAAACCGGCCCAGCCCGCCAGGGTACTTACCCTGGCGAGCCGTGTGCCAAAGGTTGCCGATTCCTGCTCTATGGAATCATTGAATTGATTATCTAATACATCGTCGTTTTGTGTACGTGGAGCGTCTGCAGGCATGGAGCCCCTCAGCTCCCTGTGGCCACGGTTCGCTGTTCCCAGCCACAGGGAGCTGATGAGCTCCGTGCCTGCAGACGCTCCAGGTAAACAAAACGTCATGACCCCACAGCAGCTTATCCTGACAGGCCGGGAGCCAACATTTTCCAACCCCTGAAATATAGGGTCAGCTTATGAAAGGGTCATACAGTTTTTGCTATTTTTACTTAGCCATCTTGGGGGGTCGGCTTATAAACGAATGGGGTAATGAACAAGTATATACGGTAATTGATTAGACTTTGGAGTATGTTGTCTGAGAATAGTCCTGTTTTATGTGATGACTTTCCTTTTTTAACAATGAAAACACTTCTTTAATAAGAAAAAATATTAAGGTATCATAATTATATATTGCAAACATTCAGTGATTGAGTTATCTTTTTGATAATTTACTTTCCTGCATGATTATAGCATATTACTTTGTGGTAATGAATAGCAGAAAAATGTTTGTCAAGATGCCATTTTGCACTTGTTTACAAATTGCATCTAAAATACTGTACTAATAAACATTAGCTTCAGAACAAAATTGAGGTAAGTACTATCCTTATTTTACAAAAAAATGTAAACACAGAGGGTGTGTGATCTTTAGAGATTAGTAGTCTGCTTTTGCAGAGCTGCTGAGTACCCACAACTGCTGTTGATATCAGTGGGAGAAGAGAATATTTGCCATCTGTGGAAAATCAGGCCCCTTATGACTCTCCTAAAGTCACAGAGTGTGTTTATGGCAAAGTTTGGAGCAGAAGAGAAGTCTCCGGACTCCTTGACCTGTGCCTTAACCATAATATTGTGATTTCAGAAGTTATCTTTGATTTGTTTAACCAAATTTATTTCTAGAAATATTTTCGGAACTATCTTTTTAGAATGAGATCTGTCAAATTTTAAACTATACTTGCGGGGGAGGGAGGAGAAATTCCTTGCCTTCTGCTGTACGCTACTCTTCTAGTATAGTCTTGCTTCATGTCTTAGCCAAAAAGATGTAAACTTTGGGGGGAGGAGGTGGGGGAGGCACTGTTATGTACTTGCTATAGGGTTTATAGGTTTTTGATTGTTTGCAAGTAATGTAAGAAACTTTCAACATGTTTAACTGAGGTTTGAAATAGAAAGTGGAAAAGGGAAATATTGTGGAGGGTGATACATAGCAGAAGGGGGAATTCGGTTTATTTGTGCTGTCTGATTTTTAGTAGAACTATGTTATGGGGTTGGTATTTGTTGGAGGCACATAGATTGTACATACACTTGTCTTGTTTTATCAATCTAAATAAATGAATCACTGACAGTAGATTTGGAGTATTTTTCAAAACAGTGAGTCCTTTTTTCACCACCTTCCAACTGTGTGTAATAGCTGTCATCTGTGGGGAGTGGAGGCAGGCATTGTTTTCTGGAGAAGCATTTACTGCTTGTCCGAGGAAGAGGGTAGAATGAGAGGGCTGCAAAGCAGTGAAATACTACTGGTAGAGAGCAGTCCATACAAACTAAATTGAACACATTAAAAAGCAAACATTGGAGCTTCTGAATTCCTGTCTCCTACCCAAGCCACTTGTGTTGGTCGGATTGACTTTTAATTCACAGAGGGCAAAATGTTCTGCTCTGAACCAAGGCTTTCGCCAGTGCACAGATTGGTAGCACAGAGTGGTAACCCCTGTGAGCTTCCTTGGCTGCAGGAGGGTTTGGTTGGTAGGTCCACCTAGGGTGTGTCTACATTGCAGCTGGGAGCGAGCCGCCCAGGCCAGGTAGACAGACTCACTCTAGTAGTGTGGCCATTGTGGCCCAGGCTGGAGCTCCAGCCTGTCTACCTGGGCTGGAAGGATCACTCCCCGCTGCAATGTAGATATACCCCTAACATTTGATTCAGTGGCCCCATCCCCCCTCCATCCGCCCCATTATGGTGCATAGGCAGCATTTGCAGAATGGCGGGCGTTGCAAACCCTCTATATAGGCTCCCTGTATCCTTCCTTCCCATTAGAACAAAAACTTACTGTTTAACTATGGACAAAGCCATCTGTGTCTGAAGAGAGGGTAAGATTTGCCTTGTGAGTTGTACCCAGCTCATTAACATTAAAGAGGTAACCTTGCTGAGGAAAACTTGCAGGAGAATGAGCCTTGCTTTTGTTGTATTTCAACTTTGCTTAATGCAGCTCCTTTTGCCATCATACATCATATCCTTTTGCCAGCAGGTGGAAAGAGTAAACAAAGAGAAATTCATTGTAACCTCCCCCTGTAAATGAAGTTGTGAGGACTGAGCGCACACACTCTTGACAGATCCCCACTGTTGGGAGCATGCATCTTAACTCCTCTTTGTCTAGAAAACCACGACAGTTGGGCTTGCACATGTGAGACGCACCCCTCCATGGATCCAAACTGGGAAAAATGTATATAAAGGATCTAGTCTCCAACTGCTCTCAGTTCTTATTCCTGGGACTAAGCATTGGAGTCTCTGCATGGTTATTCATCCTGACTGCACTGCAGACAACCTGTTTTTCTAAATGCTTCTATTTATTTGATAGGTTATAGTTAAACAACATTTAAAATTGATTAGTAGGTTGGTGCTTGGCTTAAGACAGCTAGGTCCGTGTCAGTCATTGCACAATTCCAGATTGGTGTTTGTCCGTGCGATGTGCAGTTCTGATCTGGATATCATCCATTTCTTGCTCTAGAATAGTCATTGTCCATTCTGTTACTTCTTGTTTTGTGGTGTCCTACAATATTTTGATGCAGATGGTGAGCATCATGAGAAAATGTCTAGATGGACCAGCACACCAAATGCCTTCAGAGCTTGAGGGGAAAAAATCTAAAGAACAAGCACGTGATCTGAGCCTTCATCAGATCTGAAGCATAGGAAGAAGTCAGATAACTTTTTATCTGCCAACAGACCCTCCTCAATTTTTCTCTCTTCCACCCTTAAGAAATAACAACATGGATCTGGGCAGTTGTCCAGTGCAAACTGATCCTTCACTTAGTCACTTCTCCAAGGCTGCTTGCCTTTGGCTGATGACTCCAGAGGGTTTTCACTCCCATTATTTTCTAATCTCAAATTAAACGGGTTAGTCTTCAAACTTTATTATAACGGAGAGCCCAGATCAAAATCATGTGGAAATTCAGGTTTTATATGGTTAAGCTGGCCGTTGTTACTCCTATAAATTGTCAAGATTGATTCTAAGCTCTTGACAGAAATATGTTCTGATACATTTCAGTCAGGGCTAAACATAGGAAGTACCTTGGATTCTGGGTAGGCACACAATCCTTGTGCTTCAGTGTGATCCTCAAGTCTTCACCAAATGCATCATGGTGATTGTGGCCCATCTAAGGTGCCTAGGGATACGGGTAACCACAAATCTCTTGTTTGTCAAGGCCCAGTCTCCTCAGTGAGTTTCTTCCTAAAAACATAAGAATGGCAATACTGGATCAGACCAATGGTCTGCCTAGCCCAGTATCCTGTTTTCTGACAGTGGTCAATGCCAGATACTTCAGAGAGATTGAACAGAACAGAGACTTGGGACACCCAGAGCATGGGGTTGCATCCCTGACCATCTTGGCTAATAGCCATTGATGGACCTATTCTCCATTAACTTATCTAATTCTTTTTTTAACCCAGTTATACTTTTGGCCTTCACAGCATCCCCTGGCAATGAGTTCCACAGGTTGACTCTGTGTTGTGTGAAGTAGTACTTCCTTATATTTTGTTTTAAACCTGCTGCCTGTTAACTTCATTGGGTGACCCCTGGTTCTTGTGTTATACAAAGGGGTAAGTAACACTTACTTACTGACTTTCTCCACACAATTCATGATTTTATAGACCTCTGTCATATCTCCCCTCAGTCATCTCTTTTTCAAGCTGAATAGTCCTAGTCTTTTTTAATCTCTCTTCAGATGGAAGCTGTTCCATATCCCTAATCATTTTTGTTTCCCTTCTCTGTACTTTTTTCTAATTCTTTTTTAAGATGAGGTGACCAGAACTGCACCCAGTATTCAAGGTGTTGGCGTACAATGGGTTTATATAGTGGCATTATGATATTCCTGTCTTATTATCTATCCCTTTCCTAATGGTGCCTAGCATTGTTAATTTTTTTTGGCTGCTGCTGCATATTGAGCAGATGTTTTAATCTGCTATCCATAGTGACTCCAAGATCTCTTTCTTGAGTGGTAATACAACCAAAGGCACAAAGCACCGTTTTTCAACCCCGGAACGAAGGGCATAGTCTCCCAATGAAGTCGGGGTGGGCCCCAAGTAGGGCGAGGGGGAACTAACTACACTAATGCTAATAACTAACTTTACAAGAAAAACAAAGAGAAATGAACTGTACGGGAATGGGTGAGAACACTCTTGTAGACAAACTACGAGCATGGAGGCCAACGCAGCGGTAAGAGGGAACCAAAGGGGCTCAACCCCACACGTCCTCATATAACCTTGCCTGGAGCACGAGGTGACGTACTACACACATGCAGGTCAATGGACACTGCTGCAGAAATCTTCCAGAGCATGGCGCATATGCGCACCCATGTTTGGAATACATATAGGGACTATCACTCAAAGAAGAATAGCTAATATAGACTCCTTCGTTTTGTATGTATAGTTGGGATTATGTTTTCCAACGTGCATTACTTTACACTTATTAACATTGAATTTCATCTGCCATTTTGTTGCCCACTCAGTTTTGTGAGATCCCTTGTAACTTGTAGCAGTCTGCTTTGGACTTAACTATCTTGAGTAATTTTGTATCCTCTGCAAACTTTGCCACCGCACTGTTTTCCCCCCTTTTTCCAGATCATTTATTAAACGTGTTGAACAGCATTGGTCCCAATACAGATTCTTGGGGGACCCGGCTATTTAATTCTCTCCATTGTGAAAACTGAGCATTTATTCCTACTGTTTTGTTTCCTCTCTTTAACCAGTTACTGATCCATGAGAGGAGCGTCCCTCTTATCCCATGACTCCTTACTTTGCTTAAGAGTCTATAGTGAGGGACCTTGTAAAACACTTTTTGAAAGTCCAAGTACTTTATATCTGCTGGAACACCCTTATCCACATGTTTGTTGACCCCCCTCAAGGAATTCTAATGGCACTGAAGTAATTGCCAGGATCACCTCTGGAGCCTTCTTTAAAAATTGGTGTCACATTAGCCATCTGTTGTTTGTCTGGAACAGAGGCTGATTTAAGTGATAGGTTACATACCAGTTCTGCCATTTCATATTTGAGTTCCTTCAGAACTCTTGGGTGAATATTGTCTGGTCCTGATGACTTACTACTGCTAAATTTAATTCCAAAACCTTCTCTATCAACACCTGAATCTGGGACAGTTCTCTGGATTTGTCATCTAAAAAGAATGGCTCCGGTGTGGGAATCTCCCTCACATCCTCTGCAGTAAAGGCCAATGCAAAAGAATTCATTTAGTTTCTCCACAATGGCCTTTTCTGCCCTGAATGCTCCTTTAACACCTCGACCGTCCAGTGGCTGCACTGATTGTTTGGCAGGCTTCCTGCTTCTGATGTCCTTACATTTGTTTTTGCTGATTTAATTTTTGTGTCTTTTGCTAGCTGGTCTTCTAATTCTTTTTTGGCCTTTTTATCCTTTGACACTTGACTTCCCAGAATTTATGCTCTTTTCTGTTTTTCTAAGTAGGATTTGACTTGCAATTTATAAAAGATATCTTTTTGTCTCTAACTACCTTTTTTTTTTTTTTTTTTTTTAAACTCTGTTTAGCCATGGTGGCACTTTTTTGGCCCTCCTAGGGGTTTGTTATATATATTAAAATAAATACACACACACACTTTTAGTTTTTAGTTTGCATGCATTTCAGGCTTGTGATTGTTCCTTTTAATTTCCGTTTAACTAGCCTCCCGATTTTTGTGTAGTTCCCCTTTTTGAAGTTAAATGCTACTATGTTGGGTTTCTTTACTCTCCCCTCATCTCCCGAGGATATTAAATTTACCGTAATTACGTTATGGTCACTATTACTGAGCAGTTCAGCTGTATTAACCTCTTGGACCAGATCCTGTAGTCCACTTAGGATTAAATCAAGAATCGCTTCTCCCTGTTGGGAGAATTCCCAATTCATTTTGCATAGAACTTTTCCTTCACTAAGACATAGAGACTAACTTTCATAGGAGCAGCTGTCAACTCTATAGTGTTGGCTGCTTTCCTACCAGGAGAGAGACATTCAAAAATACACAGCTTCAACAAAGGCATGAAAATAACCTTTTGAGTCTTCTGGGCTTATGGCCTCCTGCACATACGTGAGTCTGTTTCTCTTACTGAGAATGTGTGCTCTGCAATTCTGGCTAAGCATCCGTTTCAGAACAGGAAGAGACAATCTACTAGCACTGCTGAGAGTGCCATAGCAAATTCAAGAATTCCCCATCTGGTGGTGATTAACTTCCAATATCCTCTTGTAGAGTCTCATTTTGACAGCCATCTGAATTTCCATTTATAAGAATGGATGCCTCAAACCTGGGTTGGGGAGTCCATCTGGGCGACTTTGTCAGGGAAACCAGACTGTGTATTGGAGCCCCGAACAGTACTACTCGTACTGAGACCTTTACTTTCTTGTATCAAGAATTTGTGAGAGGGCATAGCCACAGGTGTTACTTCAGTGGATTTGGGGAGACGGGTTCTCACAACAAATTTTTTGGTGGCTGCTCTGACCATTTTTCCTAAAATATTTAATTAACTTTAGAAAAAAGAAATAAATATGGCTGTAGACCTGTCCAAATCATTGTAATTTATTTATAGAGGTTTTTTTTGAAGACTCAATAAAAATAATGTACAGTTGTCTCTATTCTTTATTTTTGGTGACCATATTTCCCTATGCTGAATACGGGACACCTGGTAAAATTACACATATTCAAGTGAGTTTAACAGCAATCAATCAGAACTATGCAGTGCAACCATTCAAATTAACATCAAGTTGACTGAGCCCCTGTTGTAAAGAAATACTGTGTGGTTGGATTCTTTTTATTTACTGTCTTATCTATAAGGCTTTAGGGTTCACACGGGCAGAGATCACATGCACACACACATACGCTCCCATATACCTCTCTCACACAGGGGGGAACGGGGCGGGAACCAATCGACCCAACACTCCCTGCCTGGCGCTCTCTGCCATCCAGGCCTGGCTGGGCCCCCGGGACAGACCTGCCTCTCCTGGTACTGTGTTGTCCCAGGGCAACATGTGGGGGGGGGCCACACAGGGTCACATGACCCCCCCACCCCCACCCACCCCCGAGATTTCTGTCAGGTTCACACCAGAATGTGGCCAGCAGCAGCCTTTCGGCACTCTGCAGGATGGAAGGGACAGAAGCTGCTTCCAGCCACGCGGCGGGGGTGAGGAGAGGGATGACCTGGAACCGTGTCTTTACAGAACTCATCTCTTCCCCCTCCCCTGTGGCTGGAAGCAGCTTCTCCCTTCCTGCCCGCACACTGTCAAAAAGCAGGTAACACCTCCACCACCTGTCCCCCAACTACAGTGCAGGCAAGAAGGGTTAAGCCCTAAGGACATATTTTGCACCAGGGACCGCAGGGGCTTCAGCAAACCTGGCCAGAGAGGTGGCTCGGCAGGGGAGGGTGCCATGGGGACAGAGTAGGGGCTCAGCAGAAGAGGGTGTGAAGACCCTGCCTGGGGCGCTACTGCGGAGTCGGGATGGGAACAGGCTGGAAATTGCTTCCACCACCCGCAGCCATTCCAGAGCGTAGCTGAGGGGCAG
The DNA here is from genome assembly GCF_013100865.1 of Trachemys scripta elegans. Lineage (NCBI taxonomy): Eukaryota > Metazoa > Chordata > Testudines > Emydidae > Trachemys > Trachemys scripta. The sequence goes on along the minus strand of NC_048308.1, from coordinate 63,154,038 downwards.
AGAGGCTTCCCCATGCCACTCTGTGAGGGGCTTTGGCACATGCCGGTGGGTCTTGGGTTTTCGGGGAAGAGACCCTGCACATAGTAGGGGCTGCACTGATGGACAAGCAGGGGCAGTGGCTGGCCCAATGGGCTGCAGCTTTGCCTTGCATACCCACCCCCATCGTCGGTCACTGGAGCTCGCCACTCACTGCTGGTGGGTGGGTGGCTTGCAAGAATGGATCCTGCCAGCAGCAGGACCCGTCAGTACTGACAGTTCGCCCATTTTTAAGAAAAAGTCAGGACACCTGCAGGAGGGCTGAAATACGGGACCGTCCCTCTAAAAACAGGACATCTGGTCACACAATCTTTATTGAACTTAAACAGAACAGAAACACAAATAAGGTGCTTTGCACATTCTTGTCTTTTTTGTTGTTTCTTGTGCTTTTTTGGTTGCCTTTTTTTTTTTTTTTTAAGATGTGCTAGCTAGTAAGTCTGCTGCTGTGAACAGTGATACTTGTATGTTTAATGTCATTTTTCACAGCAGACTTACTCAGCTGGGGCAAGCCTGGGGACAGATTAGGCCATGGATGGGGAGGTGGGTAGGGAGGCAGCAAGGGCAATGGGGGAAATGGATGAGGGGCTGGGGGATGTGGGGAGGATGGGGCAGTGGGGTGTAAGCCTAGGACCAGAGTCCACCGCTGTGCAGCTGGGGGCAGGGGCCAGGGCCCAAGCCCATCACTGGGGGATGGAGCCTGCTGCTGCATGGCCGAGGTCCGGGGCTGGAGGAGGCAGCGGGCGTCAGGAGCGATGCAGAATGGTGGTGGTAAGTCCACGGCCAGATCCCGGGTCTGGAGCCCACCACTGCACAGCTGGGAATCAAGGCTAGATCCCAAATCCCCATGGCCAGGGGGCGGAACCTGCCGCCATATGGCCAAAGCCCAGGACCAGAGGTAGCAGTGGCGGCTGGGATTAGGGAGGCAGAATTTGCCAGGAGCTGGGGTTGGCAGCAGGGCTTCTTACTGAGTCATTGACTGTGCTGCCCAGTTCCCAAGTCCCAACCCATCTTCCCTGTTTCTTGGTCCTCTCCTCCTACTCCTTACTCATTTCCACAATTAGTTCTGTTTTTATTAATGATACTATTAATAACAATAAAAGAGAAAAAAGAAACAGAAACTGTTAAAAATAAAGTACAATGTGTAAGACCTTCACTGTGGAGTGGAGTTTGGGACTTGGAAAAATGGGAAGGGGTCCATAGAAGCAGGTTGCTGGTTTAGGCTCTGGGACCAGACAACCAGGCTTAGCAGGAAGGCTGGATGGGTCTCTGCCACCCATCTCAGCTGTGTAGTATGACTCTGTAGCTCCTCCCATTAATGCCTAGTTTGTCTGTCCATATACACTGAACCTTTAAACTCTGATAATTATCAATAACAGAAAATGTCACCCTTTTTAAATGGCATGGGAAATGGGAGTCAGGGAACATCAAGAGGAGACCTTAAGGGGAGGAATGGAAGAGAAGAACTTGTGACCATGAACATGGAGAAGGAGCAAGAGTCCACAGGGCAAGGAGACTTCAAGGGTTGGTGAGGTATGGAAGTGAACATGGGATAGTGTGTAGTAGGGGATATAATAATCTAGGAGGTAGAGATATGGGGCTACAGGAGATAAGCAGGATCCCAGAAATCGGCCACCTCTGTCCAGGAAACTGGACGTTAGTCATGTCATGAGAGATCAGACTGTATAAAGTAGTGACATTTTATGTGTAGAAAAACTATTTTAAATAAATTTGTATAGGCTTTAAAAGAAGTTTTTGTCTTCACAAGTGTGTGCGTTTGGGCTTTTGAAAATAATGTGACTGCAGATGGAGGGAAACAGTAATTTAAAAAAAGAGAAATCAATTTTTAAAATAACTTTCTAATTTTTTGTTAGTATGTGGCACATGGTGTACAGAATACATGATAGTGTTGGGTGGTATTAAGATTTTATTAGCACTTGGTGTCTACTTAACCCATTGATTTAATCACGGATGAGTAAAGTGGTCATTGTGACTCATGCCAAAAAATACTCTTCATACCATACCAAGTCATGTATGTGTAATATAGTATACATTTTTATACTGCAATCATTTTATAATATATATAAAATGAAATGTGTTGTAGGCAGACAGTCCTATTTTGTAGGGCCCCGGTTTGCAGCTTAGAGCTAGTTGTCAGAAAAGATTGACTGTTGGGGTGTAATGAGCTCATTTCTATTGTTTTATTGCCTGTTATCACTTACCAGTTGTATAAGCAATCTGTGATTTGTGGATTTTATCAAACAAGATGATAAAAAATAACAGGAGTTGGTGCAGACAGATTACCTATTATGAAATCAGGGCATGAATATCTCATCTGCTGACATTTCTCAGGCAATTCAATGTTTTGTTGTTTGTGGTCTTTGATGTTGTAAAAATAACACGCACTTGAATGCTTTTTCTAGTGAGCCTTTAACTTTGCAGGCAGATGTTGCTACAGCAACAAAATAAAGCAGGATACTATAAAAGTTAAATGCACTCTTATTGATTCATTCCCACCCAAGTGGAGGGTATTTTGGATTCTTATATTGCATTGAAATTGGTCTGATGAGGCAAACCAGCTCTAATTTAGTAACACAAATTTAGCTGCTTTCAGTCATATCTGCTATCGTATATGGGTGCTTGTACTATTTTTGGCTTTTTATTACTTTCTCACAGTATCGTTTTTGTTCCTTTTTAAAATACTGCATGCTAATGAGTGTTGGTTTATAAGCAGCGTGCATGTGGTTCAAGTTTAAGCGAGATGCTTACACTTGGAGAAATCCACATGTGATAGAGGTTAGGTATTACAACTTGGCCCAGTACCTCTCTGAACTGATGCTATCCTGTTGTGAGGGGACTTAATTGCTGGGTCCCATATGCTTCAAAACCAACTGGGTCTGGGCAGAGTCTAACAACCCTTTCTAGCTCTCTGTCTGTAAGGCACCTTCCCAGGCTTAGATCTTGTGCCTGGCCTTTCCTTGGGGGATGGGACTCTGCAGTCCAGCTACCCGAGCCCCTGAAACCAGTGCTTCAGAGCCCCCCACTTACACATGCTGCTCCTAGGCTGAGGGCTCTCTGGGCTTCTATTTTAACCCAGGCCGTACCTGGTAACAAAGCAAGGAATATAGGTTTAGCAGTGGAATTTCTTATCCAGAATGACTATTCTTAAAAGCTCTTGAGTAACAGATCTTCGAAAACAACAGTGCACCCTATCCTGGTCTGATCTGGCCTCATCTGGGACTGGGAGTCCAGGGTTTGTCTGTGTTCAGACTGGGTGGAGTCCCTCTCGTTCTCTGTCTGTCTGTCTCTCCTGTAAATGCTCCTCAGAATAGAATAGCATTTCTGTCTCCTTACCATGTGCTGTATTGCAGCAGTTCTCAAACTGTGGGTTGGGACCCCAAAATTGGTCGCGACCCTGTTTTAATGGGGTCACCAGGAGTGGTGGTAGACTTGCTGGGTCCCAGGGCCAAAGCCCAAGCCCCACCGCCTGGGGCTGAAGCCAGTGACGGGACTCAGGTTTGGCCCTCCTCACCTGGGGCAGTGGGGCTGAGGCTTCGGCCTCCCCTCCTGGGTTGTGTAGTAGTTTTCACTGTCAGAAGGGGGGTTGCGATGCAATAAAGTTTGAGAACCCCTGGCTCTATTGGAAGACTCCAGCCTCCCTCCCCTAGTCATGCTCATGCCCCTGTGTAGAAAAACCATTGTTCGTTTGAGGGTAGGAGACAGCAGTTGAGACACAATCCAATCCAGTGGCTCCAGATTGCTGATAGCTTCTCAGCATAGTCCTTCAATAAGATGTCAAATACCTTTCCTGGGCTGGGCTGCTATGTAGAATGCAATTCCTTGGGCTTGTCTGAGGCAAGATTAGACATGTGTTGAACACACAATACAAAATAGAGTTTATAATTTTGATACAAATGTGTCACACTAGGCTGATATCTTTATTCTGAATGAGCCTTGGTTTATAGTATTTTTTTCTATTTAGTTACATTTGCCAAATAATTTAAATTAATTTAAGTATCCTAATGCTTCCTTCTGTTACTTATGCCAGTGTAATTCCATTTACTTCAATTAAATGTGGATAAATAGGGAAATGTCATGAATTGAGTTATAGAGTTCTCAGCTTTAAGGGTAAAATGCATAACTGAGTTGGTGTAGTTACTCTAAAAGCAAGTATTATAATTCCAGGAACTTTATGTACTCTCAACCTTAACTCAGTTTTAGCACAGGTTTTGTCTGGGAATAGAAAAGAAAATGTGAACAAAATAAATACAGAATTCTTTATAGTGTCACAAAAGGAATTCATAATGTTAACAAACCAATGACAAACTTCTTATGCCACCAGTTGTGATTTCTTGAAGTAGTATGTTAAAACACAAGTGTTAATTGTGGGTGCCTCTAGAATTATGGGGCTAATATTCTTGAGGATGTAAATCTACTAATTGTGAGAGGTTGCCTTTATATATTGAGCATTCTTGACCTTTTTGACTGATTTCAGTGTTTTCATGGCATTTCAGAGCTTCAGACAACAAAGAGGAAATGTCATCTTCTAGTAGCCAGCTGCTTGATCATCAACACATCAAAAAAAGAAGAAAAGACAGGACAAGGCTGAGATCGCCATCTGTAACTATCATGAGCACATCTGCCCGAACAAGGCCACTTCAGAGTTTCCAGAAGAGGAAACTATACAGAATGAGCAGTGCATGTTACTGGAATCAACAGGTAGAGCTGTCTCCTCTCCTTTAGAAGACAAAAGCAAAAATTCCAGCTGGCAGTGTCTGTATGTGTCCGTCTGCTATAACGGTATATTACATGCTGCTGTTTTGATTGTTCAGTACATTCAGACAGCGTGCAGTACATGTGATAGGAGTTTAGCTGTGTCAGCAGGAGTTCACAGTTAAGGAGTTGAATTTAAAAATTGCTCAGAATCCTGCTTTATCAAATTCATGCATTTGTTTTACAGTTGCCTTTAAATTCATTTTACAGTCGGGGGTGGGGTGATTTAATGATTTTTTTAAGGAGACTTTACTGCTGAGGAAACAAGCTACAACATAAATCTGCTAGCTGTTTGCTTTTAGAGCATTTGTTTAACTAAAGAAAGTTTACACAGCTGGTAGTGCATTATTGTGTGGGAAATTAAACTGCTATATCTTAATCTTGTTTCCGTTTTTGCCATTTCCAACCAGCTCTGCTCGCTTCTTCATAGCATTAGTAGTGCCTTAAAACTGTCTGTTATAAATTAAGATTTTGTCCATTACAAAGAAACTGAATTGAATTAAATGCTTAATGTGGAAAAATCTATTTTAGACTGCTACTTGTGTAAGACAAATGCTGTTTGTAGGCATGTCCACTATACCAAGAATACACTGAGATTCCAAATGTTATGAATACTGAGTGAGTTTGCCACTTGCTCCTAAAGGGTTGAATTACCTGCTGTTTTCCAAATTAGTTGTAAGGTCGTTATTAAAGCAGCATTAATCCCAAGGGATTTTGATGCTTTGCATGACCTTCCTATACCTTTTGGAAACTGTATTGTAGTGGTGCTTTTGCATCACAATAACACAGCCTGTTAGCGTTTCCATTCTAAAGTTGGATTGGCATTATAGGCGAGCAGGGCATTAGTGAACTAGGATTTTGGAAGGTACAATTTTGCTCTCCCACTAGTTTTTTGTGTGTACATATGTTTATACTAACTTGAAATTGTTTTGATTTTTAATTGCTTCCAGTAGTATGTCATCTTTAATCCCACAAATCAAATCTAATGAGAGCCTCTGAAAATAGGAAATACAATGGATATGTGAAAATTATAGTAGCAGTACTCACAACCCCTTAGGGGAAAGCATAATAAATGCTGTGGGTGAAATCTTGACCTCATTGAAGTCAATGGCAAAGTTCCCTTTGATATCCGTGAGCCAGGATTTGACCATATGAACAGATAAGCAAGATTTTTGAATCTGAATATGATCAGATATTCACAGATAGTGTGGTTAGGCCATTGCCAATAAGAAACAAGATTTCAAGTTTATTATACGGTATATTCGCCTTAGATTAAGAAAAAGATCTCCACCTCTCTGCAACAAAAAGGGCCAGATTTACAAAGGCATTTAGTAGAACTGGTGAGAAATTCTCTGGCAGAATATTTTTCCATAGGAGAATGCTGATTCATTGAAATAAAAATGTTTTGCGGAGGTGGCTTGATTTTAACAAAAGTCTGATGGAAAGTAGGCAGGTTTCTCTCTGAAACCTTTCTGGTTTCCTACCAGCTTGCTCATTCAGCTTCTTGGCAGCCTGGTTTTCCAGACTTCCTGCAGTTTGGCAGCCCGCCTGGAGGATCGCTTGGAACTGAGAGTCTGCAAGCTCTGGGAGCTCTAGCTCGTAAGCTACCATGCCTCTCAGCTTCTCAGTGGTTAAGCTGGCATGCTGGCATTGAGAGAGACTTCTACGTTCCCAGCTTCTCTGCAGCTTGCCTGGTGGGCTGCTGCAGAACTGCCTCCAGGCTCCTGTCTCCCCTTCAGCCCACTGGGCACTTTGAGCGTGGGAGCCAGCATTCTAAGACTCCTCGCTCAGCTGGGACTCCCAGGATTTGCGGCTCTGGTGCAACCCCTCAGGTGGACTGCTGTGAAGTCAGGGTTCAAAGGGCTTTTCCAAATAGGAACAAAACTAAATTTTGAAATATCAAAATCCTCCATGAAATCAAATGACCTTACTCTGCATATATCTAGAGTTTAAGCCTAATGATCCCAAGATCGGTGCCTAGTGGGATTTTCGTAAGTGCCATTTGTACCTTTAGGTACCTAAATACCTTTGAAAATGTGGCCCAAAGTCACTACAGTTCTGACCAAAGAGGGGAAAAACCCCATAGAAAACAGTATTACAAGTAGGTGTGTGTGAACAGAGAAGTAGAGACCTAACACTTCAGCTGCAGGTCACTACTGCAGGACCAGAGCATGGGGCCACTAGGGGGTGGAAGACAAATGTGACTCTACCTCACCTTTTCTCTTTCTTGGATTGTGGGACTGGTTGGGGATGAAGATGGTCCTGGTTGCATGTTAGTCTGTCAGACTAGGATTTAAAGATGTGGTGTTAGGAGTTAGCTACCATCTTCTACAGATCTAGCGTAGACTTCAACATGTGCTACATGCTAAGACAGTTGAGTAAAAGACCCTCCGCCACTCCCCCACCCCCATCCCTGCCACCCTTGGCTTTAACTTAGCCAGTTCATTATGTGTTAAAGGCAGTATGTCTTGTCTACTGGGATTTTTCAAATATGTTATTTAGCGCATTACATAACACCTTAAATCTTAGTCTGGACAAGCCCAGATTGACCACTGTAGTTTGCACCTGATTGTAATGGCTCCCTAGGAACCATTATGCTGGTGAGGATTGATGGAATGCAATGTGCTTTGGCAGTCCCCCCACCCCCTATGCAAGAAACCACGTATACCTACCTATACATCTATAGGGAGGGGCCAAGAGCTGGCTGTGCAGACTTTACACCAGCTGAAGATTTCTCTCACCTCCTAGGAATCCTTGTGTACTCATTTAGGATGGCTTTAAGGTTCTTTTATGTCACTTCTGCAGCCCAAAGGGACCTTAACGTGGGCCAGAATCTGGCCACTTCTGGATCTCTGGATTCAATTCCTAGTCGCCTTTTCAAAGTCCAGTTTTTAGATTAATTTAAATTTTAGCAGTGGGCTTTTATAGATGGAAAAATGATTTGTTCATTTCTGAATCTTTTGCTTGGATGGTGTTCGCTTAGTGTTTTGCAAAGGAGGTGCCTAGAGTCTGGGTAGCCCAAGCAGTTGATAATAGGATATGGAGATAGGATCCAAGTCCCAGGGGACAGATGTCATTATCACTATTGCACTAACTGGAAATCTTAGTAGAGGAACCAAGATGAACTTTTGCATCTAGAGCAGTTCTCTCTAAGTTAGTGTGGAGGCAAATTGAAGGAGCTGTGTGTGCTATGACTGTTGTGAAGAAAAAATAAATAAAAAAAGATGTAGTCCTCCTGTGCTGTCAATCTAGGGCCTTTCACAAATGTCAAATTTATTTAAAATCTTAAAAATTAAGGAGAAAGAAAGAAAACGCTAGGCACATAATGCCTCTGTTGGAAAGGAGGGGAAAGAAATCTTGCCAAGGAAGTAAGTGACAAAATCAGACTGCGCATTTTAAACATGTTCTGACAACCTAAATTAAATAGATATCAAGTCCTTGAATTAAGAGCTGTCATCAGTGTATCACTTCCTTCAAGAAATCTTATTCTTTCCGTGGCCTAGCAGCCTTTCGGTCACTTTCTCTTCGTCTTAGTCGCTACGGTTGGTTACCCGGCCATTGATGAGATTGTTCAGCGTGAAATAGAAAAGCCGAGTATCATTCCAGGCTGATTGTTAGATTAGGCAGAATTTCTAAGGATGAGGCTGCAAAATGGGCACTGGCCCTTGAGATTGACAGTTATTTTGTCAGAGAACGCAACTATCAGTTTGTCAATAGAGAGCTCAGCAAATTTGCTTGATCTCAGACCGAGAAAGATAGATTTCACCTTAAAGGGATATATGAAGTTTCATGCTGGATTCTTAATTCAATTTAATAATGTGATACGGGGCTCTCTAGCAAGAAATGACCATATCCTCTTTATTTTGGGTACTTATATGGCCTCTGTTACCATAGTATCTGAGCACCTCACAATCTTTAATGTATTCAGCCTGACAACATCCCTGTGAGTTAGGGAAGTACTGTCTCTCTCATTTTACAGATGGGGGACTGAGGTACAGAGAGATTAAGTGATTTGCCAGAGATCACAAAAGTCTGTGAAGGTGCAGGGAACCGAACCTGGGTCCCAAACTAGCACCCTAACCACTGGCCTGTCTTCCTCCTGAGAAGTAAAACAGCGTTTCCTCCCTTTTTCCCCTTCCAGTTTTTTACTGGCTCATTTTAATACCTTCTTCAGGATGCCATTGCCCCAGAATGGTGGTGGATGAGGTAATGCAGTGGCGTAGTTTGAGACAATTTAAAGGTGGCTACATTGTCTGAAGTATCCTTCTAGCTAGATTTGAGATTGTCTTTTCAGATAACTAATTGCATTAGATTCCACTTATTAGCAACCTTTTGGTTCCCAGCAAAAAAGTTACTATTATCTGAGAGCTGCCAATAAGCAAAAGGCAGATCTGTGGGGCTGGAGCCAGGGAAGAAAGCGCTGGGACATGTCCCACAAACCTTCCTGCAGTTGGTGCTCGTCACATCCCAGCATTAACCTTCCTGAGGGGCCACAGCTAGGGAAGGAAGTGCTGGGATGTGCCGAACCCGGTCCCTGGTGTCAGGGCAGGGCGTAGCCTGAAGCACGCAGGGAGAAGTACTGTGCAGCTCCGTGGGCCCGCAGTACCTCGCTCCTCATGGGAAGCCCCAGCATCCAGGCTGCAGCTCCCTCCTTGTTGCTGCTCTGCCCGTAGCCTCCCCTTCCAACCTCATCTTCCAGACCACAGCACCAGGACTTGGGCAGAAGCTCCCCTGTTGGGCAGGGATATGGGTGCCACACCCACCTGTGTGGGCAGCAGGTCCCAGGCCACTTGCAGGTTTGCGGGGCTGTAGATAGAAGGAAGCACTGGGATGTGCTGAGCATTGGCTGCAGAAAGGTTTGTGGGGCTGCCGCCAAGGAAGGCAGTGCTTCCTTCAGGGCTGCAGCTCTGTAAACCTGCTTGTGGCTGGGGCCTATCTTCCAAAATGTTGCTAAGTGGCATGTCTGTTGCCAATAGCCGAATCCAATTAACATTAAAGTCAACGGGACAGGATTGGTTCCTAGCAAAATGTTGCTGTGAAGCACAGTTGTTAATACTGGGATTGCTGCTTAATAGCATCCACTATATCTGACTTCCTAAATTGAGGGGATCAAGTAACTCTGGTATAATAGTTTGAACAGGGTTGCTTTATTTTGTAGTCATAGGCAATTTTATGCACCCCTTCATATTGCTCCCATATGCGTGGAATAGCTTTCAGTTTCTCTTTTGTCAAATGCTGCTTCTTGCCCTTCCCATCCCTTCATGGTCTTTTGGGAAGCTATTTTTAGTTAATATCTCCATTACTAAAGTTCATACCGTCTTATTCCTGATCTCTTGTCCCATTTATCAGTTGGATTGTAAGGCCTTTGGGAGAAGGCTCATGTGTGTCGTGCACTGTAGATTTACAGAGCTATAGAATACTCATGATCGTTCGCAGATTCTTGTGTCCCAGAATCTCTTTGGGCTTATTCTAACTCAGTGTCTCTACACTGGCCTCTGTTTTGCCAGTTTCGTCTTTGCAGAAAATAGCTCCTTTTGTATACTCCTCCTCTGCTTGACTCTGTTATCATTTGTTATTATTTAACATTTATATTGTGATAGCACAATAAATGACACAACTTGGTAGGGTCCCTTTGTGTAGGTAGGTACTGTGCAAACATAGTAAATGACAATCCCTGTCAGAAAAATCTGTACAATTTGAAAGATGAGGCATAACAGACGGGTGAGGCTATTGGAGATTGGGGGAGAAGGGATAACAAATATAATAGGACATGGGTCATCTGGCTCTATTATAACCATTTGCTGACTACTAGTATCCTCAGAAGCCTGTTCATCCCTTTGGGCCAGGCTTTGCCTGTTCAGCATGACTGAGTACCAGTACTGACCTGTAGGTGAGAAGAATGGTCTCTCTTGCTCTGCAATCCGTTTTTCTCTTGATTCCTAAAGGGACTCTCTTGACTCTTCTCTGATTCCAGACCCTAACAAATACCAGTTTTCTGAGCATCTGTTAGACACTGAAGCAAGATAGGGTTTGTCTCTGGAAGAGTATTCATTCTATTTTTATTTAATTGCTCAAAAGACCTTACAATATTAGAAAATTAGGCCATTTCTTGACCTCAAGAGTCAGCAAACCATCTTTCAAAATAGAAGCTATGACTGTAATGCATTTTTGCAGTTCATCAAGATGATTTTTGAACAATTATTGAACTGTAGGATCCAGGCTAGTATGTTTTAGTACATCAGAGACACAGGAAGTACGGTAGAACCTCAGTTATGAACTGACCGGGCAACCAGACACCTCATTTGGAACTGGAAGTACACAATCAGGCAGCGAAGCAACAGAAACAAACAAAACAAAAAAAAACCCTGTATAGTACAGTACTTTATTAAATGTAAACTACTAAAAAAAAGAGGAAAGTTTAAAAAAAAATTGACAAGGGTAAGGAAACTGTTTCTGTGCTTGTTTCATTTAAATTAAGATGGCTAAAAGCAGCATTTTTTTTCCTGCATAGTAAAGTTTCAAAGCTGTATTAAGTCAGTGTTCAGGTGCAAACTTTTGAAAGAACAACCATAATGTTTTGTTCAGAGTTATGAACAACCTCCATTCCTGAGGTGTTTGTAACTCTGAGATGCTGCTGTTTGATTTGTTAGTCTGGAAGCTCAAGAGCACCTGAATTCCAACTGTGACTTTGCCACTCATTTGCTTTGACAATTGGCAAGTTATAAACTATCTGTGTGTGTGTGTGTGTGTGTGTGTGTGTGTGTGTGTGTATCTATATATAAATATATATAAAACAGTTTTCAAGTACATAAAAGGTTGTTACAAGGAGGAGGGAGAAAAATTGTTGTTCTTAATCTCGGAGGATAGGACAAGAAGCAATGGGCTTAAATTGCAGCAAGGGAGGTTTAGGTTGGACATTAGGAAAAACTTCTTAACTATCAGAGTGGTTAAGCACTGGAATAAATTGCCTAAAGGGAGGTTGTGGAATCTCCTTCAGGGATTTTTAAGAGCAGGTTGAACAAACACCTGTCAGGGGTGGTCTAGATAATAGTTAGTTCTGCCTTGAGTGCAGGGGACTGGACTAGATGACCTCTCGAGGTCCCTTCCAGTTCTATGATTCTATGTTTCTACATCCACTGAATGCTGATAATAACTTAGCTTGCCCACAGTGGTGTTGAGAGCTACAAAAATGTTTTACAATTATGAGGAGAATGGAGTTATGGAGTTGTGGAGAGTGGACAAGAGAGGTTTCAACCAGGGAGCTGTTTGTATTGTTTGGTATTATTTTAATTTTTTTAAATGATAAATATAATTTAAAAAGCCAATCTGGTAATAGGAAAAAGTTTAAATGTAAATATATTTCCAATTATATGCAAAAGAAGAATTAAAAATAACCCCTGGAAACTATCAGAAGAGGCTTGAATTTTTTTATTTATTTTTTAAACTAGACAGAGGTAAAAATTTTAATTAAACAACACAAAAAAATTTAAACTACATTGATATCAAATTGTGCACTAGCTAACCCATTCAGCCATAGGATCTTATCACTATAACCATCATTCTCCTTCCTCTCCTGCTGCTTATGTCACGCATTTGTTCTTGCATCTTGTCTTAAGCCATTCAGTGGTTGTTTCTTGCGGTCTAACCCCACTTCGTGATTGTGATAGCATGCAGTCCCCTTACTTAAAAGTTCCTCAGAGCAATGGATTGAGAGGACTGCAACTTAACAAAACTAAACTTCTCCAAAGGAGTGTTTACTTTGGGGGCAAAAAAGCACAAGGCTTTTAAATTCTAGTCTCAACTTGGCCAAATAATAAAATGTTGTCAAGTATCAGAGGGGTAGCCGTGTTAGTCTGAATCTGTAAAAAGCAACAGAGGGTCCTGTGGCACCTTTAAGACTAACAGAAGTATTGGGAGCATAAGCTTTCGTGGGTAAGAACCTCACTTCTTCAGATGCAAGAAGTGAGGTTCTTACCCCCGAAAGCTTATGTTCCCAATACTTCTGTTAGTCTTAAAGGTGCCACAGGACCCTCTGTTGCTTTTTAATAAAAGGTTTTCATCCTTCTAGTACTATTTTCAGTTGCTCCCCTCGTTGCCATTTTGTTACTGGATTTGACTGATATATGTTCTAGTGCAGGGGTAGGCAACCTATGGCACGTGTGCCGAAGGCGGCACGCGAGCTGATTTTCAGCGGCACTCACACTGCCTGGCTCCTGGACATCGGTCTGGGGGGCTCTGCATTTTAATTTAATTTTAAATGAAGCGTCTTAAACATTTTAAAAACCTTATTTACTTTACATACAACAATAGTTTAGTTTATATATTATAGACTTATAGAAAGAGACCTTCTAAAAACAATTAAAATGTATTACTGGCACGCGAAACCTTAAATTACAGTGAATAAATGAAGACTCGGCACACCACTTCTGAAATGTTGCTGACCGCTGTTCTAGTGTTTTTCTTAGAATTTTATCGGTGCTGTCTGCTGTAGTGTATGTGGTTAATAATAATGTGGAAAGGTAATTGTTCTTGCCTTGACATTTGATTTTGGTAGCTTTTCACATAACGTCCCAGGTAAACCCACAATTCTTGCTATTTGGGGTTTTTGTGTTTAATCTCTCCACACTATTAAATGTCTTTGCGCCTAATGAGAGACACAAGGTGGGTGAGGTAATATCTTTTATTGGACCAGCTTCTGCTGGTGAGAGAGAGAAGCTTTCGAGCTTACACAGAGCTTTTCTTCTTATCCGGTGTTTTGCACCTTATTTGGTTATTTACATCTGAATTGGTGGTGATTTATAACTACTTCACACTCCCTTTACACTGTTATTAATCACTATACAATTTAAACAGCAGTGGAGAATCAGGCTCTGTGAATATTCCCTACTAGGTTCTTTCCTTTTGAAGCCATGCTGGCTTTTCATTGTAAGGATGAGAAGTACTAATTTCTCCTTGTTTTAAAATTTCTCTATGTTGTGTCTCCATCTACTGGTTAAACTTGACAAATTTGGTTGTCTGGACTGACTCAAAATTACAAATAATGTACTAAAGGTGAATTACCTTTAGATGTCAGTAAGAGTATGAATATTTTTCTCACACAGAGGGAATAGGCATATGGAGTAAAAATTACATCACAGAAGTGTTGTCAACTCCTGCCATTTGTATCTTGTGATATGCTGTGTCTAAAGCCCCAACAGCTGGAGTCAAGTGATTACATAAGAATCCCAGATTTAATTTTTTGTAAAGTTTCCAGATCTCATGGTTTCAGAAAAAAATTCCAAAAGCATGAAGTGAGTATGTACCCTAAAGTCTCAGAAAACAGAAGGCAAACAAAAAGAATCCAAATTTTATTTTTTTAAAAATATCTCAAGATTTTCTGGGTCTCAGCTCATGATTTTTGAAAGCTTAGGGTTGGCTTAGGGATGGCAGTACTGTTATATGGTTATTACAGTACTTGTTATTTTTAAGTGACATACACACATGTTACCATCTTAAACAAGTAAAGACTGAATATCTGCTCTGGTTTTAATTTAAGTTTTAAGCTTTTTAGGGCAGGGAGTTTTATAATATGCCCTGATCCTGGCTGGTGGTCTTGGCACTACTGTAATACAAATTGTTGTTGTTAATTATTATAATACATGGAGAGCTTTCTGTCAAAGTTAAGACAAAAACAGGAATTGACAGCAATGCAAGGAGGGGTTGGGAGAAAGGCAAGAGTTAATGCAGTATGAACATGCAGTTACTTAGCCTAATGCATGCATCTTGAGGGTTCCACCCCATTTTGCTTGAAGGGGGTGGGTGGGGGAGGGGAAAAGAGTGAGATAAATTATATATAAATATTTGTAAGGTGTTTTGAAGTCTGTATTTGAATCTCTTCCAGGAAAATCTGTACTATATTAGCCATATTGCCACTCACTTACATGTGGTACAAGATACTCATGTAGATTTCTTTGTGAATCATTATTACAATTACCTGCTTTCTCTCATTAGTTTATTCAGCCTATACATGTTTAAAAGTAATCTTTCTTTAGGGCAGTAATCTAGCCCAACATGTTCTTCCAGAGCTGTCTTCCATATAATGAAGTAATTTTCCTCCTTTAATTGCACAAAGGGTATTCTGTTGATCTTTTGCCTTGGTATCCCCAGATGTTGACTGCACCAGTTGTCTGTGTATAGCTTCTTGGCACAGCCAGTCTATGAAAAGCTGTGAATATAAGGAATGCTTTTGTGTTGCCAACTCTCCTACAAACTTGTTTAAAGTAGAGCAGGGGTTCTCAAACTTCATTGGACCGCAACCCCCTTCTGACAACAAAAATTACTGCACGACCCCAGGAGTGGGGACTGAAGCCTGAGCCTCTCTGCCCTGGCCGGGGGGGAGGGGCCAGTAACCTCGTGTCGCCCGGGCTTCAGCCCTGGGTGACAACAGGGCTCGGGCTTTCGTCCCGGGCGGTGGGGCTCAAGCTTCGGCTTCAGCCCCAGGACAGTGGCGCTTGGGCTTTTGGCCTTTGGCTTAGCACCTTTTGTAGAAATGTAAAATCTTTCTTCTTGATTAGTCTGCTGGGGAGCACTATATTCCCTGGGGAATACGATCACCATTCGGTAAATACAAGTAGTAGCTGACAAAGTTTGGAACAAAAAAACCCAAGTCTTTAGTTTTAACAATAAAAATCCTCTTCAGAAAGAAGAAATCTATAACCCTGTAGCCCCTGTGGGTTTATGTGTTATCTAATAGGAAAATAGTGTTAGTGTTGGAACACTATGTGATTTTCCGGATAGCAGTAAATCCATCTAAAGCAAACTTTTGTGGAGATAGCTATGTTGGCCAGCCAATCAATCCAGGAAAGATTTCTCAGCAATAAGGATCTGGCATGGTCCTTTTAATGTGTCAGCATGATTACAAAAGGTTTTCCTTTATCTTATTTAACTGATCAGTGATGAAGCACAAAACTTCAATTTTCAACTGATTAATTAAAAATAAAAGGTCAGTGTTTCAGGCAAAACACACAACTCCTATTGAATAGAGTACAGTCTCTCTAACAGTCAGTGTATTATTATATGGCTCAGGTTGGAAAGAAAATCTTAGTCTGTATCTGTGAGGGATTGGATGGCCCACAAAAATGGTAACACTTATAGAACCTTTTATGACTTTAGACCAGAAATTTGAATTTGGATAGGTTGGTTTATAAGTAAAAGTGGTTATCATCTGATAGATGTTTTGTGAAATAAGTTGATAGTCTCAGTCCAGGTTCTTGTCAAACTTGTCTATATCACAAAACCCACCATTCCAGTTGGTATCCTTGTTGGTAGTCTCAGTAAAGAGGCCATAGACAGACTGATTCCCTCTCACCCTTTTAGGGCGGCTTGCACTGCCATTGGCTATAGTCTACCTGTCATGTGAATAAACAGAAGACCTCTGTCTCCAGCATTTACAATCTGTCTAAGATAGTTTGAGTTTATGGGTCCCTACATTTCAGTGCTATCCAGAGATTGAGAATGGTTTTTAATTATTAGGATCTTTACTGTAAAATAATTATGTTAAACTTACTCTAGCTACATGATTTTGTGTGGTCCTCCAATGAGGCACAGAAGAGAGATATTGAAAATTACCCCAGTTGGGTGTTTGATAAAACTCCTCAGTTAGTAGCCTGAGTGTATATATAGTCTTGCAGGCAATGTTATAGGAAGGCTCTATGGATTTGACATTGTGGGACAACACAGGAAAATCCACCCCAGATTTTATTTGTAACTACTAATATAGTGTATATTCTTGTCTCTGGGTATATTAGTGGCATTCTAACACATTATATAGATAGTGGTATGCATACATGGCAAGCACTGAGCTAATAGTCATATAAAGGAGTATTCCAAACACTTTTCTCCATGCCTGGCCAGTTACATTGGTTTTCCCCAGAGTCGTCTTTTGTAATAGCTGGAGGTAAAATGTTTTAGTCTTCAGTTCACAAATGTGTCACCATACATGTAGTGCATAGTTTCAGAGAGCTAGATTTGACTTGTAATAATAAAATCAGAATACTTACAGTTTAGAAACAGCAATGAGTTTAGATTGTTAAATTAAAATTCAGTACCTCATACAAAATGAAAAGCTTGTGTATTTATCCTATATGCACTTCTGTCATTCATGAAATAAATGAGGAACACCGCTTGGAGGAGAGGCCAACAGACAGACAAATGATCTGATCGTGACCCTAGGCTCTATTATTAAAGCAAAAACTGTATACTGAACAAATCAATGATGATTCACCAAAAAGACCACTTAAACTCTGCCCATATGAATGCATAAATCACTCCTGACTAAAAAGACAGAAAAACAATTATTTGCAATTTGTTTGGTGCTTAATTGGGGCTGCTAGCATCCCATTTTGAAATGTGACAACTTCACAACAGGATAATTTGTCAATTCCATATCAGAATTTTATCTGGCTACTGATTGCTTAAGTATAGGCTTTAATCTGGCTATCTGGAGTGATTAGGCATCCTCCTCTTTCAGATTTTCAACTAGATTTTCATTTCGGATTGCATTTCTGAGGAGGCGTTTTCTTTTCAGCTGTGTCCAGGCTCTTCACAAGCATAATCTCAAGCAGACCTGCTATCTAGTATATGGAGTTTATTTGAGGTAACTCCATTGACTCATTGTTACTTACAATGAATTTATTCCAGTTTTACATTGGTGTAACTGAGAGCTGGCCAACTGGTTGTAACCGCAGAGCTCAATGCTATTTTATTACATTTAGGCTCACTTCCAAGAATTGCTCAGAAACGTACAAGAGTCAACGCATTTGGCTGTTTCATTTTTTTTGTTTCATATACTGATTCTGATTAGTATTCACTTCAGAATTAAAAACTTGAAATGCAAAGGATTGTGCACTAAATTTATGTCACTCTTCCTTGTAATAAGCTTTCTTCCCTTTCTTAATATAACTGGCATTTAAGCAACACTGTTCAGTTAATAATCCTCCCAGAACAAAGGCAGTAATCACTCACTGAATGATTCATCGTCAGTTTATCACACTAACAAGCTACAAATAATCTTTTTGGATTAGGATGTGTGTATTGAATTTGGGAATAGTTTCTGCTTGCCCTTTCTGATTTCTTCTGAAGCAAAGTCAAACAGTGCTGAAGATAAATTGCTGGATGAGTAGATTAGAATTCATGGGTAATGTTTAGAGAATTAGCTTTTCCTTTGGGTGTATTTTCCCCTTGTAGTTTAAAATAACAAAATAAACTTCTGATACTCTTCATTGTCATTCCATAAGCATCATCTTTAGTTTTCATAGACTCCGAAGAACAGAAAAAATTATGTTCCTTCTACACTGTATCTCCTTATACACACAATCATGTACTCTTGTTATTAAATTTATACTAGGAATGACATTATACCTCAGATTTTATAGGCACATTCAAGGAGAAAAAAAGGGTGGGGTGGAATAAGTTTAGAGAATGCAAGCTCTTTGGGGGAGAAGCTGATAAAGGAATTGAGTTTCCATGGATGTTTTCTCTATAAAAGATTTGCCATAGATATTTCTCTTCTAAGGCTGTTTAGATTCTTTATAGAGAATGTCCCAAGGTTTTATGAACCCCTTGTCAATTGTTGGAACTCTGTATTCAGTGGGGATAATGGATAGAGCCGGTCAATACTCAGAATTTTCATTGTGTGGGAAATTCAGACTTTTTTCTGTAATTTCCTTTTGCACTGAATTGTAACAGAAAAGTCAAAATTCCCCCCAAAGTTATTTCAGAAATATTGAAACATGATCAAAAAGTTTGAAGTGCTTTTTTTCAACTTTATCATTGAAGCATTTTAATTGTATTGAAAGTTTGAAACAAACCACTTAGGTAATTTCGCATCAAAAATTTCAACAGAATCAATAAGTTCCTGCAATACATTTTGGTTTTAGTTAAATCAGCCTTTTCCAACAGAAAACTCTTCTGTCAGAAATTTTTCAACCAGCTGTAATAACAGACATTCCTAACAGTGCAAGGTCAAATTCTTCTCAGCTCTTCATTGTTTGTAGTAACCTTCTTAGGAGCTTGAAAATAAAATATCTCTTCCTACCAGTTTTCTTCTTTTGCATGTGTTAATCATTATTTTCTCTTGAATTACAAATTGGCTAATATAGGATTGTTTGTTTTTTTTACTTCCTTGTTCGTGTACCATTATGTTGAATGATCTGAACACTGATTTGGGAATAGAGTCTCTTTAGTTGACTTACTGCAGAGAACATGAGCAAAAACATAAAAATCGTTTAGAGAATTAAACTGCTTGTAAATTTAATTACTGTTTTTAACTAGATTTAGAATTTGATGGATATTTCTGACTACACTGTATGCACTTCAAAGCAGGTGAAAAAGCAGACTTAACTAACTTCACAGTATGTCCTAAATAATGTTCGGGAACAAACTGATTTAAAAGCAGGAAATTCAGAGTCAAGACTGAAACTCTAAATTTTAAAGATGTCAGCCTTATCTGTGTATTTTCTGGGGTTTGTTTCAGCCCAATGATTAATGGTTAAAGAAAAATAGATCTCAAGTGAAAGTTTTGAAATTACCAAAGATTTGATTTATTTCTCCTTGGAGTCATTTAGGTTTCTCAAGTAAATAGGCTGTTAAGGCAGTTTGAAAAATACATTTCCAAGAGATTGTATTGGCTTTTTAGAAAGGTACTAGTCTCTAACGGAAATACAGACTATAACTGTTAGAGAGGCTATGTTAACGTAGCTATGTTGGCATAACCCTCTAGAGTAGAGGTAACATACTTCAGTGGGAGTTTTTCTGCTAGTGTGGAAATACTACCTCCCCGAATGGCATTAGCTATGCCTACAGAAGCACTTTTCTATCAGCACAGCTGCCTCAACACTGGGGGCTTTGTCAACATAGCTGTGTCACTAGGAGGTGTGTTTTTTTCACACCCCTGACTGATAGAGCTATGCTGATATAAGTTGTAAGTATAGAGCAGGTCACTTCTTTTTGTGCAGTTTTAAAAATCAAAGTCAAAGTGGCTTCCTGTGAGCCCATTCAAGTTTGTTTATGGTGTTCAGAAATGTGTTAAACTTTTGTTGGTGGTGGTTTTTTTCTTTTTCTTTCTTCAAGGACCACCCTTAGTAAGTATTTGGATATTCCACAAATAAGACCCCAGTCCTGCCAACACTTACTGTTCATGCTTAATTTTAAACATATGAATAGTCCCACTGACTTCAATGGGACTGCCTATGTTTAAAGTTGAACATGGATGCACGTGATTGGAGGATCCTGGCTATAATCATAAATTATATTTTACCAGGAAAAATATTGCAGTGGCTTCCTTTGAACAAACCTGCAAAATGTAATCCCAAGCAATCAGAGATCCCCCTCTGCTCTAAAACCCTAGCATGCACTATGCTGATTAATGCAGAAGTCCCTATGATCAATACTGGAGTAGGGAATCTGTTTATGGAGGGGAAAGAAAAACATTTTTATTTAATACTGAATGGTCTGCAAAAGTTTTATTTTACTCCTTAAATAAGAATATTGGAGTCACTTATCAGAACCATTGTTGGAGGTGGGGGGAAGGAATGGATTTATTTTACGCCATAGGTAGAATCAGTGCTCCACCACTGATGAATGAGAATGTTGATATAATCAGCAGAATGCATGTTGGGACATCTCATGAGGCAGGAAGCAGGGAGGTTTTATGGGGAGTGCTACTTTCTGAATCTAGACGTTAAAATTACCCTTTTTTGGTCATTTGACATCTGTGTCAACCAAGTCAGGCTATTTGTTTGTCCTTCACATCACGAAGATACTTGTTAAGAAAACAAAGAATTAATATATGCCCATTACTGCTATTGATTATTAAGGTGAAGTTATAATGCAGAAGAAGGGAAATAGTCCTGTTTAAATAAGCTGCTGTTGCAGGAGGCCGTGAAGTGTCCATACTGTCCCTGTTTCCCTCCCTTCCCTCTCACGCAAGGTTCTACTGAAGGACAGAGACTTTATTGTCTGGAATGTTAAAATTGCTAAGAGCCATTTTGGACAACTTGAAAATGGAGAGTGTGTGAAAGCTTTCAGCTTATGAGGAGGAAGACAGAAACTTCAGCTTTAGTATCTGTTAATGCTGAAAATGACATGAACAGTACTGTTTTTTATATGAAATGTTTTTATGAAGTCTTGACATCTCTTGTAGTTAAGTTGACTTCCTCTACCACTGCTCCCAGTCCTTCAGAGTGTTGGCCTATGAGACATCCTATCAGATTCAAGATCTTCATCCTTACTTTCAAAGCTCAGTATAATCTTACCCTCTTTGCTCTCATTTCTTCCTGCTTTCAGCATGTAGTTTTTCACATCCATCATCCAGTTCTCTACACTTGGATAAATTATCTTCTTGTTTGTCAAAACCTCCGCTCCCTCTCATCTTCTTTCAGATCACTCCTCCCAGACATTCTTTCTACATTGTCTTCTTCATTACTCCCCACTGCATCTCTTTCCTGAATTATTCCCATGTATTGTGTTGGGGTTTTTTTTGTTTGTGCTGTCTATCTTAGATTGTAGTTTCTGTGAGGCAAAGACTTTGCTTTCCTCTGTGAGACTTTATGTAAATGTATGGGATGCTCAAATCAATTTTTAATGTTAACTTTATGCATAATTGGGTTTCTGTGTAAGAGTTCAATAATGTATGGAGATGTACAGATACCAAGACGTTCAGGTTGTTTAAGCTGAGTAAACGATGTTTAGTTTGGTATTATAATTTTCTTTGTATGTACCAATCACGTTTGTTGTGCCTGACTAGAAAATTAACTGGAACACTGGCTTTTTTGTTTCTTGTTCATAGGGAGTACCAAATTGTTCGCATTGGTTGGGAACAATTACCTTCTGATTTGGAAACTACTTTGGAAATAAAATTCTGCTACTCTATGTTCTTTCCTAGCTCCAAATGAAGCAAATTAATTTTTCATTCAGATATGCTATACATAGTCCAAAATCGCTTTTCCAGACAGTAGATATTTATCACTTCTATGCTAGTCGAAGTTTGTGTGAAAGCACTTCTGATTTACATAGATATTTTAATGAGAATAACGACTCAATGCTATCTCTTTGGCCCAGTTTTAGAAAGTGAATAAAGGAAAAATGAACATTTCAGATGACGTTTCTGTGAATATCCTTGCAGGCTTTGCTGTCTAGAGATGCCTCGTTTCCATATAATACACAGATGCCTTGCATGGCTCCAGTCTCCATTTGGAGCAGTTCTGACCATGGTACATCATCCAGAATAGTACAACAACATATACCAGAGGTGGACTCCTCTCTTCATCCTGTGTTATCATTCCCCTCGGGTAAGACATCCAATTCCATATTCCCAACAGAACAGCCAGGTATTATAAAAATCCTAAAATGTATGGTCTGACTTAGTTTTTATAAACGTTTAAAGCTTTGGCTATGAACAAACCTCTTAAAAGAAATATTTCTTGCTTGTTTATTACTTGCCAAAACATGCTCTGACAAATGCCCTTAGTATAATTTAAAACAGTGGTTCTCAAACTTTTGTACTGGTGACCCCTTTCAAATAGCAAGCCTCTGAGTGTGACCCCCCCCTTATAAATTAAAAACACCTTTTTATATATTTAACACCATTATAAATGCTGAAAGCAAAGCAAGGTTTGGGGTGGAGGCTGACAGCTCGCAACCCTCCATGTAATAACCTTGCGACCCCCTGAGGGGTCCCAACCCCCAGTTTGAGAATCCCTGATTTTAAGGGACATGGTCAACTTAAAATTTCATCCTGCTCTCTAAAATATTGCATCTACTATAAATGCATGTAGCAATTAAGATAACTACAACTGAAAAACACCAGAGGGAAAATATTTTTCTCCTTTTTTAGCTCATTTATTTTGTACACTTGATAGCATTTAGTGTTTAATTGTTTCTCTTGCACAGCTGGCCAATTCACCTTGTTGGTTATGTAGGTCTTTCATGCAGAGACAGGTGAGATATGTTTCTTTTTAAAAATGTAAGACAGACTTGACTGTAAAAGCAAAAAAAACTCATTGGGGGATCTTGGACATGTGTAGGGCTTAAAACTAATTTTTACTGGTTTTAATTGAGTAAGTTTCAGATAGTGATGTCCCTTTAAGATAAATGTATGAAATACTAATATTGTAAATGCAACAGTTTAAGTTGGTGGTGAAAAAATCAGTCAGGAAATTCAAAACTGGTGTGCTCTGACAGGGACACTAACTCAATTGCATTGCTCATTAAAATATATGTTTAACATTTAAACCAGGAGAATTGAAATAAAAAAATACTATATATCTGCAATGTGGCCAATGTAATGTTGCTGTTATACAGAAGCAATTTCTGAAGTAATAGAGTTTTTATTTCCATATGAAGAATATGCATTGTGCCAAAGAAATCCATGACCCTTCAAGAAAACAAAGCCTATTGAAATCACAAGCACCTTCTCTTGGCACTGAATGTTTGGAGCTGAGGCTGTAAAAAGGGCCATGCAGCCCAGCCATCTCATTTCCTTTTGTTTACGTGGCTAGCTTTATTTGGTTTGCTTTTTTCCCAAGTGGTTTTTTTTTTTTTTTTCTGGTGGTTCTGTAGTTAAAGGTTTTTAATTTTTTGAATGTTTCTAGGAGTTCAGAGACTTTCTTTAAAATGAACGTTTTATTGGCCTTTCTGCACTTGTGCAGAAAAACGTGTTTGACCCTGACTTAGCACTACAAGTGTCACGGCTGATTTGACTCTGGGGGTCTTTGAGTGTGCATCATGCCCCTTCATGTTCCTGGAGATGGATTTATATACTCCCTGCTTTAATTTGGCCTGGAGACTTCTTCAGCTGAAAGGAAAGCTGCTTCTAGACCAAAACTAGCCAGTGCAGGAACTCCATTGGTGCTGAGGGCTCCCCAAGCACAGAAGCTTGAACATGAGGCTGGGAGCTCCTTGGGTCTGTCCCTGAACCCTCAGTCCAGGACCATTCTTTCAGAATTAGGCTCATTCTTCCATTTTAAGAATAAGATTGAATTAAATTAAAATGCTGAGGAATCTTATATTTTTGAGGACTCTGCACCACCCTATTAAAGATGAGAAGACATCATCATGGACATGGGGAATGTATTAGGAAGTCTTAGTTCTGTCGGTGTTTCGTTCTGAAAATCTCTCTGGCCCTTCCTGTATTCCTGACCTCTAGAGCGGATGCTTCTAATGATAGACCAGCTCCCTAAAGAACATTTGTCTCAAACTGAAAAGCTTCCCTTTTTTAAGAAGATGATCTCTTCAGCATAAAAATAGAGAAAATGAAGGACATTTGATTACTACAAGGCCACTGTTGCTTTTTACAGATTCAGACTAACACGGCTACCCCTCTGATACTCTACAAGGCCACTGTGGCTTATTCAACCTGAACAGACAAAGAGGGATGTTGCATTATACTCTTTCTGATACCAAAGACAACACCTTTCTTCTGGGGACTTGCTGCTCTCTTTCCCAGAAATTTCAGCTTTCCCAATCATGAGACAGAATAAAGAAAAGCACATAACTAGAGGCTAGGCTACAGTATCTGCTGTCTGTACATCCTCTGTGTCTGGCAGGCCTCACATTTGAAGTATTGCCAGGAGCTTATTTTGTCTACTTTCCTGACCCTCCTCCTTTTGGGCACCATTTGATTTATGTCCTAGCAGCATATAGTGGAAATACAATGGATCGCTGCATGCTGAGATGATACAGTTCAGCTGTGTGGCCTAATTCTCATCTATGTTGCCCCCCCAAGTCCTTTTATATATCCCTTTTCAGAGATCTCTCTCATAAGACACTGCTCAGAGCAGAGATGGACTCCTTCTTAAGAATGAGAGCCATTAAAAAAGTTGTTTAACAGAACAGAAGGCAAGGAGAAGTTGGTGATGGTCTTTTTCCCATTTTGTAGGCAACCAAATAAGATGATGCAGTTGGACTGGCTTACAAAAATATATTTGCTTTTGGATAGGTAACAGGCATTACTAGTATGGAGTCTTGCCCTCCAGCATATCTACAGCAACATGGATATTTGCCAAGTATTTGTCAGTGGCTACAGGGTACCTTAGACATATAGACATCCATGTATATCTGTACTAGACAACTGGCAGTTTCAGACTTGCATGGAACAAATCTTGAAGGAGAATCTGAATGTGGTATGTGCTGATTGTGCCCAGAGCCTGTGAATAAACTGAGGCAGATATCCTTATCCTTTTAAGTATGGTGTGGGAGTACATATTCACAATCTGTAAGACATCCAGGTGATCCTCTCAACTCCCCCCCCCCCCCCCCCCCCCCCCCAAAAAAAAAAAAGGCAAGTAGGGAAGATAGAAATATTATGACTAAGGTACAAAAAAAAATCAGGTATATTTCTAAGGTCAAAAACAAACCTTTCTGGCATTTTTATACTTCATAAAGAAGCAGAAAATGTACAGGCCCAATTTAAAAAAAATCTTTTGCAGGTACCCATTAATCCTGTGACAAAGAACTTACTTAAATCAGTACCAGTTACTGAAATAAGCTGTTCTTTTTGGTTAGCAAAAATTGCTTGTAGAAAGATTTTTGTATTTGCAGATCTCCAAGACACTTGAGATTAAGATGGTATGTAAATGTTGGAAAATTATTGTCCACCTTTTGGCCCTTTAAATTAGTGTAATTTTTCTTCTTAATTTCCCAGCTGTCAAACTTACCTCCCTGGACTCTTCACCTTCCTTTATTCCAAGCATAAGAAGTCTTCATTCCTCTCTTTGCTCCCTTTTTGTAAATTTCTTTCCTGAAGGGCTTTTCAAACAGAGACATCTTTGTAAGTCCTTCTGCCTTTTTACAATGGCTAAATTCCTAAGCACTTGAGATATTTTGCAGACTAAATCTCCCCCAGGAAGCAAGTTAGAGTTCCCTGTTGCCTTCTTTGTTAGAGACAGAAATAGGGCACTTACCTTGAAATTACCCCAGGGCGTTCAGCAATAACATTTTTCAAAAATACCAAATAATTCTACCCAGCTGGCTAGATTGAGGCTTTTGCAGATCACAAAATAAAAGTGCAACATGTGCTCTCCACAGCACTGACTTTTTGAGCACCAGTGGGTGCAGATGTGGGACAAGACCCTGGCCGTATGTCCACACCATATTCTTTAGGGCTTGTCTACCTGTGGGGATGTTCTGGAATAGCTATTCCCGAAAAACTTCTTGTGTGGACAGGAATAAGAGTACTATTCAGGAATAGCAATTGTGCTTTAAATTCACACCCTAACTTAATCTGAGGGCTGCTCTACACTGGGGGGGGGATCGATCTAAGATACGCAACTTCAGCTACGTGAATAACGTAGCTGAAGTCGAAGTATCTTAGATTGACTTACCTGGGGTCCACACGGCACGGGATCAACGGCCGCGGCTCCCCCGTTGACTCCACTACTGCCGCTCGCTCCAGTGGAGTTCCGGAGTCGACGGGGAGCGCATTCGGGGATTGATATATCGCGTCTTAACGAGACGCGATATATCGATCCCCGATAAATCGATCGCTACCCGCCGATACGGTGGTAGTGAAGACGTACCCTGACTTAACTTTCAAGACTAAACAAGCTGTCAGAACATTGGAGTGCTTCGGGTCATGTTAGCCTACGATCCCCTCACCTTCTGGCTTGTTTCTTTATGGCTTTGTCTTCACTGCTAAAATCAGGTGGCGTGGGTTTCTTTTTGGATTATTTTTTACAGTGGGATAATCGATGTGCTTTAGCCATGCCTCTGTAAAATTGTAATGCAGAGCAAGCACCTGTAATTTTTACTGCAGGGTAGCTAGGTGAGGTCAGCCACACAGCAGGGGGCATAGTGTTGATGTCACTTATCTACCACACAGTAAAAATTACAGGTGCCTGGTCTCCACTAGGATTTCACAGGGGCATAGCTAATGCATGTTAGTTATCCCGCTGTTAAAAACAAACACACGCTTTTTTGGCAGTGAAGACATACTCTGTGTGGGCAAAGATGAAAGATTGTCAGGAATAACTTCACATCAGAGTCCATGTCTGCATCTTTCACTTCTTACTTTCTGAGTCTCTCTCCCCCCTCCCTCCAGCCAGTCGTCCCCCACACTTATGACTGGGTGTGCCAGAGAGCTAATATTTCAATTCTCCAAAAATGTCTCTCTTGCTGCTGCTCATAGTCAAGCTTCACTTTTGTCCTTTTTTAAATACATCCCCTTGGCTGCTCTCCAGTTTCGCTATCTGAAGATATTGTCCAGCATGTGCAGCCAGTCAGTTATGTCAGGGCTGCCCCACCATCACTTTTTGTGAGCTAGTGGGCTTGAGGCAGCAATACAGTTTGTACAGAATATAACACAGACTGTATAAATAGATTTTTCAGAAATGTAATACCAACGTAGAACTCCTGGGTCCATAGCTGGCTGACTATCTCAGATGTATATATCTCTTCCTTTGTTTTATAGATATCCCTCTTCATATATATTTTGAAACATTGTTGAAGGAGGACAAGATCAAAGGAGATCCTGTTGACACCTCAGCACTAGGGGTAGAGTTTAAAATGTCTCCATCCAATGGTATGTGATGCAAAATATTTTAATGCGTGCAAGATTTATTTTTTAGCTAGTTTCTCAATACTTTCTTTTTGTATTACTGGATGCTGCCTTAAATATTGTTTAGTGCTTTTAGATGGGCAGGGATCATGCTTTTACTCACTACATGGCTAGCATGCACAACAGAGCTTACAATCTGAACATATCACAAGACTAGTTATTGGGGAGAATAACAGGCACGGGAGTTAGGAGGAGGCAGGTAATAAGGAATCGAGGGAGAAACTCATCCCACTCACATAGATTCCAAATAACTGGGTTTTATGTGGGTGAAGTGAGAAGGGAATGGGAAGGTAAAATCTTCTATCCTGCAACTTGTACAGGGTTTGAGGCTGGTGCACAGTTCTCCCTTCTTGTTATTTTTAATTATGAGCTGGAATAACAGGTGTAGTTCCTCCTGATAGTTGGGTGTGAGCACCATTGAACCTGCATAAACACACCTGGTTCTCCTTTTCTTTGGCCTTCTGCACCAGTTCCCAAGAATTTGTGAGGGGGCTACCCAAGAGATTAAAATGTTCTTCTTCGAGTGCTTGCTCATATCCATTCCATTAGGTGTGTGCGCGCCGCGTGCACGATCGTCGGAAGATTTTCTACCCTAGCAACACCGGCGGGTCGGCTGTGGAGCCCCCTAGAGTGGCGCCTTCATGGCGCTGAATATATACCCCAGCCGACCCGGCGCCCCCTCAGTTCCTTCTTACCGCCCCTGACGGTTGTTGGAACTGTGGAGTGCGGCATAGCTGTTCTCCACTCTCCCTAGCTTAGTTAGTTATTCGCAGTTATAGTTATAGTTCTAGTTGTTTATAGTTAAATAGTTAAATAGTTTTTAAAAGTTGTTCTAGTTGTTGTAGTAGTTCAGGGGATTAAGGGGGTCGTCTCCCCCTTTCTCCCCCGGCCGCGAGGCCGGGCTCATGCCCAACGCTCCCGGCTTCAAGCAGTGCGCCTCCTGCGCTAAGCCTATGCCCACGAGCGACCCGCACGACTCCTGTCTGAAGTGCCTGGGAGAGTCCCATCAAACAGATAAGTGCAAGATCTGTAAGGCCTTCAGACCAAGGACCAAGAAAGAGCGGGACTTTCGGCTCCGGCAACTCCTGATGGAGGCGGCACTTAGTCCGGACGCTCCATCTACAAGTCAGGCCCCGGCACCTAGCGCCTCGGTGCGCAGTGCCCCGGTGGCACCGGCCATGCCGACCACGCGAGTGGCGTCGGACAAGCCTCCCCGGCACCGGACCTCGTCGGCACCGCAAGCACAGCAAGTGCCTCGACGCCGGTCATTATCCCCGGGGCATAAAAAAGCCCATAAGACGGGGACCTCCGTGCCGAAGACGCCGGCTCCCCCAGTGCCGGGGGTAGAGCCGAGTCCGCCGGTGGAGCACCGGAAACAGGTGCCTCCAGCACCGTCGACTCCGGCGCCGAGGCCGTTGAGTCCGGTGCAGATAGCGTCTCCACCGAGACCGGCGGTGATACAGTGCCTCCCGTCGACTCCAGAGACCTTCGCGGCGGCGAGAGACTTAATAGCTCTCACGGAGCCGGCACCGCCTCAACCACCGGCACCGACGGCACCGTTGACTCGCCCGGTCCAGTCGAGGGGGAAACCTGCCTTGATGCGCCCTCCATCGCAAGGACTGGAACCTCGGCACCGGTCCAGGTCCCGAAGCAGGTCCCCACGCCGCTCGCAGTCCCGGCGCCGAATATCACCTCGGCACCGGTCGTACTCGCAGCCAAGATCTTCGTCGCGGCACCGCTATGATCGTCGGCACCGATCAACGTCGAGACGTAGTTCTCGGCACCGCTACGGTCGACGCTCGACGTCGAGAGGCCGCTCCCGGCACCGGGCATACTCCAGGTCCTCGTCGAGGTCCAGATCCGGCTCCCGGCACCGACGAGGTCATCGGCACCGATCGCGGTCCCGGCACCGTTCGCCGACACCGCGTAGAGATAGATCATCTCCGGACCGGCACCGTGCGGCACCGCAGCCCACGGGAATCGTTTCGACTCTCTCGGCACCGCCATGGCCATCGAGATCGGTGTCTCGCTCCTCGGAGGACCTATCGAGATCGGCATACCCCCCTCAAGGGCAAGCCGAGGAACAGGATTTGGGCCATTGGCAGGAGAGAACAGAGGACCATTCTCATGGCCCATCTCACTGGTCGTTTTGGACCCCGTGGGCGTACCATCAGGCGCAAGGGGCTCCAATAGCTTCGACCTCTCGCTCGGGTCACTCCGTTAGAAGGGCCCCGGAGTCCACCATCTCTCGGCCTCCTCCAGGGGGTATGGAGGCTTCCGTGTCCGCACCACCTGACGCCCTGGACCCAAGCGCAGGTGATGCCCCGGCCCAGGAGCAGGGAGACCAGGACCCTCCCTTGGATCCTGTACCACCGGAGGCATCTTCCTCTTCCTCTCCGGATGAGGCAGTGGCGGGCACATCGTGCACAGGTCCACCTCCAATAGATCTTCGGGCTCACCAGGATCTCCTGCGTAGGATGGCCCATAATATGGACCTGCAGGCGGAGGAGATAGTGGAGGTGCAGGACCCCATCGTGAATATCCTCGGAGCGGATGCCCCATCGAGGGTGGCGTTACCCCTGATCCGCATGATACAAGCCAATGCAACTACGATATGGCAAACTCCTGCCTCTATCCCACCCACAGCGAGAGGGGTGGAAAGGAAATACTTTGTTCCGTCCAAAGACTACGGGTACTTGTATACCCACCCCCAGCCGTGTTCACTGGTGGTGGCATCAGTGAACGCAAGGGAGCGCCACGGTCAGCAGGCCGCAGCGCCCAAATCGAAGGAGGCGAAGCGCCTCGATTTGTTCGGCCGTAAAGTTTACTCAGCCGGAGGGCTGCAACTTAGAGCGGCGAACCAGCAGGCGGTCCTGAGCCGCTACAACTTTAACTCCTGGAACTCAATGGGGAAGTTCAAGGAGTTGGTTCCCCAAGAGTCCAGGGTGGAGTTTGGAGCCCTGGTAGAGGAGGGTAAGAAGGTGGCTTGGACCTCCTTACAGGCCTCCTTAGACATAGCGGACTCTGCTGCGAGAACCCTGGCCTCAGGTATCGCTATGCGGAGGATCTCCTGGCTCCAGGTTTCGGGTCTGCCTCCGGAACTGCAGCAAACCCTGCAGGATCTGCCCTTCGAAGGACAAGGGTTGTTTTCAGAAAAGACGGACTCTCGCCTGCAGAGCCTCAAGGACTCCAGGACAATCATGCGTTCCCTGGGGATGCATGTTGTGGGCACTCAGCGCAGGCCATTTAGGCCGCAGCCTCAGCGCTTCTACCCCCCCCCGCCTCGTCAGAGACAGGACTCGGCCCGGAGGCGAGGGCGAGGTGGTAGATGAAGGTGGACCGGCCCTCAACCCGGTCAGAACCAGGGGCCACCTAGACCACCTTCAGGCCCCAGGCAGAACTTTTGAAGGTGCGGTCGAGGACGGCGCCCCAGTCATCCCCCAGGATCCAGCCCCCTCCTTTCGGGATCGCCTTTCCCATTTCCACCGTGCATGGTCCCTTATAACTTCGGACCGTTGGGTCCTTCGCACGGTGGACAGGGGATATGCTATCCAGTTTTCTTCAATCCCTCCCCTCCTCCCCCCCTTCCCCGTCCCTCTTCAGGGACCCTTCTCACGAGCAACTTCTTATACACGAAGTTTCCACGCTCCTTGCTATGGAGGCCATAGAGGAGGTTCCAGTGGAGTTAAGGGGCAGGGGATTCTATTCCCGTTACTTCCTCATTCCCAAGTCCAAAGGAGGTCTGCGACCCATCTTGGACTTGCGCGGACTCAACAAATTCGTAGTAAAGTTGAAGTTCCGCATGGTCTCTTTGGGGACCATTATCCCTTCCCTCGATCCTGGAGACTGGTTCGCCGCCCTCGACATGAAAGATGCATACTTTCACATCGCAATTTACCCGCCTCACAGACGCTTCCTGCGGTTCGTGGTAAGCAAGGTGCACTACCAATTTGCAGTCCTTCCCTTCGGCCTATCCTCGGCCCCGAGGGTGTTCACGAAATGTATGGCTGTCGTGGCAGCGCACCTTCGTCGGCAAGGGATACAGGTGTTCCCGTACCTAGACGACTGGCTGATACGCGGTCGCACCAGAGAGCAAGTTCGAGCGCACGTCCACATGATAGTGCACACATTCAACGAGTTGGGCATCCTACTCAACAAGGACAAATCCACTCTAGAACCTACCCAGAGAATAGAATTCATCGGCGCAGTCCTAGACTCCAGACGCGCACAAGCCATCCTGCCAGACAACCGCTTTGGCACCATCACGAGCCTCATTCAAGAGCTCAAGGCCTTCCCAACTACCACGGTGAGGTCGTGCCTTACCCTGCTGGGTCACATGGCTTCCTGCACGTACGTAACCAGGCATGCCAGACTTCGGCTTCGCCCACTTCAAACCTGGGTGTCATCAATATACCGCCCACATCGGGACAGCCTGAACATGGTGGTCACGGTCCCGAACTCGGTCCTGACCTCCCTCACCTGGTGGCTAGATCGCAATGTGGTTTGCGAGGGGATACCATTTCACACCCCACAACCCTCTCTGCACCTAGTCACGGACGCTTCATCTCTGGGTTGGGGCGCCCATCTCGACGACCACTATACCCAGGGCCTGTGGACTGCATCCCAGCTAGCCCTGCACATCAATGTTCGGGAACTGATGGCGGTGCGCCTGGCGTGCCAGGCATTTCTCAACCTCCTACGTGGCCGATGTGTGTTAGTTCTCATCGACAACACCACGGCCATGTTTTACATCAACAAGCAAGGAGGAGCACGTTCGTCAATTCTATGCCAAGAGGCCATTCGCCTGTGGGACTTCTGCATCGCCCACTCAATCCATCTCACGGCATCGTTCCTCCTTGGAGTCCAGAACACTTTAGCGGACCGACTCAGCAGGTCCTTCCAGACGCACGAGTGGTCTATCCGTCCGGACATCATACATTCCGTCTTCCAGAAGTGGGGGTTTCCCCAGATAGACCTGTTTGCATCTCGAGACAACAGGAAGTGCCACGTGTTCTGCTCCCTGCAAGGTCGAGCTCCGGGCTCCCTCTCGGATGCGTTTCTCCTTCCCTGGAAAGACCACCTGTTTTATGCCTTTCCTCCGTTTCCTCTGGTCCACAAGGTACTGCTCAAATTGCGCAGAGACCAGGCACAGGTAATTCTGGTCGCTCCAGCGTGGCCGAGACAACATTGGTACACCACACTGTTGGAACTCTCGGTTCGGACACCGATCCCGCTTCCATTATGTCCGGATCTCATCTCTCAGGACCACGGCCGGCTGCGTCACCCCGACCTACAATCACTCCACCTCACGGCGTGGCTGCTCCATGGTTCACCCAGGCAGAGCAGCAGTGCTCGCACTCTGTCCAACAGATTCTGCTGAGCAGTAGGAAGCCCTCAATACGGACCACGTACCTGGCCAAGTGGAAGCGGTTCTCCTGTTGGTGCGAACAACGAGCCACGTCCCCGTTGCAGGCACCTATTCCTCTCATTTTGGAATATCTCCTCGCCCTAAAACAGTAGGGGTTGGCGATATCTTCAATTAGAGTTCACCTGGCCGCTATATCGGCCTTTCACCCAGGGGAACTCGCGTCCTCGGTATTCTCTAACCCGATGGTCGTTAGATTCCTCAAGGGCTTAGACCGGATGTACCCACAACAACGTCAGCCCGTTCCGACGTGGGACCTCAACCTGGTTCTCTCCAAGCTCACAGGTCCTCCATTCGAGCCACTGGCCACCTGTTCGCTTCTGTACCTATCCTGGAAGACAGCCTTCCTCGTAGCCATCACCTCAGCAAGGCGCGTTTCTGAACTCAGGGCGCTTACATCTGAGCCCCCTTACACAGTTTTTCATAAGGATAAAGTGCAGCTTCGTCCACATCCTGCCTTTCTCCCTAAGGTGGTTTCCCCATTTCATATCAACCAGGATATATTTCTCCCGGTCTTTCATCCTAAACCACATGCCACTCGCCAGGATCAACGTTTGCATTCCCTGGATGTACGCAGGGCCCTGGCCTTCTATATTGACCGCGCAAAGCACTTTAGAAAGACGACGCAACTCTTCGTTGCAGTGGCCGACCGAATGAAAGGCTCACCGGTCTCCTCACAACACCTATCCTCCTGGATTACGTCTTGCATCCGGACTTGCTATGACCTGGCAGGTGTCTCAGCACCGCACCTCACCGCTCACTCCACGAGGGCCCAGGCTTCCTCGACGGCTTTCCTGGCACAAGTTCCGATCCAGGACATTTGTAGAGCAGCGGTTTGGTCATCAGTCCACACATTTACAGCCCACTATGCACTAGTGCAGCAGTCCAGAGACGATGCTGCTTTCGGATCAGCGGTTTTGCACACAGCAATGTCTCACTCCGACCCCACCACCTAAGTTGGGCTTGGGAGTCACCTAATGGAATGGATATGAGCAAGCACTCGAAGAAGAAAAGACGGTTACTCACCGTTGTAACTGTTGTTCTTCGAGATGTGTTGCTCATATCCATTCCAAACCCGCCCCCCGTCCCCACTGTCGGAGTAGCCGGCAAGAAGGAACTGAGGGGGCGCCGGGTCGGCTGGGGTATATATTCAGCGCCATGAAGGCGCCACTCTAGGGGGCTCCACAGCCGACCCGCCGGTGTTGCTAGGGTAGAAAATCTTCCGACGATCGTGCACGCGGCGCGCACACACCTAATGGAATGGATATGAGCAACACATCTCGAAGAACAACAGTTACAACGGTGAGTAACCGTCTTTTCCACCCAGTGTTCAGGTGGAGGTAGATAAGTGGCCAAAGCTGTAATGCCACCAGGCCCATATGTTTCCACCCAATATATTGTATTTGTGAGAATATAAAACCAACCAGTGTCAAAAGGTGTTTCACACCAGTATGCTGTTGACTCATCTAATTCACTAAGTCCTTGCTAAACAAATTACATCGAGACTTCTTGGAAATAACCTATAGTCCTGTTGCTGATTGCTCTCACTAAGAGGTGCTGCTGCAATCAGAATGAGCTCAGAAACTTGATAACAAACCCCTCCAAATGGTCACTGAGGGCTTATTTAAACACTGTTTTTGTACTGCTATAACTATATTGGTTTAGAAACTGAGCAAAGTAATACAGTTCCCTAACATTGATGCCTTTTACCAGTATGAAGGTGTGTAAGAGGTGTAGCATATTCTTATTAGCTTATTCCCATTCAGGAATAAGTTCTACTGATATAAGCACCTTCATACAAGTATAACTGTGTGCGCACTGAGTATTGATTTAACTATATCAACTTCTAACCTGATACAATTATAGCAGAACAAAAATAAGGGGTATGGACCATCCCCAGAATCCTTGCACTACTTGGAGATGTCAGTGTGCTGGAAGAGTTAAAAATGAAGGCATTGATACAGTAAAGTACTTAAATGCATAAGTGAAGTCAATGGGACTGTTTAAGTACCTTGTTGAATCAGGACATGACTAATTATTTTAAGTGAGTTTGTCTGTTAAAAAGCTCTAGATTTTTCTGTCTTTTACTATGTAAATAATTTCTTTGGTTAATCAGCTGGTCGGCTGCCTAGTATTTATTAGTTGTTGGTTAGACTTTGTCGAGATAAAGGAAAAGTGACTGTGTGTATTGAAAAGCTTAATAAAATGATATTTGTATGGCATAAAAAGATAGCCGCAGCAGCTATAATAAGGCGGTTTTACTTGAGTTCTGTGGGATAGTAAAGTATTGCATTTTGCAGGAAATCTGCCTTACATCATATCCCTTATCTCCACTCTACCATGCGTTGTGCCTCTTCCACCTTAACTGCTTTTTGCCCTGTGCTTGGTATTAAAGCTATTCTTGTATCTCTAACTGCTTACATATAAACGGTCCTTTTAGAAATATGAGTTAATGCTAGCTGAAATATGAATGAACCCTTGCTGTAGTACTGTTATGAGCAAAAAAGACACAGAGGCAGATCCTCCTCTGTTACACTAGGATAAATCAGATGGTCAATATGATTGCATCAGTGTAACTGAGAGGTGAATTTGGCCCCCATGGTTTGAATTTTTTGTGTCTACACATATCAGAGATTGTTACACTATTTACTTTGTATGTTTCTGATTAAAAGTACCTGTAGCTCTTTCATTATCGTTTGTAAAGTGAGCTTGGCTGTAAGTTGCAGCTAATGAAAATGAATCTGAAACTTTGTAAATGCTTATTCTGTTGCAGAATATAATCAACGTAGTGCTTCTCTCAAACAATGGAGCAGTGGCTATTTACTTAATTCCAAACCTCAAGCAGCATCAGGAACATCTGAACAGTTGTCAGAGGGAAGAAAGAAAAGGCACCTAAGTGAGACAGCGATAGGTAAGGGAAAAATAAGAATATATAAACTACTGCCCTTTCTGAAAATACCCTTTTATCATTGGGCCCCACACATTATTCTAAACTGTTTCTTCAAATAAACGAATGGATAACTTTATGAAATTGTATTTTACAGGGATGTGAGAAATAGGCTCATAATGCACGATGCAATTGCTCACCATTTGAGGCATGCCATTTTCTGCTGTTTTTTATTTCTTCCATCCCCCCGACACTTCTCACCCCAATTCTACTTCGTGTGATTACAAAACTAGACATGCTTCTGTTTTTTTATTGTTAGAATACTCCTTAAGGAAATTGCTTAGCCATACAATTGCATTTGTGTAATACTAGGTAGTGTGTTTTTTAATGATTCTCCATGAAACAGACTATGGATAAATTTGTAAATCATACACTCAACCAAACATTGACTATTTCTGAACTCAGTAAGCTATGTTTCATTTATCGTATGCTGTGGTTCCTGATTCTGGCTTCATTTTAAATTGTTAAATGTAAGAATTGTGGACAAGACTCTGAATAGGGATGGTGGGTAACCGGTGTTTTTAAAAAGGTGCTAGTGGTGATCATGATTGGTAGTTATGGACTACACTGTGTAAATGAATTGAAACAGCAGTTAAAGATAGAATTCTATAAAGCACCTAAGTGAATATGACCATATAGGAATCCAGCATGGCCTCTGTAAAGGAATATAGTGTCTCGACAATCTCTTAAAATTCAGCTGCACAGTGTATAAAGGAGAATAGATGGATATAATGTATTTGGAATTTGAGAAAAACATTCACAAATGTAACTTAAGGAAACTAAGTCACAGGGTAAGAAGAAAAGCAGTTAAGGAGTAACAGAAACAACATTTTCAGCGTGGAAGAATAGTAATAATGGAGGACTCAGGGTTCGAAACTAAGACCCGTATAGTATAATATATCCATTAATATGGAGGAGCCATGAAATGGCAACATTTGCGGATGACACCAAATTGTTTTGAGTAGTCGAGACTAGAAAGAAGAATGAGGAACTTCAGAAGGACCCAACAAGGGTAGGTGGCTGAGCAACATGTCCATGAGACTCAGTGTAGACAAGTGCATTGTAATGCACTCTGAAAACAACAATTTGAACTACTCGCACCCAATTATGAACATGGCAATTCCTTGATTGTAGTAATAGCACTTAAAGAAAGATATAGCTTGACAGTATAAACCTTTTAGAGAGTAAATTCTGTGAGGTTCTGACAATTTCATTGAGATTTTTGTTTAAAAAAAAAAAAAAAAAGATATCATCAGGGTTGCAATTTCCTGGTGCCAGCATGCTGCTATGCAATACATTTGTACATAGCAGCAGAAGCTCTAGCTCATTAGTGATATACACCTCTACCCTGATATAACGCGGTTCTTGGGAGACAAAAAATCTCACCACGTTATAGGTGAGACGGCCTTATACCGAACTTGCTTTGGCCCTCCTTGTTCCCTGACCGCCCCCTCCAGACACCCCCGTCCCTAATCACCCCTAGGACCCCACCCCCTACCCAACCCCCCTGCTTCCTGTCCCCTGACTGCTCTGACCCCTATCCACACA
The DNA here is from genome assembly GCF_013100865.1 of Trachemys scripta elegans. NCBI lineage: Eukaryota > Metazoa > Chordata > Testudines > Emydidae > Trachemys > Trachemys scripta. Next base: position 63,116,721 of record NC_048308.1, on the reverse strand, counting down.
CCCCGCCCCCGACAGGCACTCACCAGCAGCGGCGGGAAACGGAGCAGCCCGGCCCCGGCCCGCTCCACTCCGCCACCGCCCAGCTGCGGCGCTCCACTTCCCACCGCAGGTGAGTGTGGGGAGGTTGGGGAAAGGATGCCCCCCATACTCATCTGCGGCGGGAAGCGGAGCGCCGCAGCTGGGAGCTGGCGGAGTGGAGCGGGCTGGCCAGGCTGCTCCGCTTCCACCGGTGAGTGCGAGGGGGATCCCTTCCCCCAAGGCCCGTCCCCTGAGCGACATAGCTGGGGCCAGGGCGAGGGAAGCAGAGCGGGCTGCTCCTGGCCCCCCGCTAATCCCCAGGGCCACTCTGGGACTGCGGGACCCCCAAAGTGCCCCTCCACAGCTCCTGCCTCCCAGACTTGGGGGGGGGGGGAAGAGAGAGCCCCTGACCACCCCCGAGACCCTCTGCCCCTTATCCAACCCCTCGGCCCAACCTGGCCCGGCACCCTTAACACACTGCTCAAAGCAGCGTGTCCGAGCTTTACTGCGTTGTATGCGAACCACATTATATCGGGTCATGTTATATCGGGGTAGAGGTGTATATGTATTCCTAATTTGGGCTCTGTCTAGGAGAAATGATCCATGAGGAAGGTCAGCAGCCTCATGGTGAGCAAGGCCAAAAATAAAATACTCTGTGCCAGGGAATTGCAGAGTTGCTTATGAGATGAGAGTTCATATACTTGACCCACGCTGTGCATTACGATGCTTTATCTAGGGTCTGTTACCTCTTTCTCCCGCATTGGATCCACTGCTCTCGACAGACCCTCTTTATGTTTAGTTAGTGTTCTAAATATGTTTAGTTTAGTGTGGGATTCTCTTTTCTTCCTTCAAATCGGGAGAAGAGAGAATTAGGAACAATGGTGGTTTGCTTTTAGAGTCCAAACAAAATTGCAGCAGGGGCTATATTCACTGGGATTGAATAAAAAATACCCATAGATTATTATTTGTTTAGAACATTGACTCTACTTTAGGGGAAATCAGACTTGCAGGTGAGAAAACTGACTTTGCCTTTGTCATCTTTGCTGCCAATTCCACTTAGCCATCAGTCAGGAAAAAGCTGTTGGTTATGGAAAAGCTGACTGGGGGCTCTAATGGTTATGTGATATATAGCCCAGTCAGGGAAGGCTACACTCTCTATTCAGGTGATGTCCAAGATTATTCCCACAAACCTGATTATTGTTGGTTGTACGTAGTCTGGTAGCTTCTGTAAAGGATGCAGGATCTGACACAATGAGGCTGCTTCCGAGAGGGAATTACCCCCTTGAACTAGAGAAACAGTTTTTGTGGGACAATAGTGATGGAGGTGAATTTGTGATGGATAGAGCCGTGTAAGTGATTATTTTACAGTTGTTAGGTGTTCATGAAATCTCAGGTGTTCAGCTGTGGGCTTTCAGAAAAGGCCTCATTTGCTACTACGTGGGAAATATTTTTAATGTAATAGACTAAAAAAAATCCTATATTTCCCCCCCAAATCTTTTTGTGGCAGGAGAAAGTAACAGTAGGTTTGAAGCTTTTTCCTTTCAACATGCAGAACCAGAATCCCATAATGATTTTACTGCCGTGACCCATGTCAATCTGATGTCTAGATCTACCCAAAACGCATCACAGGTAAACAAAAAATGAATATATTGATGGATTAAGTAAAACATCACCAAAGAGTTGTGCAAATTAGTAAATAAAAAATATAAGCCTTTCACATTGTACTTTGCTTTACGCAGTTTTACACATGCCTATTTAGAGTGAGATTACTAGTCTGTATTGGGAAGGGCATGTTCTAAAACAGGGGTCGGCAACCTTTCAGCAGTGGTGTGCCGAGTCTTCATTTATACACTCTAATTTAAGGCTTTGCATGCTGGTAATACATTTTAACGCTTTTTAGAAGGTCTCTCTGTAAGTCTATAATATATAACCAAACTACTGTTATATGTAAAGTAAACAAGGTTTTCAAAATGTTTCAGAAGCTTTATTTAAAATTAAATTAAAATGCAGATCTTATTAGTTTAGTGTGATCCTTGCCCTTGCTTTTCCTTGCTGAGTTTTCCAATGTCTGGCACGTATTTGGATACTTTAAGCTGCACAGAGGCTTCTGAGTGATCAGTTGTTAACCGGCTCCGAGAGGGACAGAGGACAGATTTCATGTGTGAAAATACCTGTTCACACAGGTATGTGGATCCAAATGCTGAAAGCATTGCAAACACAATTTTCTTCAAACAGTTAAATTTCACTGGCAGGGACGTCCAGCAGGTCAGAATAGAGGCCCCATGATCTCTCTCGGTAGCTTCAAGTGCGCGCCGCAGATCCACAAACTTTGATGTCCACAATTCTGAGCTTTTTAACTGAATGAGCTGCATTTCAAAATCTTCAACACCCATCCACTGAAATACAGACAAATCCAAGTTGCTTTCGTTGAACTTTTCAGATTTAATTAGAAAAAGAAAGCATTGGGCCAAATCACTGGAAATCTTGAAATCTGTCAGAAAATTCTGATTCCAGTTCTTGCGCGTACTTTCCAATCTCATTGACACTGACAGTGCAACGTGTCGATAGCTCTTTTATGTGATGGAAGTAGCGGAAAGTAGAAGTTTGAATATCCCTGGAAAATACTGCTAGTTTCACAACGAATGCTTTCTAGGCTTCATAAAGATCCAGAACTGTTTGCCCTGCACCCTGGAGACAGAGGTTGAATTCGTTTAGGTGAGCAGTGATATCAGTTAGGAACATGAGCTTACACAGCCATTCGTCATCATCCAGTTCGGGGTAGTTTTGTTCTTTTTCCGACAAAAAGGCCTTGATTGCCTCAAAACAGTTTACAAAGCGCACCAAAACCTTGCCACGACTTAGCCACCGAATATTGCTGTGAAGTGGGATGTCATTATAAGCACTGTCCATCTCTTCTAGCAGTGCTTGAAATTGTTTGTGAGTCAAAGCAGATCGAGCAACAAGGAAATGGACAATTCGCACCACTGTATTCATCACATTATTAAGCTCTGAATTAGAAATTTTTGCACACAGGTTTTCTTGATGGATGATACGGTGAAATTTGACTGTCGGATGACCAATTTGATCTTCAAGTAACTTTACAAATCCCTTCTGTCTTCTGACCATGGCAGGAGCACCATCTGTTGTCACTCAAAATATTTTTCTGATGTCAACTCCTCGCTCTTCAAAATGGTTTACAAAACTTTCCAGTATATCTTCCCCCTTTGTTGTGCCATGCAGGGGTTTTAGGCAACAAAGTTCCTCTTGGATGTCATCGGAAGCACAATATCTTGCAACAACTGCCAAACGTGGAACATCGTTTATATCCACACTCTCATCAACTGCAACACTAAACAGTGCTGTGTCTTTCAATGCAGTCATCTGCTTTTCCTTAATGTTTTCTGCCATTTCACTTATGCGTCTCTCAACTGTTCTGGCAGAGACAGGCAGTTCTTTTATTCTAGATATGATTGTATCTTTATTTGGCAAATCATTGAACAAAATTTCCGAACTGCTGAGAAAAACTTCTTTTATATATCCCCCATCTGTAAACAGCTTTCCGTTTTTTGCAATGCACGGTGCAATCTTGTAACTTCCTTCTATAGCTTGATTTTTACTTACACTTAAGCTTTTAAAAACACTGCTTTGCTTCTCATAGGCTGCTACTGCCTTTTTGATTGATTCAGTCTTGTCTGCTTCATCAAGAAAGGTTTTCTTGTGCTTCATTTCAAAATGTCGTCAAACACTTAATGTGCGACAAATAACACCTTCATAACAGAAAGCCCAAATAGCATGGTCCTTCTTTTCAATAAATCCAAATGCGTCAGTCCAAGCAGGCTGAAATGATCGGACATCTAGCTTCGCTTTCTTAGGAGCTGCCATTTTGTCAAATGTTCCCTTCAACTTTCAGTGGGAAAAAAAAATGGCGATAGAAGGCAGGCACAAGGTCCAAAGCAGTGTGATCTAAGATAAGCAATTTTAAGATGGACCCGGCTGGCAAGGGGCCTGCAGTGGGAACCCCAGAGCATTGGCGGGCTGAGCAGCTCAGCCCGACCCCTGCTCTGGGGTTTCGGCTGCAGACTCCTGCCAGCTGGGGTCTCAGCCCGCTGCCAGCCTGGGGTTCCTTCCCCCCAGGCCGGCAGCGGGCGCTGAGTTGGACCCGCGGGGACCCCGGCTGGCAGGAGCCAGCAGCGGGTACACGAGAGCGGGGCGGGCTGAGTGGCTCAGCGCACGCCGCGTGCCAGGAAAAATCGGCTCACGTGCCAACTTTGGCACGTGTGCCGTAGGTTGCCGACCCCTGTTCTAAAACATAGAAATGCATTCTCAAAGACAAGTATTTCGCAGACCATGAGTTAGTTTATCGGTGAGAACTTGTTAAAAAACTCTGCATTTAAAACTAATGAAATGCATTATGATTTAAGTCCCACTCGAAACTGTGACTGGAGGCTTTTATCCTCCTGATGGAGCTACACAATATTGGCTGACAATGTAAATATGGTTGTGGTACTTTATCCTGTTGCATCTTGATTTATCAAACCATGACTATCTCAAACTCCTATTTACTGAACTACTAGCAAAGCCTCTGGTAAAGTGGTGGTGACATCCGGGCCCCATAGAAATCAATGCCAAACTTCCCAGAGTGACAGAATTTCACCCTAGAAGTCTTCAGGTTTCAGTGCTTTAGAACTTTGGAATTCTGTAAGACAGAAATATGAAGATTTACAGCTTACAAATACTGTACCTGATAATTGAAACCTAAGTGATGTTCCCTACGCAGTTTCGGTAATGCGAATTCTATTGAATTTCTTTCCTTGACTGAGTCTTTTACACATCTGCGTCTAGTGGGAACTTCTTTCCTTTACCAGATTGAATGAAAGTGATTTATTCTGAAACAGGCTTTTTCAGCTGAAAACAGAAAGCTCTATAATTTAGATTTAATCATGTTTTAAACCCAAACCACCTTCTGTAATCCTGAAACGTCAGTCCACACACGAGAGAAGAGGTTGGATAGCCCCAAGAGGAAAATTCTGAGAAGTTCAGCATTCTCTTATCCCTACAAAGGGATTTCTGCAGATTTCCAGACAAATATTTTCCATCTAGATTGCTCTACATTGATAAATTCATTTCATATACTGCATTTAGGCTCTGACCTCTTGGAATTCTTATTTTTATCGAGTACAAGAACATCTGCATAGTGGTCAGGTTATAGGTTAGTAGATTTATTCTAGAATGCCTTCAGAACATTATGAAAAATATAGCTATTAAGAGTGGGATTGTCAACAGTGTTACTCAGCATTAACTGTAATTGTGAAAAACTTCCATTGACTTCAATGGGAATACAGTTAGTCCAAAACTGAGTACTTTTGAAAACGTCATTCTAAAAAGTCATTCTGTGTTTGTCTATCTGTTAAAAGTACAAAACAATTGTTTAGTTTTATTGTCTTGTAGTTAACATGCAGCTATCATCATTAAGCTAATGTCTCTTCTGTATTATTAATTGTTATACAGCATAACTCTAGACGGAGACTGAGAAGTGAGAGCTCCTATGATATAGACAACATTGTTATTCCTATGTCACTGGTTGCTCCCTCTAAATTGGAGAAGCTGCAATACAAAGAAATCCTTACTCCAAGGTATGCTCATTTTCCCCTCTTTGCACCCCACTGATATTTTTTTCTGTTTTCATAAATGTTCCTGCCCCCCCCCGCCCCGCCCCCCCGTTGCATGAAAGAACCCCCCAGCAATGGGGAAGATTGACTGACAATCCAGGGGAAATGGTCACACTATGCACAGAGTAAGCAGACTGTAAAAATAAAGAGGAATGTTTTTCTCTCATCTTAATTCTAGTACTCATTGCCGACACAAATGTGTGTTTTAAGAAGATTATCTTTCTCTAAGTAGTTAATTGAAGATTATCTTTTTTTTAATGTCTTAGTTCAGCAGAAAAAAGCAACCTCGCAATAACATGCACAGAAAAACACATACCTATACATTTTTTAAAACATTCCGATTTTATTAATTGAATTTAACTTTTTCATGTAGCATAACCCCATTATTTCTGATATCTGATTCTCTAAACTTGTTTAAAAAACACAGATCCTTTGATTCTTGGAACAGCTTAAACAAGTTTTTGTTAAACTAAATAATGAGTGTCATCTAAACTAGCAATGCCTCGTCCTTTTATCTGCAAATCTGTGACTCGTGTTTCAGGTTTGGCTGGTTTTATTTAAAGGCTTAAAATAATATTAACAGGACAATGTTAAGGAGCTCAGATTCTGTATTTTTTTTAAAGGAAGATTTTCTAGAACCTAATATTAGAAGATACGTTTTCATGATTTTTATTTAAATTAAAATAATTTTTCTTAAATTTTGACATTCCCTTACAAAAATTGCAGCGTAAGTACTGCAGCATTGTGCTATTTAATGAGAACAGGATAATCTCATTCCACTACTGAAGTGATAAAACATTCAATTTGGCTAATCCTGTATTAACTACCCTTCTCTGATTTGTAGCTGGAGAGTTGTTGAACTTCATCCTCTGGGGCGATCTCATGTAGATGAAGAAGAGGTAAGCTACATTTTAATGAAACCAAGAGTTTAATACATGGTTTATCAATGTATGTTTTCAAACTTACCAGTGACTACTGAAGTTGTAAAAATAAGCTGATTGTACTAACTATGAATGTAAAAACATTCATAGAATCATAGGGTTGGAAGGGACCTCAGGAGGTCATCTAGTCCAACCCCCTGCTCAAAGCAGGACCAATCCCCAGACAGATTTTTGCTCCAGATCCCTAAATGGCCCCCTCAAGGATTGAATTTACAACCCTGGATTTAGCAGGCCAATGCTCAAACCACTAAGCTATCCCTGTTAACACGTGTTTTATATACTTGTTTTGTCTCTTCTCCCTTCCAACCTCTTAGTAGCAACACTAATGGGTGATGGCAAGATGAATCTCCATTAAGAAACAAGGAGATGAAAGAATCGGGAGTCAGTGCTAGTATATAAGCAGCAGCCTACCCACATCCTAGAAACAGGAAGTATGGGCCTCTAGCTTCTTGCACCCTGATCCTTTTTTCTTTTCCTTTTAGCCCTAAGATAGGAAGGAGAAAAATAGGTTATGAAAGAACACATGGAGAGTTGAGGCAACTAAGGTTTTCTATCTCAGAACCTGCACCTTTTTAGGCAAGGCTCTAGCACCCCAGGGCCCAGCCAGTGATTCAGCAGCAAGCCCCTTCTACCAGCCTCCTTCCCCAATCGCTGCCATTCTCTTTCCAAGGACTGAGACACTGGAGATCCAGTGGGAAACCCTCTTCAGGGAGTGGGTGATCAGGTGGATTTCCAGGTTTGCTAGCCCCCCCACTTCCTCTGCATTGTCTAGAAGCAGCACCAGAAAGCCAACTCCTTGGGCTTGTAGCAGCTTAGCAGGTATTTTTGTCTCTTTTTTTTGGTGGAGGACACTAGGTTTTTTCAGCCCCATCTCTGTTTGCCTACTCCTCGCCTTGTAGTTTGGTTTTCCATTGGTGGGAGGGATCCATTTCTCCTTCCAACTTCCTGTCTGAAGCAGTGCAGCCTGCAGCACTCTCCTCAGCAAACCATGAACAATTTCTTCATCACCCACTGCTATTGTTCCTTCAGGAGCATGGGTGAGCCGGCCTCTTTCATGGCACCCCCTGGGCTTATTGGTTTGGGGAGCTTTCTTTCCCTCGAGCAGGCATGCAGGGCATTTCCCAGATCCATTCTCTAGTCTGTGGTTCCTCCTCCTCCCCATGTTTCTGTTGCTGTTTCCCCTGACCTGGGTCAAATACCTAGTAAGAAACCTGCCATTTTTGCTACCTTCCCAAAATCTTTGGAGGTATCTGATTTCCATCTCTAATCACTATCACTGACCTGTCCCACTTGCCTGACCCCTACTTAGACTAACAGTAAACACAGCAGTTCCAAGACCAGCATCCAGACCTTGATCCCAAACAAAGATATTGCTGCCCTCCTAATGAGAATATCCTTCCTAGAGCCTCTTACTCTGAGGGCCCTTTCTGTGTGGGGGTTAGATGCTCCAATAAACTAGTCAAGGAGTAAACTTTTCAAAAGGGTTCTCTCTTCCTTCGAGACTGAAGAGGTAATACCTTGTCATGCAGCAATCCTAGAGGTTATTCTGAGGAGTGGGATCAGGTAAACAAATGATCTCCTGGCTCCAGAAAATACTCCAGGTGACCAAGGGTAAAAGATTTCTTCTTGTCTCTCTGAAAATGTACTTTGCCTACATATTCTATAGCAGAGATCGGCAACCTTTCAGAAGCGGTGTGCCGAGTCTTCATTTATTCACTCTAATTTAAGGTTTCGCGTGCCACTAATACATTTGAACGTTTTTAGAAGGTCTCTTTCTATAAGTCTATAATATATAACTAAACTATTGTTGTATGTAAAGTAAATAAGGTTTTTAAAATGATTAAGAAGCTTCATTTAAAATTAAATTAAAATGCAGAGCCCCCCCCGGACCGGTGGCCAGGACCCGGACAGTGTGAGTGTCACTGAAAATCAGCACACATGCCATAGGTTGCCTACCTCTGTTCTATAGTCTCCACAGACAAGGCTGCCAACCTTTCCCTTTGCAGTGCCCAGTAGGTCCTAGCTGTTGATTTCACTCATTTGGCATTGTATTCTGGGCTCTAAAGAAGGAGTCTGTCTCCATCCTAGTGTCCCCTTCTCTTAACCTACCTGGTGAGATTCTTAGTTTTCTTACAGATTCTACCTAGGCTGCCTTCTTCCTGTTTAATGCTGCCTTTGATAGGCTCATAGATTTAGAAGGAACCCCCTCACTTGCTACAGCAGCTGCTATATTTGTGTTTGGAGCAGGAAGGCTGCATTTAGTACATCACAGACCTTTTCTACAAGGGCATTAAGCTGTTTGGAGAACAACTAGGTAAGGGTAACTAAAGGAGCACTTCTTGCTCAAGAATCTGCTCCCTCAGCACTCTTATCCCTCCTCTTCCTTCTCTAGAATCTGGTATCAAGGAGAAAAAAATTCCCACAGCCATTGACTTCCCTCTTCAGGATGCTAAGGAACACGCTCTTCACTCAGAACCTTCTTCTGCAAAACTCGTTGAGTTTTGATGCGGCCTCCCTGGTGATGGCTACAGGGTTGGCAATGAGAAGGGGCTCCAAGTTTCAGGTCTGCCATACGAGATCCAGAAGACCATTCAGGACCTCCCCTTTGAGGGTGTGACTCTTGTTTTCCAAAAAGACGGATAAAAGGCTTCATAGCCTAAAACAGTGGTCTCCAAAGTGGGGTGTGCGCACCACAGGGGGTGCACAAGAGGATCCATCGGGGTGCGCCACCGGAGCAGCGCCATTTCCCCGCCCCCAGCAGTTTGGCCGAGAGTCCAAGCAGCTTTTTTGTTGTTGTTGTTGTTGTTGTTTTTTATTTCAACAGTTCGGCCGGGAGCAGGGGGTGCGAGCTCAAAAGTTCTTACTGACGGGGTGCGCAATCAAAAAAGTTTGGAGACCACTGGCCTAAAAGACTCAAGAGCCATCCTCAAATGGCTGGACCTCCATACTCCCACCATGCAGCGGAAACACTTCAGACCACAACCTCCTCCGCAGTTCTACCAACAGCAGAACCGACAGGACAGTTCCTGGAGGAGGAATTGGAGCAGTAGGAAGAGGCTGCACCTGTCCTCAGGCCAGGGCTCTGGCCAATCCAAGCCACCTCCCGGTCCCAAATCGGCCTTTTGAAGGTGCGGTCGAGGATGGCACACCAGAACAAGAACTGGATCTACTCTGCCTTACCTTTTCATCCCGACTATCCCCTTTCTACCGTGCATGGTCCTGTATCACTTCGGAACGCTGGGTGTGGCGCACGGTAGAGAGGGGATACTCCATCCAATTCTGTGCCCTCCCCCCCTTCCATTCCCCTTCCCTGTCCCTCTTCAGGGACCTCTCACGGGCAACTCCTTATACTGGAGGTGCACTCGCTCCTTTTGCTAGGGGCAGTGGAAGAGGTTCCTGAAGAGCAGAAGGGCAAGGGTTTCCTATTCCCAGTATTTCCTAATACCGAAAGCCAAAGGCGGGCTCAGGCCCATCTTAGACCTGAAAGAACTCAACAAGTTTGTGAAGAAGCTCAAGTTCTGCATGGTCTCTTTGGCCTTCATTGGATCCAGGAGACTGGTATGCCGCCCTTGACTTGGACGCATACTTTCACATAGCAATAATTGAAAAATTAATTATTTTAAAATAAAAAATACCTCAGGTTTGTGGTGAACAACAACCAATATCCGTTCACAGTCTTCCCGTTCAGCGGCACCTCGCGTGTTCACCAAGTGCACGGTAGTCATGGCCGTGTTCCTGCGCAGGTGGCAAGTACAGGTGTTCCCGTGCCTCGACAACTGGCTCATCAAGGGCCGCTCCAGAGCTCAAATGGAGGCACAGGTCGACTTCATAAGGGTAACGTTCGACAATCTGGGCCTTCTTCTGAATGAGGGGAAATCAACGTTGTCTCCAGTTCAGCAGATAGAATTTATAGGGACAGTGCTGGACTCGACCCAGGCCAGGGCATACCTCCCAGAAGTGAGGTTCCAGGCCTTTGGCAATATCATTCGAGGTCTCAGGCAGTTCCCCACTACCACAGCAAGGAATTGCCTGAAACTTCTAGGACACATGGCAGCCTGTACCTGTGTGGTGCACTTGGACTTTGGCATTTTCAGTCATGGCTAGCATCGGGGTATTGGCCAGCCCGAGACAATTTGGACAAGGTTGTAACCCTGCCTCGCCAGGTTCTTGACTCCCTTCTGTGGTGGCTCAACCCACAGGTAGTATGTGCAGGGATTCCCTTCTCCAGCCCTCAGCCGTCTCTCTCCCTAGTGACGGACGCATCAGCACTGGGCTGGGGAGCACATCTGGGAGACCTCAAAACTCAAGGCCTCTGGTCTCAGGCAGAGCTCGCTCTCCACATCAATGTCAGAGAGCTGAGAGCGGTGCGCCTGGCATGCCAGACTTTCCACATCCACTTATCAGCCAGCTTTGCAAGCATGTGCATTAGGGCCTAATTCAAAGCCCAGTAAAGCTAATGGGAGTCTTTCCACTGAAGTCTGTGGACTTTGGATCAGGTTGTAGGTCCCCAGCAGCAGCTCACAGTGAAGCTGTGGAGTGCTGTGTTCAGATAGATTTATCACAGAATAACGCAGCTGCGATAGGTTGTATTCACATCTAACAGTTACAAATTCCCTGATCCATTTTGTAAAATCATGTTCCTAACCCTGTTGCAGCAAAAACCACGTGGCTGTGTGCTGTCTGTTGTAGGGTATTACCAGGGTCCAATGTGCTCTTTGGCAAAACTTAACCTAAAATCTGTGGTTAGCTCCCCTGGGCTTTGTCTACACTACAGATCTTACAGCGGCACAGCTGTACCGCTAAAGCTACACCGCTGTAAGGTCTCCCGTGTACCCGCTCTATACCGGAGGGGGAGAGTTCTCCTGCCAGCATAATTAAATCACCCCAACGAGTGTCTCCTGCCAACAAAGCGCTGTTCACACTGGCTTGTCATTGAAACTTATGTTGGGCAGGGAGGTGTTTTTTTTCCCCACACCTCTGATTGACAAAAGTTTTACAGACAAAAGTGCTAAGGTCAACAAAGCCTCAGTTCCATGGCAGCTGACTGAAGATTCTGCAGCACCTTCAGGCACACTTACAAAATGGAATATTGTATTGAATTAACTAGGAAAATGAACAGTGTAACATCCATTGTTGTTTAAAAATTGAATGTAACATCCATTGTTGTTTAAAAACAAGGTGTGGCCATAGCATCCTTCTGCTCTCACCATCCCAAGGTGCTCAAGTGAATTTTTGGGCCATTGGCAACCAGAGTACATTACAGCAGTCCTGAACCTGTTCTGAACTCTATGCCGGAGAGCGGGCCTGTGGAGAACTGGTCCTTGGGTGTCTTGAGGAGGGCAAAACACAGCTCCTTTGTGTGCATATCCTTGTTCTTCTCCTGTGACTGAGCAGCAACCTCAGTTTTCAATGTTCTGCGGAAGAAGTAAGAGTCAGACTGTCTCAAAGTGCAGGGCAGATCTGGTGTCTGAATCCAGAGGGCTTCACTTAGCAGCCTGAGTCTCGTGCTTAACTGAGCAACCAAAATTCTCATGAGCTTGGATCTAAGCATCTTGCTGGAGTTCTGGAAACCATTCACTAAGAAATCTTTTGCGTTGAAATGGTGACTATATTTTCTGCTGGGTTTCTAGTAGGAATGTGGCATTTCACCTTTCCCCCGGGGCCTTTCATTTTAGAATGTTTTTTATTCTTAATGAGGTCATACTCACATTACTCCACGCTCAAAGCACATTGCTGCTTCCCACTCCTGCAGCATGAGTATCTTTTTTTTTTTTTTTTTTTTTTTCCGTGCACCCTTATGTGAAACATTAGCTTAGAGTTGTTGCATTCCTTTATAACTCTCTGGGCTCCTGGAACTGGCCAAGATATATTGGACTCCCTCTTCAAGCAGTTTTGGTCTGTTCTAAACATCGTTTTTTCGGTTGCAGATATGGTAACCATCGGTCTGAGCAAAATCTAAGCCCTTATGGCCCATCCTCCATTTAAACTATTTCACAAAGATAACGTTGTGTTGTATCTTCACCTCAACTTTTTGCTCCACTCCTCTGAAAGCTTCATAGTATGCCTGCTCAGGCCAGACTTTAAAATTTGGATAGGTCCAAGCCTTCTAGGAAATCATCTCAGCTGCTCATATTTGGTAAGACATCCCAGGCAGTCTCTGTTCAGAGACTGTTTAAATCAGATACATATGATAGGCTAAACTTACAAGGCTATGAGTAAGCAGGAGTTCCAGTGCTGAGAGAATTAAGGGTTCTTTTGGTAGTGCTCGGTGTGCCTTTCCCTCTCCCCTTTGCCATGTCTCCCTAACAGATTTGTAAGTCTGCTGCACAAAGTTCAGCTTCTCCAGCACTGTTCTTTCAAATGAGAAGCCCGACTGAAGGATGAAACACTGTTTTCTTAAGTCTTTTTTCAGCTAAGCACTTCCACGCCCTTCTCCTGAACACTGCTGCTGTTCATTGTTCTTTGCGGAGGCAATTTTTGAAGAATGGAACTTACTTATTAGTAACTGGAATTTTCCAAATGTATTGCCTCTGCATATCTACACGCTGCACCTCATCCCCAGACTTTTGTTGAGTCTTGGATGCTGAAGTAGAGAGGAATTAAGACCAGCTGGAGTCACCGGCTTTTTATAACCTTGAGTAGAATTCTTGGGGTCATGGTTAATGCTCAACAGTTAACATCATAAAATAGCCCGGGAACTTTTTTTAAGGATACTATTACCTGAAGATCTACATGCTTAACTCAACTAGATGTGCTGTGCTACTTTAGAACCAAAATGCAAAAAAATCTGAGAGTTTACATCTCTGAAGGAAAATGTAGTTGCTCTTAAGTGCTATAGTTCACTTCTATGTCCTGCCCTGGAAGAGACGCAAGTGTGCATCCACAAATGTAATATGTCTCCTGTTTACTTGACTTACAAGTAAGTAACCTTCCTTTTGCTTTTCAATCTAGTGTAGTCCTTGTATTTTCATGGGGTGAAAATAATTCTTATATCAACTTGAGATTCCCCCCTTCCAAACGTGTAAATTAGCAGGCTAAAAAGTTGTTGTATCATATAGCTGTACTTTTCTGTCATATTTTAACATAAACACAGAGTTTACTATACCTTTGTACCCTCCAGTGCACATTCAATACTTTTTGTTGTGCGTGTGACAGAGATTCCCCACATGACTGTATATAAAACTATTGTTTTCATCTTTAGTGATGCTTGTAATCATGGCAGCAGCCATCTCTCATTTATAATTACAGATCGAAGATCTGTCAGATGAACTTTTTTCTTCACGTCATGCAAAATATGAAGAGAGAGAGAAAGCAAGGTGGTCGTTGTGGGAACAGAGCCGATGGCCCAGAAGAAATAGCAGGCAGGTGTATTGTCATAAATGGAGGACTCTTACAGAATCATTGGGATTTTCTGTTGGTAACACAGCAACTTTTAGAAATCCTATCAATAGAATGAAGCATCTTTTGAAAATGAGAGTATTCCTCATCAAATAGTTTACCATGTACGGTATCATACATATTTAATGTATTGCTTGAAAAGGAAAACTATATCGCTTTAAATCTTAGGAATTTAAAGAAAACCTAGGTTATTGGGATATTAGTGAATAAAAGCTTAACATTTTCTGAACCCATCCCACTTCTGCTGTTCGTTGCGGTGCTCAGTAATTATTGCCTTAGTCAAATGAATAGGGTGTCACTTCTCACTCAGTAATCTCGGATTTAGATGAAAGAATGGGGTGTCACTTCTCTGGATCTAAGACTGAAAGTAATTGCATTCAGAGACCCACTTCAAGTACTGGATTCTGTTAAGTTTGAACTTTCAAAAAAATGTTGTCAGATATAAAAATGTATTTAAATATTTTATACCAAGGTCAGCTTTGCTTTAGAGTTCTGTTTTCAGGTTTTCTTTACTTCTAAGCATATAAATAAGAAGCCATTATTAAAAACTTAGAGTAGTGCCTTTTTTCCTTTTTAAAAAAAAATTGGAATTGTTTCCAGTCACTTGACAGAGCAGTTATTAAACAAAAGCTTATTTTCTCATTTTGTCTTGTACTAGACCTTATAGCAAAAATGCTGAAGGACAGCAGGGCCAAGATCCAGTACTGAAAGAAAACCATCGCAACTCATGTGCCTCACTGCGTTGTGCTGCTGAAGCTGCTTCTGATCTTACTTCAGAAATCCACAGTTCTGTATGTTTAAGGGTCCCACAGCCTTCAAAGGAAAACCAAGAAGCAAAGGTATGATGGTTTTTAGTAAATAAGGGCCTGATCCAATGCCCAAAGTTTCCCTGACTTCAATGGGTCAGGCTCTAAAGTTGCAAATGTAAGTGTTCTCATCTCTAATGTTTGGATTGTGTTTAAAGCTTCTGCAAATTACCAGATTGAGATCACTTCCAAATGAAGGCCTCGATTTGTCACCAGACAAACAGGAACAGCACAGGCAAAACTTTCACTAGTGGGTCAAAATGTCTCCGCCTCGGAGATGAGAGAGTAGCAGGCTCTCTATTGATACATTCTGTAGCTTTTTTTCAGAGGATGCCAACATGTGTTCCAAATAGTACTGATTGTGATGGTAATAGATGTTCTTAACAGTAGAAAATAGAGGATTCCTTTTTTACATCCCTTGCCTCTTACATTGTAACTGCATTGTTTAACCTTGGAAACAATGTTGGGATACAACTTATTTAAAAGATTCTATACAAAATGAAGTTGTGCTGTATTAAGCCAAGCTACATTGAAAATTGGTACCCAGCAGAATGGTATTCTTCCCTGTAGCTGAAGAACCCTGCAAGCACTGTAAAGAACAAGACTCATTTGTTACTTGATAACAGAATCATTCTGCACATAACTAACCAGGACCCCTCTTTCCTCCCCTCCCCCCTCTGACTCCTTTCAGTCTGAGCTGTGGGAACTTCGGGTTTTTCCGTTAAAGGATGAAGACATAGAAACCTTACGGTGCCAAGACCAAATAACAAATCAGACTGAAAGTTCAAGTGCAGCTTTCCACAGTGACTCCCTCTGCACTTCATGTACTCCCATCACTTTGCCAAACAATGGCCATCCACCAAGAAAACAATCCACAGAAGAGCTGGAAGACTGCAAAAGTGTTTTCCTGGGACTCTGCAGCACAAGAAAACACAGGTGACAGGGAATAATGTGGTTCATTAGGAAAGCCGAGTAAGATGGAGAAAAGTATAAGGTAAAATCTCTGTTGTTCACACAAGAAATAACAGCACAATTCAAATACTGTACATTAGTAGCATATAATATATTTTCTTTCTTGCTTTGTAACAGGTAGGATAAAATCCCAAACGCAACACTTTCTTCTTCCCGAACCACAAGAGAAACTAATTCTTTCGAGCTGGAAGTCTAGTATTCCCTGTGCTGAAAGTGGGCACACCTAAATAGCTGGCACGGTTTACTGCTTTCTGTTGTCATCTTGCCACGTTCTTTAATATTCTTCCTTTTTTTCTTTCAAATGTGTTTATGGTTCTGATGGATTCTGGGACAGCAGAACACACTTTATTCCTTTAAACAAACAACTTCAAAACACAGAAAAACTACTTGAAAAGACAGTGAGGAGGAGGGGGTAATTTCAAATTGTTTCCTTTGGTGGCATGAGCATGTGGCAAATACCTGCCTTGTCTGAAATCCCTTGAATATTTAAGTACCAGTAGTTTTTAAATGACACTTTCAGAAGCCTTATATTTGGCTTAAAATGAGTCACTCATTCAACTCTGAGGATTTCTGCATGAAACTAACAATAAACACTAACACACAAATATACCACTATATTTCCATAGTTGATTTCTCTACTATATGAAAGGTAGACAGTTTTCTATTTCAGTCACATGGGGAGCAGAGTAGCCTAGGAGTGGTGAGGAAACAAAGATTGAATTAAATGAAGATGCAGCTCTGAATTTCATTTTGGATCATCAGATATTTGGAGACCTAACTCCTAGACCTGCAGTAGCTAATGCTGCTTATAACTGTGCTGTGTATCTTACCAACAAGTATAGTTATTACGATTTCTAAGCAATACCTTGCAAGGTTCTACCAAGTATGCAAAAGCAGAGTGACTAACCAGAAAGGAAAACATTGTTAATAAGGACATCAGAAGGGCTTAAAAAAAAATTTCATAATGTTTCTAAATACAGATTGATTTTTAAATTCCCAGCCATTACACTAAGAAAATAAAAGCAAATTGTTTAAACTCATACATTCTGAATTATAGTATTTAGAATTTATCTGCATCCTCAAGTGATGCTAATAGAAGACGACGCATACAAGAATTGACGATATAGCAGAATTCTTGTAGCAGAACAGTAATTCGACACCAGTAGCACATATGTATAAACCACTGTCAGCAGGAAGTTTTTCTGTGTACAACAGTTGAAGGCAATTATATAGGAGTCTCTGTTCTTGTACAAAATTTTTCCTCAGCTTGTAATATCCAATACTGACAGATGACCCGTTTGTAGTGTCAAACTTAATTTTTTTCCTGTCAGATTGACTGGAAATATACGCTGGACCTCAGAAAAAAGTTCAGTCAAGTTTCAACACTACTGCCTATGCTACATTGTAGTTTATTGCACATTCTGATTTATTTTAAATCCTTTTTTTAACACTGGTTTGTCCAGCAAATTAAACTCAAATTTTGCCTCAATGTCTGATACAATAATCTTCAATGCAAGGTTTTTTAAATTAAAAGTTATTTCCATACAATGTGTATAGTCTGAATTTGATTAGCAATAGAAGTACTTAGATTCCCTTCACAGGTCTGTAACATCAAATTAGTGGTATGTGCCTTTAAGACCTGAAAACCTGTATGGTCTTTTAATGGCTTTGTGGGAGCCACAGAGTAGTAAGGGTACAAAGCCTTGCTGTTGCATTTGTTAATGTTGCATAACTAACTGGCTGTGAGATTGTTGTTTCCCCCTCTATTATCCCTTCTTCCTAGTTTCTGAGTGGAATGGGGTATTTCTCATCTCTCTCCCTCGTCTTCTGGCTGCTGGGAATGTGAGTTGGAGAGCAGTCTGAGGTGAGGCTCTTTTCTTCTCCATTCCCCTGCTCCTTCAAAGTGAAGATAGGAGCAGCTCAGATCCTCATAGCTCCCATCATACAACTTTATAGATTGTTCAGTGCCTCCTGCTCTTGTCTGATCTATCTGGTAGTGTGAGGAGCAATCCTGGGATCTGGGCATCAGTCACATGAACTCCCTGCATGCAGGACCCAGGAGAACTACAGGTGAGGAACACTGACTTAGTAATGAAGTCTGAATCATCCAGGATCCTGAAGGAAAAAGAGAGAGTTAAGAGAATATTTTAAAAATGAAGTAAACTTTCGAGTAGGACTACTAACCAAACTGGGTGGGTTGGCAGGCAGGCAGCTCGCTGCATTGCTTTTTAGAGGATCTGGATAGGAGACTCTTGCACTATAAAATCAGTAACTACAAATGGTATTACGTAG
Organism: Trachemys scripta elegans; assembly: GCF_013100865.1. NCBI lineage: Eukaryota > Metazoa > Chordata > Testudines > Emydidae > Trachemys > Trachemys scripta. Next base: position 63,098,625 of record NC_048308.1, on the reverse strand, counting down.
GATGAAGAAATCTTTGCAGTGCCCCTGAGTAGTTCCTGGCAATTTCCTTTATTGAGCAGTATTAACATCCTCTTCTAAAGATGTTATTTGTTAATCTTGCCAGTTACATGGCTGATACAAATGGAGATTGCACACAACCTCTTTGTCCCTATTGAAATGCCCTCTGCCCTACCCATTGTGTGAACAGGCTAAACCTTCCAAGAACGTAATGAAACCACCCTGGCAAAGATGAGATGGGCAAGAAAGAGACTGAAAAACTGGATGCAAAATGGAGAACTTTCCTTTTATATTTTCTTCCTATGCAAATATTTAAGGCATTTTTTTCCATCTTGTAGTCCACATCTCATCTGATTAAAAAACAGATTTGGGATAGCAAAATAATCTGCTGGGGGCAGATTCTAAGACCACTTCCATCCCTTGAACTCCATGACATAAGGCAAGAATAGAATATAGTTTATTGTTTCTCTTTACTTACCACTCCCCCATACCAGCCCTGCACTCTGTAATCCTTCCAGTTCCTGTATGTCCTCCCATAATTACGTGTGTGCTTTCTCCCAGTGCCCCAAGTGCCTGGAATGGCCATCCTCTTCCCTCCCCCCAGCCTACACACTACACACCACTTAACCTCTCCTTCAAATCTCCCCCCACTACTCCACAAGCTCATTTTATTGGTATAAACCTCCCTCCTCGCCGGTGTCATCTCCCTGACTCTGGAAACTCTTGGGGCTAAGGATGCTACTATTTACTTGTATTACAGTAGCCCCTAGAAGCTCCAGCTGAGATTGAGGCCCTATTTTGCTAGGGTCTGTACAAACACATTGGAAGAGACAGGCCTTGCTCCAAATAGTTTATAGTCCAGAGTCAAGACAGCGTGGGATTATGATCCCCATTTTACAGAGAGAGACAGACAGACAGTAAGTGACTTGCCCAAGGCCACACAGGAAGTCTGTGACAGTAAGAAACTGCACTTAGTCTGTCTAGCACCTACACAAGCCCCATCCCCACCCTCTTTCTTCACATCTGTTGTACATATCTGTTGTGCTGTCTTCAGTTCTTAATAATAAAAACTTATGGTTATAATAATTCTCTCTCATGGAAATGGCCTCCATCAATTTCCTTCCTTTCCCTCACCTATAGTTTGTGTATTGTGTCACATGAATTTTGAAACAACTAGCTGTCTAGGTCAGAGCATGCTGAGAACTGCTATACGCACAGCTCAGCCCCAGGGCTGAGTTTATAAAAAGCCATGAAGCCCCTTACTCAAGTTCCCCCCCCCCCCCATACCTCCCTTAAACATTCAAAAATTTCCTCAACTTTTTGTCTTTTAGCTGTTACATAAAGGCTAAAACAGGTCATTCCTCCCCTCCCATCCCCCTGTGCAACTGTAAATTACTGAGCATTATGCAGTCAGGCACTGTGACTTGTTTTAGTATGTTTGTGCTTTGTTTACCATTTTGAATCAAAAGGCATTTTTTCAGGTCTTCATATCTCCTTCCCTGGCCCTGTTGCAAGAGGTTTCACATCCTCCTTCAGATCCACGACCTTCATCAAAGCATGGGAAGGGCAGAAAGTCCTCAGATGTGGCAAGCAGAGCATATTTTCAGTATAGTTTCTCACCCTATTTGGGTGCATGCTAGCTTGCTTACAGAACTGTCTTTTGGAGGACCCCATATTCAAATAAGGATTGAATTGGACATCTGGAGTCTTATATATTTTCCTCCATTGATGACAGTGGGCACCCTGGACCTCCAGGCCAGTAATGCAGTAGTGCACAAAAGTCTGCTTTGGCACTACAATCTAGATGGCTTTATTGGCTCTCCCTTGGAACTTTGCCTGTTTTGAGACAAATAATTCTTAACTGGCTTTCATTTTAGTCCCTGTGATATCCCTGCACTTTTATTGTTGAAAATTTATTTACATCATGAATTCATCCACCTAAAGAATCATGAGACTGAGGTTATAGAAAAGTATAACTAATTATGTTCCTCACTGGGGGTCTGGCAGGTTGAATGGCATGAGACTGATGTGCAGAGTGTCTGGAAATCTGATTTCGGCATGAAAGTTTGAGTCAAACTTCTCTATTCATTGACCCATGACTGAGTGATTCTGTGTGGTTAATTTTAATATGGAAATACCTAGTCTGATCAGGCATCCAAAGGGAAAGTGGCTCTCTGTTCAATATGTACTTTCATGGATGAGGTGTAGCTGCTGTTTTCTGTGCATAAGCATATTTACATCACTTAAAAATAAGTGCAGGAAGGCATGCTGGACAGAAAATTGTCATTTTTAATTGTTTGCTAATAGTGAGAAAATGGGCAATTTTTAAGGAGTAATAGAAGAATGTAATTAAGCATATGTGAAAGTAGTAATCTCCATGGTGACTAAGAGCCTTTCCCTCAACTGTAATAAGAGGCTGTGGAAGTGAAGAGATCACACTTCCAAAGGGGGGTGCTGCAGTAGGAACAATTAGCCAGCCACTCTGCTGGGGAGGTGAGGTGGTTTTCCTGCATGTATGTTTTCCCCCTGAAGTGCAGCCCTAGGCTGGCAGTTTACACCTGCTCAAGCCTGTCGACAAAAAAAGGTGTGGACCCCAAACTGCTCTAATCTAGGACTGACAAAGGATTCAATTACATATTTCTCCTTGGGACAGAGCATAGTATTTTTTTTTAACTGAAAGGGTGTTAAATGACAACATGCAGTTAAACATTCTCTCCACGGTACTGTGGAATGAGTACTGTGTGAATGAGTTCTGGTAACTAGTTATACTGTATTTGAGCAAATGATTCCATACTGACAGTTATCCCGGACTTGATTCTGTTTAAACTCTAGCTGGCTTACTAACAGCATTGAGGATGCCTTGGCCCAGGCCTCACAAGCCTGGCTGAGCCCCTTGGTACTTTTTTGTGCAACCCAGGCCAAATGCCTTTGGACTGGTCTACACTGTGGGAGGGGGTGGGGGTGATGTCGATGTCAGATACGTCGACTTCAGCTACGCTATTCCCGTAGCTGAAGTTGCGTATCTTATTTCGACTTACCTTGGGTCCCTCACGGCACGGGATCAACATCCACAGCTCCCCTGTCGACTCTGCTACCGCCGCTCGCCCTGGTGGAGTTCCGGGAGTATGTTCGGGGATCGATTTATCGCGTCTAGACAAGACACGATATCGATCTCCGATAGATCGATTACTACCCACCGATTCGGCGGGCAGTCTGGACGTACCCTTTGTTGCTGCATCCTCACACCTGCTTTTACTGAGGGAGCTAGAGTGGCTATGTTTACCAAGCTGCCCCCACACCTGTAGTATCTCTTCTCTGTTGAACTGGGGTATTGGGAAGAAGTGTACATACATGTCCAACATGGTTTTTCAGAGAGAGACTAACTAGAGGAATTCTTGAACCAGTCCTTTCTTTCTTGACTATCATTGCTTAGAAACTGAACACCTGAAGCAGATTCACCCTGTGGTTCTAAACTATCCTACTTCCCCTCCACTGGAGTAGGCCTCGTGGATGCTGGTTATTACATTTTATACACAGGCAACAGCTGAAGTAGCTGCTTGGTCTTCCAGCCATGGATTGCCTGAAGGATACATTTACCTATAATTAGGCACTGGAGCCTATCTGAATAGCTAGAATGCAAAAGACCTGGCTCAGGATCCCCATGTGCTTTTGTACAAATGAGCAAATACCCTGTGGCTGCTCATTCTGCAATTAAAATTTTGTTAACCCACAATAGCAGGCAACTTACTATTCTACTGCTAGTGACAAAACCACTCTTCTACAATGAAGTTTGTTGTAAAAACTTCAGGAATCAATGTCTAATCTAATAACTGTACCTTCAGATCATTTATCTTGGAAAGTTTTCACTAGCTAGTCATAAGGATACCACCTATGAAAACTAGGCCAAGAGACTTAGTTTTTCAAAGGAGAAGCTATGATAAAAGCTTACTGTGGAACTTTTATTTCCCACTGCTGTGAGAACGAAATATTGTACCATAACTTTATTGGGGTGTACATACCTGTCTAAGTTAGTGAACTTAGTTCTGGAAAGATGCTCTTTCTTGGGGTAGATTGGTTCATCCTGGAGTGCACATACCACTGAACAGCTAACAGATGAGTTTTGCTAGTCGTAAGATGACTTATCATCAGTGTTTTATTTCAAACATTGAAACAGTTTTGTAGGAATGCACAGAGCAGACTCTTAGTCTTCCACACCTTTCAAACAAAAACTCACAATTCTGTTTCCATCCAATACCTGTTATCTGCTATAAAATAAGTCTCCAGCCAATTTAAGGGATAGCACTGGCTGATTGTATTTCCAGCCCTGGCAAAACAGCTGCTTGCAGTGAAGGAACAATTCTTCAGTGCTGCAGTCCTGGTTCAGCAGCAATGTTTCCATACTGGAATAGAACCCGTTCACACTCAAGCTGCCTTGGCATGAGTTGGCAGTCTCATCGGTCCAGGGAACGTTTCTGAGCAGCTTCTGAACACACATTCCTCAGGAGGTTGATGACAGATCTAGGATCTTCACTTTTCATAATAGCACTGCCAGACACAATCATGTTTGCTCCTGCCTGGAAGAAGGTTAACCAGCCAGCTGTGTAATATGGACCACCACCACATAATCCCAGTACACTCTAACTAGTGAAATTAGAAAAGGTAGGTAACTATTGTCCACTTGCAATACGCATGGACTTCATCAGCACAGGTTCAGACTTCAAAAAAATTACTCTACTAAGAAAAGGGTATTTCCCCAAACAGCTTTCCTGCAGCCTTGATTAGTTCTGGTTCTATCCTGAGCAGAGGGTGACAAAACAAGTGCTGTAGGTTAGGTCATGGTATGGGACAGCTCAGTGGTTTGAGCATTAGCCTGCTAAACCCAGGGTTGTGAGTTCAATCCTTGAGGGGTCCATTTAGGGATATGGGGCAAAAATCTGTTGGATTGGACTAGATGACCTCTTGAGGTCCCTTTATGATTCTAAAACAAAGCAAATGGCCAAACTGAAAGACCCAGCAGGGAGATTACAATCTCGTGCACAGAAAGAAGGAGAGTCCTCACTGTGCAGTTCAGTTTTTAAAGCTTACCTCTGCACATTTATGGATGGTGTCTGGCCCCACACCACCATCCACTTCAATATCCAAGGAAGGAAATTGTGTCCTCAGCCACTGAATCTAAAGAGCCCATACAAAAACCCCCACAAAAGTTAAGCACTTGGTTTTACATAGATACTCCCCAGGTCTATATAATTTCTAACATTTAAATGACTAAGGATTTTTTGTTAATGTCCTCTCCCTTCCCAGTTGTCAAGGCATAGGGAGTAGAAACAGACTAGTTCCATTTAATAAAACACAATCAGTATCTACCTTTGGCATCATGTCTTCCATGAACTTCTGCCCTCCAAATCCAGGTTCTACTGTCATCACCAAAGCCATGTCTATCTGATTGGCCCATGGTGCTAAATATTCAACTACAGTTCCAGGTTTGATGGCCAAGCCAACCTACGGAAGGAGGGAAAGATAAATGTAAGTACATCTGTAGGACAAAGGAGGCTTGCACCTGTGTTAGCATTGCTCTGATACTGGCTACTACAAGCTTTAAAAAAATACTGATTAGATATTGTGAACAGTATTTAGAATATTATTTAGGCTCAATTAAGGCAAAAAGGTATTGATTGCATTAAAGCAATGGTCCACAAACTTTTTATGTTGCTCCCCACCCATAATGTAACCAGTCCATGGCCCCCAGGGGCGGAGCTGCAGCTGGGAGCAGGAGTCGAAGCCAGGAGCGGAGCTGGGTGGCCCTTCGTGCACCTCACACTTTGGGGACCACTGCATTAAAGCAAGATTCCACTTTGTCTCCAGGACTTCTGTTCAGATATAAATTGCTTTCATTTCATTAGTCCACAAGAACATTATTGCCCAGATCTTTCAATGCCAGAGGGAGGCAGCTACTGCAATGCAACACACTACTCTTGCCACACCAGCTCCTCACCTTCATCCCATTTTCCCGAATGTCTTTAATCAGTGCCCCTGGATTGTCTGTAGCCTCTAGGTGAAAAGTGTACTGGTTTGCACCTGCTACAGCCATTGGTTTCACCCACTGCTCCGGCTTGGCAACCATCATGTGCATATCTGAAAGGAATCACGAGTAAGCAAGATACACTGGGCATGCATCATTCACCAAAATATACCAATATGTGGACTATCTGTAATTCATATGCCATATCTGCTGCTTTAGAGTCATTACAGAAGATGCACATTCAAAGCATGTGCTCAGAGCTCAAAAAGAGTAGTAACAGCATAAGCTGTTTAAATGAGTGCATATTAATTTATACAAAACAAATTCAGAATATAAATCCATGCTCAATGTTGGTATTATTAGATATGTTTAGTAATAATTACTACTTGAGCTTAATAGGACATCGATTACATTATAGTGACATGCCACATGGGAGAGTGTTTCTTTAAAGTACTAAAAAACAAACAGTAGCTCACATAATACATTCTCCCCTCCCTCTGACTTAGTTTAGCTAAGAAGGAAACTGTATTTTTACAGCGTTTTGCTTGGCTATAAATATTTCGTAATCACCGAACATGAGGCCCAGGACATGGCTCCTTTGTGCTACTCAAGTTCTAGAAAGGGGCTGGAAAGCTGGGGAAATCCTCATCTGGCATAGCTGGCTCTACACTAGCCCTCCTCGACTTTCCCCACATGTACGGGGATGTGTTGTAACCACATTCCAATGATTCCTGCCACCATCCTGGCCTCCAGTGTAAGGCTATTCTAAACTAAGACAGCATAAAACCAGCCCCAGGATTAGGGAGCAGCAAAACGGTTTTGAGGTTACCCCACTGAGTTGTGGCCTGAGCTTACAGGCCACAAGTGAGGATAAAATCCACAATGTTTTGTAGTTTCCTTTGTCAGTATAACAACACGTACTCAAGAGTTTGGAAAAATGAAGTCCTTACCGAAGAAAGGATCCTGACCCAGCTGCTTTCGAAGGCTCTCTACTACAGGGTGTCCAAATGTGATGTTCGGAACAAAGTGCCTAGCAATTAGAAAAAAGCACTTTATTAGGCTTGATATGGTTTTACTGTATGGTGACTAAAGTAAGGAATTTTATATTGACCTACATTTATGGGAAATATAAAAACAAATCTTTATAGACTATGTTCAAGAAGCAGTGTCGTTAATACAATTAACCTCTCCCAGCTGCAGGCAGTGCCACCACCAGCAGCAGCGCAGAAATAAGGGTGGCAATATTGCAACCCCCCTACAATAACCTTGGAACCCCCCCAATTCCCTTTTGGCTCAGGACCCCCCATTACAACACCATGAAATTTCAGATTTAAATATCTGAAACTGTGAAATTTCAGATTTTAAAAATCCTATCACTGAAATGTACTAAAATGGATTGTGAATTTGGTAGAGCCCTAATAATAGGGTTATAAGCAATAGCTAGCATAGATTTGTCCAGAACAAATCATGCCAAAGCAACTTAATTTCCTTCTTTGACAGGGTTACTAGCTTAGTAGATTCAGGGTAAGCAAGACGTGACATGTCTTGATTTTAGTAAGCCTTTTGACACAATTCCATATGACATTCTCATAATCAAATTAGGGAAATACAATCTGGACAAAACTATTATCTGGTGCAAATCTGATTGAAAGACCATACTCAAAGAGTAGTTATCAATGGTTTCCTGTCAATCTAGTGGGGTCCCACACATCAGCCATGGGTCCGGTACTATTTAATATTTTAATAACTTGGATAATAGAGTGGAGAATATGCAGAAGACACCAAGATGGGAGGGATGCTAGCATCTTGGAGGACAGGATTAGATTTCAAACCAACCTTGACAAATTAGAGAATTGATCTGAAATCAACAAGATGAAATTCAAAAATGACAAATGCAAAGTAACACACTTAGGAAGGAAAAATCAAATGCACAGCTACACAACAGGAATAACTGGCTAGATCATAGCACTGCTGAAAAGGATCTGGCGGTTATAGTGGATCACAAATTGAATAAGTCAATAATATGATGCACTTGCAAAAAAGGCCAGTATCTTTCAGGGGTGACTGACAGGAGTGTCATATGTAAGAGGTGGGAGGAAACTGTCCTGCTCTACTTGGCATAGGTGAGGCCTCAGCTGAAGTTCTTGTCCAGTCTGGGCACCACACTTTAGGAAAGATGTGGACAAAATGGACAGAGTCCAGAGGAGAGCAACAAACAAGATATAAGGTTTAGAAATCCTGACCTATGATGAAAAGTTGAAAAACTGGGCATGCTTATTCTTGAGAAAAGAAAAGTGGGGGGTGGGGGAGGGATTTGATAACCGTCTTCAAATATAGCTGAATCACTTGGTAATAGTGACCATAATGTAATTAAATTGAACATCCCTGCGGCAGGAAAAACACCACAGCAACCCACCACAGTTGCATTTAATTTAAGAAAGTGGGACTACACAAAAATGGGGAAGTTAGTTAAATAAATTAAAAGGTACAGTGCCAAAAGTGAAATCCCTGCAAGCTTAATGGAAACTTTTTAAAGGCCTCATAATAGAGGCCTTTTAAATCCCAAATTTAAAAACATAGAGGACCAAAAAAGTGCCACCATGGCTAAACACCAAAGTAAAAGAAGCAGTGAGAAGCAAAAAGGCATCCTAGTGAGGAAAACAGAAAGGAGTGTAAACTCTGGCAAATGAAGTGTAAAAATGTAATTAGGAAGGCCAAAAAAGAATTTGAAGTACAGCTAGCCAACGAGTCAAAAAGTAATAGCAAAAAGAATTTTAAGTACATCAGAAGCAGGAAGTCTGCTAAACAACCAGTGGGCCACTGGATGATTGAGATGCTAAGGAGCCCTCAAGGATGATGAGGCCATTGCAGAGAAACTAAATATATTCTTGGCATCAGTCTTCACGGCTGAGGATGTGAGGGAGATTCCCAAACCTGAGCCATTCTTTTTAGGCGATAAATCTGAGGAACTGTTCCAGACTCAGGTGTCATTGGAGGAGGTTTTGGAACAAATTGATAAAAAGTAATAAGTCACCAGGACCAGATGGTATTCACCTAAGAAGGAAGGAAGGAAGGAAGGAAGTCAAATGTGAAATTGCAGAACTACTAACTGTGGTATATAACATTTAAACCAGCTTCTGTATCAAATGACTGGAGGATAGCTAATGTGACATCAATTTTTAAAAAGGGTTCTAGAGGGGATCTAGCAATATACTAGAAGTCTTTGAGGGGGTCAACAAGCATATGGACAAGGGGGATATAGTGTACTTAAATTTTCAGAAAGCCTTTCACAAGGTCCCTCACCAAAGGCTCTTAAGCAAAGTAAGCAGTCATGGGATAAGAGGGAATGTCTTCTTATGGACTGGTAACTGGTTAAAAGATAGGAAACAAAGGGTAGAAATAAATGGTGAGTTTTCAGAATGGAGAGAGATAAATAATGGTATACCACAGTCTGTACTGGAACCAGTACTATTTAACATATTCATAAATGATCTGGAAAAAATAGGCAAAATTTGCAGATGATACAAAACTACTCAAGACAGTTAAGTCCAAAGTAGACTGCGAAGAGTTAGAATGGGACCTCACAAAACTGGGTGACGATGGCAAATGAAATGCAAAGTAATGCACATTGGAAAACATAATCCCAACTATACATATAAAATGACAGGGGTCTAAATTAGCTGTTACCACTCAAGAACAAGATCGTGCAGCAGCAGTCAAAAAGTGAACAGAATGTTGGGAATCATTAGGAAAGGGATAGATAAGACAGAAAATATCATATTGCCTCTATATAAATCCGTGGTACGCCCACATCTTGAATACCATGTGCTGAAGTGGTCACCCCATCTCAAAAAAGATATCCTGGAATTGGAAAAGGTTTAGAAAAAGGCAACAAAAATTATTAGGGGTATGGAATTGCTGGCATATGAGGAGAAATTAATAAGACTGGGACTTTTCAGCTTGGAAAAGAGACGACTAAGGGGGATATAACAGAGGTCTATAAAATCATGACTAGTGTGGAGAAAGTAAATAAGGAAATGTTATCTACTCCTCATAACACAAGAACTAGGAGTCACCAAATGAAATTAATAGGCAGCAGGTTTAAAACAAAGGAAGTATTTCTTCACAAAATGCACAGTCAACCTGTGAAACTCTTTGCCAGAAGATGTTGTGAAGGCCAGTCTATAACAGGGTTCAAAAAACCAGCTAAATAAATTCATGTTGGATAGGTCCGTCAATGGCTATTTGCCAGGATGGGCAGGGATGGTGTCCCTAACCTCTGTTTGCTGAGAATGGGCAACAGGATGGATCACTTGATGATTACCTGGTCTGTTTATTCCTTCTGCGGCACCTGGCATTAGCCACAGTTGGAAGACAGGATACTGGCCTTTGGTCTGACCCAGTATGGCCGTTTTTATGTTAAGAGCTGTTTTAAAGAGGACAGTGATGAAGTGTCCTTCACACAGGAGTAGTACAAGTAGTACCTGACTTAATCTGCAATAAGAGGGATTTAGATGGATATTAGGAAAAACTTTGTAAGGGTAGATAAACACTGGCCTAGGCATCCGAGGGAGGTTGTGGATCCCCCATCGCTGGGAATTTTTAAGGACGGGTTAGCTAGACCTGTCATGGATGGTCTAAGTTTACTGGATCCTGCCTCAGCACAGGGGCTGGCCTTGCTGACTTCTGGAGCTCCTCCCAGCCCTACATGTCAATGAAACACACACTTCCCGTTCGTTAGCCACTAGGATCCCTGCACTATCACCACAGCGGATTTGACAGGACGCTGCACCAGAACAGCCCCTGATCCTGCGGCGGGGTCTAGGCAGACGCCCCCTCTCGCCTGGGTGTGTCTACACCGCGCTCAGGCGCCGGCGCGTGGCAGCTGACTCGGGCTAAGGGGCTGTTTAATGCGCTGAGACCCTCGCACCCCTCCCAGGGCCCTACGACCAGCCAGCGGCACGGGCCAGCCGCGGGCTCCCACTGCGGGCAGCGGGCTCAGCGCAGTGCGAGTGCCCGAGCAGGGCTGCCTGGGAGCAGCGCCCGGCCCGGCCCTGCCGCAACGAGGCGCTGAGCAAACCCCCGACGGGCCGGCAGGCAGCAAACGCCCTGCGGAGCCGCCTCGCGCGCAGAGCAGCGCCAAGCCTGCAGCCGCCCTGGGGGGCGGGGCCCGGGCTCGAGCCGGCCCCGAGGCGGCGGTTACCCGTCCATCACGTCCAGGTGCAGGTAGTCCGCCCCGGAGTCCAGCATGCGGCCGCACTCGGCGCCCAGCGCCGCCAGGTCGCTGTTGAGGATGGACGGGCCGATCCGGCAACCCGACGCCATGGCCGCCGCGCCACCGGGAACTGAGCGAGGCGCAGGCGCAACAGCTTGAGGGACGCCACAACCCCCTCCCCGGGGATGCTGGGACGTGTAGTTCTTCTGCCGCCGCCGCCTGCGGCTTGCAGAATGGCAGAGACTACTCGCCCCACAATGCAACATGGTGCCTGGGGAAAGGGTGGCGCAGGCGCGCTTCATCAGCCTTTGGCGTCCCTCCCGGCGCCAGGGGGCGGGGCAGCACTGGAGACCCGCCCCCTGAGGGGCGGTGCAAAGACCATGATGGGCGGGAGGGGGAGAGGCGAGCCCCGCCCGCAGCACAGGGCACACAGCTGGCCCAGGCTGGTGTCCCTGAGCCTGGCTGCCTGCTCTGGTCACTCCCTCTGCAGCCCCGGGCTCCGACTGCTGGCGGGATCCTGTCCTTGCCGGACTCTTGGTCAGGCCCAGCGTGGCCGTGCTGCTGTTCCTCCTTCGTGAGGGTAGCTCCTGCAGCTTGCCTGGACGGAAGTCAGGCATCGGCTTCCATGGCATAACGCCTCGCCGCCATCGAGAGTCACCAAGTTCCAGCGATACTGTCAACTAAACTCACCCTTCCCTGAGTTCCGGCGCACCGTGCCGAGCCAGCCGCTTTCACCCAGCTTTGTATCTCATGTAGGCCAAAGCAGAGGTTTATACCTACCAGAATGATGGGTTATTGTCAGTTTAGGAAGAGACAGTCAAATATTTAGGAAAAATAAAAGAAAGGGGGAGTATTAGCTTGACTTCCAAAGTAACCCATTCAGAAGTGTAATATATGAGTGCAATAAATGATGGCCAGGCCTCCAAACGTGGCAAATACACCACATTGGTTGTTAGCTGTGGAGCATTTGGAGGGAATTGCAGGAAGAAAAGTTTATCAGAGAATGTCAGCTCCAGCAAAGACAAAGTTTGGAAAGATGGAGGCCCTCTCTGGAGGAAGTAGCCATCATAAGGCCTAAGAAAAATCTCACACCACACCACATTAAATATTTGTGATATATTTTATTATTTGTGCATATTCAAACATTAAACTCTTATAATCTCTTTCATAAACATAATTCAGACATCTCTATTATTTATATTTTATCCCTGGTCTTTGGTCACTTGGTACACATCACAGGCTTTGCTATTAGGTACTTTTGGGAAGTACAGTAGATGGTTTTCTCATTTTAGATCTATAAGATTTTGGGTCTGTAATCCTTCAAATTATTTTTAAAGGGCTTTCATTTTACTAATGGGGATTTTTGTTCTCCGGTTGCATTGATTCTTAAAATGAATTACACAGTTGTAATGTGGGGAAATTATATAATTTGACATGTTTTTACCCAGTTCTATGTAACGAATTTGACTTAAGCCCTCAAATCTCACTTGCTTCAAATAAACTCTATTCTCTGTTTGGCACAGCAAGATTGCCTTCCTTTCAGTGCAAGACTTGACTACTTCCCAATACAACAGAAAATGCAAATGAGAATGTAATATCCTACTTAACTGCTGCCCTGAGATAATATTTTAAATCACATATCCACTAGGTTCTGAAGGTTGGTCTATTGTAATTGGTTTCTTCTCCGATATTTTGTTTCTTTCCATCTAAACATTTCTTTGGTAATGGGAAGTCAAAAAACACTTTGTTAAAGCTTAAGATTTGTTCAAATTTCAAAGAGAATGCCCTTATTTGGAGATTGGGAGGGAACTACACCATTTATAAACTTATACTTAGTTTTAGGGTTTCAACTCAACAAGAGTTTCTAGTTTTGATGTTTTTTGAACTTCCAAACAAATTGATAAGATCAGTTTCAAACCTACATCATGTTTTCCTTCTGGAACACAATTTTCTTTCCTTCAAAAATCTAGGCAATAGTATTATTTCAAATACATCCTGTGACATTCTTATGCACATACATGTACATATAAATACACCTAGACATTCAGCACAGTTAAGGTCATATTAAGAGGACACAAATGCACACAACAAGTGGATCACACCGAAAGTTCCCAGTACAATGATCCCCCCTTTCTAAAAGGCGGGGGTGGGGGATGTATGGCAAGTTCTAGCGAGGCACATATTAAAAGATGACAGATAAACATATTAAATTATAACAAAGTTTGTTGGCAACAGAGCAAAGTAATCTCATATAGCAGGGTATAGTGCTTTTTAAAAAGGGAGACTTGTCTAATGTTGTACAATAGGATTAAACAGAGCCTTGTCTTTTAATTACTATTTGTTGAACATGATCAGTGTGAACAGACTTTTCTATCTTTAATCCTTTTGACAACTGCAAATTAGTTTAAAACTTTGAGGCAACACAACAGAACCAAACACTGACAGACATTTGTAAGGGCCAGACGTTTGACATTCACTTAAGGCCTCTAACACTAATTAAGCAGCATAATTTTCCTTCACAGCAGAAATATACCAGTCACTTTATAGAGATACTGGAAAAATGCACAAACTCTGCTAAATTACATGTTTATGCACCTTATTAGTACAATATTAAGTGCAACCAATCTGAAAGTAAAGTTTATAAGTATACAGACTGATCAGCCTGTCTTTATAACTACCTAATGAAATTATAGCCCTTTCCTGGGCCACCTGAATAATGTAATCTTCATTTATACACTGCACTTGTTTGGTTGGATGGTGGACTTCAAAAAGAGGCATTTTTAGTCCTTGCTATGGCTTGCTAAGATGGATTCAGCTTGTAACAGTGGGCAACCTTAATGGAAACATTTATCAGAAATATTGAATTTATTGTAGTAAATCAGTTATTTTTCTATAATTAGACTAGAATACCATGGCAGGCATCTCACATTAATGTAAATGCTTCCTTTTAAAGTATATTATCAGTGAAAAAGTGACTACAAAATTCAACATGGAGTTCCATGTTTATTGCCTCTCAGTCATTTCTATATCAAATTTACTTCGTTTATGAATAAAATATTTCCCCCACTACTGCCAGTTAACCCAAACTGGGATCTGAAAGTGAAGCCGTGTTCTTTCTGATTTGTGAGTCATCGTTAATAATAGCAATTCCACATGAGGGACGTAATTAATAATTCTTTTGATGATGCCAACACTAGGAAAGAATCCAGTGCAGGCTCTGTAGTGCTGAGAGACGTAAGAAGTAGTCAGATATATTTAAGTAAGCGATATAAGCAGCTATCATTCAGAATACCCAGGATCTGTGCTGAGCAAGGTGCCATTTTTACATAGACACTTTTTTGACCACAAACCACTTTCAGATTGCCCACTGTACAGCAAGGGCTTAATCCTGCAAGGTGACTAGCACTTCCTATGAGGTGCAAAGTGCCTTTAACTCTCAATGAAGGCAACAGTAGTAGAGGGTGCTCAACACCTCTGGACTGGGGCCTAGATAGACAAGCTTGAGAAAAGAATACATTTTGTTGTTGCTAAATTGTACGTGTGTGTGTGTGTGTGTGCGTGTGTGTGTGTGAGAGAGAGAGAGAGAGAGGGAAAATAATATATAGGACCCAATTCTGTACTCTGATGTACACACAGGGCTCCTACTGACACATATGTATATGTAGAGGATATATGATGGTGAGGTAGAAAGGTTTGATTGGTTGAAATTACCAAAGCCACCAGTCAGTTCTGGAGCTGATCTTAAATTAATGCCAATAAAACTTGTAATAGTGCACCAGACCAGCGTATAGGCTGTGTATGACAGTGTTTTACAGAAAAATGATTTTAGAAAAAAAGAGTTATTTAAAAAAATATAGTGGTGTTGTTGTTTGCTTGGTGTGGGTTTTGTTTTGTTTTTGGTCATATCATTTTAACTCTAAAATCATGTTGTCTTAATACCATGAGTCCAGATTGAAAGGTAAAAAAGATTGTAAAGTAATACATTTTAGAAAGCTCTAAAAGTGATCAAAAATAACTTTTCTATGCATAATAATGCCCCAATTATAAGGTCTAATACAGGGGTAGGCAACCTATGGCACGTGTACCGAAGGCGGCATGCGAGCTGATTTTCAGTGACACTCACACTGCCCGGGTCCTGGCCACCGATCTGGGGAGCTCTGCATTTTAATTTAATTTTAAATGAAGCTTCTTAAACATTTTAAAATCCTTATTTACTTTCCATACAATTGTTTAGTTATATATTATAGACTTACAGAAAGAGACCTTCTAAAAACGTTAAAATGTATGACTGGCACGCGAAACCTTAAATTAGAGTGAATAAATGAAGACTCGGCACACCACTTCTGAAAGGTTGCCGACCCCCGGTCAAATATCTCATTCTACCAAGGTTAGTTGAAAATGTATTATGTGAACACACACACACACACGTAAATATGGTCATTGCTTGCAACTTCACAGTATGCCTCACAGCTATTCTGCGGCTTTCCCATATGTCAATGACTAAAGTCTTGTTTCAATTTAATCCTATGATCTTGAAGCACAGATCGTAACTCACCCACGACTTCAGTCAATTCCCAAAAGAGACATGATATACATATAAGTATTATGCATTTATATCTACACATGCAGAGTCATAATTAGTGCATATTCATATACCCACATAGAATGGCGCCTTTTTAAATACAATCTCAGTGTGCAGAAAATATATTCTTTCATCAGGTCTATTCTCTGCAATATCCATTCCTAGTTTACAGGAATGTGAAAATATGGATTATATACGTTTCTTAAAATATACATTTCCAAGTGCATACAGAGTAGATATTTGCGTCAATTAAGTTGTTGCCCTGTATTAGAAAGTCCACACATTCTAGCTGTGTTTTTTACATAAATTGCTTAATATATTTAAGCAGAATAGATAGTACCATTTATGTCATCTACAGACCACTCCCTCCCGCCCATCTATCTTTGAGCACAGCATGTGCATTCTTTCCTGTAGTATGTAGTGTATTCAGTTTTACACAGAATGACTATTTTTCTAGCACTAGGGTATTATTTTACAGAGTGCAATGAAACCAACAGACAAAAGTAAACACTGCTAAAGTCTGCAGTGCCAAAAAATATCTTTCTAATCATTCAATGGTATGTGCCATTGCTATGGGGATTAGAAAACACAGTCATGGGCCTGTTTATTTAAAACAATCTTTAGTTCAATATTCATTGTCAGCATTTTGACTGCCAATATTCAGTCAAGCAAGTCTTTGATTCAGATACTATATAACCCTTCTGAAATTACAAAAATAAACTTTGGGGGGCAGTGTTAAAGTGGCTAACCTCAAAAAGGTTGGGTTTTTTCAGTCTACTATATTAAACTAATGTATTTTACTGGAGCAGCTGCAGACTGCAGTAGATTTCTGGCAGATCAAGATTTTGGGAAACAGATATGTGGCTGCAGAATTGTTTAGAATTCTCCTCTGGTCTTTGCTGTCTGCCCTGAACCAAATTAGATTTGCCAAAAAGGCTTAGCTTGTTTTCTAAAACATATTTGCCAATCTGTAGCAAATAGGTTGTTAGATATTTTCCCTTGTTGGCTATAAAGTGCTCTTTCTGATTAGTTCATCAATAGTTATCAAGAAACTCTATAGAGAAGATACAGTTTCTCTACCAAGACTCTACATTCTCTCTCCTCCCATGCTAATGCAGTTCCCCGACATTTAAACATGGGACTCATCTAAGTCAACATCAGTCTCACCAAGCTCAACATGCGTGAAGCTGAAGTGGCTGGTAAGGAGGGGATTCTCCATCCCATTGTCCTCGCTGATGTGAAGGACAGTGTCTCCATGTTGCAGTAAGCTGGTTGTCTCAAGGCCTGCAAAGTCCTCTGTATCAGAGAGCTGTGTGGGTGGGGTACTATGTGCTTGTGCTGGCCGGGGCTCCAAATCCTCCTCTGGTTCTTTTTCCTTCTCAGTGGGAAGTGCCTCACTCTGAAATCAAGGAGAGCTTGTGGTCAGGCTCCAACTCATGGGAAGAGAAGGGGGCGGGGGGGAGAATAAAAACCAATGTGTGCAAAATATATTCAGATCTGTTAACTAATAAAGGCTAGACCATAACTGCCCCTTGGTTTATTTGAAATGTTTAAAGGTACAAAACCCTAAAATTTTATGCAAAAACAGTTAATTTTTTTCTGGCTGGTGAATTTGTAGTGGAAATTACAAAGATAACATTGCTTAAAAGGACACTACAATTTGAAATTCTTTTAATAATTTTTCCAAAATGGGTTTTTCTATCTCTTCTGCTCATAGCCAAGGATGTGTCCCCCTGGGGAACCAGATAAAGAGACATCAGAAAAGAGACCTTTGTCTCATTGGGCTGGCTCTAAATTCTGCGTTACAATTTGTAATTTTCCTCACACACCATCCTCCACCCATCAGTGATGTCTAACACCTACTTTTTCCAGCAGTCAGTGCATGACAAAGAGCTTCTTTCTAAAGGTATCCTACTGCAATTAGATATATGATTTACTCTAGCTAGTGTGAGTGCCAATAGCAGTGAAGGTGTAGTGGCATGAGTCTCAGCCTGCACTCTACAACCCTGTCCTGGAGCCTGGATACTTACTTGGGTGACTAGTCCATGTTGAAGCCCATGTGCCACGGCTCCACTGCTACTGGCACTCATGCTAGCTAGATTAACATTAACTCATGTACGTCTACACGTGCTGCAATCACACACCCTGATTACTGTATCAACATACTCAAAGTCTGGTACCTTTGCTAATGCAGTCATGTGTTTTTGATAGGAATCCTTCCATACTGATGCATCAGTCTACCCTACCCCAACCCCCACCACAGATCATTCCTCAGAGACCAATGTAGCTGAGCAGAGAGTTGAATTAAAACTTTCACTGGTGTAGAAGGATGTGAGAGAAAAGATCTATACAGAGGACATAGGATCAGTCAAGCTAAGGACATGCAGTGGTGAAGTGCCAACGGAAATGGAAGGAAAGAGAATCAACACAAAGATCTGGGAGCTAGCGATTTAAACAAGAAGTGGCATGGGCAACCACCTCACTGTAAAGAAAACAGACTCTGCAGTTTTCACACACCAACCACTTCTCTTTACGGCCACAAGTGAGATCGTTAGCCATTTTCACTATTTTTTCAGCAGCTTAAACCACTAAGTAGAGAGGCACTGCATATGCATGTACCCACTAGAGATTGGAGCAGCTAACCTACTTTCTGACTTGTCAGATGAGTTACCTGGCTGGTGGTTTGGCTATGGAGATCAGCGACAACAATGGCAGGAGAGGAGGTCAGCACAGGTTTATTCACAGCTTCCGGCTTTCTGACTTCTGCAGGGCTGCTTCTGCTGCAGCTAGGTTGCAGGGCTGGGACCGGTGTAGCATCTGTTGCTGAAGATGTTGTTGCCTCTGGCTGAGTTTCAGTGAAAGTCACTGATCGCTTTTGATCCACTGCGGGACCACAAAGTGGGGAAAGATAAATACAAAATTACTCCAATTTAGAAAAAAATATCAGAATACAACAAATGCTTTTATGTTTATATGGTGTCTTTCATCCCAAAATGATTTACATATATTCATAACTGCCATGTGAATTAGCTATTATGATCCTCATTTAGACAAGGAAACTGAGGCACAAATGGTTAAGTGACTTGCCAAAGACTGGATAGAAAGTCTGTAGTAGATCTGAGAATACAATCCAGGGCTTTTGAGTCCTATTTCTGAGCCTTACCTAAAAGGCCACCAAGTGGGAGTAAAGAGCAGGCAAAATCTTGTTTTTAATTATGGCCAAAGATTTAGGTTGTAGCACATCTCCTGCAGCACTGCTCCTCTTAGGACCATCCTGATTCACTAACTCAAGGAAAAGTGCTGCCTGCTAGATCACTAACCAACGTGCTCTGCACAGGCTTCCCTTGAAAACCACTTGGATGCTTCAGGAGGTGCAGAATTCAACAACTGTATGCCCTAATTAGCAATGTTAGCCACAAAGAGAACTGAGCACCAGTGTGCCAAAGACTGAATTGGCTCCCCTATTTGCTTCTACATTCAGTCTTTAAAGTCCTGTATAGTTTAGGTCCTCACTATTTGAGAAACTTTCTCTTTCTGTGTTCTACTAGGACACCAGTTGTCGGCAGAGGCATTCTCACTAGCAATCTCTAGAGTTGCACATCTCAGTGCTGTTGACAGGGCATTCTCGGTGGAGGACACCTGACTCTTAAATCCTCTATCTGTGGGTGGGAAGATAATTCAATGTCTACGTCCATTCAGATGTCGGCCTTTGGAGAAACTACAAATTTTGTGGAAGTGTATTTTTCTGATGTGGTGCCTGTCCTCCAGAAACTAGACTGAAACCAGTAAAATTCACATCACATGGACTACTGAAAAGCAACTGGCTGATAATTGCCAATTGCTACCTACCAGGGCTAGACGTGAACTGATAAAAAGCTACACATTCCATTACCCATGCCCCCAAACTACCCAGAACTTCTATTAAGAACAGTCTACAGAAAGCACACCTATGTACATGTCACACACAGTAACCTGTCTTAGAAGGAAAAACACAACCTAGTAGCTCCTACTTTAAAATATTAGATGCCAGCTGTGGAAAAGCATAAGTTGCCTCACCACTTGGTTTTGTTTTTGGCTGTATACTTCGACGAGTAGTTGAAAGTCGAGCCCCGTGACGGCTACGAGGTTCAGTTTGGGTCTTCTGACGTGAGAGAAGAGGTCTTCGTAGCTAAGGTACACAAAGCAGAGTAAAGTTAGACCAAGGAGACACTAATGTACAACTGAAATATTCACCTTTATGTGACTAAATCGTATCATTTATGCCATTCTCTTATGTATAGCCACCAATTTTTCTTTTTGTGGGTATACATGTTTTGGCATCTTTAATTTAGATATCAGTGTAGTATAAAAGCAGGTGATGAAATAATGCACTTCATACCAATTCACTTTTAATGCAATGACCTTTGTTCAAATAATATAGCTATAGGGGAAAGGATTTGGGGATTTGAAATGAAGCATAACTTCTTGCTTGGTGGTTTGGCAGACCTGAATGGTTCAGCTTGCCCAAGCACTTCCTGCTAATTCAGAGGATTATGATGCTGTAATACGTTCTGGGCAAGATGAACGAAAGATAGAAGATCTCAGCAGCAAATGGACTGCAACAAATGAAAATGGTCATTTTCACTTCCTGTGATCTTACCTGCCGGAGGCCTCTCTTCCTTCCTAGTGGTTGCTGAAGAAGAAGATTCTGTTGTCCAGGTTCACTCTGCACGCTTGCTACCCTGTTAAGTGTTGACACTATTAGCACAACCATAGAAGTATAGTGGCTGATTAGAATAATCCCTGGCAATCATGACTAAAAAACACTAATGGCACAGTCACTTCAAAGACAGAAGCATCGTCTTTGAAGGATGGGGGAAAGGATCTGTTCGGTTGCAGCTTCCAGGGTTTGGGAAGGGGATGGGAGTAGGAATCATGGCATTCAGGACTAGGCCACGCACAGGTAGCACAGAGCTGTAAAAATTGAGATTTTCAGTTTTCAGTCATTGATTGATGCATCCTATTCTGCAATACCCACTTCTCTGTGTCCTTTGTCACATTGGCCTCCACAGACAAAAGGCAAGAATGCCATTTTATTATCTCCATTTGTTTTTTGGTGAGGGTAATTACACAGGCTATTTCTCCCAAATGGATTCCAAAGCCTCACCTCAGTTTTGTCTTTTGGTTTCAATGTCATTTAAATAAACAAAAATGAAAAACCAACACAACTGACAAAGGTTCCATTCACATAATGGGTGCATGACTTATGCAAACAGGGTGCATTCGGTATGTCTGCAGCCTCAAGTCTCTTTGTGGCTAATGAGCAAAATAAATACAATTAAATATAAAAACAAATCTACAGTATTCTTTTAGGACTTAATAGATTGTCAACGAAATCTGAATAACTAAAAGTTAAAAGTAAAGGCACTTTAACAATAGAAAAAACTGCTAAATGCTGTAAAGTAGTCTATGTTACTGTTCAACTAATTCCTCTGTTAACCTGATATGTGTGGCAGATTTGTTCTTCCCCTCAGTTCTTTTCACAATACTGTATTATTCCTCCCAGTTCAATCACAATTAGAGTTACTCATTAGCAGGCAATGGTCACAAATGTTTTAGGTGAGTGAGCTGAATCGGAGACAGGTATGGTTGCAATGGTAAGTAACACTTAGATGAACTTCTTTCCAAAGGAACAGCTGCCTACTTGGGACAAATCCGAACCATTAAGGCATGCATCCCAATTAAGCAGCTTCTAAGATTATTTAGTATGCACTGCTGAATATTCAGTAGTGCAGTACGTTCTGGCGTTGGCATGTCTTAATCTAAGAAAAAGAACATTCTCTTTCTTCTCAGTTTTCCGGGGCTTTCTTGGATCTTCCTTGGGAAGAGGTCAGAGCCTCTAGGGAGGTGTGATTTGACACAGAGCCTTACCAGGACTGGAAGAGAAAAAGACAAAGCTAATACTTCTGTGGGTTCATTACAACAGCATGGCCAGGAGAGTGGGTTAGCTCAACACCAGAAAATAATGTATATTTGGGTCCTTTCTCTCTTGAACAACCCTTTCAAAAGAGATCACCATCCTCTAGAGCAAATACTCAGCACAGTGCAATCTGATTTACAATAAAACATTCTAAATGTCAAGAGGAGACTATACCCCTATGAACTACATGATCCCACAAGCTACTTCTAGCTGTCAGCATTACATTCTTGACCCAGACAATGGCCCTACAGCACATACAACTGCTTAGACTGCAGTAGACTCCAAAAGTGATACATCCTCAAGGGTATCAAGACAAATAGGCTGAATTTACATTTTTCCTCACATAAGAAATCCAGACAGCTTGACATTGTATTTATACATTCTGTTAATTTTCTGCTTCTAGAATTACTTGGGTACTTGGCTCCAGCAAATATTTAGAGATTCAGAGATAGAGATTAACATGTAAATACTTTCTTTAAATAGATAAAATACTGAACCTCAATTTGTTTCTAAAGAGGCTGCAGAATATATATTTAAAATGGTGCAATAAAAAGTTTCTGTTCAACCCAGTGGCTAAATATCATTGAGTTATGGTAAGATTGTTATTACAGTTTCTGAGGAAAGATGATGATGTTTAGTTCTATGAATGGGGAGACCGACCTCTGTCAGAAAGACTAAAATTATGTTAAATGTAAATAATCTATGACAGCAATGGAACAAGCATGTCAAAAAGCGAACATAACGAAAACACCTTGAAAAACTCATTAGGTAAAGATCATTCATTATACTTGTGAGTGTGATGTTACCATACTGTACATACGTTAGACATGAGGAAAAAATGATTTCCATGGATTAATCTGTGCATTAAAGACAAACAAAGAGATGAGTGACAGAAAGGTTGGATTCAGTTGCTTTTCCTCTATGTTGGCCTGGGTTTAAGCCTCACTTACACCAGATATGAAATGAGTTTAGTGAACGGCAGATTGGAGGTAAAAGGTGGGGGAGTGTGAACAGTGGAATTTGGCAGAAAAACCTGCACAGGGCCCTTCCCCATCCTTTTTACTTTCCTATATACTCAGATTCACGCCACATTTTGAGAGAGAGAAAGAGAGAGAGAGAGAAAGAGTGCAAGTGTAAGATGAGTGACTGAATTTCCTGAAATAGTTATGATTCCACTATAGATGTTTTTTCCTTCTCCAGAATAGCAACAACAATCTGGTTTCAGTGAAAATTAGTTCCAAAGGGTCTGTTGACTCCGTAAGTACCCTCCCCTTCTTTTCTGCCTTTCATTGTCTAGTAAACAGGACCAAGAAGGCACTGTTTTTTTGTTCTTGGTTTGGAGCAATCATTATATTTGGGAGGTCAGTTTGTGGGGACGCTACTGAACTGCTTTGAATCAAATCCAATGCCATTTTCACATGACATAGTTTATTCTACTTCTCCTGTGAACCTGGCATCTACTAGAGGATTTTTGTTGGAGCACATAAACCTGATTTGTTGGAGCAGAACACACTTGTAAACTTTCCTGTCCATCAAGAGTGCTTCTCTGTCACCTACTGGGTACCTATGACAAGGGGCCATGTCCCCATAATCATGTTACATGGTTAGCACAGAGACAGACAGACAAACAAACAAGCTGTTAATGAAAAATGATTGCCAACCGTACAACAAATGTCAGGCCAGTGTAAGATTTCATACCACACAGGACATACTGGAATAAGCATTGCCAGGTTGGCATTTATGATGTTATTTTCATGAATAACAAGAAATAATGCAACAAATAAAAGTGTGTGTTGGGGGGAGGAGAACTAAAACCAGAAAAAGCAAGCAAATAGTGTTAAACTGTATTAAATGGACTTTAGTGCCTGCCAGGCCTTCGGATAACATCCAGGAAGAATGCACCTGCTGAACTTTTCAAGACACAGGCCTGGGATTTCAACAGAGTGTCAAATTTCCTCCACACTTGCCCTGTTGATATTAATTTGCTCTACTTCTCCTTACTGATCATGATTAATTTAAAACAAGCATAATTAGAAATGTTGAAACAGAATTTTTTTGAGCATCAGCTTTCAATGATAGAAAGTTCTCATTCTCTTTTCCCTTGTGCTTTAGGAAAATCTTCCATCTTTTTTCAAGTTATAACTGCAACAAATCATGATGCTAAATAAAATAGTTCCCCCCCCCACACACACACACCCTTTCTGCATAATCTCAGGAACCTGAATGTTATTCTCTTCCTGTGTTCATTGCTGTTTACCGATGTAACTCTAATTGGTACAAGCACAAAAGAAAAAAGACTTTATTTTTGTCTTTATTTATAATTGTTCTTTTCTTTTATTTGAAATTCCTGGTTTCCATAATGTTCTATTCTTTGTTTGTTTCATTCCATTGATTGTGACTAAATATCAGCTTCTGAATTCAGCAAGCTATCCTGGGCATTTTTTATCCCTGTGCTCTAGTGAAGATCAAAGATATCTAAAGAAAAATCTTGGCCTGTTTTATTTAAACTAGTGTTCCTGAATAGAAGAATGTATTTATCCTCTGCTACAACAATGATCTCAATAAGCTGCTGTATTATCTCTCTGTTCTATTGCTTCTCTCCTTTACAGAAGGAATGCAACTTGCACATTTAAGAACACACAATACAGCTAAAATGTTGCTTTTTTTCATCTTACACAGAACTATAATTGTAGCCTTTTCACAGAGATCAGGTTAATTATCTTGAGTCTCTTTTAAGGTTCTGCGGAATAAAAGTGTCACTTTTTTAAAACAAAGAAGTCTATGACTGTGTCTTCAAAAAATAAGAAACCCCATCAGAAATAATCTCTCTGTAGAAATCTACTTCACCGAACATGCCAACAGATCTTCTCCTTTACGGAAACTCTGTAACATAGCGCAGTACAGGAGATACAAAGTCCTGTTCTGGGCAAAGGTTGATGCACTAGTAGCTAACGGAACTCACTGTGCATCTGTTTAGACTTCAGAGATCAATATGAATATATTTTGACATTGATCTTGTCAGCTGGCTCAGCTGTCATAAAACTCCTGGACTTGTCACCAAGAGTTGCTGTGTAGCCTGACTCCCATTTATCAGAGTCAAGACATTTCACAATCAACATTAGGAGGTGACTCAATCTGCAGGTCATCTGCCAAAGGTAATCAGGTTTTCACACTAATAAAGTGAAAGCATTTAACTTCCTCTATAGAGAATTTTTTTTTCTAGGGTTCTGAACTATTGCTCAGTTGCCTCTCAAGAAGACCATGTTCTTAATCATCTTTTTTGCACAGAATAATACATTTTGCTATACAGTAACATCCCTGCCACGGCCAAAGGACAATGTCTTTTCTTTACAACACCTTCCACATTACCACCAATCAGAGACTGATCAAAGCAGGGCACACAAACACAAGTGACACCATGAATCATGGGGTTGATCTAAATGACATATCCAACAACAGACTTCAGTCCCCATTTTTCAATATTAAAATAAAACTGGAGTAATCTCAAACAAAACAAAATTAATTCACAAGAATACCTCTCAACACATCCTCATCTTTAAGCAAGAGTGATAAAACAACAAAAAGAGATGTGGCATACTTAAGGGAGCAGACTGTATTCTCCCAGAATGTGGGAATGCTCTCTCAGAATGAAATAAGGAGTTTGTGATGAGTGAGAGCTTTCTCACCTCATGAGGCTCAGTTGAGAGGTATGATCACAGTAGTACACCAGGAAGAATGATTAACATGGCTGAGCTGACTGTTAAAGGTGCAGTCCTCCTTTTAAAATCTTACAACCAATGTATTTTAAAGGCACAGTAATAACACTGTTTGTTAAGCTCTCCTGTTCACAAGAAACGCTAGTTGCAAAGCTTGGACCCTGAGGCTGTCAGGGCAATTTTAAATAAGGATTAATAGCATTTGCCTGAAAGCTCTAAGGCGAGTGTTTGTAGAATGATAACACTTTGTAATAAGTGGGGATTCCTATAAAGGCATTCATAGGGAACTGTATTTAACATGGCTTATCAGGATTAGTATTATTAATGAATGCTAAAGAAAATAATAATGATTAAAGTGTTTATTGATGGTGATATTGTGAGATTAATATGAGGATAGATTTTTTTAAAAAGGAGGTCCCCAAACTGGTGCTCAGAAAAGGTTACATTTAATGCGGTGGTGATACTAATGCTTCTTTCTTAGGTCTTCAGAGCAATCGCTAGCAATGGAAAAATCCACAATAGGCAGACAAATATTTTGGCTTGGCAAGATTTTTCTTTTTTTAATTCCCTCAGTTGTTAGGAATTAAAAACTGTTGGCAATCAACGCTGAAAACTGAAGTCGGGTTACTACACCTTTGACTTGCAGGCCTGAGTATCGATGAACAACAAGAGACAGACATGGAAAGAGAGACAAAGGGTGAGGAAGAGAGACAGAGGATATAGGGAACTGATTATTTCCCAGCACAGACACTGACAGACAGGTAGTGTTGACACTGTACCTAGAGAGGCTGCCCTCAGCGGCCAGGCCCTGGGAGTCATCGAGGACATTAGGTTCACTGCAGGAGGGGCAGGGAGATGAAGCATTTAGGGAAAGAAAATGCAAAAAGCATGCAATTGTCTCTGTTTTCAAGAAAAAAAATATCAACGGAATAAAAAAAGAAAAGGAGGACGGTAAAATCATTTGGTCTTGCACTGGCTCATCAGAACATATGACTCAAGGCATTGAAAGAGGAACATCTGATCAATCAAATTCTGGATAAAAGGAGCAATTTAAAAATGGAGGCTGTGATACATGAAAACCTCCAAATCTATACAATACATTGCATGAGCTAAGAACCTCATTGAGGTGTGATTCTAGTGCAAATAAGGGGTGGGGAGGATGGGGCTTAGAAAGTTTTCAAACCATTTTGCTGCCTGTATTTCCTTTGATTGTATTCTATTTACTTCCAGTTTCATTTAAGATCTTCCCCCTACCACCACCCCATCAGTTCACTTATTCAGGCTTCTCCTTGAAGTGCTAATCCACTTATCGTGAGCTGTAGAACAACTTTCTAGTTCTGATGCCATTAAAAGGCCAAACTGCTGGAAAGCATGACCTTGCATTGCAATGAAACTGTAAGTAAACAGCTGGAATGTATACTGGCAAATCTGTACCCAATCACACCACCTCAACTGCTGCCTACTTCCCCCATCAAGCAGGAACAACCAGCAATATTCCATCCTGTTCCCTCATATGTGAAATATGAAAGGTAGAAAGAGGTCTGGTGGATTACCAGCAGGAAAGCAATAATATTACTATACATTTATTAGTTTATTTATTAGTTTACATGTGTAATACACTCAAAAAATCCCAGAGACCATTGCTCATCCATGACAAAAATGGGTATGCAGTTGAGAACAAGGTTTATGCTTGCTGGGCCAATGAAGTATCTACCCTACACAGTAGATTGCATGCTTAAAAAGGCTAAGAGTCCAAATCTATATTGCAATTAAACTACATTATTGTTCTCAGCATCACTAATTAAAAAGCACCACAGCCCACAGGAAACACATTACAGTAAAATATATTTATTTTAAAGACACTAAGGAAATGGAATGAAATGAGTTTAAAGGTGTCCTCACAAGTACCCTTTATGCAACTCTGGGATACAATTTGAGTGGCTTCTAGTTCAGCAATTACCTCCCTTATCATTGCTGGTATATACTATAGCTGTTCCTTTTAGCTGTTACATGCTCCATACACTGAGGGATTTCTAATTGAATTAAAAACAAGGCTGGGCAAAGAGACAATGGCCAGTCATAAGATAATGCAGAATTCACATTTTCAAGGTTTATAAAAAATGACATAAATGAATCTATACATTTATCAGCGTTCTTTGCAAATCTATGTCACATATAAATAAGAAAGAAATATTATTTACTGAAAAATAACAGAATTTAATTAGAAAAATCTCCTGTTCATTGGCTTCTATGTCACACACCTGACTAATGAGTGCAATGTACAATACCCAAATCCTCTCTCTCTCTTTCTCTCTCACTCTAAAAAGAGGCCTCCAAGATTAGCTCTAGCAGACAGAGAAGTTTCTGGTTTAGAATAATCCCACTTCTCTTTCTGCCATTAGCTAATGTCCAGAGGAAAACTAATTTTTGTTCTGACTTGGGGGTTGAGATTGTACTGAGGAAACTTTCTCAGCACCTTGGGCTTTCTCCCTACTCATTTTAAGTGCTTTATGCAGGACTCTGGCTCAGAAGGAAACCTCTAAGTGTATTCTGCACCCTGAAATCATGCCTACACCTTTGAAATCCACCACATCAACAGGCATGGCATTAGCAGAGAAACAATAAAGATGCTGTCAGTTTCTGACGGCAACATTTCTAACAATGAAATGTGGTTCTCATGAAGGTTATGCATTATACATTGTATTAAAGAACTGTTATGTTCTAACCTGCAGCAAGTACTTGCACTGACATCAATGGGACTACCCGAATGATTAGCCTTTTAGTACTCAGGTGCTGAATTTACCACCCTCACCCTGCTGCTGTTACACACAATATACCTTTGGAATGTCTGCTCTGGAGAACAGAGTGGGAAAGGTGAAAAGCACATGTTGTTACCTTTGGCTGGGTAACATGCCCACCTCAGCCTGAGGTGCAGACATGCTGGAGATATGGCTGGAGAACCGACGCCTCCCAATGGCACCCATAAGGTAGGCTTCCTGTTCACTTACCACACTGGGTATGCTCACTGAGTCATCTAGAAAGGACATGGGAAAGAGACCAAAAAAGAAAAAAATTCATCCAAAACCCCAATGACACATTTAAAAGTTTCCAGGTAATTCCAGATCCCGTCCCATGTTCATGGCTAGTGCATGCAGAACTCTCTAAGTCAGTCAGGTCCAACACTGCAAATGTGTGCATCTGCTTAACTTTTCTACCACAAGTAGCCATAGTAAAGTAAAATGTGCATAAATGTTTGCAAGTTCAGGGCTTTAGACTGCAGGCCCTCCGTTATATATTTGTACATTGTTTTGGACAATGAGTTCAGGGTCTTTAGGTGCTACCACAGTACAATTATTATTTTTAAGTTGTTCAACAAAATATGATGCCTCTTGAAAATGAAAACTATAACTGGACATTTTGCTCGTAAAAAAATTAATACATTTCAAGAGCCAGAAAAATTAACCTTATTAAAAGATGAAAGGAAAGAGGAAGAGATGTACAGACTCAACAGCATCTAACTTGCAAAATGCAGTATTTTCTCAAATTGCTGATCTTATATTCACAACAATATGGGTGAACTTATGCAAAATAAGTCTGTCACATATGTTTGATTTTGATTAGAGCTGGTTGAAATTTTCAACAAAATTTTGAAATAAAAAAAACCTGACCAACTCTATACCTAGTCTGAAAACAGAG
Organism: Trachemys scripta elegans; assembly: GCF_013100865.1. NCBI lineage: Eukaryota > Metazoa > Chordata > Testudines > Emydidae > Trachemys > Trachemys scripta. Next base: position 63,069,441 of record NC_048308.1, on the reverse strand, counting down.
GACAAATTCATTGAAATTTTTCCGTATTTAAATTTTTTTTTTACATTTCAAAATAAAAACTGGAGAAATTTTCATGTAATATTTCTTTCCCCCCCTTTTTTTACCAGTTCTAATTTTGATTTGTTGAGATAATCTGTGGGTGAATATATTCTGATAAATTCCTGTTTCTAGGGGAAAATATTGCATATTTATATTGTAATTGCATTTAAAGAGGGCATGTATCATTCAAAAATAAATCCAGAACTACCCCTATATTTTCACTTACATCACAAGGGAACCTGAAAGCTGTTGAAGTTTTAATTTCTTCTTATGAACACCAAGATGTGGAAGTTTTGCTGCATTTAATTATGTGAATTTGAATGCTATACCAACACTGCTGCATTTATTTGATAAAAAAAAAGTCTGTGTATTTGTAACACAAACACAATAACTCTCCTATAACATTGGAGGATTCTTTTAATCAAATGATCACTTTTGACCTGCTAGTATTTTCAACCCAACAAGTAGTTTAAATACTACTTATGGAAAGGTTCGTGCTGCACGTTGTTCCTCCGACATGCCAGGTTTCAGAACTGCCTCAATGCCTTCGCTTTTAGAATTAATTTTCCCTGGAGAATTTAGGTTAATTTCTTTGGGTTATTTTGGTGGCTCTCTCATGCTTCTTTTGGAATGTCAGCCAGCTGTAAATCAGACTGGGGTGGGATAGTGCTGGCTCTAGAATCTTTACTGGCCTAGGCAAACAGGAAGATATCTATTAATCACAGCTTGCAGTCACTTGTAATGAATCCAAGACTGTCACCAGAAGATATCATGGTCACCAACTACAGTGTGTAGAAACCAGGACACAAGCTGTGCAATGTTTTGTAATAAATCCATATGCATCAAGTTTCAGGAGGAGCACTCACTCTGTTAGGGACACCTTCTCCACACAACAAGCCCATACACTTCGTTTCATGTTGTAGGGCCGTTGCCTCTCTCATGTCTGATATTTTCTGGGAAAAGGCAGTTGTCCCCAAGCACCAAAGGTGAGTGGCAAGGGTTTCACGCCATTAGGACAACCTCTGTACCACCAGAAGACAATAAAAGCTACAGGAATAGGAAGCCCAAGCCTCCTGGATAGAGATGAGAGGGGCTCCTGGCTGATGGTTTTGAAAGAAGCCAGGCAAAACTTGGATGTTTCTGATATCAGGCAAACTCAGTGGTTTCAATGAGCTTCTCTTCAAACTCAAAGTGAAACTCGGACTGCGCAAATCCACACAAACTATAAAAAACTAAACCCTCTCTGCAAAGAGACCCCAGGATGTTTCATACAACTCAGAACCTTTTCTGCCTCTATCACTGGGTATAAAGGAGTGGAGTATTGGATGACAGAAGTCTTAAGGCTTGATATCCTCTGTTGATCAGCTAATGCAGTGGTTCTCAAACTTGTTCCACTGCTTGTGCAGGGAAAGCCCTTGGCGGGCCGGGCCAGTTTGTTTACCTGCCGCGTCTGCAGGTTCGGCTGATCGCAGCTCTCAGTGGCCGCGGTTCGCTGCTCCAGGCCAATAGGAGCTGCTGGAAGTGACGGCCAGTACATTCCTCATCCCACATCGCTTCCTGCAGCTCCCATTGGCCTGGAGCAGCGAACCGCGGCCACTGAGAGCTGCGCAGGGCCGGCTTTAGGAAGTGCGGGGCCCAATTCGAACAGTTTCGACGGGGCCCCAGCAGGGATGACTAAAAAAAAAAGCCACTTAAAAAGAACCCTTTCATTTCTTCCATGTATTATTTACTTTCCATGACTATATAAATAATAACAAAAGTATATATTAATTAGCTGATTTTCACTTTCATATTAGGAAAATAATTCATGTTTTGATAGTTGTACAACTGATTTTCTTCAATAATGTTTATTTTATTAAAATTTATAAAATATTTCCTTATTAATATAAAATTGTGCCCTCCTCCCCCCCCCCAGCACCTCCCAGCCCACGGAAACAAACTCTGCTTCCCCAGCAACGCCCCGCTGAAACAGCTGTGGGCCAAAAAGGAAGAAAAAGAAGGTTTGGGGGTGGGGGGTGACATAGGGTGACCAGATCACAGCAGTAAAATAGGATCCGACCCCTCCCCGCTCGGCCCCACCATCACACCCCTCTTCACCCCCTAACCTCCTGCTGGCTTGCTGTGTCCCTCCTAGTCAGTCCCCCACCCACCACTTGCCTCCTTTCACCTTCTCCCTCCCCCGCCAGAAACCCCCATGCCCGCTCCTAGAACCCCTGCTGACTCACTGCTTGCCTCTTTGCCCACCCGCCGCTTGCCCACCCGCTCGCCGCTCGCCCCCCCCCCAAGTATAAAGCCTCATTCAAAGACCCAGGGGTCACTATATTACTGCACACAGCAGTCAATCAGTGCAGTTGAAGATAAATCTCTGCATTATGCATTTTTGTATAACTTTTATATGACTTTGTATTGAACCTTGGTAATGTTATAGCTGGCCCCTAAGGTAGTATAATTAAGGTAAAAGAAAAATGTCTTTTTGCTAGAAGTAGAATAAGTTCTTCCCCCACTTTGTAATCAATTGACCTGTTGAATGAATGAGGTGTGAATGAGGAAGGTGTGGAAGGCAAGCACTTCCAGACAGCTGCAACCCTTGGAGTGGGGCTGGGAGCCAGCCAAGGAGAGCTTTGCCCAGGGCTGAGTGGGACAGAGTTTGGGTGCAGGCTCCGGGCTGGGGCACGGTGTGGGGTGCAGGATGGGTGGAGGGGTGCAGGCTCTGGGACAGAGTTTGGGGGCCGGAGAGGGGGTGGTGGGTGCTGGGGGGGAGGGGACTGCCATCACATGTGGCTTCGTTCCTCCCCTACTGCCCCTCACCATAGCCTCGGTGGGGGATGGGGCTGCCCCTTGCCCAGTGTTTGCAGGAGTGGTGGCTGGGGGGAAACCCAGTCAAACTCTGGTTTTACTCTTTCGTTGATGGGTCACTTTAACCTCTTACAAACCCCTTCCCGCCTCTCTCACCCCCATTTTCTACTGGGCTTGTTTGATCTTTTCGGTGGAGCCAGATGAAAACCACAAACCCCAGCGAGAGCAACAGGCTGGAAGACTAGTCTGAACCCACCACCCACCCAGCCTAGTCCATCCCAGAGCCCAGGACTGAGGGCAAATGTCCCCCTACCCCCGGGCCACGTGCTTCCACTCCTGGCCTCTCCTAGCGCCGCCAGAGATTCTGTGTGGCTGCATCGGGTGGGATTTCAACCGGACACCCCCTCGCTAAATGCACCCCTGTTTTGTGACCACTCTGCACCAAGAGCACCTTCCTTCCCTGCCCTAGAGCTGTTGGATGGCTAGAAGGCTGAGCGGGTGTTTGATCGATCTGGAATATTATCGTGCCCCCCCCCCAAAAAACCTTAATGTCCACACAGCTTTGGGGGGGGGATATTCCTCCCCCCCCCAAAAGCCAGTCTATTTTATTGTTGCAGGGCAAATGAAGGAGCCAGAGTTTAATGGAAATATTCAGCCCCTACAGTGGTCTTGCAGCAGGGGAAGCAGAGTTGATGGAAAGGGAATTGGTTTGGATAGGAGCCCCCGTCCCCCTCCTTTGCAAAATAATTTGGGGAGGGGAATCAGATCACTCTGTGCCTCAGTTTCCCCTCTCTCGGGGGAGAAGGGAGAGAGAAAAGTCTCAGCCTGACATGTTGCAGACCTTTCGCATTCTCCCCTCTTGATGTATTTGATTTCCTCCTCCAACCCCCCGCCCCTCTCTCTCACCTGGAATTCACCGCACTAAGTACCGGCTAGGGGCTTTCATCCTGGGTTACATGATCCCGAGTTTAGTTTTGAAACAGACACAGGCAGGCACAACTCACCCTCAAACAGCAACACCACCGAAAACCACAAAACCAACCCAATATTACACACCTATGGGGAATCACAGGGTCAAACACTCACTGACCGAAGCCCCAGCACCTGCTCAGGTGAGTGAGGTCCACACTGCAGAGATTCCTGTCTCCCATCGGACCGGAAGCCCCCTCAGCGTCTCCTCCAGGTGAGTGCCGGGGGGAGGGGAGGGGAAGGCTCCAAAGCACATGTGCCTTCTTCCCCCCTCCCCCATCCTGACCTGCAACAGCCGCTGCTGCCTCTGCCTCAGCCCCCCCGCCGGCCAGCGTCTCTCGCTGCCTAGCAGCAACAGCTGCTGCTTCCCGGACAGCCATGGAGCTTTGCTTCAGGCAGGGACGCTGCCCGATCTGTGCGGGGCCCTCTTAGGGGCGGGGCCCAATTCAGGGGAATCGGTGGAATCGGCCTAAAGCCGGCCCTGGAGCTGCGATCAGCCGAACCTGCAGACGCGGCAGGTAAACAAACCGGCCTGGCCCACCAGGGGCTTTCCCTGCACAAGCGGCGGAACAAGTTTGGGAACCACTGAGCTAATGTATTACAAAATGCGCACAAATGCTTGAGTAGGTCTGACATCCCAACCAGCACAGACACTAGCCATGACTTGAGCATACATACTGCAGGTACAGGTACACATAGGAGCCTGTGGTTCAGAGATGAGCAGGAAGTGCATAGCAAGCTGATACTGCAATGCGATGCCTGCAACATAGCCACCAAATTTCTCCTGCCTAGTAGCAGGATTAAGGCCAAAGAGGGGTGTGACGTTGTGCAGTCTATATGGTTTTATAAAAATATAAGTGAATATAATGTAACTGGGATATGCTTCATGCAAAAGGTCTCTTATAAGGTATCATTACAAAGCTCATAATCTACTGAGTGTGATCATCCTATTTGTAGAAATGTACCACTCTTGTATCTAAAACTAGAAATATAAAACATAACTCTGAGGGCCTATTGTAATTATGTAAAGTGTGGGCCATTAAGGATGGTTTGGAATCTTGATGACTCCTATTGTCTGCAGATGGCTGTATTTACCTGTGAGTCTTCCTGTATATGTGTGTGCTGGCAAGTGAGTAATGAAGTCTTGCAGTGACATGTGATCATGTCACCTGAACTGGAATCCATCTTTAACCTGCTGCTTTTCCAGTGAGGGAGGTGGAAACCCAGAGGCACAAAGGGTTCCCGCCTTACGCAAAAGATATATAAAGGGGTGGAAGAGAACAAGGGGGGGGGGGGGGGGAGCCATCATGAAGAATCCCCTAGCTATCACCTGAGCTGCAACAAGAGCTGTAGCCGGGGAAAGAAATGTGCCCAGGCCTGGAGGTGTCCAGTCTGAGAAAAACTTACTGAAGCATCTCTGAGGGTGAGATTATCTGTATTTAGCTTGATTAGACATAGATTTGCGCATTTTATTTTATTTTGCTTGGTGACTTACTTTGTTCTGTCTGTTACTACCTGGAATCACTTAAATCCTACTGTCTGTATTTAATAAAATAGGGTTACCATACGTCCTCTTTTTCCCGGACACGTCCAGCTTTTCGGCAGTCAAACTCCCGTCCGGGGGGAATTGCCAAAAAGCCGAACATGTCCGGGAAAATGGCGGCTCTGATCCTCCCCTGACTCTTCGGCTCTGTTTAAGAGCCGAGCTGCCCGAGCGCTATGGGCTTCAGGCAGCCCCCTTGCCTCCGGACCCCAGCCGCCGGCCGGGCACTTCCCCTCCCGGGCTCCGGCGGCGCAGGGTCCGGAGGCA